>NC_137002.1:9218740-9466240 GCF_032717465.1 Coenobita brevimanus | reverse complement strand
ATAGATATATTCCGACGTTTCTACACCCAAAAGCAGCACAGTGTTGCTGCAATGCTAGGCAAATGGTGGTCAACTTTGACCATCGTCAGGAACACGACATCGTCTGCCTCGACCGTTGCAAGATGGAGGCCTGGCAGACGCATCTAAGGTACTGTAGTGTCATGCGACATCTACAGTAGGCTTATTTATATCTATGGGTTTCCCTTACCCCATTTCCAAAAAATTAACCACCTGTGGAATGCTTTTCTCGTTATTTCTGTGAAGGCATCGCATCTCTGCCACACCAAACATGGTATATATACAATATATCCTGCCATGTTCAGAAGGTAAACATACAGTAAAAACACAGCTTTCTGCCCTTTATTCCGATGTCATATGGCTAGTTGATACCCGGCAGAGGGGGTGTGGGAGGAAAGTGGGGAGGGGGCGGGGTTGCACCTCGTCGTTTCACTTGCTTGATTGGCTACACGATGTAGGCATTATTTCAGGTTGACGATACATTTAATTATTTGCAGGTATGAAATCAGGTGTAATATCAGATTTAGCACTTTTACTCTGAGGTGTAATGCTAGACTACACTGCCGACAACAACTACAGCACACACATACTTCATTACCCCACCTCCACCCCCAAACAACTCACCCCCATCACAGTCTGGTCTGACACAGTTGCCAGACTTGTGAAGCGATCCCTTCTGGTTCGACTTATCTCTTCAAATATTTGCGGGGTTCGGAAGGAAGACACGACTTTTTTTGGCTGACTATACACATCAACCCACCCCAGTCGTCGATGGGAGACAATCCTTGTTCGTCTTCGCTTGAGTCATACCCGCCACACTCATGGTCATTTAATGAGCCATGACCCTCAGCCCGTCTGTTCACACTGTAACTATCCCATGACTATCCGTCACCTTTTTCTTGATTGCTCGTCTACATTCCAACACCTTGTCTCAGCTTCCTCTTCCTATCCTCACCTCGTCGGTCCCCACAGCTTACTGATTTCCTATGTGACTCTTCCATTGTTTCTATTTCCAGTATTATCTCTTTTCTTACTGCACTTCATATCATACATAAATATAATTATTTACCCAGCTCCCTTCTGCCTTAGTGCCAAATAGCCATTTTATGGCTTGGTGCAGTTCTTTATTGTTCCTTCCTTCCTTCCTTGGCAAAATTTATGTTAATCTCTCTCTCTCTCTCTCTCTCTCTCTCTCTCTCTCTCTCTCTCTCTCTCTCTCTCTCTCTCTCTCTCTCTCTCTCTCTCTCTCTCTCTCTCTCTCTCTCAACCACCGGACTATTTTTGCTTGACTTAAGGATCTGTATAAATCAATGGGCTAGTTAAGGATCGATCAAACCCTCCATTTCAGAAAGTCTCTCATCAGCTGAATTAAGTCGTCTGGAAATAACAAGAATAAACAGAACAATCGGAGTGAAGGGATTAATTTAAGTACCAGTGTTTGTGTGAAAAAGTTACGCCTTGTTAAGCGATAAACCAGGGGCCGTATTAACACCCTTATGTTTGAGACAACTCTAGTATTCCCCTTCAACTCACGCCAAACGGTTTTATTCAGCAGAGAGTGAGTCATGGCAGCCCGAGAGTGTTAATAATCTTAGCCAGTGTCTGCGATGGACAAAGCAATTTATTATTAGCGGGAAACACGTTGTTTTGAATTTTGCAGTTTCAGTATCCACTCTGGTTGCTTAGTAGGTGTATGAGTGATGACAAACGTTAAGTACAACCACTATAATATACACTTTAATATATATTCAGATATTGGAAGTGATGTGGTTGGTATATATATGGGTGAAAACAAACGCATATAAAAACAATCTAAAACACTTCATACTCATTCTGGTCTGGCGATGAAGTGTTTCGTTGTTGTCTGATTTCAGGCATGTATACAAGCAATCTTATAACACAGCTTAAGCCTAAGGAAGTTTATAAATACATCGCCAGGGTATTTTTAGAGGTGCTCTGCTGCCTGAGAGAGGACCTAGCTAAGCAAAAGAGAGAGCCTAACCAAACAAAAGGATTTCAGAAAAGGGGAGGTAGTAATTAGTTACTTGAGAACCTAGCCAATCAAAAGGATATCAGAAGCACGTAACACACACACACACACACACACACACACACACACACACACACACACACACACACACACACGCCAAAGCCAAACAAACAAAGCCTGTTTTAGACTTAGTTTACATAGTTTTTAAATATTATAAGCAGGCTTAAATAACAGCTTGAATACAACATTCAATAAATATTGTACAGATATGAGTAGGCTATCATACACTCGTACACCTTACGGTTTAACCATTGCCCATGCATTGGTGAAGCATTTGTACGGTATATACAGTATAAAGCACATTGACGTTGACTTTAGGGAGGCACAACCCCTAGCCCTGAGGGTAGGGGGGTTTCAAGAATACTACCCCAGTATCCCTGCTTGTCGTACGAGGCGACTAAAAGGGTTGGTGGTGGGTTAGTGCCCCACCCCGTAAAAAGAACTAACTAAACAAGAGAATAAAGCGCCTCGGACCAGGACGGACCATACGTTGACGACTAAGGAACGGACAAAGGACATTCTCTGGGTGGGAACGTGGAATGTGAGAGGAGTGAATGATGAAGTGAAAGAGAGAGAGATTGTTCAGGTGCTTGAGGATGCAAGAGTGGATACATGTGGATTGACTGAAACTAAATGGAAAGGTGAAAGGGTGAGAGAATGGGAATATGGTTTAGGTATATGTGCGGGTGTTAATGAGAATGAGAGGGCAAGAGGGAGTATGTCTGATGATAAGCAAGAAGTGGAAGGAGAATATCAGAGAGAATGGAACAGTGGGTGCAAGGATTGTATGGGTGAGGATGAAAGTAGGTATACAAGCGTGGGTGATGGTATGTGTGTATGCTCCGACAGAGGACCAAGTGGCAAGAGTGAAAGATGAGTTTTGGGTGAGAGTAGAAGCGTGTATGGACAAATTTGAGAGGAGCAAGAGGTGCTTTTGATTGGAGACATGAATGGCAAAGTTGGGAACGTACGAGTGAATGGAGTGGTTGGTCAGTGGGGTGTGCCAGCTGAAGTAGATGGGAATGGTAGTGCTTTGGTGGACATCTGTGCTGGTAAGGGGTTGGCAATAGCCAACACCTACTTTCGACATAAGATGATCCACCGGTATACATGGAGAGTAATGAGGAAGATGGATGGTGAACTTGTTGAATGAAAGGCAATGATAGACTACGTGTGTCTGGATGAGCGAATGAGAAGACAAGTGTTGGATGCAAGAGTGTGGAGAGGGTGGGGGAATGGAGTCTCGGACCATCACTTAGTGATGACCAAGGTAAAGCTGCAAAGAAAATGATTGAGGAAACAAAGGGGTAGACAGGAGGAAACAGCTCCTGTGAGAAGAGTGAAAAATTTGCAAGATAGTGAGAAAATGGCAGAGTATAAGAGCATAGTGGAAGAAAGATTGGGAAGGTATGAGCTAGAGCAGATGGAAGGGGTGGAAGACGTATGTAAGATATTTACGGAAGAGATAGGTGCAGCGTGTGAGGTGGTTTGTGGAGTGAGGAGGAGATGTAAGGGTGTGCAAGGGACAGCATGGTGGAATGATGAGGTGAAACGAGCTGTGGAACAAAAGAAGGCATATAGTGAGTGGTTAGCGAGTAGAGGTAGGGGAGAAGATGAGGGAGAGAAGAGAGAGGTATATGTGAGCAGGAGAAGGGAGGTGAAGAGACTGGTGAAGGAGAGTAAGAAGAAAGTGGATGAAGAGTTTGGGAGGAATCTGAGTGTGAAATGGAGGGAGAGTAAGAAATTGTTTTGGAAGGAGGTAAAGAAAGTAAGGCAGTGTGAAAGGGGAAATAGTAGGGGAGTGAAAGATAGGAATAATAGATTGTTGGTGGAGAAGAGAGACAAATTGAGGAGATGGAAGGAGCACTTTGAGGATTTGTTGAATGTAGAGAGTGAGAGCAGTGCGAGTATAAGTGGTTGGGGAATGGCTGGGAGAAGAAGAGATGAGAGGAAGGAGGAAGAGATCAGTAGGGCGGAAGTAGTGGAAGCAATGAAGAAGATCAAGTTGGGAAAGGCCCCAGGAATTGATGGAGTGTGTGGTGAAATGCCGAGGTATGGGGGTGAGATTGTTGTGGTGTGGATATGGAAGTTGTGTAGATTGGCTTGGGAAGAGGGAAGGGTAGTTCCAGAGGACTGGAAATCAGGTATAATTGTTCTTTTATACAAAGGAAAAGGGGAGAGAGAAGTATGTGGTAACCATTGGGGTATTTGCCTTCTTAGTGTGACTGGAAATATATATGGTAGAATACTTATTGATACGGTTTGGCATATGACAGAGGAGCTAGTTGGAGAAGAACAAGGGGATTTATGAAGGGAAAAAGGTGTGTAGATCAGATATTGTTCTAAGATGTTTAGTGGAGAAGTATCTAGAGAAGGGAAAGAAAGTGTATGCTGCCTTCATGGACTTGGAGAAAGCTTATGACAGAATAGATAGGCAAGGTATGTAGAAGGTAATAAGAATATATGGAGTGGATGGGAAATTTTTGAATGCTGTGAAGAGTATGTACGATGGAGCTAGGGCTACGGTGCGAGTGGATGGTGAGCTGAGTGAGTTCTTTGATCTCAATATGGGACTGAAACAGGGTTGTGTGATGTCTCCATGGCTGTTTAATATATACATGGATGGCGTTGTAAAAGAGGTGCAAGATAGGGCAGTGGATGTGGGAGTGGCTCTAATGAATGAGGGTGAGATTTGGAAGATTCCGGTGTTGCTGTTTGCTGATGATACAGTATTGTTGAGTGAAGATGAATGGGAGTTGCAAGGTTTGGTGAATAAATCTGGGACAGTGTGTAGGAGGAGGAAGCTGAAAATTAATGTAAACAAAAGTAAAGTTATGGTGTTTGAGAGGAATGAAGTCACAGAATGTACAAAGAGGTTGGATGGTGAGGATATGGAGAATGTGAGTGCATTCAAGTACTTGGGTATTATGATGAGTAAGGATGGAACGTTGGGGGATGAAGTGCATGAAAGGGTACAGCAGGGAAGGAAGGTTGTTTGTTCACTGAAAGCAGTGATGAGAAATAGGGAGGTGAGTATGGAAGTTAAGAAGTCACTGCATGATAGTATTGTGATCCCTACCCTGACGTATGGAAGCTAGGCGTGGACCTTGCAAGAGGGGAACAAGTCAAGAGTGAGAGCAGTGGAAATGAATTACTTGAGAGGAGCATGTGGAGTGACATGGAGGGACAGGTTGACGAATGAAGAAGTGAAGGAACGTTGTGGGGTGGATGTGGATGTGGTTGAGAAGATCAGGAGAAATACACTGAGGTGGTTTGGACATGTGGAGAGAATGGAGAATGAACGACTGACTAAGAGAGTGTATATAGGTGAGGTGGAGGGAGGGAGAGGGGGGGTAGACCGAGGATGAGGTGGAGGGATGGAGTTGAGAGATATATGAGGGAGGGGGGGTGAGTCGGGGGGAGGGTAGTCAAATGGTGGGTGACAGAGCGACTTGGAGGCGTTTAGTCTGCGGCCACCCTTTGCGGGATTAGGGCGTCGGGCTATAGATAGCTAGATAGATAGACAACCTAAATTTTATAATTCATGCTGCTGTTTCCCCATTACAAGTACCACCAGTACAAAACTTCACACATAATCAAGACGTTAATGATACCATAAAACCTGTACATTTAACCATTTTTTTATCTTTCGATTATAAAGATGGTGTTGTATGTATGAGCTACTCCAAAACAAGAGAAGTGGTAAAGTGGAAATTAAACCAAACTAACCTATTTAGTTAAAGAAAAAGGTTAGAACAATCGTGTTAATCCTGAAGAAATTTAACCTAGCCCAGGCGAACCATTTCCATTATTTAGTCAGATTAGTTATGTATTCTAAGCACCCTGTTCCTCCAATTCACCTTAACCGAAGCTCTACCCGCTTGATAGGGTTTATAAAGTAGCAGGTCACTGGAGAATTGATACGGGCGAATTTTCACGTTAGTAAAAATGTCAGGACCCCATATTATAAATACAAATCATAACAGATAGCATGATGGATAGATAGTCAGATAGATAGACTGAGCACCAGACAAGGTGTGGGAACGGGAAATTAGCTTGCAACTCTTTAAGTGAAGGAATGTTGATCGTGCACCAGAAGCAGTACATACACATAGACATACAGTATTCTAGAAGCTTCCACGACACTATAGCACACGTGACACGACCCCTGCCAAAGGAGAATGTAGGAATCAGAGCTTAGAAAGAGGCTGACCATACAACCAACAGGTAGTAGGGAGAAGGAGGCTAGCAACAAGGGCGAGGGTGTGGCAGGTAGTAGAGAGATCGAATAAGATGAGGGGTCCAAGTAGACTTAGTATACTAGGTCTCTGTGTATTAAATACACTGCTCAACTTAGACTTTACTTTGAAGATAACAAATCAAGATCAACTCCCTGTATTCATCTTTAACTCCTCCTGCTCTTCGATTACCAAAATAACTTTAACCAAAACTCAAGACTTAAATATTACGAGACTAAAGAGTTACATATATATAAATGAAGGCTACGAATTTTATATAAGATATGGTGGCAGCAGAAGTACGAACCTCATCTTCAAATCTACAGTGAATTTCTACAAAAACAGGCAAGACTGTAACCAATATCAGCCTCAGTTCTACACCTGATTGTACACAATCAAGAAACTACAAATCTACAATCAAGTAACCACAAGTGAGTATACGGTAAGAAGAACGAGTTTATGAGTTTAGGCTACGAGTCTACAAGCCTACGAGTCTACAAACCTACGAGTCTACGAGTTCACGAGTCTGCGAATCTACGAGTCTACAAGCCTATGAGTCTACGAGTCTACAAGTCCACGAGTCTACGAGTGTACAGTTGAGTCTACATTATCAAAACAAACAGTGCCTCTCACAACCAACAACTCACAACCAGCTCCTGACAGCATTCTCTCCAACCTCCCCTCAGTCTCCCCGATCATCACGCTGATGCAGAGGTGAAGAGGTCACACGAAGCCTTGCCAGTAGTTTAACAAAATATTGATACAAAAAATCTTCCAGTTTCTATGGCGAACCAACGAACTACAACCATCTACGATCAACTACAGGTAACAACTCTATGAGTCGTCTCTATAATCTTCTACACGCACCTACAAGTAGCAACATTCTTCATCCCACAACGAGTAAATCACAAGAAAAAAGGACCGAGATTAAATTGAGAAAGAAAAACAAAACAAGCAAACGAGAAGCAAGAACACAGCAGCAACCACCAGACCACCGCCCTTCTCTCCATCCGCCCCCTACCTCCACCAACATTACCATGTTGACGCAAGGAGTGAAGAGGTCAAGACGACGAAGCAAATACCAAGCCCATATTCACAACTCATCTTACTCATTCATCTTCACTCAAGTTACTCGTCGCTACTCATTTATACAAACTCCTTCACCCACCACAGCTACCAGTGTGGGAAGTCGACGTCACCATGCGTGTTTGCTGAGACGACTCCACGTCAATCAACTAACCACCTGAACCATCACTAACACCATTCCCACCACGGTAAAAACTAGTGAGTTACATAGTTACTTCATTTATACAATACACAGTGGTAGACAAAAAACTTCTGCACAAACATATAAAACGTGCTGTATAGTACAACTTGAATACACATGCCTACTTTAATTATCTGCATAATTCAATCACTAAATACTTGCACCAGCGAAAAATGTTCTACACTGTATATATTCATTCATTTATTATAGCATTTATTTACTACCAGCGAGTGTTACCATTTATACCTACATAAAATACGTGTTTCATACATACAGCTATACATTATTACATTTACAAAGTAGTAAAGAAAATATACCATCACAGTTACTCAGTGAGCGATTAAAAGAACTGTATTAAACATTTGTTAATTAAAGCTACCTAGTGGAAACAGACAAATAAAGTTACAAGGAAAACCAGAAAAGCCAGCACAAATGACGTTAGCAAGAATGAACAACATCTTCCACACAATCGTGAAGACAAGATTTCCACAGTCCCAACACAGTATTGCCCACGACAGGTACATGTGAACAACAAGTCAGTGTATATAGTTAATACTGTATATAGTGTTTAAATATTTTTTTATATAAAATAACAAAATATGGGGCTATATAATATGATTTTCAGTAATATCTGTGCAATATAAACTAAACCGTAAAAAAGGGTCCCAAAGGAATTAACCAACAATTATGCAACCTTGGACAACGCCAAAAAAGCGTAGACAAACGAAGAAAAACAAACTATAGAAAATCAATACATACCAAAAAAAAAAGAAAGAAATACAGTAAGATCACATAACAAACAAATGAAAATAAGCGTAAGTGTTACTACAAATGCCAAAATACCACATAAACTCCTACTATAAGTGAAACAATAAGCAAATTAGTGTTCTCCACGAGCAAGTGGCAAGGCAAGTCATCACTACCACCGACCGCAGCATGACCAGATTAGCGATGTCAGGACTGCAATTATTACAATTATGTAACGACAAACGATTGCATTATGTTACACTTGCTGCAATTATGTAACTACAAACGATATGTAACAATTACAGTACAACTAGATAACAATTCATACAATGTTACAATTATGTATTACTACAATATTACTACAATATTATGTAACAATTCATACAACGTTACAGTTATGTATTACCACAATGTTACTGCAATATTATGTAACAATTCATACAATGTTACAATTATGCATTACCACAATGTTACTACATTATAATGTAACAATTCATATAATGTTACAGTTATGTATTACCACAGTGTTACTACAATATTAAGTAACAAATCATACAATGTTACAGTTATGTATTACTACAATGTTACTACAATATTACTAGTGTTACTAGAATTATGTTACACTTGCTACAGTTATGTAACTACAAACGATATGTAACAGTTACAATACAATTATGTAACAATTCATACACTGTTACTACAATTCTGTATTACCAGAATCATCATACAAGTTAGGTGAAATATTAGACATTACTAAAGGGATAACTCCATATGTAGCTGTATTACCATTGCACAGTTATATGTGTATGTCTGTTATACATACATATCTTACAATATGTCATACAATAACCAATTTAACCATATTGCATTTGTTCATTTATGTATACAATTTGTTTAAAATTTAATATTATTGGATCATTGCAATATTAACATGAATATTATATCTATGCAATATTATAATCAATGTTATGTATTAGCAGATTAGCATATATCAATGATGATTGCTGTCGGAGGACCTCCAGCAGCGTGACCGAGCGATGTCAGGAGTCCATATTATAAATACAAATCATAACAGATAGCATTATGGATAGATAGAGAGACAGAGCACCAGACAAGGTGTGGGAATGGGAAATTAGCTTGCAACTCTTTAAGTGAAGGAATGTTGGTCGTGCACCGGAAGCAGTACATACACACAGACATACAGTATTCTAGAAGCTTTCACGACAGTATAGCACACGTGACACAACCCCTGCTAAACGAGAATGTAGGAATCAGAGCTCAGAAAGAGGCTGGCCATACAACCGACATGTAGTAGGGAGAAGGAGGCTAGCAACAAGGGCAAGAGTGTGGCAGGTAGTAGAGAGATAGAATAAGAAGAGGAGTTCAACTAGACTTAGTTAGTATATTAAGTCCCTTTGTAATAAATATGCTGCTCAGCTTAGACTTTACTTTGAAGATAATAAATCAAGATCAACTCCCTATATTCATCTTTAATTCCTCCTGCTCTTCGATTACCAAAATAACTTTAACCAAAACTCAAGACTTAAATATTACGAGACTAAAAAGTTACATATATATATAAATGCAGGCTACAAAGTTTCAACAAAAATAATACAAATAACCAAAAAGTAAAACGCACAAATCTCCTGCCTGAAATATGTGTCCATAATGTTCTTTTCTTCTGTAAACAATTTAAAAAACATGGTAAATCTAGGCCAAGCATAAATTTAGTCCATGTGAAACTCATAAACGGCGTTGCGTGTATTATGGCAGCACTTGCTAGACCATGTTCTTTATAGTAAATCACGAGAAAAAAAAATCTCATCAAAATAATCAGTACTTTATGCTGTATTATATCAACGAAAATTATCGCCACATCCTGGATTCTATTACGACCAACCTTCGTAACTCTTTAATTTGTGCCGAATTAAGAGTTTGTGGGGTCCAGTTAAGGTTATTTTGCTGCTGTATGAGTTCTGAGGCCGAAAAACATCATATAAGCTAGTACTTTAGGGGAGAATGACAGCATCATAGATGTTATGCTACGTGTTTAGGTGTCATCTTCTTGTCCTCAGAACACGAGCGACTCAGCTGGGGTTTCCTTCGAGACCAGATCTAGAGCATGCAACTAGAGGAACAGGGCATAAAAACTCGGGTCAACCAACCTTACACGTATATTACCTTAGTCACAACACTGTACTGAATACAATATTAATATTACACATTGTACAGGTAAGTCACAATAGGACAGGTGAACTCTGGTTCGGGCTGCTGTGGACTTTGGGCTGTTAGCAGGAGTTGTCTGGGTGTGGGAGAAGTCTCATCATGTGTGCCCTCCCGCAGGAGGCACGGGACCACTGCCAGAGGCTGGGTCATCTGGAGTTGGCTGCTGGGTGGTGTGGAGGGAGGCCCTTCCCTAATGGGGCTTTGGTGGGGAAGGAGGCCCTCAGGACTGGAGCCGAACAGATCAAGCAAGCACACTTGTCTAAGCCCGCTCCTGGAGGAGGACTGCTTGCCAATGGGGCTGGGGAGGTCATGCCCGGAGTCCTGGGGTCGCCCCTGGGTGACTGGGGGTTGCGGTCTCGCTCGGGTCGAGTCGCCATCAGGGGCTGCCTGGGTGACCCTTCCTCTTGGAGTCTGACAGCAAGGGGTGTCGCCAGGGCGCTGGCTGCAGGGCATGGATGCCCCTCACCACAGGGCCTCACCAGATTTCCTCCAGCTGCATCTCCGCCTGGGAACTGCCTCTGTGGGGAGAGAGAGAGAGAGAAGGGTGTCCCGCTCGGCCTCTGGGTGTGGTGAGGCAAGCAAGAGACGTCCTCTGTGAGGGTAGTCACAGAGGCAGCAGATGAGGGATATACAGTGGTTGATCCCTCCCCAGCGCGGACAGTGGCCGTCTCCACAGTTCTACATGCCCCTGGGACAGCAGGTGAAGGGCGTACGGTGGCCAACCCTTCCCCGGTGCAGACGGTGGCTGTCACCACGGTTCTGCTCCCTGAGGAGGTGGCAGACGAAGGACGTACAGTGGGCGATCCTTCCCCAGTCCGGACGGTGGCAGTTGCCATGGTTCTGCCCTTCTCTGGGGTCACAGCAGGGAGATGTACGATGGCCGATCTCCCCCCAGTGCGGACAGTGGCCATCACCGCAGTGTTGTTCCCAGGAGTGGCTGCAGGTGAAGGGCATACGATGGCCATCCCTTCCCTGGCGCGCATGGTGGCCGTCACTACGGTCCTGCAGGGGGTAATAGCTGAAGAGCATACGGTGGCTGTCTCTTCCCCAATGCAGACGGTGGCCATCGTTGCGATGCTACCTGGGACTGTATTGCTACAAGTCCAATCCTGATCCTGGTGAGTGCTGCCCTGGCTGGAGAGTAGTCTGACGGGGCGGCGTTCTTGCGTCTGGCTCCGTTGAGGGGAGGAGGGGTGCAAGGTAGTATGGGACATAGGCCCATCTTGAGTGGGCCCTTCACGCACCCTATGCATCTCCCTGTGGTCTACCCCTGGGGTGGGTGTTGCAACACCCTGTCCGTGGCTCCTCCATGGGGTGGGTGTTGCACCACCCCTTCCATGGTCTCCTGTTGGGGTGTGCGCAGTGTATTTTCATCTCTGGTGGTGGTGAGCGGCCGATGTTTCCTGGCTGCATGCTGGCGATGGGTGAGATGATCTGGGTTTTATGGGTGTTCCGAGGGCAGGTGCAAATCCTCTCCCTAGAGGATTGGGTCAGTGGAAGTTTCCATTGCACCTGGTGAATTCTTAGTGTTATGGGGGTTGTGTTGGGAGTGGTGGGGGTGGGTGAGGGTGGTTTTGGTGATGTTGGGGGTGTGGGTGAGGGTCTGGTTGGATACCTTGTTTGTGGGCGGGAGAGGTGGCCGGATCTGGTTGTGGTGGTAGTGAGGACAGGTATGGGTGGTGAGGTGGTGGGGCCACGTGGTGCAGCAGCCGGGCGTGGGTGTGTGGTTGATGGTCTCAGTGGTGGAGTATGTGGAGTTGTGGCAGTGGTGGTGGATGAGGGGCTGGTGCAAGATCTGGCGTAGGTCATGATTGTGGAGCGGGATGTGTGTGGGGAAGAAAACTCTGTGGGTGTAGGGGTGGCGGCAGGTGGTGTTTGGTGTTGGTGATGTGGTGAGGTTGACTGGTGGTGGATGTGGAGTCTCCTGGCTAGGTGGCTGGGCCTTTGTGTCCTGTGGTGGTGGGGTTGTGGCAGGAGGTGAGGTGTCATGTGAGGTCACCAGGGGTGCATTGGGGGCCCATTGGCGTTGGTGTGGAGCTGGTGGAGGACGGGGTGGGAGAGGTGGCTGTGGAAGGGGGAGTGGGTGAGGGTGAGGAGGAGGAGGAGGAGGATGTGAAATAGTAGGCATATGAGTCAGATGTGTGATATGGGATGGCAGGTGGTGGTGAGGTGGCGTGGTGGGTGGTGGAGTGAGTACACCATGGTTGAGAGATGTCAGGTGGGGGTTGAAATAGTCGCATGTGGAGGTTGTGGTATGTGTGCTGAGTGTTATGATAGTGGATGGTAACTTAGTAGGGGTTAGGGACGTGGATGACAATGTAGGGTCCCTCGATCATGGTGAGATCTTGTTTGGGATCAGTAATTGTGCTACTACTACCGACTCCCCTGGCTTGTAGGGGTTGGATGGGATGATGTCGGGTTCTAAGTCCTGGTGTTTTTGTAAGTGGTGCAATCGGCTCTTGAGGTGGCGAAGGGGGTTGGACGTGGGAGACGTGGAGGGGGGCTGGAGGTGGTGGAGGGGTAGCAGGAGGGGGGGTTTCTCCAAACACCTGTTCGTGGGGAGTGATACCGTCTTCTCAGAGGCAGGCGTTCATCCCCAAAAGTATAATTTTTAAATGCGCTGGCAAGTCTTCACTCTTTGTTTCCCGTATTTGGGCCCACACCTGGCTGAGAAGGGTACAGTGGCATCTCTCTTGTATTCCGTCCCTTGGGGCCAGTAGGGAGAGGAGTGGGAGATTTGGTAGCCAAAAATGGTGGCGAGTTCTTTCCAGATCTTGCTGGTGAATTCTGGGGCGTTGTCTGAGTGAAGGGCTTGGGGGATGCCAAAGTAGGGGAAGAAGTGGCGGATGAGTGCATCGGCCACGGCCACTGCATGGTGTTCCTTGGCCAGGCAGATGATGAGAAATTTTGAGTAAGTGTCCACGAAGGTAATGATGTACTTGTAACTGGCTTTGGGTGGTAGGGGGCCGACTATGTCCACAGACAATAGTTGCCATGGTTTGAGGGCAGTGATGTTCCCTGATGGGCCAGGTGTTCAGGTGATGTCCTTCCCTAGCGTGTAGGCCCAGCAGGCCTGGATGACTTGTTTGGCCAGGCTGGGGGGGCTGGGCATCCAATAAACATCATTGGATACTTGTAGAAGCTTTTTGGTGCCGAGATGGATGTCATTGTCTGAATGTAGGTGGGTCATTTGTCGAGGGCTAGTCTGGGTCGAGCACTATGTGTCCAGCCTGGATGAACAGGTGATTGCCATACCTGTGGAGCTTAGAGAATACCTGGGATGGTATCCAGTGGGGGTGATCTTTGTTCTACCATTATTGTAGGAGGCTGGAGGTTGCACTGATGGAGTTGATTGGCAGGTGGGACAAGGCGTCGGCATTGGTGTGTAGTTTGCCGGGCTGATAGGAGGTTTTGAAATTAAACTCTTTGAGAGTTTCCCTCCACCTGATCAATTGGGCATTGTGGGTGTGGGACTGCTGTAGTCATTGCAGGGACAGGTGGTCTGTTATGATGGGGACGTGAGTGCCGGAGAGGTAAGCTCGGAAGTGCTCCAATGCCCATATAATGCCTGGGCATTCATGTTTGGTGGCAGTATAGTTTTTTTGGCTTGGTTGAGGATGCGACTGGTGCAGGTGATTATGTGCTCTCACCCCTCTTGGACTTGGGCTAGGACAGGTGGCAGCATAGTTTTTCTTGGCTTGGTTGAGGGTGCAGCTGGTGCAGGTGATTATGTGGTCTCACCCTCCTTGGACCTGGGCTAGGACAGCGCTGATCGCCAGTAGGGTCATGTTGGTGTATAGGCGAAAGGGCAGGGTGTAGTCGGGGAATGCGAGAATTGGAGTGCTGATGAGTTTGGTTTTGAGGGTGTGGAATGCTGATCCTCAATCATTGGTCCAGATGAAGGGCTTGCCTTTTTTAGTTATGTCATGGAGGGGTTTAGCGATGTTGGCGAATCCCTTTATGAAGCATTGGTAGTAAGATGCGAGCCTGAGAAAGGCGCGCACTTCATGGACATCTCGTGGTAGGGGGAGTCTGTGATAGCCCGCAGTTTGTCAGGGTTGGGTGATATGCTTTCCTTCAAGATGGTGAAGCCCAGGAAGGAGACGGACCATTCAGCCAGGATGCACTTTGATGGTTTAAGTCCCACCTGGCGGATGTGCAGGAAGACTTGCTTGAGGCGTTGGAGGTGGTCGGCCCATGTCCAACTGAGAAAGATTATATTGTCCAGGTATGCCAGGCAGATTTCCCAGGTGAGGACTAACTCCATTAGTTGGGAAAATGTGGCGGGGGCATTACAGAGTGCGAATGAGAGGATGTTGAACTCATAATGTTTCCCGTTACTGATCGAGAAAGCTGTTTTTCCTTTGTCCTTTGGGTGTACGAGGACTTGCCAATATCCTGATTGTACGTCTAAGGTGGAGAACCAGGATGCCCTGTATAGGGAGTCAAGGGAGTCGTCTATCCTGGGTGGAGGGGTGGCGTCCTTGGTGGTCACGTCATTTAGTCGTCAGTAGTCCACACAGAAGTGCATGGTGCCGTTTTTCTTTTTAACTAGGACGACTGGAGAGGACCACAGGCTGGTAGATTGAGAAATGACTCCGGCATCGAACATTTCCTGGACCTGCCAGTCCTCCTCAGCCCATTGTTTGGGGTTTTTCCACCGTGATGGTTGGCAAATAGGTGGTCCTGTGGTGTGGATCTTATGTGTCATGTATATGGTGTGGCCGATGTCTGATCCTGACAAAAATAGGTCTTGGAAGTCCAGGAGGAGGCGTCAGAGGCTGTCATCCTGGTGGGGTGAGATGTGTTCAGGTAGAGGGGGTAGGGTAACTGGGGAGAAGGGGGGATGCACAAGGCTTGGCTTCCTCCATTTCTCAGACCATTAATCCTCTGAGGAGGGAGAGGGGGGAGGTGAAGATGCTGATGATGCATACTGCTCCAAGGTGAAGGGGGAGGAAGGTGGGAGACAGCAGGCAGAAGGAGAAGGCCCTAGGTGGTAGGCTAGAGGAGAACAGAACGCAGGTTCCGGTGGGTCTGTTCAGGTGTAGCCAGGCCTCGTGCTAATGGGGTATGGTCAGGGCGGAGGCAATGGTTGCGGGGAAGGTGGGGTGTGCAGGAGCAGGGGGGGCAGAGGGTAGGGGCAGGGTGGAGGACATGGCAGGGGGGGTAGGGTGAGGGGGGATGGGGTGTGCATGTGCAGAGTGGCTGGGAGGGGGGTCTAGAGGCTTCTGGAAATGGAGATGTCGTTTGTGACAGTCAATGCTGGTGTGCAACTTGTGCAGGAGGTCCAACCCCAAGTAGCCATTGTAGGCACGGCAGGTCGAGTCGAAAATGATGAACTTGTGTTGGGTGGATGCTTGCTGGTGGGTATCAGCATGTAGGGCCCGGGTTTCCCCAGGTATCGGCAGGGGGCCAGCCCCTGCATCTACGAGATGAGCTGAGGTGGGGAGAAGCGGGCCAAAAGCCGAGATGTCGCGGGGGTAGAAGTGGCTGTAGAGGCAGGATCTGGCTGCTCCCGTGTTGACCAGTAGCCTCGCTTTTACCCCATTCAGTCTCATCTTGTCATAGATTGGAAGGTGGTACTTCTGTGAGATGACCCCAGCCACCGTGGGGTGGTGCAGGGCCAGTCCTAAAAATCCAGCTGTTGTGCGGCGTCTTCCTCTTCGGGCTCCATTTCCCCGGGGTCAGTGTAGTCGGTGGTCAGGGCGTCGTCCTCGGTGCCCTCGTCATCTAGTGAGGAGACTTTGCTGCACCCTTGGGTGGTTGTCCTACGCTGGGCAGCCTTTAGTTGCTCACAGATGTTGTGGATAGGGCAACTGCGGCTGCAGGCGGAGAATTCCCACGGGTTGAGAGAGATAATATTCATATTCTCCTTGGGGTTGGGGCGCCTCTTGGTAGGGTGTGCCCTGGGTATGGTGGGTGTTGCTGAAGGGCTTGTGTGGGTGGGGGGCGTCCGTGGTTTGTGGTGTGGCGTCATCCTCTGGGTGGGGAACTTATTGACTGCTCCGATGTCCTGTGGGGTGAAGTGGGCAGCTAAAAGGCTCCGCACAAGCTGGACATCTTTGTCAAGGTCTCCTGTTGGGTCGTATACCGTAAAGTGTTCCCTTATGATGCTGGGGAGGATCCTCAACAGTGTATTAAATATATGCTATTCCCGGGTGGCTGCTTCGGTCTCCGGGTAAGGGGCGGTGACGAGTTGCCTGGCCTGGATAAGTGTGTCGTCCAGGTTGCCGTCGTAGGTGAGGGTGTAGAGCTGTGACAGAGCTACGACTTTCCCATAGGATGGCGTGACTATTAAGATTATTTTGCTGCTGTATTAGTTCTGAGGCCGAAACCCATCTTATAAGCTAGTACTTTAGGACAGAATGACAGCATCATTGAGAATGCCGAAGACGAGAGAACAGGAATGAACTAGAGCAGGAAGTAGAAGAGCAAAGGGAAGCAGAAGAGCAGAAGTGAGACTGGGAGAGACAAGAAACAGAGAAGCGGAGAGAGAAGAAGCGGAGAGAGAAGAGAAAGGGAAGTAAAGTAGTAGAAAAGAAGAGGGAAGTAGAAGAGAAAAGGCAGACAGAAGAGAAGAGGAAGACATTGAAAGAGAAGAGGGAGGTAAAAGGACAGAGAAGAGGCAGGCAGAGGAGAGAGAAGGAAAGAGAAGAGAGAGGTAGGAAGACAGAGAATTGGGAGGTAGAAGGACAGAGAAGAGGGAGCAGAAGGACAGAGAGGAGGGAGGTAGAAGAGAAGAGAAGAGGAAGGCAGAAGAGAAGAGAAGAGAGAAGCGAAAGAAAACAGACGAGAAGAGAAGAGAGAAGGAGAGGAGAAGAGAAGAGAGAAGAGATGGGGGAGGTTCAGCAAGGAGCAAAAGTCAGCCAACAATCTGCAACCAGCATTGTATCTTGCCTTCTATACTTCTATTCTTTCCTCGTACAATTGAGTGTATCCTTCCTTCTCGTACTCTTTTGTAGTGTGCTCTATACTGCATTTGTGCTGTATATTGCTGTTTGTGCTCAATATTGCTGTGTGTGCTCTATATTGCTGTTTGTGCTCTGTATTGCTGTGTGTGCTCTATATTGCTGTTTGTGCTCTATATTGCTGTTTGTGCTCTATATTGCTGTGTGTGCTGTATATTGCTGTGTGTGCTGTATATTGCTGTGTGTGCTGTATATTGCTGTGTGTGCTGTATATTGCTGTGTGTGCTGTATATTACTGTTTGTGCTCAACAGTGCTGTTTGTGCTCTGTATTTCCGTTTGTTCTGTATATTGCTGTTTGTGCTCAATATTGCTGTTTTTGCTCTATATTCCTGTGTGTGCTCTATATTGCTGTTTGTGCTCAGTATTGCTGTTTGTGTTCTATATTGTTGTGTGTGCTCTATATTGCTGTTTGTGCTCTGTATTTCCGTTTGTACTGTATGTTGCTGTTTGTACTGTATATTGTTGTTTGTACTGTATGTTGTTGTTTGTGCTCTATATTGATGTTTGTGTTGTATATTGCTGTTTGTGCTCCGTATTTCCGTTTGTGCTCTATATTGCTGTTTGTGCTCTATACAGCTGTTTGTGCTCTATGTTGCTGTTTGTGTTCTGTAATGCTGTTTGTGCTCTATATTGCTGTTAATGCACTATGTTGCTGTTTGTGCTTTGTACTGCTGTTGTGTTCTATATTGCTGTTTGTCCTCTATATTGCTGTCTGTGCTCTACATTCCTGTTTGTGTGCTATTTGTGCTGTGTACTGCTGTGTGTGCTCTATATTGCTGTTTGTGCTCTGTATTGCTGTTTGTGTTCTGTATTGCTGTTTGTACTATACATTGCTATTCATGCTCTATATTCCTGTTTGTGTGCTGTTTGTGCTCTATATCGCTGTTTGTGAGCTGCTTGTGCTCTATATTGCCGTTTGTGCTCTATATTGTTGTTTGTGCTCAATAATGCTGTTTGTGCTCTATTTTGCTATTTGTGCACTATAATCCTATTTGTGCTCTGTATTGCCGTTTGTCTCTATATTGCTGTTTGTGCTCCATATTGCTGTTTGTGCTCTATATTGCTGTTTGTGCTCCATATTGCTGTTTGTGCTCTATATTGCTGTTTGTGCTCTATATTGCTGTTTGTGCTCTATATTGCTGTTTGTGCTCTGTATTTCTGTTTGTGCTCTATATTGCTGTTTGTGCTCCATATTGCTGGTTCTGCTCTATATTGCTGTTAGTGCTCTATATTGCTGTTTGTGCTCTATATTGCTGTTTGTGCTCTATATTGCTGTTTGTGCTCCATATTGCTGTTTGTGCTCTATATTGCTGTTTCTCCTCTACATTGCTGTTTGTGTGCTGTTTGTGCTCTGTATTTCTGTTTGTGCTCTATATTGCTGTTTGTGCTCCATATTGCTGTTTGTGCTTTATATTGCTGTTTGTGCTCTATATTGCTGTTTGTGCTCTATATTGCTGTTTGTGCTCTATATTGCTGTTTGTGCTCTATATTGCTGTTTGTGCTTTATATTGCTGCTTGTGCTCTGTACTGTTTGTGCTCTGTATTGCTGTTTGTGCTCTATATTGCGGTTTGTGCTCTATATTGCGGTTTGTGCTCTATATTGCGGTTTGTGCTCTATATTGCTGTTTGTGCTCTATATTGCGGTTTGTGCTCTATATTGCTGTTTGTGCTCTATATCGCTGTTTGCACTCTATAATGCTGTTTGTGCTCCATATTGCCGTTTGTGCTCTATATTGCTGTTTGTGCTCTATGTTGCTGTTTGTGCGCGGTTTATGCTCTATATCGCTGTCTGTGTGCTGTTTGTGCTCTATGTTGCCGTTTGTACTCTATATTGCTGTTTCTGCTCTATAATGCTGTTTGTGCTCTTTATTGCTGTTTGTACTCTATATTGCTGTTTGTGTTCTATATTGCTGTTTGTGCTCTATATTGCTGTTTGTGCTCTATATTGCTGTTTCTGCTCTATATTGCTGTTTATACTCTATATTGCTGTGTGTGCCCTATTTTGCTGTTTGTGCTCTACACTGCTGTTTGTGCTCTATATTGCTGTTTGTGCTCTATACTGCTGTTTGTGCTCTATACTGCTGTTTGTGCTCTATACTGCTGTTTGTGCTCTATATTGCTGTTTGTGCTCTATACTGCTGTTTCTGCTCTATATTGCTGTCACATAAAATTGGGCAAAGAACTGTCAGCGAAATCGTGATCATGGCTGTACAAGAGAAGAGGGATGAGAAGAGAATGGAAAGTAGAAGAGATGAGAAGTGAAGAGAAATATAGAAAAGAAGTGACGACGAGTAGAGAGTAGAAAAAACAGAGAAGAGGTAGCTTAAGGGACGAGTAGAGAGGACTAAAAGTGTGAAGAGAAGAGGTGGCTAAAAGAGAAGTGAGGAGAAGCGGCTTAAAGAAATATGTTGCTAGATGTGAAAAGGTGGCTGGAAGAGAGAAGCCAAAAAGAGAAGAGGGATTTAGAAGAGAAGAGAGGGTTGGAAGAGAAGAGAAGAGAGGGTTGGAAGAAAGGAGAAGAGAGGGTTAGAAAAGAAGAGAAGACAGGGTTAGAAGAGAAGAGAGGATTAGAAGAGAAAAGAGGGTTAGAAGAGACGAGAAGAGAGGGTTAGAAGAGAAGAGAAGAGAGGGTTGGAAGAGAAGAGAAGAGAGGGTTAGAAGAGAAGAGAGGAGAGGGTTGGAAGAGAAGAGAGGGTTAGAAGAGAAGAGAAGAGAGGGATAGAAAAGAAAAAAGCTGGTTAGAAGAGAAGAGAAGAGAGGATTAGAAGAGAGGAGAAGAGAGAGTTTGAAGAGAAGAGAAGAGAGGGTTAGAAGAGAAGAGAGGAGAGAGTTAGATGAGAAGAGAAGAGAATTAGAAGACAAGAGAAGACAAGGTTAGAGGAGAAGACAGGGTTTGAGGAGAAAGACAGGGTCAGAAGAGAAGAGAAGAAGAAGAAGAAGAAGAAGAAGAGAGAGAGAGAGAGAGAGAAGAGTGGGTTATAAGAGAAGAGGAGAGCAGGTTAATAGAGATGAGAAGAGATGGTTAGAAGAGACGAGAAGAGAGGGTTAGAAGAGAAGAGAAAAGGGATTTAGAAGAGAACAGAATGTTAGAGAGAAGAGAAGCGGGGAAGTTAGAAAAATGAGGACCGAGGTGGCTAAATGGGGAAATAAACGAGGTAAAGAGATCAGGGAGTTAGAGGAGAAGAGAAGGTGGAGCTAGAAAAGAAAAAAAGGGTAGAGGTAGCAAGAAGAGAGAAAAGGTGGCAAGAAGAAGAAATGGCTAGAAAAGAGGAAGTGAAAACAGAAGAGAAGGAAGGAAGTAACTACCAGAAGACAAATCAGAAGAGAAGGGAAGGAAAGAGGTGGCTAGAGAAAAGAAGAGATGAATAGGTGACACTAGAAAGGAAGGGAAGTAAAGAGACAGGGGGAGTTGCTTTCAAGTAAAGCGAATACTTGGATAAAAGAGAAGAGAAAAGAGGAGAGGAAAAGAAATAGTCATAATCAAAGAGAAGGTGTGGCCAGATATGGAGATGTTGCTAGAAGACAAGAGGCGGCTAGGAAGAGAAGAAAACAGGTGACAAAAGAGTGGAGAAACGAAGAAAGAGCAGAGAAGCGAAAATGGGTTTGAGTGGAAGAGGAAGGGATGAGATGGGAGGGGAGGACATGGAAGGAGAGCTGACAGATGAGGGGAAAGTATACGGAATGAGAGGAGAAGAATCAGGTACAGTCATAAGAAAAACTATCGTTACCCTTCAGAGCTATGCACTATGACACAACGACGAAGTGTTGTGGAATGACGGGACAGGAAAGTTTGTACCTCATACTCGTCCATGTCGGATATGTGAGACACAGATATTAGAATTTGTGCTAGAGGTAATAAAAGCTATTTAGATCGATTGGCCTCTGTGCATAGAGACAATACGTTTTATTATCCGTCACCGAAGTCATTAAATAAAAATATAACCGAATGGTCTGAAGTCGGCAACACACATGCAGCCGGGCAATGAGTATGTGCACCCAAGCCAGACGTATGATAGTATTTCAGCCGATACAAGCCAACTTAGTATATTTCAGTATAATAATGATATGTATCGCATTCAACATAGAATAAATGTTGAGTAGAAGGAAAATAATAATACATGTTCAGTCTTATTGCTTTAATATTTTGTACACCCACCCCCTGCTTCGAAAACATCCTCTAGACGTCTGAAGCATCCAGCTGAGGCATTTAACCACTCATCTAAATCAAGCAAATGAACTCGTGCACCCGTGATAGACTATCATTAAACACACACACACACACACACACACACACACAGTCGATGCCTATAGATTTAATACCATTCCAAATAATTTATTTGTAGTATTCTATAGATAATAAGTGTTGAACAGTAGGAAAATAATAAACCTGCCGTGTTTCATTATTAATCCCCGGCGGGGCACTAAGGGTAACGCAAACACGTCCTATATATTTCCCCGCCAGATGGCTCATTCTTGCTCATTATTCCAACTCTTGTACTGAGCTTGTGATATGGCAACACTAGATAGGGGAGGGGCGAACAGCAAGGACCCGCCCACACAGCCCAGCTAACATTCGTTCAGCATCGACCAGTCCTGGGGGTAACGATACTTTTTCTTAATAAGGTTCACGAGAAGAGCAGACAATGAAGAGACTGCACGACCAATCATAATGCCTAAGACTTAGTTTGCCCACTAACAGAATTATTAAAAATTTCATAAGCATCCTGTTTTCCTAGGTATCAGTGCAGCAGTCGTGCACTGTTTCTTACACCATACTATACGGTAAATGCAATATAGATTATTTCAACAGGTGAGGGTAATTTCGGCGGGATCCCATTGCTACCTGGCACGTCCTTGGGTGGCGGATAGGGAAAGGCCTTGTAGATATACGTGGTACAGCAACACATGGCGCAGCCCATGGGACCCCCTTATGATATATAGGACTCCACAGGATGTACTGAATATGATGGGACAAAAATTACATCTCACCAGAAACTATACGGAAGGGAGGTAAGATTATTTGCCACAATCCCCCAACCAAACATGAGTTATACTGTTAATGATTTTACGGGCATTCCTGTTGCATCATCATCTACTAAAGGTCCAACTGCACTGCCTCCTGTGTTACCGGGCGGTGTTCTTTCGAAAGTGATTTGGCACTGTCTCTGCAAATCAAAGACTGGGACATTAAAAAAAAAATGAAATCCAGGAAGATCTACACTTACAGTGTAGGGAGCCTCACAGAATATTACAAACTTGACACCTTAATGACTGAATTGGAACACATTAGTTGGAATATTTTAGGTCTGAGTGAGATCCACAAAAAAGATGAAAACCGAATTCATTTCCAAGACACCAACCACCTATTTTCCTACAGAGGAAGGCAAAATGAAAGAGTTAGTGGTGTAGGATTTTTAATTAACAGAAACCTTGCAGAAAACATTGTTAAATTCAGCACTGTCTTTGACGAAGTAGCATGGACTGTAATTAGGCAAAAGATACACCCTGAAAGTAATACGTGTATATGCACCGATTCCTCAAAGCTCGGATAAAGATATAGATACATTGTATGATGACATCTCCCAGATTATGGATGAAGGAAAGACAAAATATACTATACTCATGAAAGAAGTCAGTGCAAAAGCTCGCAAATCGAAATATGGAGAAGCATGTAGCTATTGGAAAATTCGGAGTGGGGGAAAGGAATGACGGATGTGAAAAGGTGGTAAATTTTGCTGAAATGTATGACATGAGAGAAATGAGCACATTCTTTCACAAAAGAACAGGGAGAAAATGGGACTGGAGAAGTCCAAATGGAGAAACAAAGAATGAAATCGACATCACTACGGCAGATAAGAATAACACGATCACAAATGTCACAGTTATCAGCAAAGTCAGTAGAGGAAGTGACCATAGAACGGTGGGTTTCACAGCCAGATTAAATTTCAGAAGTGAAAGAAAAAAAATGATTAAAAATAAAAAGATATGCCCAAAAAAGTAAGAAAAAACAAATCAGCCTTTCAGTGAGAAATGATGAACAGATTTCAGGCTCTAAAAATTATGCTGAGTGTGACATTAATGAAATAATAATAAAAGTACTATGAGAATCAGCTCAGGCAGTAGGGAAAGCTAATACAACCAAAGCTAACAAGTATTACAAAATGAACCTTGAGATCACGAAAAGGAGAAAAGAGATGAAAGTAAAAATAAAGAAAGATGAAACCGAAAGAAAGGTTTTAAGTAACCTTATCAGCAAAAGACAGAGATAAGAAAAAAGAAAGAGGAACGTGGATCAGATCAAAGAAATCATCCAAAAAGGAAAAAGGCTGAAACAGGTCCGAAGTAAAATGGCACTAGGAAGGCAACAAATTTTACTACTAAAACACAAACGCAGTTAAGTCATTAAATGCAGAGGTAGGAGAGTGAGGAAAGTTGAAGAACTTTAAAAGAGCTGTATGCATCAAAGACAATTGTACCAATAGCTAGTTTTTCAGCTGACACACATGAAATACCTGAAGGGACACCAGACGACGTAAACATTCCTCTTGTATGAAAAGAGGGAAGACGCCAGAAGATGGAATAGTAGCAGATGTACCGCAGGATGCAGGAACGGAAGTGCAAACCAGGCTCTATGCTGCTGTTTGTGCTCTATACTGCTGTTTGTGCTCTATACTGCTGTTTGTGCTCTATATTGCTGTTTGTGATCTATATTGCTGTTTGTGCTCTATACTGCTGTTTCTGCTCTATATTGCTGTCACATAAAATTGGGCAAAGAACTGTCAGCGAAATCGTGATCATGGCTGTACAAGAGAAGAGGGATGAGAAGAGAATGGAGAGTAGAAGAGATGAGAAGTGAAGAGAAATATAGAAAAGAAGTGACGACGAGTAGAGAGTAGAAAAAACAGAGAAGAGGTAGCTTAAGGGACGAGTAGAGAGGACTAAAAGTGTGAAGAGAAGAGGTGGCTAAAAGAGAAGTGAGGAGAAGCGGCTTAAAGAAATATGTTGCTAGATGTCAAAAGGTGGCTGGAAGAGAGAAGCCAAAAAGAGAAGAGGGATTTAGAAGAGAAGAGAGGGTTGGAAGAGAAGAGAAGAGAGGGTTGGAAGAGAAGAGAAGAGAGGGTTGGAAGAAAGGAGAAGAGAGGGTTAGAAAAAAAGAGAAGAGAGGGTTGAAAAAGAAGAGAAGAGAGGGTTAGAAGAGAAGAGAGGATTAGAAGAGAAGAGAGGGTTAGAAGAGAAGAGAAGAGAGGGTTAGAAGAGAAGAGAAGAGAGGGTTGGAAGAGAAGAGAAGAGAGGGTTAGAAGAGAAGAGAGGAGAGGGTTCGAAGAGAAGAGAAGAGAGGGTTAGAAGAGAAGAGAGGAGAAGGTTAGAAGAGAAGAGAGGGTTAGAAGAGAAGAGAAGAGAGGGATAGAAAAGAAAAGAGCTGGCTAGAAGAGAAGAGAAGAGAGGATTAGAAGAGAGGAGAAGAGAGAGTTTGAAGAGAAGAGAAGAGAGGGTTAGAAGAGAAGAGAGGAGAGAGTTGTATGAGAAGAGAAGAGAATTAGAAGACAAGAGAAGACAAGGTTAGAGGAGAAGACAGGGTTTGAGGAGAAAGAAAGACAGGGTCAGAAGAGAAGAGAAGAAGAAGAAGAAGAGAGAGAGAGAGAGAGAGAGAGAAGAGTGGGTTATAAGAGAAGATTAGAGCAGGTTAATAGAGAAGAGAAGAGATGGTTAGAAGAGACGAGAAGAGAGGGTTAGAAGAGAAGAGAAAAGGGATTTAGAAGAGAACAGAATGTTAGAGAGAAGAGAAGCGGGGAAGTTAGAAAAATGAGGACAGAGGTGGCTAAATGGGGAAATAAACGAGGTAAAGAGATCAGGGAGTTAGAGGAGAAGAGAAGGTGGAGCTAGAAAAGAAAAAAAGGGTAGAGGTAGCAAGAAGAGAGAAAAGGTGGCAAGAAGAAGAAATGGCTAGAAGAGAGGAAGCGAAAACAGAAGAGAAGGAAGGAAGTAACTACAAGAAGACAAATCAGAAGAGAAGGGAAGGAAAGAGGTGGCTAGGGAAAAGAAGAGATGAATAGGTGACAGTAGAAAGGAAGGGAAGTAAAGAGACAGGGGGAGTTGCTTTCAAGTAAAGCGAATACTTGGATAAAAGAGAAGAGAAAAGAGGAGAGGAAAAGAAATAGTCATAATCAAAGAGAAGGTGTGGCCAGATATGGAGATGTTGCTAGAAGACAAGAGGCGGCTAGGAAGAGAAGAAAACAGGTGACAAAAGAGTGGAGAAACGAAGAAAGAGCAGAGAAGCGAAAATAGGTTTGAGTGGAAGAGGAAGGGATGAGATGGGAGGGGAGGACATGGAAGGAGAGCTGACAGATGAGGGGAAAGTATACGGAATGAGAGGAGAAGAATCAGGTACAGTCATAAGAAAAACTATCGTTACCCTTCAGAGCTATGCACTATGACACAACGACGAAGTGTTGTGGAATGACGGGACAGGAAAGTTTGTACCTCAAACTCGTCCATGTCGGATATGTGAGACACAGATATTAGAATTTGTGCTAGAGGTAATAAAAGCTATTTAGATCGATTGGCCTCTGTGCATAGAGACAATACGTTTTATTATCCGTCACCGAAGTCATTAAATAAAAATATAACCGAATGGTCTGAAGTCGGCAACACACATGCAGCCGGGCAATGAGTATGTGCACCCAAGCCAGACGTATGATAGTATTTCAGCCGATACAAGCCAACTTAGTATATTTCAGTATAATAATGATATGTATCGCATTCAACATAGAATAAATGTTGAGTAGAAGGAAAATAATAATACATGTTCAGTCTTATTGCTTTAATATTTTGTACACCCACCCCCTGCTTCGAAAACATCCTCTAGACGTCTGAAGCATCCAGCTGAGGCATTTAACCACTCATCTAAATCAAGCAAATGAACTCGTGCACCCGTGATAGACTATCATTAAACACACACACACACACACACACACACAGTCGATGCCTATAGATTTAATACCATTCCAAATAATTTATTTGTAGTATTCTATAGATAATAAGTGTTGAACAGTAGGAAAATAATAAACCTGCCGTGTTTCATTATTAATCCCCGGCGGGGCACTAAGGGTAACGCAAACACGTCCTATATATTTCCCCGCCAGATGGCTCATTCTTGCTCATTATTCCAACTCTTGTAATGAGCTTGTGATATGACAACACTAGATAGGGGAGGGGCGAACAGCAAGGACCCGCCCACACAGCCCAGCTAACGTTCGTTCAGCATCGACCAGTCCTGGGGGTAACGATACTTTTTCTTAATAAGGTTCACGAGAAGAGCAGACAATGAAGAGACTGCACGACCAATCATAATGCCTAAGACTTAGTTTGCCCACTAACAGAATTATTAAAAATTTCATAAGCATCCTGTTTTCCTAGGTATCAGTGCAGCAATCGTGCACTGTTTCTTACACCATACTATACTGTAAATGCAATATAGATTATTTCAACAGGTGAGGGTAATTTCGGCGGGATCCCATTGCTACCTGGCACGTCCTTGGGTGGCGGATAGGGAAAGGCCTTGTAGATATACGTGGTACAGCAACACATGGCGCAGCCCATGGGACCCCCTTATGATATATAGGACTCCACAGGATGTACTGAATATGATGGGACAAAAATTACATCTCACCAGAAACTATACGGAAGGGAGGTAAGATTATTTGCCACAATCTCCCAACCAAACATGAGTTATACTGTTAATGATTTTACGGGCATTCCTGTTGCATCATCATCTA
Source organism: Coenobita brevimanus (assembly GCF_032717465.1). Classification (NCBI taxonomy): domain Eukaryota; kingdom Metazoa; phylum Arthropoda; class Malacostraca; order Decapoda; family Coenobitidae; genus Coenobita; species Coenobita brevimanus. The sequence goes on along the minus strand of NC_137002.1, from coordinate 9,438,949 downwards.
CTAAAGGTCCAACTGCACTGCCTCCTGTGTTACCGGGCGGTGTTCTTTCGAAAGTGATTTGGCACTGTCTCTGCAAATCAAAGACTGGGACATTAAAAAAAAACTGAAATCCAGGAAGATCTACACTTACAGTGTAGGGAGCCTCACAGAATATTACAAACTTGACACCTTAATGACTGAATTGGAACACATTAGTTGGAATATTTTAGGTCTGAGTGAGATCCACAGAAAAGATGAAAACCGAATTCATTTCCAAGACACCAACCACCTATTTTACTACAGAGGAAGGCAAAATGAAAGAGTTAGTGGTGTAGAATTTTTAATTAACAGAAACCTTGCAGAAAACATTGTTAAATTCAGCACTGTCTTTGACGAAGTAGCATGGACTGTAATTAGGCAAAAGATACACCCTGAAAGTAATACGTGTATATGCACCGATTCCTCAAAGCTCGGATAAAGATATAGATACATTGTATGATGACATCTCCCAGATTATGGATGAAGGAAAGACAAAATATACTATACTCATGAAAGAAGTCAGTGCAAAAGCTGGCAAATCGAAATATGGAGAAGCATGTAGCAATTGGAAAATTCGGAGTGGGGGAAAGGAATGACGGATGTGAAAAGGTGGTAAATTTTGCTGAAATGTATGACATGAGAGAAATGAGCACATTCTTTCACAAAAGAACAGGGAGAAAATGGGACTGGAGAAGTCCAAATGGAGAAACAAAGAATGAAATCGACATCACTACGGCAGATAAGAATAACACGATCACAAATGTCACAGTTATCAGCAAAGTCAGTAGAGGAAGTGACCATAGAACGGTGGGTTTCACAGCCAGATTAAATTTCAGAAGTGAAAGAAAAAAATGATTAAAAATAAAAAGATATGCCCAAAAAAGTAAGAAAAAACAAATCAGCCTTTCAGTGAGAAACGATGAACAGATTTCAGGCTCTAAAAATTATGCTGAGTGTGACATTAATGAAATAATAATAAAAGTACTATGAGAATCAGCTCAGGCAGTAGGGAAAGCTAATACAACCAAAGCTAACAAGTATTAAAAAATGAACCTTGAGATCACGAAAAGGAGAAAAGAAATGAAAGTAAAAACAAAGAAAGATGAAACCGAAAGAAAGGTTTTAAGTAACCTTATCAGCAAAAGACAGAGATAAGAAAAAAGAAAGAGGAACGTGGATCAGATCAAAGAAATCATCCAAAAAGGAAAAAGGCTGAAACAGGTCCGAAGTAAAATAGCACTAGGAAGGCAACAAATTTTACTACTAAAACACAAACGCAGTTAAGTCATTAAATGCAGAGGTAGGAGAGTGAGGAAACTTGAAGAACTTTAAAAGAGCTGTATGCATCAAAGACAATTGTACCAATAGCTAGTTTTTCAGCTGACACACATGAAATACCTGAAGGGACACCAGACGACGTAAACATTCCTCTTGTATGAAAAGAGGGAAGGCGTCAGAAGATGGAATAGTAGCAGATGTACCGCAGGATGCAGGAACGGAAGTGCAAACCAGGCTCTATACTGCTGTTTGCGCTCTATACTGCTGTTTGTGCTCTATACTGCTGTTTGTGCTCTATATTACTGTTTGTGCTCTATATTGCTGTTTCTGCTCTATACTGCTGTTTCTGCTCTATATTGCTGTCACATAAAATTGGGCAAAGAACTGTCAGCGAAATCGTGATCATGGCTGTACAAGAGAAGAGGGATGAGAAGAGAATGGAGAGTAGAAGAGATGAGAAGTGAAGAGAAATATAGAAAAGAAGTGACGACGAGTAGAGAGTAGAAAAAACAGAGAAGAGGTAGCTTAAGGGACGAGTAGAGAGGACTAAAAGTGTGAAGAGAAGAGGTGGCTAAAAGAGAAGTGAGGAGAAGCGGCTTAAAGAAATATGTTGCTAGATGTCAAAAGGTGGCTGGAAGAGAGAAGCCAAAAAGAGAAGAGGGATTTAGAAGAGAAGAGAGGGTTGGAAGAGAAGAGAAGAGAGGGTTGGAAGAGAAGAGAAGAGAGGGTTGGAAGAAAGGAGAAGAGAGGGTTAGAAAAGAAGAGAAGAGAGGGTTGAAAAAGAAGAGAAGAGAGGGTTAGAAGAGAAGAGAGGATTAGAAGAGAAGAGAGGGTTAGAAGAGAAGAGAAGAGAGGGTTAGAAGAGAAGAGAAGAGAGGGTTGGAAGAGAAGAGAAGAGAGGGTTAGAAGAGAAGAGAGAAGAGGGTTGGAAGAGAAGAGAAGAGAGGGTTAGAAGAGAAGAGAGGAGAAGGTTAGAAGAGAAGAGAGGGTTAGAAGAAAAGAGAAGAGAGGGATAGAAAACAAAAAAGAGCTGGTTAGAAGAGAAGAGAAGAGAGGATTATAAGAGAGGAGAAGAGAGAGTTTGAAGAGAAGAGAAGAGAGGGTTAGAAGAGATGAGAGGAGAGAGTTAGATGAGAAGAGAAGAGAATTAGAAGACAAGAGAAGACAAGGTTAGAGGAGAAGACAGGGTTTGAGGAGAAAGAAAGACAGGTTCAGAAGAGAAGAGAAGAAAAAGAAGAAGTAGAAGAAGAAGAAGAAGAGAGAGAGAGAGAGAGAGAGAGAGAGAAGAGTGGGTTATAAGAGAAGAGGAGAGCAGGTTAATAGAGAAGAGAAGAGATGGTTAGAAGAGACGAGAAGAGAGGGTTAGAAGAGAAGAGAAAAGGGATTTAGAAGAGAACAGAATGTTAGAGAGAAGAGAAGCGGGGAAGTTAGAAAAATGAGGACAGAGGTGGCTAAATGGGGAAATAAACGAGGTAAAGAGATCAGGGAGTTAGAGGAGAAGAGAAGGTGAAGCTAGAAAAGAAAAAAAGGGTAGAGGTAGCAAGAAGAGAGAAAAGGTGGCAAGAAGAAGAAATGGCTAGAAGAGAGGAAGTGAAAACAGAAGAGAAGAAAGGAAGTAACTACAAGAAGACAAATCAGAAGAGAAGGGAAGGAAAGAGGTGGCTAGAGAAAAGAAGAGATGAATAGGTGACAGTAGAAAGGAAGTTAAGTAAAGAGACAGGGGGAGTTGCTTTCAAGTAAAGCGAATACTTGGATAAAAGAGAAGAGAAAAGAGGAGAGGAAAAGAAATAGTCATAATCAAAGAGAAGGTGTGGCCAGATATGGAGATGTTGCTAGAAGACAAGAGGCGGCTAGGAAGAGAAAAAAACAGGTGACAAAAGAGTGGAGAAACGAAGAAAGAGCAGAGATGCGAAAATGGGTTTGAGTGGAAGAGGAAGGGATGAGATGGGAGGGGAGGACATGGAAGGAGAGCTGACAGATGAGGGGAAAGTATACGGAATGAGAGGAGGAGAATCAGGTACAGTCATAAGAAAAACTATCGTTACCCTTCAGAGCTATGCACTATGACACAACGACGAAGTGTTGTGGAATGACGGGACCGGAAAGTTTGTACCTCAAACCCGTCCATGTCGGATATGTGAGACACAGATATTAGAATTTGTGCTAGAGGTAATAAAAGCTATTTAGATCGATTGGCCTCTGTGCATAGAGACAATACGTTTTATTATCCGTCACCGAAGTCATTAAATAAAAATATAACCGAATGGTCTGAAGTCGGCAACACACATGCAACCGGGCAATGAGTATGTGCACCCAAGCCAGACGTATGATAGTATTTCAGCCGATACAAGCCAACTTAGTAAATTTCAGTATAATAATGATATGTATCGCATTCTACATAGAATAAATGTTGAGTAGAAGGAAAATAATAATACATGTTTAGTCTTATTGCTTTAATATTTTGTACACCCACCCCCTGCTTCGAAAACATCCTCTAGACGTCTGAACCATCCAGCTGAGGCATTTAACCACTCATCTAAATCAAGCAAATGAACTCGTGCACCCGTGATAGACTATCATTAAACACACACACACACACACACACACACACACACACAGTCGATGCCTATAGATTTAATACCATTCCAAATAATTTATTTGTAGTATTCTATAGATAATAAGTGTTGAACAGTAGGAAAATAATAAACCTGCCGTGTTTCATTATTAATCCCCGGCGGGGCACTAAGGGTAACGCAAACACGTCCTATATATTTCCCCGCCAGATGGCTCATTCTTGCTCATTATTCCAACTCTTGTAATGAGCTTGTGATATGGCAACACTAGATAGGGGAGGGGCGAACAGCAAGGACCCGCCCACACAGCCCAGCTAACGTTCGTTCAGCATCGACCAGTCCTGGGGGTAACGATACTTTTTCTTAATAAGGTTCACAAGAAGAGCAGACAATGAAGAGACTGCACGACCAATCATAATGCCTAAGACTTAGTTTGCCCACTAACAGAATTATTAAAAATTTCATAAGCATCCTGTTTTCCTAGGTATCAGTGCAGCAGTCATGCACTGTTTCTTACACCATACTATACTGTAAATGCAATATAGATTATTTCAACAGGTGAGGGTAATTTCGGCGGGATCCCATTGCTACCTGGCACGTCCTTGGGTGGCGGATGGGGAAAGGCCTTGTAGATATACGTGGTACAGCAACACATGGCGCAGCCCATGGGACCCCCTTATGATATATAGGACTCCACAGGATGTACTGAATATGATGGGACAAAAATTACATCTCACCAGAAACTATACGGAAGGGAGGTAAGATTATTTGCCACAATCTCCCAACCAAACATGAGTTATACTGTTAATGATTTTACGGGCATTCCTGTTGCATCATCATCTACTAAAGGTCCAACTGCACTGCCTCCTGTGTTACCGGGCGGTGTTCTTTCGAAAGTGATTTGGCACTGTCTCTGCAAATCAAAGACTGGGACATTAAAAAAAAACTGAAATCCAGGAAGATCTACACTTACAGTGTAGGGAGCCTCACAGAATATTACAAACTTGACACCTTAATGACTGAATTGGAACACATTAGTTGGAATATTTTAGGTCTGAGTGAGATCCACAGAAAAGATGAAAACCGAATTCATTTCCAAGACACCAACCACCTATTTTCCTACAGAGGAAGGCAAAATGAAAGAGTTAGTGGTGTAGGATTTTTAATTAACAGAAACCTTGCAGAAAACATTGTTAAATTCAGCACTGTCTTTGACGAAGTAGCATGGACTGTAATTAGGCAAAAGATACACCCTGAAAGTAATACGTCTATATGCACCGATTCCTCAAAGCTCGGATAAAGATATAGATACATTGTATGATGACATCTCCCAGATTATGGATGAAGGAAAGACAAAATATACTATACTCATGAAAGAAGTCAGTGCAAAAGCTGGCAAATCGAAATATGGAGAAGCATGTAGCTATTGGAAAATTCGGAGTGGGGGAAAGGAATGACGGATGTGAAAAGGTGGTAAATTTTGCTGAAATGTATGACATGAGAGAAATGAGCACATTCTTTCACAAAAGGACAGGGAGAAAATGGGACTGGAGAAGTCCAAATGGAGAAACAAAGAATGAAATCGACATCACTACGGCAGATAAGAATAACACGATCACAAATGTCACAGTTATCAGCAAAGTCAGTAGAGGAAGTGACCATAGAACGGTGGGTTTCACAGCCAGATTAAATTTCAGAAGTGAAAGAAAAAAATGATTAAAAATAAAAAGATATGCCCAAAAAAGTAAGAAAAAACAAATCAGCCTTTCAGTGAGAAATGATGAACAGATTTCAGGCTCTAAAAATTATGCTGAGTGTGACATTAATGAAATAATAATAAAAGTACTATGAGAATCAGCTCAGGCAGTAGGGAAAGCTAATACAACCAAAGCTAACAAGTATTACAAAATGAACCTTGAGATCACGAAAAGGAGAAAAGAGATGAAAGTAAAAACAAAGAAAGATGAAACCGAAAGAAAGGTTTTAAGTAACCTTATCAGCAAAAGACAGAGATAAGAAAAAAGAAAGAGGAACGTGGATCAGATCAAAGAAATCATCCAAAAAGGAAAAAGGCTGAAACAGGTCCGAAGTAAAATGGCACTAGGAAGGCAACAAATTTTACTACTAAAACACAAACGCAGTTAAGTCATTAAATGCAGAGGTAGGAGAGTGAGGAAAGTTGAAGAACTTTAAAAGAGCTGTATGCATCAAAGACAATTGTACCAATAGTTAGTTTCTCAGCTGACACACATGAAATACCTGAAGGGACACCAGACGACGTAAACATTCCTCTTGTATGAAAAGAGGGAAGGCGCCAGGAGAAGATGGAATAGTAGCAGATGTACCGCAGGATGCAGGAACGGAAGTGCAAACCAGGCTCTATACTGCATTTGCGCTCTATACTGCTGTTTGTGCTCTATACTGCTGTTTGTGCTCTATATTGCTGTTTGTGCTCTATATTGCTGTTTGTGCTCTATACTGCTGTTTCTGCTCTATATTGCTGTCACATAAAATTGGGCAAAGAACTGTCAGCGAAATCGTGATCATGCCTGTACAAGAGAAGAGGGATGAGAAGAGAATGGAGAGTAGAAGAGATGAGAAGTGAAGAGAAATATAGAAAAGAAGTGACGACGAGTAGAGAGTAGAAAAAACAGAGAAGAGGTAGCTTAAGGGACGAGAAGAGAGGACTAAAAGTGTGAAGAGAAGAGGTGGCTAAAAGAGAAGTGAGGAGAAGCGGCTTAAAGAAATATGTTGCTAGATGTGAAAAGGTGGCTGGAAGAGAGAAGCCAAAAAGAGAAGAGGGATTTAGAAGAGAAGAGAGGGTTGGAAGAGAAGAGAAGAGAGGGTTGGAAGAGAAGAGAAGAGAGGGTTGGAAGAGAAGAGAAGAGAGGGTTGGAAGAAAGGAGAAGAGAGGGTTAGAAAAGAAGAGAAGAGAGGGTTGAAAAAGAAGAGAAGAGAGGGTTAGAAGAGAAGAGAGGATTAGAAGAGAAGAGAGGGTTAGAAGAGAAGAGAAGAGAGGGTTAGAAGAGAAGAGAAGAGAGGGTTGGAAGAGAAGAGAAGAGAGGGTTAGAAGAGAAGAGAGGAGAGGGTTGGAAGAGAAGAGAAGAGAGGGTTAGAAGAGAAGAGAGGAGAAGGTTAGAAGAGAAGAGAGGGTTAGAAGAGAAGAGAAGAGAGGGATAGAAAAGAAAAGAGCTGGTTAGAAGAGAAGAGAAGAGAGGATTAGAAGAGAGGAGAAGAGAGAGTTTGAAGAGAAGAGAAAAGAGGGTTAGAAGAGAAGAGAGGAGAGAGTTAGATGAGAAGAGAAGAGAATTAGAAGACAAGAGAAGACAAAGTTAGAGGAGAAGACAGGGTTTGAGGAGAAAGAAAGACAGGGTCAGAAGAGAAGAGAAGAAGAAGAAGAAGAAGAAGAAGAAGAGAGAGAGAGAGAGAGAGAGAGAGAGAGAGAGAGAAGAGTGGGTTATAAGAGAAGAGGAGAGCAGGTTAATAGAGAAGAGAAGAGATGGTTAGAAGAGACGAGAAGAGAGGGTTAGAAGAGAAGAGAAAAGGGATTTAGAAGAGAACAGAATGTTAGAGAGAAGAGAAGCGGGGAAGTTAGAAAAATGAGGACAGAGGTGGCTAAATGGGGAAATAAACCAGGTAAAGAGATCAGGGAGTTAGAGGAGAAGAGAAGGTGGAGCTAGAAAAGAAAAAAAGGGTAGAGGTAGCAAGAAGAGAGAAAAGGTGGCAAGAAGAAGAAATGGCTAGAAGAGAGGAAGTGAAAACAGAAGAGAAGGAAGGAAGTAACTACAAGAAGACAAATCAGAAGAGAAGGGAAGGAAAGAGGTGGCTAGAGAAAAGAAGAGATGAATAGGTGACAGTAGAAAGGAAGGGAAGTAAAGAGACAGGGGGAGTTGCTTTCAAGTAAAGCGAATACTTGGATAAAAGAGAAGAGAAAAGAGGAGAGGAAAAGAAATAGTCATAATCAAAGAGAAGGTGTGGCCAGATATGGAGATGTTGCTAGAAGACAAGAGGCGGCTAGGAAGAGAAAAAAACAGGTGACAAAAGAGTGGAGAAACGAAGAAAGAGCAGAGAAGCGAAAATGGGTTTGAGTGGAAGAGGAAGGGATGAGATGGGAGGGGAGGACATGGAAGGAGAGCTGACAGATGAGGGGAAAGTATACGGAATGAGAGGATAAGAATCAGGTATAGTCATAAGAAAAACTATCGTTACCCTTCAGAGCTATGCACTATGACACAACGACGAAGTGTTGTGGAATGACGGGACAGGAAAGTTTGTACCTCAAACTCGTCCATGTCGGATATGTGAGACACAGATATTAGAATTTGTGCTAGAGGTAATAAAAGCTATTTAGATCGATTGGCCTCTTTGCATAGAGACAATACGTTTTATTATCCGTCACCGAAGTCATTAAATAAAAATATAACCGAATGGTCTGAAGTCGGCAACACACATGCAACCGGGCAATGAGTATGTGCACCCAAACAAGACGTATGATAGTATTTCAGCCGATACAAGCCAACTTAGTAAATTTCAGTATAATAATGATATGTATCGCATTCTACATAGAATAAATGTTGAGTAGAAGGAAAATAATAATACATGTTCAGTCTTATTGCTTTAATATTTTGTACACCCACCCCCTGCTTCGAAAACATCCTCTAGACGTCTGAAGCATCCAGCTGAGGCATTTAACCACTCATCTAAATCAAGCAAATGAACTCGTGCACCCGTGCTAGACTATCATTAAACACACAAACACACACACACACACACACACACACACACACTCAGTCGATGCCTATACAGTAGATTTAATACCATTCCAAATAATTTATTTGTAGTATTCTATAGATAATAAGTGTTGAACAGCAGGAAAATAATAAACCTGCCGTGTTTCATTATTAATCCCCGGCGGGGCACTAAGGGTAACGCAAACACGTCCTATATATTTCCCCGCCAGATGGCTCATTCTTGCTCATTATTCCAACTCTTGTAATGAGCTTGTGATATGGCAACACTAGATAGGGGAGGGGCGAACAGCAAGGACCCGCCCACACAGCCCAGCTAACGTTCGTTCAGCATCGACCAGTCCTGGGGGTAACGATACTTTTTCTTAATAAGGTTCACGAGAAGAGCAGACAATGAAGAGACTGCACGACCAATCATAATGCCTAAGACTTAGTTTGCCCACTAACAGAATTATTAAAAATTTCATAAGCATCCTGTTTTCCTAGGTATCAGTGCAGCAGTCGTGCACTGTTTCTTACACCATACTATACTGTAAATGCAATATAGATTATTTCAACAGGTGAGGGTAATTTCGGCGCGATCCCATCGCTACCTGGCACGTCCTTGGGTGGCGGATAGGGAAAGGCCTTGTAGATATACGTGGTACAGCAACACATGGCGCAGCCCATGGGACCCCCTTATGATATATAGGACTCCACAGGATGTACTGAATATGATGGGACAAAAATTACATCTCACCAGAAACTATACGGAAGGGAGGTAAGATTATTTGCCACAATCCCCCAACCAAACATGAGTTATACTGTTAATGATTTTACGGGCATTCCTGTTGCATCATCATCTACTAAAGGTCCAACTGCACTGCCTCCTGTGTTACCGGGCGGTGTTCTTTCGAAAGTGATTTGGCACTGTCTCTGCAAATCAAAGACTGGGACATTAAAAAAAAACTGAAATCCAGGAAGATCTACACTTACAGTGTAGGGAGCCTCACAGAATATTACAAACTTGACACCTTAATGACTGAATTGGAACACATTAGTTGGAATATTTTAGGTCTGAGTGAGATCCACAGAAAAGATGAAAACCGAATTCATTTCCAAGACACCAACCACCTATTTTACTACAGAGGAAGGCAAAATGAAAGAGTTAGTGGTGTAGGATTTTTAATTAACAGAAACCTTGCAGAAAACATTGTTAAATTCAGCACTGTCTTTGACGAAGTAGCATGGACTGTAATTAGGCAAAAGATACACCCTGAAAGTAATACGTGTATATGCACCGATTCCTCAAAGCTCGGATAAAGATATAGATACATTGTATGATGACATCTCCCAGATTATGGATGAAGGAAAGACAAAATATACTATGCTCATGAAAGAAGTCAGTGCAAAAGCTGGCAAATCGAAATATGGAGAAGCATGTAGCTATTGGAAAATTCGGAGTGGGGGAAAGGAATGACGGATGTGAAAAGGTGGTAAATTTTGCTGAAATGTATGACATGAGAGAAATGAGCACATTCTTTCACAAAAGAACAGGGAGAAAATGGGACTGGAGAAGTCCAAATGGAGAAACAAAGAATGAAATCGACATCACTACGGCAGATAAGAATAACACGATCACAAATGTCACAGTTATCAGCAAAGTCAGTAGAGGAAGTGACCATAGAACGGTGGGTTTCACAGCCAGATTAAATTTCAGAAGTGAAAGAAAAAAATGATTAAAAATAAAAAGATATGCCCAAAAAAGTAAGAAAAAACAAATCAGCCTTTCAGTGAGAAATGATGAACAGATTTCAGGCTCTAAAAATTATGCTGAGTGTGACATTAATGAAATAATAATAAAAGTACTATGAGAATCAGCTCAGGCAGTAGGGAAAGCTAATACAACCAAAGCTAACAAGTATTAAAAAATGAACCTTGAGATCACGAAAAGGAGAAAAGAGATGAAAGTAAAAACAAAGATGAAATCGAAAGAAAGGTTTTAAGTAACCTTATCAGCAAAAGACAGAGATAAGAAAAAAGAGGAACGTGGATCAGATCAAAGAAATCATCCAAAAAGGAAAAAGGCTGAAACAGGTCCGAAGTAAAATGGCACTAGGAAGGCAACAAATTTTACTACTAAAACAGAAACGCAGTTAAGTCATTAAATGCAGAGGTAGGAGAGTGAGGAAAGTTGAAGAACTTTAAAAGAGCTGTATGCATCAAAGACAATTGTACCAATAGCTAGTTTTTCAGCTGACACACATGAAATACCTGAAGGGACACCAGACGACGTAAACATTCCTCTTGTATGAAAAGAGGGAAGGCGCCAGGAGAAGATGGAATAGTAGCAGATGTACCGCAGGATGCAGGAACGGAAGTGCAAACCAGGCTCTATGCTGCTGTTTGTGCTCTATACTGCTGTTTGTGCTCTATACTGCTGTTTGTGCTCTATATTGCTGTTTGTGCTCTATATTGCTGTTTGTGCTCTATACTGCTGTTTCTGCTCTATATTGCTGTCATATAAAATTGGGCAAAGAACTGTCAGCGAAATCGTGATCATGGCTGTACAAGAGAAGAGGGATGAGAAGAGAATGGAAAGTAGAAGAGATGAGAAGTGAAGAGAAATATAGAAAAGAAGTGACGACGAGTAGAGAGTAGAAAAAACAGAGAAGAGGTAGCTTAAGGGACAAGTAGAGAGGACTAAAAGTGTGAAGAGAAGAGGTGGCTAAAAGAGAAGTGAGGAGAAGCGGCTTAAAGAAATATGTTGCTAGATGTCAAAAGGTGGCTGGAAGAGAGAAGCCAAAAAGAGAAGAGGGATTTAGAAGAGAAGAGAGGGTTGGAAGAGAAGAGAAGAGAGGGTTGGAAGAGAAGAGAAGAGAGGGTTGGAAGAAAGGAGAAGAGAGGGTTAGAAAAGAAGAGAAGAGAGGGTTGAAAAAGAAGAGAAGAGAGGGTTAGAAGAGAAGAGAGGATTAGAAGAGAAGAGAGGGTTAGAAGAGAAGAGAGGATTAGAAGAGAAGAGAGGGTTAGAAGAGAAGAGAAGAGAGGGTTAGAAGAGAAGAGAGGAGAGGGTTGGAAGAGAAGAGAAGAGAGGGTTAGAAGAGAAGAGAGGAGAGGGTTGGAAGAGAAGAGAAGAGAGGGTTAGAAGAGAAGAGAGGAGAGGGTTGGAAGAGAAGAGAGGAGAGGGTTGGAAGAGAAGAGAAGAGAGGGTTAGAAGAGAAGAGAGGAGAAGGTTAGAAGAGAAGAGAAGAGAAGGATAGAAAAGAAAAGAGCTGGTTAGAAGAGAAGAGAAGAGAGGATTAGAAGAGAGGAGAAGAGAGAGTTTGAAGAGAAGAGAAGAGAGGGTTAGAAGAGAGGAGAGGAGAGAGTTAGATGAGAAGAGAAGAGAATTAGAAGACAAGAGAAGACAAGGTTAGAGGAGAAGACAGGGTTTGAGGAGAAAGAAAGACAGGGTCAGAAGAGAAGAGAAGAAGAAGAAGAAGAAGAGAGAGAGAGTGAGAGACAGAGAGAAAGAGTGGGTTATAAGAGAAGAGGAGAGCAGGTTAATAGAGAAGAGAAGAGATGGTTAGAAGAGACGAGAAGAGAGGGTTAGAAGAGAAGAGAAAAGGGATTTAGAAGAGAACAGAATGTTAGAGAGAAGAGAAGCGAGGAAGTTAGAAAAATGAGGACAAAGGTGGCTAAATGGGGAAATAAACGAGGTAAAGAGATCAGGGAGTTAGAGGAGAAGAGAAGGTGGAGCTAGAAAAGAAAAAAAGGGTAGAGGTAGCAAGAAGAGAGAAAAGGTGGCAAGAAGAAGAAATGGCTAGAAGAGAGGAAGTGAAAACAGAAGAGAAGGAAGGAAGTAACTACAAGAAGACAAATCAGAAGAGAAGGGAAGGAAAGAGGTGGCTAGAGAAAAGAAGAGATGAATAGGTGACAGTAGAAAGGAAGGGAAGTAAAGAGACAGGGGGAGTTGCTTTCAAGTAAAGCGAATACTTGAATAAAAGAGAAGAGAAAAGAGGAGAGGAAAAGAAATAGTCATAATCAAAGAGAAGGTGTGGCCAGATATGGAGATGTTGCTAGAAGACAAGAGGCGGCTAGGAAGAGAAGAAAACAGGTGACAAAAGAGTGGAGAAACGAAGAAAGAGCAGAGAAGCGAAAATGGGTTCGAGTGGAAGAGGAAGGGATGAGATGGGAGGGGAGGACATGGAAGGAGAGCTGACAGATGAGGGGAAAGTATACGGAATGAGAGGAGAAGAATCAGGTACAGTCATAAGAAAAACTATCGTTACCCTTCAGAGCTATGCACTATGACACAACGACGAAGTGTTGTGGAATGACGGGACAGGAAAGTTTGTACCTCAAACCCGTCCATGTCGGATATGTGAAACACAGATATTAGAATTTGTGCTAGAGGTAATAAAAGCTATTTAGATCGATTGGCCTCTGTGCATAGAGACAATACGTTTTATTATCCGTCACCGAAGTCATTAAATAAAAATATAACCGAATGGTCTGAAGTCGGCAACACACATGCAACCGGGCAATGAGTATGTGCACCCAAGCCAGACGTATGATAGTATTTCAGCCGATACAAGCCAACTTAGTAAATTTCAGTATAATAATGATATGTATCGCATTCTACATAGAATAAATGTTGAGTAGAAGGAAAATAATAATACATGTTCAGTCTTATTGCTTTAATATTTTGTACACCCACCCCCTGCTTCGAAAACATCCTCTAGACGTCTGAAGCATCCAGCTGAGGCATTTAACCACTCATCTAAATCAAGCAAATGAACTCGTGCACCCGTGCTAGACTATCATTAAACACACACACACACACACACACACACACACACACACACGCACACACAGTCGATGCCAATAGATTTAATACCATTCCAAATAATTTATTTGTAGTATTCTATAGATAATAAGTGTTGAACAGTAGGAAAATAATAAACCTGCCGTGTTTCATTATTAATCCCCGGCGGGGCACTAAGGGTAACGCAAACACGTCCTATATATTTCCCCGCCAGATGGCTCATTCTTGCTCATTATTCCAACTCTTGTAATGAGCTTGTGATATGGCAACACTAGATAGGGGAGGGGCGAACAGCAAGGACCCGCCCACACAGCCCAGCTAACGTTCGTTCAGCATCGACCAGTCCTGGGGGTAACGATACTTTTTCTTAATAAGGTTCACGAGAAGAGCAGACAATGAAGAGACTGCACGACCAATCATAATGCCTAAGACTTAGTTTGCCCACTAACAGAATTATTAAAAATTTCATAAGCATCCTGTTTTCCTAGGTATCAGTGCAGCAGTCGTGCACTGTTTCTTACACCATACTATACTGTAAATGCAATATAGATTATTTCAACAGGTGAGGGTAATTTCGGCGGGATCCCATTGCTACCTGGCACGTCCTTGGGTGGCGGATAGGGAAAGGCCTTGTAGATATACGTGGTACAGCAACACATGGCGCAGCCCATGGGACCCCCTTATGATATATAGGACTCCACAGGATGTACTGAATATGATGGGACAAAAATTACATCTCACCAGAAACTATACGGAAGGGAGGTAAGATTATTTGCCACAATCCCCCAACCAAACATGAGTTATACTGTTAATGATTTTACGGGCGTTCCTGTTGCATCATCATCTACTAAAGGTCCAACTGCACTGCCTCCTGTGTTACCGGGCGGTGTTCTTTCGAAAGTGATTTGGCACTGTCTCTGCAAATCAAAGACTGGGACATTAAAAAAAAACTGAAATCCAGGAAGATCTACACTTACAGTGTAGGGAGCCTCACAGAATATTACAAACTTGACACCTTAATGACTGAATTGGAACACATTAGTTGGAATATTTTAGGTCTGAGTGAGATCCACAGAAAAGATGAAAACCGAATTCATTTCCAAGACACCAACCACCTATTTTACTACAGAGGAAGGCAAAATGAAAGAGTTAGTGGTGTAGGATTTTTAATTAACAGAAACCTTGCAGAAAACATTGTTAAATTCAGCACTGTCTTTGACGAAGTAGCATGGACTGTAATTAGGCAAAAGATACACCCTGAAAGTAATACGTGTATATGCATCGATTCCTCAAAGCTCGGATAAAGATATAGATACATTGTATGATGACATCTCCCAGATTATGGATGAAGGAAAGACAAAATATACTATACTCATGAAAGAAGTCAGTGCAAAAGCTGGCAAATCGAAATATGGAGAAGCATGTAGCTATTGGAAAATTCGGAGTGGGGGAAAGGAATGACGGATGTGAAAAGGTGGTAAATTTTGCTGAAATGTATGACATGAGAGAAATGAGCACATTCTTTCACAAAAGAACAGGGAGAAAATGGGACTGGAGAAGTCCAAATGGAGAAACAAAGAATGAAATCGACATCACTACGGCAGATAAGAATAACACGATCACAAATGTCACAGTTATCAGCAAAGTCAGTAGAGGAAGTGACCATAGAACGGTGGGTTTCACAGCCAGATTAGATTTCAGAAGTGAAAGAAAAAAAATGATTAAAAATAAAAAGATATGCCCAAAAAAGTAAGTAAAAACAAATCAGCCTTTCAGTGAGAAATGATGAACAGATTTCAGGCTCTAAAAATTATGCTGAGTGTGACATTAATGAAATAATAATAAAAGTACTATGAGAATCAGCTCAGGCAGTAGGGAAAGCTAATACAACCAAAGCTAACAAGTATTAAAAAATGAACCTTGAGATCACGAAAAGGAGAAAAGAGATGAAAGTAAAAACAAAGAAAGATGAAACCGAAAGAAAGGTTTTAAGTAACCTTATCAGCAAAAGACAGAGATAAGAAAAAAGAAAGAGGAACGTGGATCAGATCAAAGAAATCATCCAAAAAGGAAAAAGGCTGAAACAGGTCCGAAGTAAAATGGCACTAGGAAGGCAACAAATTATACTACTAAAACACAAACGCAGTTAAGTGATTAAATGCAGAGGTAAGAGAGTGAGGAAAGTTGAAGAACTTTAAAAGAGCTGTATGCATCAAAGACAATTGTACCAATAGCTAGTTTTTCAGCTGACACACATGAAATACCTGAAGGGACACCAGACGACGTAAACATTCCTCTTGTATGAAAAGAGGGAAGGCGCCAGGAGAAGATGGAATAGTAGCAGATTTACCGCAGGATGCAGGAACGGAAGTGCAAACCAGGCTCACCCAATTATTTACTCAGTGTATAAAGAAGAAAATTCCCAAAACATGATGTTATGCAATAGTTTTTTGCTTTACAAAAAAAGGCGACTCAAAAGATTTTATTAACTATCGACGCATTAGCTTATTACCAGTTATTTACAAACTCTTCAACAATAAATATCTGGAAGAAACCCAACCTCTTAAACAGGCAGGATTCCGAAGCAGGTATTCGACTACTGACAATCTACACACAATGAATTTGCTAATTGAGAAAATTGCAGAATATAATGAACCATTGTGCTTAGGTTTTGTTGATTACGAAAAGGCTTTAGACTCAGTGGAGCACATAGCAATTTTAAATTCACTGTGGGAACTAGGAGTAAATGAGAACATTGTAGAACTGCTCGAAAATATATATACAAAAGGAACTGCTGCAGTTAAGTTACATGAAGACTCTGAAAAAATTAAGATTGAGAAGGGCGAGCATCAGAGAGATACAATTATACCAAAATTATTTACAGCATGTCTGGAAAGTATTATCAGAAAGCTAGACAGGGAGAACAAAGGAGTAAACATAGATGTAGAATCCCTATATCATTTAAAATTTGCAGATGACATTGCCCTAAAATCAGAAACAGCAGAGACATTGCAAGAAATGTTAAATGACTTAAATAGAGAAAGTGTCAAATTAGGGCTAAAGATGACCTGGAGCAAAACTAATGTTTAAACCAAATACCCCATAGCATCATCAAAATAAGGAAAGAAATTCCTGAAGATGTGGTGTACAATTACTTGAGGCAAATACTTAAACTAACAAAAGACCATGTTATCGAAATAAGACACTACTACAGTTGGATGGAAAACTTTCAGTAAACATAAAGTCATCATGAAAAGTAGCTTGCCAATATGTATGAAACAAAAGGTATATAATGAATGTATAATCCCATCTATGACGTACGGTTGTGAGACCTGGACACTGACAAAATCGATGGAAAATCAACTACAGTAAACTTTCAAGTATCCGTTTTGATTCAACCAAGCCCTACACTGGCGAAAGTGAAATGCCAGATATTGCATATCCGGAGCAATGTTTGTCTTTCATCCGGATATTGTGATTCTATCCATTTCAACCTTCTATCCTAAAAACTTTACCATGAGTAAAAGATGAAAACTAAGCGTACAAAAACAATACAGTATTGATACAGTACAGTAATACAGTACTGTTCATGTGTACAATTGTATGTACTCACCAGGTGTTGGCATCGATGGGGAGAAACAGCACTGGGGGTTCATAATCGTTAACAGTACAGTACAGTACATAGTACAGCACAGGGTTAGTTTAACAAACACAACAGAGCAATAGAACATGAGTACTGACAGGCCTTTAGCTTTCCAGTACAGTACAGTACAGTATCTTTAAGACAGGACACCACAGAGTTAGTCAGACCACCAGGGTTTGGCAAACGCATGATCAAAAGAGTGCGAGCAAACAGGCACATCTTGACTCTATGACATCTGCAGGCAAGAATGAGAGCACGGCAGTATTCTTGGCGAGCCAGATCGCCCACGACGAGTTCTGATTGGCTGACACATACCAGGCGTTTTCATTGGCGCCCCAGTTTTGGGATTTCCCCTGGCACTGATTGGCTACAACTTACGACTTGGTTGAGACCCATCAACGCTGGATATTGCACTGTATCGCTGGTTAAGTCCCATTTCAGCACCAGATGTTGCATAAAAATCGCCTGATATTGCTTTGATAGAGCCATAATAGCTGCTCCGGATACTGCACTGGGTCGGATATTGTGACAACTGATAATTGACAGATTACTATAATCCATTCTCAAAGAGTAATGGAAAGGTCATTGTTAGGATTATCTCTACAAGACAGGAAAAGATCAACTTAGATGAGAGAGCAGACTAAAGTCAAAGACATTATAGAGGCATAAACAAACAGAAATAGGAATTGGCAGGTCATGTAGCAAGAATAAGGGGTAACCGATGGAGTGAAAGGCTGACTGACTGGACTCCAAGAGATTGTAAGCGGGAGGGGTGGGGTGCGTGCCTCAGTGTGACGCGTGACATTGGTAATGTAGTGTTGGATGGGGTGGGATGTGGTAGGGTGCAGTGGGTGAGGTGCATGGCAGTGTTGGTGTTGCGTTGGTGGGGTGGGGTGGGAAGTAAACAGGAGAGGTGAAGTAGGGTGGGGCCATGTCTATGGCATAGTATGAGGTGTGTGTTGGTGGTATAGTGTTGTTAGGGTGAGGTGCATGGGTGTGATGTTGGTGTAATGCTGGTGGGGCGGGGATCATCAAATATAATGATGGATGGGTGGGGTGGGGTGATATTTGTGGAGTGGTGTTGGTGGGGTGGGATGCGTGAGGTGTGGTGTTGACGGGGTGGAGTGTTTGTGGTGTGATGCTGGCGATGTAGTGTTGTTGGGGTGGAGTGTATGATGTATGGTGTTTGAAGTGTGGTGTTGGTGTAGGGTGTATGAGGTGTGTATTGGTGGTGCGTTCTAGTGTAGTGTTGATGCTGTGGTATTGGTGTCGTGTTGGAGGTGTACTGTACTGTTGGTGTTGTGGTGTTGGTGTAGTGGTGGTGGCGTGGGGTGTATGAGGTGTGTGTTGATGGTGGTGTTGGTGTAGTGTTGGTGGTGGTGGTGGTGTAGTCTGGTGGTGTGGTGTTGGTGTAGTGTTGGTGGTGTGGTGCTGGCGCAGTGTTGGTGGTGTTATGCTGGTGTAGCGTTAGTGGTGTGGTGTTGGTGTTGTGTTGGTGGTGTGGTGCTGGTGTAGTGTTGGTGATGTTGTGCTGTGTAGTGTTGGTGGTGTGGTGGTAGTGTTGGTGTAGTGTTGGTGGTTTGATGATGGTGTAGTGTTGGTGGTGTGGTGCTGGTGTAGTGTTGATGGTGTTGTGTTGGTGTTGTGATGCTGGTACAGGGTGTACGAGGTGCGTGTTGATGGTGAGGTGCTGGTGTAATGTTGTTGGTGTGATGCTGGTGTGGTGTTGGTGTAAGGCGTATGAGGTGTGTTGGTGGTGTGGTGCTAGTGTAGTGTTGGTGGTGTGGTGTTGGTGGTGTGATACTGGTGTAGTGTTGGTGGAGTATATGTTAGTGCTATGGTGTTGGTATAGGGTGTATGAGGTGTGTGTTGGTGGTGTGGTGCTGGTGTAGTGTTGGTGATGTGGTGCTGGTGCAGTGTTGGTGTAGTGTTGATGGTGTGGTGTTGGTGTCGTGGTGTTGGTGATGGGTATATTAGGTGTGTGTTGGTGATGCACAGTTAGGTGGGTGTCGGTGCCAGCACAGATGGCATGGAACTCGCCCTTATACTGCCGCAACAGACAATGTCACTGGCGCAGCCACGGTATTTTTAGTGGGGTCAGCAAACGGGGCCATGTCGACAAGTCACCAGAATTACGCATTCTTCTTGTTGTGGCTTTCAGCAAAAGCGGGTAATGGCATATAGAATGTTCTGTTATTATCATTTTTTTCACTCACTGCTCAAAATACATAATTCTCCATTACATTTGTTATCAGATGAACGATTTGTTCTGTTGAGTGCGGAACATGATTACAATAATATGCCAATAATGTGACAGTACTGTGTTGAATATATCAAATATGCAAAAAAATAAAGTCTTTCTCAACGCAGTTTGGGCCATATGTTACGTGAATTTCTTCGGTGATGATAATAAACCGCAAACAAGAATAACGTCGACCTTAATCTGTAACTTTTCGTCCACCACTGACTACATAAGCAAAAGGATGTAATTCCAGGAGGCGGCACGCAGGCTACCACGGTTATTAGTTTTTTTCTACGAACGAGAATCATAATTCATGAAAATCTCAGTTTTTCAAAATTCTACCTGAAGGTTCCATAGTAACCCCCTGTGAAAGGATTTTGCGCCGTATGTAGACACATTCAATGACAGAAGGGAAATGAGTGCACCTCTCATTGTCTTTTAGTTTCTGGAAACGTTTCTTATGCAAGGCCAATTCATTTGCTGGTGTAGGTCACGTCACACAGTCTTTAATGTACAGTCTCTTCCATTTCCAGTCAGAAGATTGATTGATTGATTGATTGAAAATAATTAAAATCTGGCGGCGCAACTGCCAAGGTCATATGCCGCCGGATGACAAAGTAAAAGACAGCAAAATAAAAAGTGGCTATTCAAAATAAAGTCAATATCTGTTAGCAGGAATAAAACACTAAAAATAATAAAAGAATAGTTTATAAAATAACACTTATTTATAAAAGTGGAAGGAGGCCCGCCTCCTGAAGAAAACTAAAAACATCAGTAAAATTGAAATGCGTGGCTTTAACAGTGCTCCCGAAGAATACCATAGTATCCCCGACGACAGGGCGAACCAGGAACAACAGAGTTTGCCCACAAACATGCCGACACCCCCACACGGACCCCACGGGGTAGCCGCCACCAGCCACCACCACTCCGGGCAACAGCGACGCATATCAGCCCGGGCCGTGCGCCCCTGTGACATGCAGCCACCACGCCGCCGCCACCGTAGGCGAAGGACACTACCTTCGCGTGGCGGAATCACTGAGTTAGCTAGGGGTGGAGTTAGAACTCAAACTCCAGACGGCGCCCCTCTGGTAGAGACGATCTATGGTCGCTCCCAAAGTGTTTCGGTAGAGACGATCAATGGTCGCTCCCGCAGTGTTCCGGTAGAGATGATCAATGGTCGCTCCCGCAGTGTCCAGGTAGAGACGATCAATGGTCGCTCCCTTAGTGTTCCAGTAGAGACGATCAATGGTCGCTCCCACAGTGTCCAGGTAGAGATGATCAATGGTCGCTCCCTTAGTGTTCCAGTAGAGACGATCAATGGTCGCTCCCACAGTGTCCAGGTAGAGACGATCAATAGTCGCTCCCTTAGTGCTCCGGTTGAGACGATCAATGGTTGCTCCCACAGTGTCCAGGTAGAGACGATCAATGGTCGCTCCCTTAGTGTTCTGGTAGAGACGATCAATGGTTGCTCCCACAGTGTCCAGGTAGAGACGATCAATGGTCACTCCCACAGTGTTCAGGTAGAGACGATCAATGGTCGCTCCCACAACGTCCGGGTAGAGACGATCAATGGTCACTCCCCCAGTGTCCAGGTAGAGACGATCTATGGTCGCTCCCAGCCTCGTGAGACGATCTACGGTTGCTTCGAGGGCATGCAAAGGAGAGGGACGTCTCCACGGCCGGAGATTGAAATCCAGGCTCTCTGTCCCAGAACACCCCGGACAGGCCTCCTCGCCTCCCTCGGTCTCTGTTCTTTACGCCTGGCTCTAGAGCAGACGCACCTGTCGGGCCCCAGTGAAAGTCGCTGCCGCAGTCCTCCCCTGACGGCGCCTCTAGACGTTGGAGACTGCAGCCCACCGTCTCTCTCGGTCCTCCCCAGAACACCCGGGCGAGACCTCTCCACACCCCCACGACGCCGGGACCTGACGCAGAGGTTCCTGGAGCTATTTGGCCCCAGTCCCAAGGGCCACATGCCGGAGCCCAGTCCGGAATCCACAGGGAGTCCCGAACACGAGAGGACGCCCTTGCGAGCCGCCCAGTGCCCTCTCGGCTCGCCCCGCCTTGACGGTGCCCCTAGCTCAGCCGGATCACCAATGTCGTGCTCCTGTCTTTCTCCCCAAGAAAATACAGGTGATAATGTAACATAAGTGATTTAGGTTAAGTGTGACTCTCTCCTAGAATAAGTATTGTGCAGTGAATCCATGTAATGCATATCGGGGTAAATCAGATCACAATGAGAAGTTAAAGGTCGAGAATGTGGACTAAGATCTGAGTGACTATATGTGCGAGTGCCACCCCGGATATCTATAAAGACATACCCCCATTGCTGTGAAGGAAGACTGTGAGAGAGGAATGTAATAGTGTTCTATCTCTCCCCACGCTGAAACAAGATCTATTGGCTAGCCGCTGGTAATATCGTGAAAGTAGTATTAAGAGTATTCCATCTTTCCCCACGCTGTGAAGCGAGATTCTATGGACTCTATCCGGAGGACCTTTCTGACATGTATGTAATTAATAAGCCTGTGCCTAAAAAGATATACCCCCATTACGGCGAAAGAATATTGAGAAAGGAAGTATTAATAATATTCCTTCCCTCCTCACGCTACCCATAAAATCTTCTCTATTACTCGCTCTCGCTCCTAAAACTAAAGTAAGTGTAAATCAAGGATCAGAGTCATTTGCCAAAGTATCTTAACTAGCGGAAACCATATAAACTCCCCTGCTAATATCTGTCGTCTTCCAATATTACCATAACTTTCTCCTCGCCGTTTTAAGTCACTCTCCGCACCTCCCCTATCTCCTCCTAGTGAGTCACAACCACCCTTTCCTCCCCCCCTCCGCGCTCTGTGCGCACTTGTATTTACTGCACTCCTGATACACTAGGATTGTTGTGTTGTCATTAGTATCAAGAAAGCAAGTATCCTGCGAGATACACATATCCTAGATAAGGTTTTATATTGCTCTATATTGTGTTGTAATATCTGCTGAATTGTCCTGTGTCTGACTGTGGTAATATACGTGTACGGTGTTGCCGAGAGTTTTTGTGTCCTGCCTCTCTTTATTGCACTAACTCCGGTCTTGAAAGAGGACCCCACTCCACGTTGGGTGAAATAGGAACGAGAAGTCGAGCCTAATTCTACCCAGCATTACACTGGTGGCCAGCGGTGGTTCTAGATCCAAGCGTAGAAGAGAGGTAAGCAAGAAATATTTGGAAAAATGGCAACTAAACCGCACGTTCAGTTACCCAAGTTTGACCCCGACCAGTATGACATACACACATATCTTGCAATAATTAAACCCTTACTGGATATTGGCTTTGAAAATGACCAACAAAAAATTGCAGTCACACTACCACTACTGGGTAAAGCCGCAGCAAACATTGCACCGAAAATCGTCCCAGAACTCACCTGGCAGAACTTTACCAAGTTCACTGTCCAAGCCATCACCCCATCATTAGGGAAAGTAGTGGCTCTATCCAAATTGGATAGTTTTGCATTCGACGGGGATTTAGATAATACCCTGTTACAGGCAAGACGCCTGGTTACTGCTGCCTACCCGGAGGCAGATGAAGAAACCCGGGATCAGCATACATTTAATACTCTCCTCAGAGTACTCCCAAGTGTTGTAAGACAACACTTCACTATCCATGATCCAACAGGAGACATGGATAGAGATATCAGTTTAATGAGGCGCCTTTTAGCCGTCCATGCCACCCCTCAACGCGTCGGTGAAATAAATCAATTCCCCATTGACCTCATCACCATCAACCCGTGGGAATTTTCTCCGTGCTACCACGGATGTCCGATCCACGACATCCGTGAGCAGCTAGAAGCTGCCCAGTGCAGCCAAATGACACGAGGGCGCTTACAAACCTCCCCACCATACGCAAATTCCCCTAAGCCCCAGGGGAAGAAAAAACAAAAAGCGCCCCCCCACTGCCCCCGCATCCCACCGTAATGGCGGGGGCCACCTCACCTCTCCCCCAGTCTACGACAGGGGAGAACGTTATCTTTCCTTTTCCTCCCCTCCCACTATCTCTTCTGTTCTACCTTCCCCTATTCCTCCCCCTAGTTCTAACCTTCCCACCCCACACACCACTATACTCCCGCAACACAAAACCGGCCTCCCTCTTCACAGGCCTCCTAGGACCCTCTCCACATCTTCCCCTAACCTACTTCCTAAAACCACCTCCCCCCGTCTACTGCCTTCCACCTCCCACCCCGCGCCACCCACCGCCATCACTTCACCATCGTTCGCTTTCCCCACCCACACGGTTAACTCATTCACCTTCCCTATCACACCCTCCTCCTCATCCCCGAGCATTCAAACAACTCCGCGAGGCCGCATCTCCCCACCACCACCGTCTCTCTCTCCCCCTGCACTTCACCCCACCTTTCCTCGGCTCCGACGGCACACACCACCTGCCACATCCCACTCCACAGCCCCTGCCAGGCCACCACGGTTTCAGCACCGCACACCGTCCGCCATCGTCCTCACACCCGCACCATCCCCTGGCTTCGTACCCACCGCCCACCCCACACCAATAGCACAGAGCCCTGCTACCGCCCAGACCACTCCACCACCAAACACCGGGATGGCACCACAAGATCGCACTCCCTCCTTGCCACCTACCCTCCAAGCCAACTCCCCTACCACCTCAGCCTCCACCGCCTCCACCACCCCCTGCACCTCACCTGACATCTCACCCGCCACGCCTCGCTCACCCTCACCCCTTCCCTCCGCCACCTCACCCTTTCCACCCAAGCCCACGTGCCCCGCCCACCCCGCAGGACAACCCACTACCACCGCCCTCTCCCCTCCACACTTACGCACGCCCACTCCGACGTTCTCACCTTCTCCCGCGCCCCCAACGCGCGCGACGGCCCGTGCCAACCGACCCCGCCCACCCCGCACGCCTACTTCCCCACCCACACCCACCCTCAGAACCACCACCACCACCCCCTCCGGCCGACTCTCATGCCCACCCACCCAATACACACACACCGTCAAGCTACATCAGGCCCAAATCCCCTCTACCTGTACTCCCCAGAGACTCAACGCCGCATTACCGCGACACAAAACCCGGCCTTCACCCACAGTATCCAGCATTCAGCCCCCAACCACACCGACAGCCACACCAAACAACATGAGGATCAAGCGGGCCGTATGGGTGCCTACCCTTTGCAGGAACCACCGGCTCCATGGGCCACACCACCTGTTAAACATCCTCCAGTCTACCACCGCCCCCTCCACACTCTTCCTCACCTACAACCCAGCACAAGAGGAGAATTCCTACACTGTCGCCTGGCAGAACACACTGCAACACCTCCAGCCCATCTACACCACTCCCAACACACTAACGTTCCACCTCCAGCCACGGGGACATGACTTTTTACAAGAATAGGGTGGTGAAATGCATGGCTTTAACAGTGCTCCCGAAGAATACCATAGTATCCCCGACGACAGGGCGAACCAGGAACAACAGAGTTTGCCCACAAACATGCCGACACCCCCACACGGACCCCACGGGGTAGCCGCCACCAGCCACCACCACTCCGGGCAACAGCGACGTATGTCAACCCGGGCCGTGCGCCCCTGTGACATGCAGCCACCATGCCGCCGCCACCGTAGGCAAAGGACACTACCTTCGCGTGGCGGAATCACTGAGTTAGCTAGGGGTGGAGTTAGAACTCAAACTCAAGACGGCGCCCCTCTGGTAGAGACGATCTATGGTCGCTCCCAAAGTGTTTCGGTAGAGATGATCAATGGTCGCTCCCGCAGTGTTCAGGTAGAGACGATCAATGGTCGCTCCCTTAGTGTTCCGGTAGAGATGATCAATGGTCGCTCCCGCAGTGTCCAGGTAGAGACGATCAATGGTCACTCCCTTAGTGTTCCGGTAGAGACGATCAATGGTCGCTCCCACAGTGTCCAGGTAGAGACGATCAATGGTCGCTCCCTTAGTGTTCCGGTAGAGACAATCAATGGTCGCTCCCACAGTGTCCAGTTAGAGACTATCAATGGTCGCTCCCTTAGTGTTCCGGTAGAGACGATCAATGGTCGCTCCCAGTGTCCAGGTAGAGACGATCAATGGTCGCTCCCTTAGTGTTCCGGTAGAGACGATCAATGGTCGCTCCCACAGTGTCCAGGTAGAGACGATCAATGGTCACTCCCTTAGTGCTCCGGTTGAGACGATCAATGGTCGCTCCCACAGTGTCCAGGTAGAGACGATCAATGGTCGCTCCCTTAGTGTTCTGGTAGAGACAATCAATGGTCGCTTCCACAGTGTCCAGGTAGAGACGATCAATGGTCGCTCCCACAGTGTTCAGGTAGAGACGATCAATGGTCACTCCCACAACGTCCGGGTAGAGACGATCAATGGTCGCTCCCCCAGTGTCCAGGTAGAGACGATCTATGGTCGCTCCCAGCCTCGTGAGACGATCTACGGTCGCTCCGAGGGCGTGCAAAGGAAGGGGACGTCTCCACGGCCAGAGATTGAAATCCAGGCTCTCTGTCCCAGAACACCCCGGACAGGCCTCCTCACCTCCCCCGGTCTCTGTTCTTTACGCCTGGCTCTAGAGCAGACGCACCTGTCGGGCCCCAGTGAAAGTCGCTGCCGCAGTCCTCTCCTGACGGCGCCTCTAGACGTTGGAGACCGCAGCCCACCGTCTCTCTCGGTCCTCCCCAGAACACCCGGGCGAAACCTCTCCACGCCCCCACGACGCCGGGACCTGACGCAGAGGTTCCTGGAGCTATTTGGCCCCAGTCCCAAGGGCCACACGCCGGAGCCCAGTCCGGAATCCACAGGGAGTCCCGAACACGAGAGGACGCCCTTGTGAGCCGCCCAGTGCCCTCTCGGCTCGCCCCGCCTTGACGGTGCCCCTAGCTCAGCCGAATCACCAATGTCGTGCTCCTGTCTTTCTCCCCAAGAAAATACAGGTGATAATGTAACATAAGTGATTTAGGTTAAGTGTGACTCTCTCCTAGAATAAGTATTGTGCAGTGAATCCATGTAATGCATATCGGGGTAAATCAGATCACAATGAGAAGTTAAAGGTCGAGAATGTGGACTAAGATCTGAGTGACTATATGTGCGAGTGCCACCCCGGATATCTATAAAGACATACCCCCATTGCTGTGAAGGAAGACTGTGAGAGAGGAATGTAATAGTGTTCTATCTCTCCCCACGCTGAAACAAGATCTATTGGCTAGCCGCGAAGTAATATTGTGAAAGTAGTATTAAGAGTATTCCATCTTTCCCCACGCTGTGAAGCGAGATTCTATGGACTCTATCCGGAGGACCTTTCTGACATATATGTAATTAATAAGCCTGTGCCTAAAAAGATATACCCCCATTACGACGAAAGAATATCGAGAAAGGAAGTATTAATAATATTCCTTCCCTCCTCACGCTACCCATAAAATCTTCTCTATTACTCGCTCTCGCTCCTAAAACTAAAGTAAGTGTAAATCAAGGATCAGAGTCATTTGCCAAAGTATCTTAACTAGCGGAAACCATATTAACTCCCCTGCTAATATCTGTCGTCTTCCAATATTACCATAACTTTCTCCTCGCCGTTTTAAGTCACTCTCCGCACCTCCCCTATCTCCTCCTAGTGAGTCACAACAACCCTTTCCCCACCCCCTCCGCGCTCTGTGCGCACTTGTATTTATTGCACTCCTGATACACTAGGATTGTTGTGTTGTCATTAGTATCAAGAAAGCAAGTATCCTGCGAGATACACATATCCTAGATAAGGTTTTATATTGCTCTATATTGTGTTGTAATATCTGCTGAATTGTCCTGTGTCTGACTGTGGTAATATACGTGTACGGTGTTGCCGAGAGTTTTTGTGTCCTGCCTCTCTTTATTGCACTAGCTCCGGTCTTGAAAGAGGACCCCGCTCCACGTTGGGTGAAATAGGAACGAGAAGTCGAGCCTAATTCTACCCAGCATTACAAAAATCATTAAAGGCCTCACCAAGCATCGAGGACAAACAATAGGCACCATCTGCCGCCCCATGCCTATGAAGGAACCTCTGATGCAGGTTCCCCACACTCGGACACTCGACCAGCAAGTGACGAACAGTAAGGGGAACAAGGCAGTCATCACAGTATGGTTGAGTCTCACCACACATGAGGAACCCATGTGTCAGCCGAGAATGCCCAATACGAAGCCTAGCAAGAGCCACCTCCAGTCGCCGAGACATAGAGGGAAGAACACTTGGCACAACCACTCTCTGAAAAATTTCTTTTAGTTTCTTATGAGAAACACCGTCCCAGTGTCTCTGCCAACACGAACGAATTGCGAACCGCAAGTAAGGTGTTACATCAGAAACAGGAAGTGGGTAGTCGGTTGGGGGCTGTTGAGAAGATGCAGCTTTAGCTAAAATATCTGCCCTCTCATTGCCCACCACACCAACATGTGCAGGAACCCAACAGAAGTCTACACGGCGGCCAACACGGCCAAGAAGAAAAAGCCATTCTAAAATTGATAAAACCAATGGATGGGATGCATTAAAAGACTCCAGTGCAGACAAAGCACTACGCGAGTCACTAAAAATCACAAAAACGGATTGGGGGAGAGTAAAAATGATTTTAACAGCATATAAAATTGCAGTCAGTTCTGCCGTATACACTGAAGTAATGCCAGGAAGGCTACCACCCCTACTAAATGAAGGGAAGACAACACCAAATCCTACTCCAGTATCAGTCTTAGACCCGTCAGTGTAGACGGGGACAGAACCCTCATGAATGGAGGCATGTTCTAAAAAGAGAGAGAGGGACACCTGAGAGGGAAGTGAGCCCTTTTTTCCATCAACAGACCTACAGAATGCCACGCGAGGGAGTAGCCAAGAACCCACCCTTGGGATCTGATGTGGACAAATTGCAGTCTTGGGACAGAGAGGGCTAGCATAACAGACTGGACCCTGTAACCAAATGTCTTTGGGAAATTAGGACGGGTCTCAAAAACAGAAGATCGGGAATCCTGGGAGATAATGGCACATGAAATTAAATCTGGAATGCGGTGAAGACGATACCAACACCCCATCATTAGCAACTGACGTCGCAAGTCCAAGGGGAGTACACCAGCATCTACCAACAAACTTGGAATTGGGGATGATCTGAATGCCCCGGTTGCCAGACGTACACCAGCATGATGCACAGAATTTAACAACCGGAGGCGGGCATCTGTTGCAGAGGAGTAGATCTCACACCCATATTCAAGTGTAGGAAGAATAAGAGATCTATACAAGAGGAGGAGGGTCTGACGGTCAGCACCCCAGGAGGTATGAGCTAAAACCCTCAAAAGACTCAAAGCTTTAAGACAAGCCACCTTAACAGAACGAATATGGGGAACCCAGGTTAATCTTATATCAAACAGAAGACCCAGAAACCGTGTCTCTTCCACACAGGATATTCTCCTACCATAGAGATACAAGTCAGGGTCTGGGTGAAACCCTCGAAGACGACAAAAATGTATAGCCACTGTCTTTGCTGAAGAAAAATGGAAACTGCATGTTTCTGCCCAGTCAGAAATTCTATTGAGAGCCAGCTGCAACTTCCTCTCTATCAGAGACATTCTAGACGCAGTGAAGGAAATCGAGAGGTCATCGACATACAGTGATCCTCGTACACCATCAGGAAGTACACTGATGATGCTGTTAATGGCTACAGCAAACAGAGTAACACTAAGGATACTCCCCTGTGGTACTCCATCTTCTAGTGGTCGGGCATTAGAAAGCACTCCTCCCACTCGCACCCTTAAAATTCGGTTAGATAAAAACTGTTGAATAAAAATAGGCAAGCATCCACGAAGACCAAACTCATGAAGAGAGAGTAAAATACCATGACGCCAGGCAGTGTCATATGCCTTCTCCAGGTCAAAGAAGACCGTCACCTGGTGTTGGTTAGTGGAGAAAGCCTCACAGACAGAAGATTCCAAGGACAGCAGTGCGTCAGAGGTAGATCACATTGTTCAAAAACCAAACTGGGCAGGGGATAAGAAGTCACCTGTCTCCAAAAACCACACAAGCCCAACATTGACCATCTTTTCCAGAACTTTACATATACATGATGTTAGTGAAATAGGCCGATAATTCGTTGCCTGTAGGTGGTCCTTATCTGGTTTGGGGATGGGGATAACCACAGCAACACCCCAACTAGCCGGAAACTCCCCGGAACACCAAATCTTATTAAACAGAGAAAGCAAAAACATAAGGGACTCATCAGATAGGTGACTTAAAAAGGCATAAGGAATATCATCATAACCAGGAGAAGAGTCATGGCACTGCGACAGAGCTGCCTGGAGTTCAGAAATTGAAAATGGAACATTGTAAGGCTCTCCCCCAGCAGAGGTAAAACTGAGATCACGAGACTCTAGGCGCCGACGGTGGCAAGATGAAGGCGTATCCGCATCCTTCTGTGACACACTGGCAAAATGATCAGCAAGCATCTCTGCAACAGCAAAAGGATCAGCCACAGTTCCACCTGCTGCAGATAAAACGGGAGGCGAGGGGGCAGTAAATTTCCCTGAAATTTTCCTTACCCGGTTCCACACCTGGGTGATGGAAGTCCTCAAATTGATGGAGGAAACATAACCCTTCCAGGATGATCGCCTGGCCTCCTTTAAAACCCGCCTCATATGAGCCCGTGCCCTCTGATACGCCACCAAATACTGAGGATCCCCACGGTGATGACGAAGTCGAGAGAAGGCGACTCGTTTAGCTCTCACTGTGGAACTGCACTCAGAGTTCCACCAAGGAACTGGACGTTTAGGAAACCGACCTTTAGTTCTTGGAATAGTTAAAAGGGCTGCTGAGTGCAACAAGTCAGTGAAATATGACACTGCCTCAGTAAGACAGCCAAACTCATTGACAGAAAGGGAAGTGGAACTTAATTCCCTGAAACGTGGCCAGTCAGTCTTACCCAGAAGCCATCGAGGAAGACGTGGCTGAGGTCCACCTGCACTAGCAGTTAAAAGTAAGGGAAAATGGTCACTGCCATATAGGTCTGGCAACATATCCCAGGTAAAATCTAAAACTGCATCAGCTGAGCATACAGATAAATCAATGGCAGTAAAAGTTCCAGTCTGGCTATGGAAATAAGTCATTTTATCAGCATTGAAAATGCCCAACCCCTCATCTTCCACTAAAGAGGCCAGCATGACACCCCGAGGGTTGGCCTCACTGTTTCCCCACAGTGGATGGTGTCCATTCATATCTCCTAGTAACAAAAAGGGAGAAGGAAGGCCACGAATAAGGCGTTCCAGATCTGCCCTTTCAACAACAGGACTGGGAGGTAGATAAAGACTGCAAACTGTATACTGCTGATGAAAAAACATCCGGACAGCGACAGCCTGCAGGGGAGTAGAGATGTCCATATGACTGTATGGAATATCCTCGCGAAGGAAGATAGCAGCACCTCCATGACGACCTTGACCCGGCACAGGATCTGAATAAAAGGCATGGTAGCCAGAAGGACCAGAAGGAACAGCATCACCTACCATGGTCTCCTGGATGCACATGCACAGAGGAGTAAATTGAGAAACAAGATGACAAAGTTCCTCATAGTTAGCACGTAAACCCCGACAGTTCCACTGGATGACAGAACCCATAATGGAGGAATGATGACTAAGTGCGGGACTGTACACCTGACAAGTGAGAGGGTTTGGATTGATGCTTATGAAGGCCCTTTGCAGGGGCCTGCCCAGCACCAGAAACCCGCACCCTCTGTCGAACATCTGTGGGCAAACGAGAGGACGAGGAAGGATGTCTTACCACACTCCTTGGAGTGGGCATACCAGTTTGTTTGGAAGCTGGCTTGGGGGGTGCCTTTGGAGGTGTGGGTCGGGCAGTGCCCCCACCAGAAGTCCCAGACATGGAAGTAGAGTCCACAGGACTTGAATAATTTGAGGATGGCATCTTATGCTTTAGATCTGAAGCGCCAACAATTTGTCCAACAACTTCCCCAAGTGGGGACTGAACCATATGTGGACCATCAGCTTCAGCTGTCACCTGGCTAAATTCCCCAGCCTGTGGGGCAGAGGGAACAGGAGAGGGGTCGACACAAGGGACGACAACAGAGACCCTAGGTGGTCGGTCCTCTGTCTCAGAGGACTCTGACGAACAACGTTGGCATTTGCTAGGTACAGATGGAGCCTCGGTCACACTGGGTAAGACAGGAGAAGGAGTTCGGTCGGTGTGGACATCTGCCACCACAACAGAATTGTGCAAGGAGTCAGCCACAGAAATGTGAGGAGAAACTGCAAGTTTAGAAGGTGGGCGAGGTTCAGTCTCACAAACAGTACTACTCTTGGGGACATCAATCTGTAAATCACTAGTCGAAGGAGAGGGCACTGGAATGGGTTGAGGCTTCCTCTGAGATACAGGGCGCCGCACCGACACACCAGAAAGGACAGCAGCATAAGTAACTCCCGTCTGGAAAAAGCGAGTCTGGGCTCTCTTCTTAGCTTCGGGAAATGAAACCCTTTCAGTTGTTCTAATAGACAAAATCTCCTTTTCCAGGCAGTAGCAAGGACAGTTTTTAGAATTTACAGCATGAGGACCCCCACAGTGATAGCATTTAAGGGGTCCTGGACAGTCATTGGTATGACTTAGTCCACCACAGGAGACACATACACCAGGAATGCCAGGCTGTGCACGGCGGCAAAAACGGCTGACAAGTCCATATCCCTGGCAGTGGAAACAGCGCTTTGGGGTTGGTATGTATGGTTTCACCGGAAGTGATAGCCAAGCCAACTTCACAGAGGCAGGCAAGGTCAACCTGTCAAACGTTAGGAACAAGGTCGGTGTAGGGGTCAAGACACCATCTACCTTCTTCTGCAGGCGCTCTACATTTACCACACCAGCAGATCGCAGCTCCTCCAACAATCGCGCCTCTGAGTACCGGAGGAGGTCATGACAAAATATTACTCCCTTACATCTGTTAAATGTAGAGTGTGGAGTGCATGAAACCTCTGTACCAGAAACTGAGGTCAAAGACATCAGCCGGGAACTCTCTTCCGGTGAGGAGACCTCAATAAGGATGCTTCCATCCCCCTGAGATGAAATTTTTGGCTCTCTCTTACAGGCTGCTAAAATTGCATGGTATAACTCAAAAATATCTATCTCTTTCACTGATCCACCTACAGAGGATTTTAAGACTAGATATTTTGTGAAAGACTGTGGCACCGTGTTTTCTGGGGAGAGCTCCATAGCCAGACCAACCCGACGGAAGCTCCTACTCCCAGCAGAACGCTGGGGAACAAGAGGAACGTCCCCAGGGGCCTGGAAAGGCTCCAGGGTGGCAATAAGGGAGGAGTCTGAAGAATGTCCAGGGGCAGAGCCAGCATCATATTTTGCCACAAAATAACTTCATTCCCCCACCCCTCCACCCTCCACGGAGCCCAACAAGGGGAGGTCATATGCCATGGATAACACCACTGGCGACCCCAGAGGTAGCGGGAGAGTATACGTGGGTAACCACTGGGGGACCTGGGCAAGGAGCCACCAGGCCCCCCAGTGCCCACTTAACCCTAGCCAACGCATGACCAGCCGATTGACCTGGTCGGGCCCAACCAGGCCGCCCGTCTAGCCAGAATAAGGGACCAAAGAGGTGTATTGCTAGCTGCAGGGCGCATCGTGCAGCATCTCTCAACCTCCAGGACTCCCATCTCCTAGCATTACGGGACGCCACGCACGGCAAACACGTGGGGAGGTAACAGTCCCGCCCTAGGTGGCAAATGGGCAGGGACTAACATCACCAGCAGACCTCCTCCACCAGTGATGTAGGGGGTGCTTGGTCCACGTGACCGACAGATGCCAAACCCTACAAAGATAGGCGTGCCTCCAAAGTAGGTGGCACCGCCAACCACGCTTCAAGCCCCGCCACCACGTCAAGGCGACCCCCCTCAGCGGGGTCCAGTCAGAAGAATCAGCATTACCAAACCTCTTCTCCTGTTGCTGTGAACCGTGATGTCGTGACTCAGTACCTTGAGACTTTCATCAGTGGCACGAAGTGAGAGATCGAGACATGCCAGAAGCAGGTTTATGAGGGAGGGGGAAGGTAAGGTGCTGGGAATGGAAAAGGAAGCCGTGTATCTTGATACCTACGCACAATAATTGTCATTGTGCTCCACTCTGCATTGCCAAAATACCATTAATGTCTTGTTGAGTCAAAATTTGCTCTTCCATAATTTCGTTCATCCTGTTTATATGTTTCTTCTCTCACTCGCACATCTCTCACCAGCACCTGCACTTCAGTAACCATGATCACTTTTCCTCAGGGTACACTGGTATCCATTATTAAAATAATTGGGATGTTATGTAAATATCAAATCCGAGATAGATGGTTCATCGTCTGCGTTAATTCTTGTATTTTCCATGATGTGCTGAGTTAGGACAATTCATACCATCAGGTCCATTACGTTCTGTCTCCAGGATTTTTCATATGTCCCTGCATCCAGTCCCTCCCAGTTTACCTCTTTGCAGTTAAAATTTTCAGTCAGCACCAAACGTTTGTTTCTTCTAATGACCATTGCTAGCACATCTAGGGAGTTGTTCATCAGACGTCCATATTCCTTTCTTTTCCACGTTCTTGGTTTAGGAGGAATATACATCGTAACTACACCCATTTTCTTCCCTGATCTTGGATTTCCACCCCCATCGCCTCTATTATGTTATTTCCAAGATCTATCCTCCTTGCCATTATTCTTATGAGTCATAACCAGCGCACCTCCACCATTTTTTCCCCATTACCCACATTCATTCCACCCTAGCTAGCACTTTCGTATCGTTGTCACAGTTGAATTTATTTTCTATTAGACATACAATGTCTGGTTTCTCCTGTTTTATGTAATCACTCAGCTCTATTTTCTTGGTCATCATCTCATCCACATTCCTATATACAGTCTTGAAGCTGCATACGCCATTTCCTTCCTCATTTCCTTTATCACTTTTTCTCTTCTGTCTACTTCCATTATCCCTCTTACTTGTATATATATGCTACCTATTGACCCTCATATCCATCACTCTCCAAAACCTTCTTCTTTTTCTTCCTCTTTTATCACATTATTCTTTTTCTAGCCTCTTCCTGCAACAATTTTAACTTCTCCCTTTCGTTCTCATTTAAGTTCCTCCTTACACAAACTTTTCTAGATTGTTGAGACTCCATGAAACATCTAAAAGTTTCTTGGCAACTCGTTCCATTTTCAGTTTTACTCCTATTGGTCTGGTATCCCTCTTCTTGTACTAACCTAACCTTCTCATTTCCCCAGTCTCTTGTTCCCTATCTCTGCCCTCATTAGCAATCCTACACAACACATGTCTAACTCTTTCCATCAACTCTTTCATCGTAATCTGTTTTATCTTCTGTTCTTTCTCTCGGCAGACAAACATGATCACGCACTTACTTTTCCACTGCCTTGCACCACTATTTGATTTGAAATTTGAACGTGAGTTGTGGGTATTTGTGTGTGCATATGGGCCTGGTAGTGAAAGAGATGAAGAAGAGAGGGAATATTTCTGGAATGATGTTGATGAGTGTCTGCAGAGTTTTGGAGCGAATGTGAATGTGGTATTGATGGGAGATCTGAATGCTAGAGTGGGATATGTAGCAGATGAAGGTGTAGTTGGTATGCATGGTGTGCCTGGGAGAAATGAAAATGGGGAAAGAATGATAGAGATGTGCACTGAGCGAGAGATGGTGATTGGAAATACCCTCTTTAAGAAGAGAGATATAAGTATACATGGGTGAGACAGGAGGGTGGAAGGGTTGTTGATGGAGCATTGATGGACTATGTGGTTGTGTCCAGGAATGTAATAGGAAGACTGTTGCAAGTGAGAGTTTTGAGAGGGAAGGGTGGAGGTATGTCTGACCACTATCTGGTGGAGGGAAAGTTGAGAGTAGATATGAGATGGGTGAGAGCTAAGAGAGTTAGGTGTGGCAGAGAGGTTTTGGAAGTGAGTGAGTTGGATAAAAGAGAGAAAATGATAAGAGTATCAGGAGAAATTGAAAGATGAGAGGAACGCAGTGAAAGATCAGGAAAATGGTAGGGTGGAGGAGGAATGGCAGTTGTTTAAGAGTGCTGTGGTGGGGCATGCGGAAGAAGTGTGTAGGGTGAGACAAGTGGGTGGTGGTGTACGGAAAGGAATTGAATGGTGGTGCGGGGAAGTAAGTATGGTTGTGGCTGAGAAGAGACGTGCATATGAAGTGTGGTTGCAGAGGAAGGATGAGGTGTCATACAAGAGGTATAAGGAAAAGAGGAGTAAGGCGAGAAGGGCTGTGCGTAATGCTAAAGTGGCAGCAAAACTGTATGCCTTCTGAAAGCAATGGAGGGACACTTTTCTGGCATGCAATAGGTAACTCCACAGTATCTCATTCACTATGAAAAAAATAGACAATCTTTGGCACTATAAATAGATCCCATATGAAACTCAGAATTACAGTATCTTCATTTTCTTGCAACATACAAAACTCCTATTCGTGAAAATTTCAGGAGACAGTTAGATTTGGGTGTGAAGCACAAGTTCACCCTTTGCATTTGCAACAGAACACCTTGCAAATTCCAGAACACACTGGGTTCTTGCATCTTCCCATTTTTTCTCCAAAATCTACAAAATGGCCAAACCTGTCAGTCCTTATTGGTGTGGCTGGTATTGGTACTGTTGGACCCTTCTTTGCTTTTGCTTTGTATAGTTCATCAACACCTGTTGATGGCCTTCCCCTTTTTGACCCAACAGCCGTTCCTTGTAGCAGTAAGCAATCTTTTTTTTTTTTTATGCGAGGAAGAAGGAACCAAAGGCCGCGAGCACGCAATTGTTGTTCCTTCCAAGAGAAAAACAAAATACAAGAGAGAGTCAAATTCAAGATCCAATCATTTCGAGATGCCTGGACACACTGCGTTTGAAAGATTGGAGATCATAGGAAGCAGGAAATACAGACAGAGGGAGACAGTTCCAGAGTTGACCTGTTGCATAAATGAAGGACTGGGAGTAACGGTTAACTCTTGCATTAGAGAGTTGGACAGAAAAGGGATGAGAGTTTGCTGCTAGATGAGTGCTGCACGCCCGTTGTAGAGGTGGAGAAATGCATCCAGACAGTTCATAGGAGCAGTGACCATTGAAGTAGAGATAGAAAAGAGATAAAGATGCAACAGTGCGGTGAAGAGACAGAGGTTGAAGGGAGTCAGTAAGAGGAGGAGAGTTAATGAGACGAAAAGCCTTTGACTCCACCCTATTGAGAAGAGCTGTATGTGGGGAGCCTCCCAACACATGAGAGTTGTACTCCACACAGGGACGGATAAAACCCCTGTATAGAGTCAACAATTGTGCAGGGGTAAAGAAGGAACGCAGTCAGCTTGGCACACCTAATCTCTTGGAAGCAGATTTTACAAGAGATGTAATATGATCTTTCCAAGATAAGTCCCGAGTAAATGAAACCCCAAGCATGTTCAAGGATGATGCAGGATTTAGCTGAATATTATTAAACATTAGTGGGTATACCTGTGGAAGATTTTGTCGGGTTGATAGGTGTAAAAACTGAGTCTTTGATGCATTAAAAACAAGATTATTTTTACCCCGTCAGAGATGCGAACCAAGTCAGACATTAGGTGTGCCATAGCCTCATCCCTTGTTTGTTGAAGTAACTGGTGAGATGGACGTTCTGGGAACCGAATGGAAAGGTGAAGGGTGAAGTCATCAGCATAAGAGTGGATAGGGTTAGATGTACAGCTTAGAAGGTCATTAATGAATAAAAGGAAGAGAGTTGGTGATAGGACGGAGCCCTGAGGAACACCACTGTTGATAGATCTAGGAGAAGAACGATGGCCTTCTGCAACAGCGGCTATAGAACGACCAGAAAGGAAGCTAGGGATGAAGGCACAGATAGAAGGATAGAAACCGTAAGAGGGCAGTTTGGAAATTAAAGATTTATGCCAGATTCAATCAAAAGCCTTAGAGATGTCAAGTGCAATGGCAAAGCTTTCGCCAAAGTCCCAAAAGGAGGATGAGCAGGAGTCTGACAGGTAGGTGAGAAGATCGCCAGTGAAGCGTCCCTGACGGAACCCATACTGACGATCAGAAAGAAGGTTGTGACAGGAAAGATGCTTTAAAAATTTTTCTATTAAGAACTGACTCGAAAACTTTTGAGATACAGGATGTTAAAGCAATTGGACGATAGTTAGAGGGTTGGGAATGGTCACCCTTCTTTGTAGCTGGAACTTCAGAAGAGGAAGTTTATCTTTCCTAGAGGCATCACTCAAATCAAAATCTCTGATGTACAAAAGCCATGCTTGGATGATCATCATGGCTAGAATATGCCAAAGAAATTTGTGGTACCACTTTTTGGACCTCAGAGTAATTCTCTACAGGGCTAAAAGGGAATCAAGGAGGTCGACCCCACCCATGAATTTATTGTAGATTATGACAACTAAGAGGCATTGTTATGCCTTTGTGTTGCTTTGCCTTAGAGTTCCACCTTTCAATAGTGCTTTGTGGCTCAAGTGCAGCAAAATTACTGAGAAGCATAACCCCTCTGTTATCATACCATTTTCCTGCTCTTAGCTCTGCATCATCCATTTCCGTGACTTGAATTACACTTGTATCCCGTCCAGACTTTTTCATTTGTGCATCAGAGGGCATGTGGCAGCCAGGAACACGATTCAGTCTGACTGTCCCAAGTGAGCCAAAGCCCTGTTTCCATAGCATTGTTTGCAGAAGAGGGCTATTGAACCAGTTGTCAAAGTATACCTTATGCCATACCCCTTTTGGTATTGGCTGAGGGAGATCAAGTACAATGTTACCAGAAGCTTTCACATTTGCTTGGCCCGGGACAGGGCTTATGCCTCATATACAAATCTGGAAGTTGTAAACTAACCTATCAATCCCTGACAGAACAAAGATTTTATATCCCCACTTCTTAGGTTTCTTTGGATTATAGGCTCTTATACCTGAGGTTCCCTTGAAAGGGACAATTTGTTCATCAATTGAAAGCTTTTCAGCAGGAGGGGCGCATGCAACTTTTGTTCTGATCATATTGATTATGGGCCTAATCTTATATAATTTGTCTGTGCAACCATCAGGGCGACTCTGGTTATCATTTCAGTGAAAACTCTTTTTTTATTTTTTCAAATCTTTGGAGAGACCCTCAGGTGTGAATTCCAGTAAAGTCTAGCTCTAGGAAGTTTTACTATGCTCACAATGTATAACATACCAATAAACTCCTCCAACTCAGTTAGGGCCATTTTGAATTGCATATTTGTTGGACTCTTTTACTAGCATCTTTTTATATTGTAGTCAACTAAGTCCTCATAATATTCTATAGGGCTTCTTACTCTACCATCACCAGCATAAACTTGGCCCATAAACATTTTCTTTAAAGATTCTACGTCTTCTGGTCTTTTAGTCTTCCGTACAATTCTTCTGCTAACTTCCATTTTTCTGACGGAGGTGTTTGGGACATCATCTTCACATTCTTCACTGTCTGTACTATCCCCGCATGTCAGGCCTTTCAAATTATTTCAGCATCATATTCATCATCTTCACTCTCCAAATTTTCATCTTCAGATTCCTCTGGTATACATACTTCAGATTGCTTGGCATAGAATTTTGAAGTATTCATGGCTGTTAAAAGAAAAAGTTTCTATGAAAATCCATTTGCACAATTAGCCTTCAAGACGCATACGGTAACGAACATGTTATTTTGCAAACTCAGTAAATTATAGGTCTAATATTTTACTTCAGTTCATTTGCGTTATTGCTTCTGGAACATTCACTAATATTCATTATCCAAGCACCATTATGTAGTGGTCCAAGTGTATTATGTTGCCTCAAAGACACAAGCATACAGCGACGCAAGTGCATAATGTTGATTCAAAGTCACAAACATACATTGACCCAAAACATGGCCATGTAATGCATACAGCGACCCTAGTTCATAATGTTGATTCAAAGTCACAAGCATACATTGACCTAAAGCATGGCCATTTAAATGCATACAGTGACCCAAGTGCATAATGTTGCTTTAACCTACTTCGAAACAACACGTGACCATGTATTTTTGTATACGTCATAAATACTAACAACACCATAGTCATACATAATCCTTATTTTATACTGTGATGTTAGTATAAACTTGCATGTGTATAATCATGAGCAAAAACCATCATTCAAGAAAATTTCCTACACCAAGTACATAATTTTGCTTCAAAGACACAAGTATACATTGACCCAAACCATGGCTATTATATGTCAGACTTCTCAAATACTTACTAAAATGCAGTATAGTGACCCCGAAAACGCCCAGACACCCCCACAAGGAGCCCACAGAGGAGCAACGACAGCACGCCGGGACTCGGAGTGACAACAGCATAAGTCAGCCCGGGCTGCGCGCCCCTCTAACCCGGAACTCGCCCACCGCCACCATAGCAGGAATACTAGACTACTTTCCGGGCGAGCCTTCACCAACCAGCTAAGGGGTGGAGCTGCCTATCCAGCTCCTGCCAGCACCCCAGAGACGGCCTGCAGCCGCTCACCCCTCACTAAGGAGACGGCCTGTAGCCGCTCCTGCCTTCATCAGAAGACGGCCTGTAGCCGCTCTGAAGGTGTCTCCTTTGAGACGGCCTGTAGCCGCTCTGAAGGTGTCTCCCTTGAGATGGCCTGTAGCCGCTCTGAGGGTAATAAGGAGACGGCCTGCGGTCGCTCCTGCCTTCGTCAGGAGACGGCCTGTAGCCACTCTGAAGGTGTTCTTCCTGAGATGGCCTGTAGCTGCTCAACGCCCCTCCTGAAGGAAACGGCCCGTAGCCGCTCCCGCCTTCATCAGGAGATGGCCTGTAGCCGATCCGAAGGTGTTCCCCCTGAGAAGGCCTGTTGCCGATCCGAAGGTGTTCCCCCGGGGACAGCCTGTAGCCGCTCACTCCTCCTGAAAAAGACGACCTGTAGCCGTTCTGAGGGTAATAAGGAGACGGCCTGTAGCTGCTCCAGAAGGTGCCCTCCCTGAGACGGCCTGTAGCTGCTCCAGAAGGTGCCCTCCCTGAGACGGCCTGTAGCTGCTCCAGAAGGTGCCCTCCCTGAGACGGCCTGTAGCTGCTCCAGAAGGTGCCCTCCCTGAGACGGCCTGTAGCTGCTCCAGAAGGTGCCCTCCCTGAGACGGCCTGTAGCTGCTCCAGAAGGTGCCCTCCCTGAGACGGCCTGTAGCCGCTCACCCCTCCTGAAGGAGATGGCCTGTAGCCGCTCTGAGGGTAATAAGGAGATGGCCTGTAGCCACTTCCGCCTTCATCAGGAGAC
This sequence comes from Coenobita brevimanus, assembly GCF_032717465.1. Taxonomy (NCBI): domain Eukaryota; kingdom Metazoa; phylum Arthropoda; class Malacostraca; order Decapoda; family Coenobitidae; genus Coenobita; species Coenobita brevimanus. The sequence continues at coordinate 9,398,380 of NC_137002.1, read as the reverse complement.
GGCCTGTAGCTGCTCCGAGGGTGTTCCCCCTGAGACGGCCTGTAGCTGCTCAACCCTCCTGAAGGAGACGGCCTGTAGCCGCTCCCACCTTTGTCAAGAGACGGCCTGTAGCTGCTCAACCCTCCTGAAGGAGACGGCCTGTAGCCGCTCCCACCTTTGTCAAGAGACGGCCTGTAGCCGCTCAGAAGGTTCCTTTGGGTCTGCTGGCAGCTACCCACTCTCCCAGGCCACGACCAGTAACCAGGCCTTAGCGACGGCCTGTAGCCGCGCCCCCAGGAACCCACGGCCAGTAGCCGGGCCCTACGGCTGGAGACAGCCTGTAGCCGCTCCTCCGTCTGGAACTGACGCCTGTTCCCCGACCCACGACACAGAGGGAGTCTCAGGCCTAGAGGAGTATTGGAGAGGCCCCGTAGTCTCCCCCGGCCTCTGCTCCCTACAGCTGGCTCTGGAGGAGACCCACCTGACGGACCCCGATGCAGACTGGTGCCGCAGCCCCTTCCTGTCGGCGCCACCAAGCCCTGGGGACCACAGCCCTTGGGAACCCCAGACTGCCCCCAGGACTCCCAGGCAGGAACTCCCCACACCTCAACATCAGAGATCCTCACCCTCCTTCAGGAGCATGAACGACCAATTCAGGCAATTGTTCAGCCCCAGCCCTGAGGGCCGCACTCCTGTTCACAGCCCTGAGAGCGCAGGACCCTTCGCCACCCACAGCCCTGGACGAGAACAGACGCCACTGCGCATGATCCCGTGGCCTCTGGATACAGAGGCCCCCGGTGGTGCCCAGCCCCCTCAGTAGCGCTGTGACACCTCTCCACCCATGCACCTGACCGCCACGACGCCAGATTCGACAGAAGTGACAGTAAAGTGCAGTGTCAGTGATCAAATGATGCAAAGGCAGAATAATGAACTAACCCTCTAATGGAAGTCAGTAATAATACCAAAGTGGTGAAGTAAATAATAACTACAGTGAACAGTGTATGTGACCAAGGGGTATAAAAGATGGAGCAGTGAGCTACCCCTCCGATAAGAATCAGTGATAATACCAAAGTGGTGGAGTGAGTGTAACAGTTTAAACACAAATATGGCCACCCAGTGCGAGTCGAGTCGAATGGGGTAAATACGCTACCATCAGAAAATATCTCATGATACTAAGACCATAATCAGACCCCAGTGCTACAAGCAACACTTCCCAGTGAGGAATAACCTTAGTAACTCCACGAGTATAGAAAACCTGGACTTCCCCTAATTAAGGACACTCTGCCTCAAGTGCTATTCACTGTGACCCAAACTGTGTCCTGCATGATACTGCTAACTATATTTAGACATAAGAGTTTGTAATCGCCCAGTGTACTTGTGTCTGTAACATCTACTTGTTCCTCTGTCCAACTAAGTAATACACGAGTTAAGTTGTTGCCTGGAGTTTTTGTGTCCTGCCTCTCTCTTAGTTGTCTAAGCCCTGGACGCTAGGCGTTTATGGGACGGGAAGCCAAATCTAAAACACCTAGCATTACACTGATGGACAGCTGTGGTTCTTGACCCAGGCATACAGGAGAGGTAATCAGGAAATACCGGAAAAATGGCAACCAAACCGCATTTTCAATTGCCCAAATTCGACCCCCCAAATAGTATGATGTTCACACATACCTGGCGATTATTAAACCTATGCTAGATATCGGTTTTGAAGACGACCAACAGAAAATTGCAGTTACACTCCCACTGCTGGGCAAAGCAGCAGGTAATAAAGCACCCAAAATCATCCCAGGGCTCACCTGGCAGAATTTCATGAGACTCGTAATCCAAGCCATCACCCCATCACTAGGGAAAGTGGTGGCACTATCCCAACTGGATATTTTAACCTTCGATGGAAACTTAGATGATACCTTAATCCAGGCAAGATGCCTGGTCACTGCTGCCTACCCGGAGGCAGACGATGAAACCCGGGAGCAACACACCTTTAATACTCTCCTGAGAGTGCTCCCCAGTGTAGTCAAAGAGCACTTTACGATCCATGACCCAATTGGAGACGTGGATAAGGATGTCCAACTGATACGGTGCCTCCTGACCTCCCGCCCTGCACCCCAGCAAATCAGCACGGTAAGGAGGTTTCCCACCAAGATTCCGGCTCCCCCAGTCAAGCCATGTCCTCCTATGCCCCGTACTAGCCCCACTCCAGCACCCGGCCCGCCTAGGGCACACTCCACCCACCCACCAGCACCCCGCCCACAGGGAGAACCCCAACCTCATGTTAGTGAATCCCTGGGAATTCTCGGCGTGCAGTGCCAGGTGCCCACTGCACAATATCAGAGATCAGTTACAGGCTGCACGATGGAAAGCTACCACCCCAGGCCAACGCAAAGTTTCCTCTCTATAGAATGAGGTAATTGAGGATGAACCCACACCTGTGGAGGAGACCGACCCTGGGGAACAGGAGCCGGAACAAGAAGAAGGAGGCCCCAGACAGCTGGATTTTTAGATCCACTCCCGCACCCTCCCAAGGTGGCGGGGGTCATTTCCCCCAAATATAACCCCCCCCCCCAGTTTACCACAAGATGAAGCTGAATGGGGTGAAAGCCAGACTTCTGGTCGATATGGAAGCGGCCAGATCCTGCCTTTATAGCCATTACTTCTCCTGTCACAAATCGACCTTTGGCCCACTCCGCTCAACAGCTACTCACCTTGTGGATGCGGGGGATGGCCCCTTGCCCATCCGTGGGGAAACATGGGCCCTAAGAGTCGACACTCACCAACCGGTGTCAACCCAACATCAGTTCATAATATTCGACTCTTCCTGCAAAAATTATGACAGATACCTGGGGTTGGACCTGTTGCAGAAGTTAGGAGCCACCACAGATTGCTGCAACAGACAGCTCCAGTTCCGTACACTACCCGGCCCTCCCCCCTGGGCTGTCTGCACCTGCACGCCATGGCCCCAGCTGAAAGACTGTCCCCCCCCTTCCTCCCCCTTCTTCCCCCCTCCCCCCTCCACTGCCCACCCCCCTCCCTCTTTTCCTGCCACCATTTCCTCTGCCATCACCATTCCCCTCCACCATGAAGCTTGGGTGCCCCTTAACCGGCCCTCCAGTCCTTCCGTCCTATTCTCCCCACTCCTGCCGCCCGAAACCCTCTTGGCCTACCTTCTGCCCCCAACTTTCCTTCCCCCGCATCACACGGCAGTCTGAATTGCCAACCTCGCCCCCTCGCCCCTCACCCTCCCAAAATGGCTCATAATCGGAGAGCCGGAGGAAGCCGAGCCCTGCGCCCCTTCCCCCCTCCCACTTCCCCATCCCCCTGCCCCCTATCCCCGACCATCTCTCTGTCCATCAGTCAGACACCCTCTGCTGCCTATTCCTGGATTTCCAGGATCTGTTCGCAGCAGGACCAGCTGACATTGGACACATCACCTACCTGGCTCACGAAATTCATACGACGGGCCCGCCGATTCAACAGCCATCCCAACGGATGAACCCCAAACAGAGGGAAGAGGAAGACCGCCACGTACAGGAGATGATCAAAGCCAGAGTCACCTCCCCTTCCACCAGCCCCTGGTCCTCCCCCATTGTCCTAGTAAAAAAAAAAAAAAGGATGGCACAATGCAGTTCTGCATCAACTACCCTCGGCTTAACGACATAACTACCAAAGACGCTACTCCACTCCCATGTATAGACGATTCCCTGGATTCCCTGTATGGAGCCTCCTGGTTCTCTACCCTTGACCTCCAGTCAGGGTATTGGCAGGTCCCCGTGCACCAGGAGGACAGAGGCAAAACTGCTTTCTCAACCAGCAACGGGGAAACTATGAGTTTAATGTCCTGCCGTTCGGCCTCTGCAACACCCCCGCCACTTTCTCCAGGTTAATGGAATCCGTCCTCAGTGGTCTCACATGGGAGATCTGTCTCGCGTACTTGGACGACTTCGTCATTTTCAGCCAGACATGAGCTGACCACCTGCTGCACCTCTGCCAGGTTTTCACCAGGATCCAACAGGCAGGCCTCAAACTCTGGCCCACCAAAAGCATCCTGGCCACCAGAACCGTCTTGTTCCTAGGGCACGTCATCTCCCAGGCAGGCATATCTCCCGACCTGGACAAACTCCGCGCCATCACAGACATAACCCCACCACAGGAAGTTCATGGGATCAGGGCCTTCCTTGGCTTGACGTCTTATTACCGCCGCTTCGTGAAGGGGTTTGCCCACATTGCTAAACCACTCCACGACCTTACCCGTAAGGGGGAACCGTTCCTCTGAACAGACGAGAGATGAGCTGCCTTCCAACAGCTTAAAGACAAGCTCATTTTCGTCCCCATTGTGGCCTTTCCCGACAATGCCCTCCCGTTCCGGCTTTATACCGATGTCTCCCTCCTTCCCATCGGCGTTGTGCTAACGCAAGTCCAAGAGGGCCACGAACACATCATCACCTGTGCCGGTCGTACCCTAAATCAGACAGAGAAAAATTATGTCGCCACCAAGCGAGAGTGCTTGGGCATCATCTGGGCATTTGAGCACTTCCGGGCATACCTCTCCGGGACCCAAGTCACCATCATTACAGACCACCAGTCCCTCCAGTGGTTACGACAGTCTGACACCCACAATGCCCAGCTCATCCGATGGCGTGAAACCCTGGAGGAATTCAATTACGAAATCTCGTACCGCCCCGGCAAACTCCATACCAACGCGGATGCCCTCCCTTGGCTCCCCATCCATGCCGCTCAGCCATAACAAGACCTCCTCCAACAGTGGCATCGCAAGGAACGGCCCTTTTGGATCCCACAGCACCTTCTCAAGAAACTGTATCGCCGACCACCTCCTGACCCCGTCAGGCCATATCCTCCTATCCCCTGACACCACCCTCGAAGCCCTGTGACACCTGCACACCCACAATGGCATTCATCTAGGTACAAAAAAACTGCTGCAGGTCTTCAATGACACCTACTGGACATCCAATCCTTCTGCCCTTGCCAAGGAAATTATCCAAACCTGCCGCACCTGCACCCTTGGTAAAGACATCACCCATACCACAGGTCCATTGGGCCATATCACCACCCACAAACCCTGGCAGCTGTTAGCGATTGACATGGTGGGACCCGTACCTCCAAAATCAGGCTATAGATACATTATCACTTTCATCGACACATACTCCAAATTCGTCGTGGCCTGCCCGGTGAAGGAACACCATGCTGTCACAGCGGCCGACACCCTCCTTCGGCATGTGTTCCCCTACTTTGGCATCCCTCAAGCAATCCACTCAGATAACACACCCGAATTCACCAGTAAGATCTGGGAAGAGCTGGCTCATATCTTCGGCTATAACAACTCCCACTCCTCCCCCTATTGGCCACAAGGAAATGCCGTATCTAAGTGCAGCCATTGCACAGTGAAGAATCAGCTCCAAACCTGAATAGAAGCCACTAAGAACGATGACTGGGCCGCCCATGTAAAGTTCATACAATGGGGCATCAACTCCTGCCCCCAAGAGGACGGAATTTTGCCATGTGAGCGAGAGTTTGGGGAAATACGCCTCCTTCTGCACCTTCAGCAGCATTTGCAACCCCCCACCTCTGCCCCACAACAGACCCATTACACCACCTCAAATGCCGCTTGACCCACCTCCAACACAAACTGGACCTCAGCCCCAACACTGCCTCCAACTCCTATAAGCCGGGTGACATAGTCATGATAGCCCAGCTCCCCACCCCCCACAAGCTCGCACCATACTTCACGGGACCCCATACCATCACCTGCGTCCCTAACCTCTATCAGGTCGCCGTCAACTACCACGGCACTCCACGTAACCTCTGAAATTGGCACATGCGCCCCTTCCGCACTCCTGCCCCCACCATCCTAGCCCCACACACCTTCCCACCCTCTACTCCCATGCCGTCCCCTCCTACCACCTATGACTGCTACATCTCCTCCTCCTCCCCATCCCCCTCTGCCTCCCCCTCCCCCACCGCTTCCACCTCGCCGTCCATCACGCCGCATCACACCTCACCTGACAACCCACCGACACCACCAACACCCCACCGCTCCCCCACCTCTTCCCTACCTGCCACCCCCTCCCCCGCACCCAGCACCACGTGTCCTGCCCCCACCCCCACACCCCCGCCCCAGCTATCACCCACTGCCGCCCCCACACCTTCCAGCCCACCACCCACACACACACCCCCACTCCCACCTACACCACCCATGGCCCCACGACACCACTACCCACTCACCCCACCCCCAGCTCCCCACATTGTGCTGCCAACACCCCAACCACCCCACACCCGCCCTTATGGGCCCCACGCACCTCACACACACGCCAACCCAGCACACCCACATCATCACACACACCCACCCTCAAAACAACTATCACAAGCTCCAGGTGCCTCTCCCGCCCACCCGCCCGATACACCCACTCTCCCACCCCACCCACCTTGCCACAAAATCACACCCATACTCCTGCCCTAAACCATCTCACACTCACGATACACCAAGCACAAATTCCAGCCACCTAAACTCCCCAGAGAAGCTACGCCGCATTACCCGAGCATAAAACCCCACACTCACCATCCATCTCCAGCATTCAACACCACCCCACACCACGGACAACAACTACCACCATGAAAATATGGCGAGCTGTATGGGCACTGTCCCTTGGCTGTAACCAGGGAGTCCGAGGACCAAACCACCTCCTGCAACTCCTCAGCTCCTCCACCACCTCATCCACCATCTTCCTCACCTGCAATGTGGAACAAGATGAGAACTCTGCCACCACAGCCTGGCAAGGCCTCCTCCAACACCTGCGGCCAGTCTACACCACCTACGACACCAAAGTTTACCACCTCCAGTCACAAGGACGTGACTTTTTCCAAGCAGACGGAGGTAAAATGTAGTATAGCGCCCCCCAAAATGCCCAGACACCCACACAAGGAGCCCACAGAGGATCAACGACAGTGAGCCAGGACTCGGAGCGGCAACAGCATAAGTCAGCCTGGGCCGCGTGCCCTATGACCTGGAACTCACCTGCCGCCATCATAGCAGGAATACTGGACTACCTTCTGAGTGAGACTTCACCAACCATCTAAGGGGTGGAGCTGCCTATCCAGCTCCTACCAGCACCCCAGAGACGGCCTGTAGCTGCTCACCCCTCGCTAAGGAGACGGCCTGTAGCCGCTCTGAAGGTGTCTTCCTTGAGACGGCCTGTAGCCGCTCGCCTCTCACTAAGGAGACGGCCTGTAGCCGCTCTGAGGGTAATAAGGATACGGCCTGTAGCCGCTCAACCCCCCTCCTGAAGGAGATGGCCTGTAGCCATTCTCGCCTTTGTCAGGAGATGGCATGTAGCCGCTCCGAGGGTGTTCCCCCTGAGACGGCCTGTAGCCGCTAACCCCTCCTGAAGGAGATGGCCTGTAGCCACTCCCGCCTTTGTCAGGAGACGGCCTGTAACCGCTCTGATGGTGTTCCCCCTGAGATGGCCTGTAGCCGCTCAACCCTCCTGAAAGAGATGGCTTGTAGCCGCTCCCGTCTTTGTCAGGAGATGGCCTGTAGCCGCTCCGAAGATGCCTTTGGGTCTGCTGGCAGCTACCCACTCTCCCAGGCCACGGCCAGTAGCCGGGCCTTGGCAACAGCCTGTAGCCGCACCCCCAGGAAGCCACGGCTTGTAGCCGCTCCTCTGTCTGGAATTGACGCCTGTTCCCTGACCCACAATACAGAGGGAGTCTCAAGCCTAGAGGAGTATTGGAGAGGCCCCGTAGTCTCCCCCAGCCTCTGATCCCTACAACTGGCTCTGGAGGAGACCCACCTGACGGACCTCAACGCAGACCGGTTCCGCAGCCCCTTCCTGTCGGTGCCGCCAAGCCCTGGGGACCGCAGCCCCTTCCTGTCAGTGCCGCCAAGCCCTGGGGACCGCAGCCCTCGGGAACCCCAGACCGCCCCCAGGACTCCCGGGCAGGAACTCCCGACACCTCGATGTCGGAGATCCTCATCCTCCGTCAGGAGCCTGAACAACCAATTCAGGCAATTGTTCGGCCCCAGCCCTGAGGGACCCACTCCTGTCCCCAGCCCTGAGAGCATGAAATCCTTTGCCACCCACAGCCCTGGATGAAAACAGACGCCCCTGCACGTGATCCCGTGGCCTCTGGATACAGAGGCCCCCGGTGGTGCCCAGCCCCATCAGCAGTGGAGCTGTGACATCCCTCCATCCATGCACCTGACCGCCACGACGCCAGATTCAACAGGAGTGACAGTAATAGTGCGGTGTCAGTGACCAAATGATGCAAAGGCAGAATAATGACCTAACCCCTCTCATGGATGTCCGTAATAACACCAAAGTGGTGGAGTAAATAATAACTACAGTGAACGATGTACCGTATGTGACCAAGGGGTATAAAAGACGGAGCAGTGAGCTACCCCACCAATAAGAGTCAATGATAATACCAAAGTGGTGGAGTGAGTGACAATAACAGTTTAAACACAAATACGGCCATCCAGTGCAAGTCGAGTCGAACGGGGTAAATACGCTACCATCAGAAAATATCTCATGATACCAAGACCATAATCAGACCCTAGTGCCAAAAGCAACACTCCCAAGTGAGGAATAACCATAGTAATTCCACGAGTATAGAAAATCTGGACTTCCCCTAATTAAGGACACTTCCTCAAGTGCTATTCACTGTGACCCAAACAGTGTCCTGCGTGATACTGCTAACCATATTTGCACATAAGAGTTTGTAATCCCCCAGTTTACTTGTGCCTGTAACACCTACTCGTTCCCCTGTCCAATTAGGCAATACACGTGTAAGGTTGTTGCCTGGAGTTTTTGTGTCCTGCTGCTCTCTTATTTGTCTAAGCCCCGGTCTCGAAAGAGAGCCCACTATATGCTAGGCGTTTACAGGGACTGGAAACCGAACCTAAAACACCTAGCATTACACTTACCATACTGTAACTGAAATGCAGCATAGTGCCCCATGGAACACCCAGCCACCCCCACCAAGAATACAGTATAGTGCCTCCAGGAACTCCCGGACACTCCCACAAGGAACCCACATAGGAGCAGCAGCCACACGCCAGGATTCAGGGAGACAACGGCATAAGTCAGCCCAGGCAGCTCGCCCTTATGACCCGGTGCCCGCCCACTGTTGCCATAGCAGGAATCCTGTACTACCTTCCGGGCGAGCCTTCACCAACCAGCTAAGGGGTAGAGCTGTATGTCCGGTTCCTGCCAGCACCCCAAAGGAGACAGCCTGCAGCCGCTCCCGCCTTCCTAAGGAGATGGCCTGTAGCAGCTCTGAAGGTGTCTTCCTCTTTGAGACGGCCCGTAGCCGCTCGCCCCTCGCTAAGGAATCGGCCAGTAGCCGACCTGAGGGTAATAAGGAGACGGCCTGTAGCCGCTCCCGCATTCACCAGACGGCCTGTAGCCGCTCTGAAGGTGTTCTTCCGGAGATGGCCTGTAGCCGCTCTGAAGGTGTTCTTCCGGAGATGGCCTGTAGCCACTCTGAAGGTGTTCTTCCGGAGATGGCCTGTAGCCGCTCTGAAGGTGTTCTTCCGGAGATGGCCTGTAGCCGCTCTGAAGGTGTTCTTCCGGAGATGGCCTGTAGCCGCTCTGAAGGTGTTCTTCCGGAGATGGCCTGTAGCCGCTCCAAACCCCTCCTGCCGGCGATGGCCTGTAGCCGCTCCCACTTTCACCAGACGGCCTGTAGCCGCTCCGAAGCCATTTCCCCAGAGACGGCCTGTAGCCACTCGCCCCTCACTAAGGAGACGGCCTGTAGCCGCTCTGAGCATAATGAGGAGACGGCCTGTAGCCGCTCCCGCCTTCGCCAGACAGCCTGTAGCCACTCCGAAGGTGTTCCCCTTGAGATGGCCTGTAGCCGCTCTAACACCCTCCTGAAGGAGATAGCCAGTAGCCGCTCCCACCTTCGCCAAACAGCCTGTAGCCGCTCTGAAGGCATTCCCCCAGAGATGACCTGTAGCCGCTCGCCCCTCACTAAGGAGACGGCCTGTAGCTGCTCTGAGGGTAATGAGATGACCTGTAGCCACTCCTGCCTTCGTCAGATGGCAGGAGTGGCCTGTAGCCGTTCCCACCTTCGTCAGACGGCCTGTAGCCGCTCCGAAGGTGTAGTTGGGACTGCTGGCAGACACACACCCTCTCAGGCCACGGCCAGTAGCCGTGCCCCTAGGAAGCAACGGCCAGTAGCCGGTCCCTGCGGCAGGAGGTGGCCGAGAGCCACTCCATCACCCAAGTTTGACACCTGTTCCCCGACCCCCAGCACAGAGGGCGTAGAGGAGTATTGGAGATGCCCCATAGTCTCCCCGGGCCTCCACTCCCTACAACTGGTTCTGGAGGAGACCCACCTGACGGACCCTGACACAGGCCAGTGCCACAGCCCCCTCCTGTAGGCGCCACCCAACCCTGGGGACCGCAGTCCTTGGGAACCCCAGATCCTCCCCAGAACGTCCAGGGTGGGAACTCCCTACACCTCGATGATGGAAGACCTCCCCCTCCATCAGGAGTCTGAACGACAGATTCAGGCAATTGTTCGGCCCTAGCCCTGAGGGCCACACTCCGGTCCCGAGTCCCGAGAGTTCAGGCCTCTTCGCCGCCAACAGCCCCAGACAAGAGAAAACGCCCCTGCGCGCGATCCCGTGTCCCCTGAGCATGGGGACTCCTGGTGGTGCCCGGCCCCGTCAGTAGCAGAGCTGTGTGCCTCCTCAGGCGCACCCTTGGAGCCGGGAGAAATATAGTGACTGTACTGTGCCATAATAGTGATCCAATAGTGCCGAGGCAGAATAGTGAATTTACAGTGATAGACCAAAAGTCGGAAAAAGAGATAGACGCAGTGACTGGCTATACAGTAATAAGACCAACATAAGGGCCATGGAGTAAGTAACGATAATTGACCAAAAGTGACCCTAATTGACCAAAAGTGACCCTAAGGCAGAAAATAACAAAGTGAACATGCTATCATCAAACCCTGCCTCATAGCACTATAATTACAATCAGACCCCAGTGCCTTACATTCCCCCCTTTGTGAGAAATAGCCCTAGCCCCTCCAAGCGCGTAAAGACCCTGGACTATACTAAATTAGAACATTCTGCCTCGAATGTTGTTTTAATATATTTTCCCAACAGTATCCTACGAGATACTCTTCACCCTACCTAGTTGTATGGTCACCCAGAATATCGTGTTTGTAGCCTCTGCGGTTTCCCTTGTCTGACTGAGTAATACATGTGTAAGGTTACTGCCTGAGTTTTTGTGTCCTGCCTCTCTCCTATTTGTCTAAGTCCCGGTCTCGAAAGAGGACCCCGCTACACGTTAGGTGCTTTAACTGTGGGAAGCCGAACTTAAAACACCTAGCATTACACTGGTGGACAGCGGTGGTTCTTGACCCGGGCATACGAGATAGGTAGTCAGGAAATACTGGAAAAATGGCAACCAAACTGCACGTGCAATTGCCCAAGTTCGACCCCGAACAGTACAATGTTCACACATATCTGGCAATCATCAAACCTCTACTAGTTATCGGTTTTGAAAATGACCAACAAAAGATCTCAGTCACACTCCCACTGTTGGGCAAAGCGGCGGCCAATATAGCCCCAAAAATCGTTCCGGAGCTCACCTGGCAGAATTTCACGAAACTCCTGATCCAGGCCATCACCCCATCACTAGGGAAAGTGGTGGCACTATCCCAACTGGATAGTTTGACTTTCAATGGGAATCTAGATGATACCCTAATACAGGCAAGATGCCTGGTCACCGCTGCCTACCCAGAGGCAGATGACGAAATCCGGGAATGACCTACCTTTAAGACTCTCCTGAGAGTGCTCCCCAGTGTTGTAAAGGAACACTTTACGATCCATGACCCGACTGGAGACGTGGATTGAGATATCCAGCTTATACTGCGCCTCCTGACCTCCCGCCCTACACTCCAGCAGATCAACGTGGTGAAAAAGTTTCCCACCAAGATTCCGGCTCCGCAAGTCAAGCCATGTTCACCCATGCCCCGTACCAGCCCCAGCCCAGCCCGTAGCCCACCCAGGGCACACCCCACACACTGGCGCCCCACCCACAGGGAGAACCCCAACCTGATCCTAGTGAATTCCTGGGAATTCTCAGTGTGCAGCTCAAGATGCCCTCTGCACAATATCCGGGACCAGCTGAAGGCTGCAAATAGGAAAACTACTATCCCAGGCCAACGCAAAGTCTCCTCTCCGGAGGACGAAGCGACAGACAACGAACCTGCATCTGTGGAGGAGCCCGATCCTAGGGAACAGGAGCTAGAGCAAGAAGAAGGAGGCCCTAGACAGCTGGATTTTTAGGCCCACCCCCACACCATCCCACGGTGGCGGGAGCCATTTCCCCCAAATATCGTCCCCCAGTTTACCACAAGATGAAGCTGAACGGGGTGAAAGCCAGGCTTCTGGTCAATACGGAAGTGGCCAGATCCTGCCTTTATAGCCACTATTTCTCCCGCCACAGATCAACCTTTGGCCCACTCCGCCCCACAGCTACTCACCTTGTGGACGCAGGGGATAGCCCCCTGCCTATCCATGGGGAGACACAGGCCTTAAGAGTTGACACCCATCAACCGGTGCCAACCCAGCACCAGTTCATAATTTTTTACTCCTGCTGGAATTATGATGGGTACCTGGGGCTGGACCTGTTGCAGAAGTTGGGCACCACTATAGATTGCCACAACCGACAGCTCCAGCTCTGTGCACCACCCGACCCCCCTCCCGGGCTGTCTGCACCTGCATGCCACGGCCACGGCCGGAAGACTCTTCCCCCCTCCCCACCCCCTACTCCCCCCATCACCACCCTCCTCACCCCCCTACTCCCCCCACCACCCCCCTCCCCACCCCCCTACTCCCCCCACCACCACCCTCCCCACCCCCCTACTCCCCCCACCACCACCCTCCCCACCCCCCTACTCCCCCCACCACCCCCCTCCCCACCCCCCTACTCCCCCCACCACCCCCCTCCCCACCCCCCTACTCCCCCCACCACCCCCCTCCCCACCCCCCTACTCCCCCCACCACCACCCTCCCTCTTTTCCTGCCGCCGTTTCCGCCTCCGTCACCATTTCCCTGCACCATGAAGCTTGGGTGCCCCTAAATCGGTCCTCTGGCCCCTCCGTCCTATTCTCCCCATTCCTGCCCCTGGGAACACTCTCGGCCTGCCTTTTGCCTCTGACTTTCCTCCCTCCATATCGTACGGCGGTCCGGATCGCCAACCTCGCCCCTTCACCCCTCACCTTCCCGAAAGGGCTCATAATAGGAGATGGAAGAAGCTGAGCCCTGTGCCCCTTCCCCCTCCCATTCTCCCACCCCTCTGCCCCTCATTCCTGACCATCTCTCCACCCATCAGTCAGACACCCTATGCCACCTTGTGGATTTCCAGGGTCTGTTCACAGCAGAACCAGCAGACATCAGGCACACCACCTACCTGGCCCACGAAATTCACACGACAGGCCTGCCGATCCTACAGCCCTCCAGACGGAAGAATCCTAAGCAGCGGGAAGAGGAAGACCACCAGGTGCAGATGATAGAAGCTGGAGTCGTCTCCCCATCCACCACCCCCTGGTCCTCCCCTGTCGTCCTCGTGAAAAAGAAAGACGTTACAATGCGTTTCTGTGTCGACTACTGCCGACTGAACGACGTAACTACTAAAGACGCCACTCCACTCCCACACATAAATGACTCCCTGGATTCCCTGTATGGAGCATCCTGGTTCTCTACCCTGTGTACTGTCACCTCTGCGATCCAGACTTTTACATGGTCAAAAGGGATAGAAAACAAGTCACTATTGATGACCACTGTGTGCTGGAACGGTCAGGAACTCAGATTGATGGAGACTCTCTCCCATTAGCGGCCTCTTCGGTTGCGTTTATTATATTTCAAGTGGTCAAGTTAAGAATGGTAGCATGCCTAAATGATGGGGCCAGTCTCCAACTAGGCCAACCCAGGCCTGACCTTCGCAGTTTCCCAGAATGCTTCTAAGTTGCACATTAATAAACTACTAGGCAAGCTCTATGCCACCAGTTTTCAAGGGTTATACAAACAATAAAGTTTGAGTGGGAGGAAATGTGTATTAACAAGGCCAAAATGTAGAAATCTTCCCCAGCTACTTGCTTTACAGATTAAACCTGAATCAGTTGGCACGTTGCTCAAAAGAAAATATATGCTACTATATGGTCCTAATATCAAATCCACAAAACTTAGCTCCTCTGTCCCGGTCCAATGTGTTTCTTCATAATCGTCCCTCTGAGCACAAATTTCACTGGTTCAGTCCTCTGCCACTCCCGACCTTAACTTCCACACTGGGACCTTGACTCACGCACTGGGACCTTGATCTCCACGCCTGGACTTGGACTCACTCACTGGTTGTTAGACCTCCACACTTGGACTTGGACTCACTATTCTGGTACTTCGACCTCCACACTTGGACCCACTAGAAGTTAATATGAATAATGAATAATCATTCTCCCCAATGCAAGTAATCCCTTCAGATGATCAGGAAGATCTCATAATAAAGAAACATGAGTTACAACACTGGCATCTCAAGTAATAATAGAATAGCACATAGCACTACGGACACATAGGTCTGCTCAAAATAATACTTATTGTAGGGATAACATGGAAGAAAAAGTACTGTAACAAATACAGTAAGCATGAATAACTGTAACTCTGACCATGAAAATCATCACTGCATCAGCATCATTGTGCCTCACAAAGTAACTACGTGAACATTTACTCACAAAAAAGCCCTAATAAGTACTGAATTGCAAAGTCATTTCAACACAATAATAAATAATTCAGTCCCAAGGCACCTGATACTTGGCCTACAAAAAATCACATATTTATCTGAGGCTCAGACAGAACTAGCTAGCATTTCGTATTCTCTTACTCTAGTTACTAAATAATAATACTATACAGTACAGTACACAAAAATATGGGAAATACCTCACTATTCAGCTCAAGAACGTAGGAGAAGTGAGCGGGAACACAGGACTCACTTCTCCAAAGGCTAATGGCGTCACCGTTACACTTCCTGAGGAATGACAACACTTCGATTCTACCCAGAGTCTATTTCTCTATCTCGTCACTATTATCACTCGTGGGATATCATTATTCGCGCTTCAACATACCAGACATATCAAATTACTTACAGAATTCCTTGGAGGGGGGGGGGGAGGATGACGACAGTATATACCGACCATCTGCCACCTACCACGGCCGGTGAGCGAGTGAGACACGCCAAAACTGCGTGGTGCAAGAGGGAGCGGGAGATGACGGCGTACGCAGTTTAAGATTTTTATTATTATAGACTCGTGATAAACTCAGTGTGATGTCTTTCCCCTTACAATCGATTCCCCCAAAAAAAAAACATTCTCTAGTTCTAATAACTACTCAGCAACACCTCTCTCTTTATACCCTTACATCGAAAAACCATAAAAATTATCGTGCTTTATATCACTTTGCGCACGCATACATCATGCTGGATCACATGACCAAAGGCACATGTTCCCATCTCACTCGAGTTATTATATTATAAAGAGACTTAATACTAGTAAATTACAGTAGGAAAAAAAAATGACTTAGCAACTAGGTAACTTAATCTATGTTCTGGTCACATCCGCATGGTAACAGCCATGCCCAGGCCACACTCTCTCACTTAACCGAACTTTTGGTCTTATAAAATGAACTAGATACAACTCATTATCACTTTCGGGCACTACACCTGGACCTCCAGTTGGGGTATTGGCAGGTTCCCGTGCGCCTGAAAAATCGAGGGAAAACTACTTTCTCGATTAGTAACGGGAAGCACTACGAGTTCAGTGTCCTGCCGTTCGGTCTCTGCAATGCCCCTGCCACTTTCTCCTGGCTGATGGAGTCCGTTCTCAGCAGCTTCACGTGGGAAATATGCCTCACATACTTAAACGACGTTATCGTGTTCAGCCAAACTTGGGCCGACCACCTGCAACGCCTCCGCCGGGTTTTTACCAGGATCCGCCAGGTAGGCCTCAAACTCAGGCCCACCAAGTGCATCCTAGCTGCCAGCACCGTCTCATTCCTGGGGCACGTCATCTCCCAGGCAGGAATATCTCTCAACCCTGACAAGCTCTGTGCTATCGCGGACATACCCCGACCACAGGACATTCACGGCATCCGAGCTTTCCTTGGCTTAACGCCCTAGCCGCCGTTTCGTGAAAGGGTTTGCCCATATCTCCAAACCTCTCCACGACTTGACCTGTAAGGGAGAACTGTTCCTCTGGATGGACGAGAGATGAGTAGCCTTCCAGCAGCTCAAAGACAAGCTCGTTTCCGCCCCCATCATGGTTTTTTCCCAACTACGCCCTCACCTTCCGCCTCTGCACTGATGTCTCACTCCTAGCCATAGGCGCGGTATTAGCCCAAGTCTAAGAGGGCCATGAGCACATCATCGCCTGTGCCAGCTGTACTCTGAATCAGGCGGAGAAAAATTATGCTGCCACCAAACGAGAATGCTTGGGCATCATTTGGGCACTCCAACACTTCCGAGCATATCTCTCTGGGACCTAAGTCACCATCATTACAGACCACCAGTCCCTCCAGTGGTTACGACAATCAGACACCCACAATGCCCAACTCATCAGATGGCGCGAAGCCCTGGAGGAATTCAACTACGAAATCTCCTATCGACCCAGTAAACTCCATACCAATGCCAATGCTCTCTCATGGCTCCCCATCCATGCCGCCCAACTGGACCTCGATCTCCTCCAGCAATGGCACCGCAAGGAGCGTCCCCCGTGGATTCCTCACCACCTTTTCAAAAAACTGTATCAGCAAGGCAACCGCCTTCTGACCACCTCTGGTCATATCCTCCTAGCCCCTGACACCACCCTCGACGTCCTGCGACACCTTCACACCTACAACGGCATCCACCTGGGTACAAAAAAGCTGCTACAAATTTTTAATGATACCTACTGGGCACCAAAGCCTTCCGTCCTTGCCAAGGAAATCATCCAAAGCTGCCACACCTGCTCCCTTGGTAAAGACATCACATGTACCACAGGACCCTCCAGCCGTATCACCGCCCACAAACCCTGGAAGCTGTTAGCTATTGAAGTAGCAGGGCCTCTGCCCCCAAAATTGGGCTACAATTACGTCATCACGTTCATAGACACGTATTCCAAGTTCGTTGTGGCCTGCTCAGCAAAGGAACACCACACTGTTGCAGTAGCCGATGCCCTCCTTAGACACGTTTTCCCCTACTTTGGCATTCCCCAAATGATCCACTCGGATAACGTGCCCGAATTCACCAGTAAAATCTGGGAAGAACCAGCCAATATTTTTGGGTACAACATCTCCCATTCCTCCCCCTACTGGCCACAGGGAAATGCAGTGTGCGAGCACAGTCATCGTACCCTCATGAACCAGCTCTGCACATGAATAGAAGCAACTAAGGACAACGACTGGCCCGCCCACGTAAAGACTGTACAATGGGGCATCAACTCCTGCCCCAGGGAGGACGGAATTTCGCCATATGACCGAATATTCAGAGAGACACCCCTCCTGCTGCCCCTTCGGCAGCATCTGCAACAGCCCACTTCTGCTCCAACGATGGACCCCCTATATCATGTCAAGCGCTGCCTGACCCACCTCCAACACAGCTTAGATCTCGGCCCTGACACAGAGTCTAACCCCTACAAGCCAGGCGATACTGTCATCACACCTCACCTGACAGCTCACCTGCACCACCAACACCTGGCCGCTCCTCCACCCCCTCCCTACCCGCCACCCCCTCTCCCACGCCAAGCACCACACGGCCCACCCTCGCCCTCAAACCTTCACCTCCACCCTTACCCACCGCTGCCCCCACCCCCTCTGACCCACCACACCCCCACTCCTCACTCCCCACGCCCAACCTCAACCACCCCCCACCCACTTACACACGCCCCATGCGCCTCATGGCCACGCCAACCCCACACGCCCACATCACCACCTACGCCAACCCTCAAAACAACCACCACCCGCTCTGGCTGCATCTCCCACCAACCTGCCTAATACGCCCAGTCCCCTACCCCACAAGCCTCACTGCAAACGCACACTCCCACCCCTGCCCTAAACCATCTCACCCTCATGCTACATCAAGCCAAAATCCCAACCACCTATACTCCCCAGAGACACTACGCCGCATTACCACGGCACAAAACCCGACCCCAGCCCTCTGTCTCCAGCATTCAGCACCACACCACACCACAGGCAACATCTCCCAACGTGTGGGTCCAACGAGCTGTATGGGCGCCATCACTCAGGCGCAACCAATGAGTCCGAGGACCACACCACCTCCTCCAACTCCTCCACTCCTCCACTGTCGCATCCACCCTCTTCCTCACCTGTGATGCAGAGCAGGAATAGAACACCACCACCACAGCCTGGCACACCTTCCACCGTCATCTACACCCGATCTACACCACCCACGATATGCAAGTCTACCACCTCCAGTCACAGGGACGTGACTTTTTCCCAGCGGACAGTGGTGAAATGAAGCATAGTGCTCCCTGGAGCACACAGACACCCCCACCAGGAATACAGCATAGTGCCCCCAGGAACTCCTGGACACCCCCACAAGGAACCCATGGAGGAGCAGCAGCCGCACGCTGGGATTCAGGGTGACAACAGCATAAGTCAGCCCAGGCCACGCGCCCCTATGACCCGGAGCCCATCCCCCGTCGCAATAGCAGGAATCCTGAACTACCTTCTGGGCGAGCCTTCACCAACCAGCTAAGGGGTGGAGCTGTCTGTCCGGCTCCTGCCAGCACCCCAAAGGAGGTGGCCTGTAGCCGCTCCCACCTTCCTAAGGAGATGGCCTGTAGCCGCTCTGAAGGCGTTTTCCTCTTTGAGACGGCCCGTAGCCACTTGCCCCTCACTAAGGAATTGGCCAGTAGCCGACCTGAGGGTAATAAGGAGACGGCCTGTAGCCACTCACACCTTCGCCAGACAGCCTGTAGCCACTCCGAAGGCATTCCCCCAGAGACGGCCTGTAGCCGCTCGCCCCTCGCTAAGGAGACGGCCTGTAGCCACTCTGAGGGTAATGAGGGGATGGCCTGTAGCTGCTCCCGCCTTCGCCAGACAGCCTGTAGCTGCTCCAAAGGTGTTCCCCTTGAGACGGCCTGTAGCCGCTCTGACACCCTCCTGAAGGAGATGGCCAGCAGCCGCTCCCACCTTCGCCAGACAGCCTGTAGCCGCTCCAAAGGCATTCCCCCAGAGACGGCCTGTAGCCACTCACCCCTCACTAAGGAGACGGCCTGTAGCAGCTCTGAGGGTAATGAGGAGACGGCCTGCTGCCACTCCCGCCTTCATCAGATGGCTTGTAGCCGCTCCGAAGGTGTTCCCCTTGAGACGTCCTGTAGCCGCTCTACACCCCTCCTGCAGGAGCCGGCCTGTAGCTGCTCCCACTTTCGTCAGATGGCCTGTAGCCGCTCCAAAGGTGTAGTCGGGACTGCTGGCAGACACACACCCTCTCAGGCTACGGCCAGTAGCCGGGCCTTGGCAGCCAGTAGCCGCTCCCCTAGGAAGCCACGGCAGTAGCCGGGCCCTGCGGCAGGAGGTGGCCGAGAGCCACCCCATCACCCAAGTTTGACACCTGTTCCCCGACCCCCAGCACAGAGGGCGCAGAGGAGTATTGGGGAAGCCCCATAGTCTCCCCGGGCCTCCACTCCCTATGACTGGTTCTGGAGAAGACCCACCTGACGGACCCTGACACAGGCCAGTGCCCGCAGCCCCCTTCTGTCAGCGCCACCCAGCCCTGGGGACCGCAGTTGTTGGGAACCCCAGACCCTCCCCAGAATGTCCGGGACGGAACTTCCTACACCTCAACGGCAGAAGACCTCCCCCTTCGTCAGGAGCCTGAACAACAGATTCAGGCAATTGTTCGGCCCTAGCCCTGAGGGCCACACTCCGGTCCCGAGTCCCAAGAGTTCAGGCCCCTTCACCTCCAACAGCCCCGGACAAGAGCAGACGCCCCTGCGCACAATCCCGTGTCCTCTGAGCACGGGGACTCCTGGTGGTGCCTGGCTCCATCAGTAGCAGAGCTGCGTGGCCCCTCAGGCGCACCCTTGGAGCTGGGAGAAATATAGTGACTGTACTGTGCCATAATAGTGATCCAATAGTGCCGAGGTGGAATAGTGAACTTACAGTGATAGACCAAAAGTCGGAAAAAGAGATAGACGCAGTGACTGGCTATACAGTAATAAGACTAACACCAGGGCCATGGAGTAAGTAATGATAATTGACCAAAAGTGACCCTAAGGCAGAAAATAACAAAGTGAACACACTATCATCAAACCCTGCATCATAGTACTATAATTACGATCCGACCCCAGTGCCTTACACCCCCCCTTTGTGAGAAATAGCCCTAGCCCCTCCAAGCGCGTAAAGACCCTGGACTATACTAAATTAGAACATTCTGCCTCGAACGTTGTTTTAATATATTTTCCCAACAGTATCCTACGAGATGCTCTTCACCCTACCTAGTTGTATGATCACCCAGAATATCGTGTCTGTAACCTCTGCTGTTTCCCGTGTCTGACTGAGTAATACACGTGTAAGGTTATTGCCTGAGTTTTTGTGTCCTGCCTCTCTCCTATTTGTCTAAGCCCCGGTCTCGAAAGAGGACCCCGCTACACGTTAGGTGCTTTAATTGTGGGAAGCCGAACTTAAAACACCTAGTATTATAGTAATCATACATAATCACTTCATACACTGTGATTTTTAGGAAAACCTACCTGTGTATATATGGGACTGACAAGACCGACTTCCCAGTCAAAATGTACAGAAAAGTAGAGTACATCAAGCACGCACTCTCTTTTCAGTGTTTGGGCTCACACTGAGCTCCAGCTGATGAGAAGATGTATCATAGAAAACGGATCACCAGGGGAGGATCATAGCAAAGCTCAGACTGTTAACCTCAGGCAACACTGAGCTGCTGAGGAATTTTCAGATCGTTAGGACACAGTACGCCATGAAGGGTTAATTACTTCATCTTCTAGTCATTTCTTAATCATTTCACCTCTCTTCTTATTTTCCTTCTTGTGCTCTTCAATAATTTGTGTGAGGCTTATTAATTCTTTCTCTTCCTCATTCTGCCACTCCACTCGAACTTGTTTTTCCTCTTCTATTGCTGCAACCACAATATTTGCCTTTTCCTCACCATCCCTCAAATTCTTCTTCAACTCACCATTTTCTCTTCAATTTTTCTATTTCTTCATCTGTAGTCATTCCTATTACCGGTAGTTCCATCAACAACAAACTGGCATCATCTTTCTCAACTTTTTACGCTTCCCTCTCAGCCGTAACTTCTTTCAGCCAAAGCTTAAGTAATTCACTTTTCATAAATAACATCCTACACACATTTTCCATGTTCTTTTCTCTTCTAAAGCCTTCAAATCTTTCTAAATCATCAGAAATTTCTTTACGTTTAATTTCCCAAGTTGTTTTCCCAATGCCTGGTTTACTTCTCACGTATTCTATATTGGTGCCTTGGTATCATTTCAGCTAATATATTTGGACATCCTTGGTTCTTTCTCTGGCCCAGGTTATTTGGGTCAGATTACTCTGCCTTATTTAAAATAACAAAACGAGATAGCACAATCCCTACACTACAGAACTAGATAACCAGGAATCTCGAGAAGCTGGCTCAGCCGACGTCTGCCCCATATGGCCCGATTCACACGACCCGTTTTGGTTCCAACAGGCAGTCCGTTTGCTAGACGCCGTCGAGATTTCTTACATGCATTCTAATGTAACTGTTCACATGACTCATCAAGCTAACGGCGGCAGCCGTCCGTCAGCCGACAGATACGTCACGGATACATTCTCGAGAAATCCTGGCCGGCTAGCTATTGACTTCACGCCTGCCTGACGGGTTGGTGATGGCTTATGTGAAAGAGGACATGTAGCGTACCCGTCCATCCACGATTCGCTGTTACCGCGTTGTCCATGTAGATAACACACAGTTCATTATTTGGCATCATTGACGAAAGGCTAATCGAACCTGTGTGTTCTTATGGAGAGTTATTTGATGACTAACAAAAAGTGATAATCGTGTTGTTTAGATTTTCCTCCCTTTGGGAGGACCGAGCCAAATATGGGCCGCCAAGTGATAATCTGCATAAGGATAAGATATTGAAAGTGACTGGTGAGGAAATAAACAAACCAGGTGAGAGTGTCATTAGTATATTATACAAAAAATTATAACTTAAAATCTTTGCAGGTAAAATTCACTGTTTTTTCTCGCCTTAATACAGGGTATGCTATATCACTCCCAAGGCAGTGCTTCAGCAGGACTACTGAAAAATTCTACCTCATCATCTGCCAGTTCTTTATACAGGGTCCAGACTTCTCCCTCGAACTTTCTCTTTTTCAGTGACTGGTGTACCCATAACCTTTTCCTCTTTCCACAAACTTTTTCTTTCTCCTCTTCTTCTAATAGCAGAGCAATTGCCACCAAATTCCTTAGAGACTGACCGCCATGATTCTCATGCAACAATGAGCACACACACGATGCTGGACGGACCGGGAACGAGTCATGTGAATATACAACATTCTGATGGCATCAAGCCTGTGGACTGCCTGTCAGAACCAAAATGGGTCATGTGAATCGGGCCTAAGGTGTCGTCACCATCAGGACCGGATTAAGGCCGATTCACATGACCCATTCTGGTTCCAACAGGCAGTCTGGCGGCTAGACGCCATCTAGATTTCTTTCATGCATTCTAATGTAACTGTTCACATGGCCAGTCAAGCTGACGGCGGCAGCAGTCTGTCAGCTGACTGACACGTCACGGATATCTTCTCGAGAAATCCTGGCCGGCTAGCTGGTGACTTGACACTGGGCTGACGGGTTGGTGATGGTTAATGTGAACGAGGACACCGTCCATTCCACGACTCGCTGTTACCGCCTTGTCCATGTAGGTAACAGATACCTGTACAGTTCATTGTTTGGCATCATGGACGAAAGGCTGATCGAACTTGTGTGTTCTTATGAACAGTTATTTGATGACTAACAAAAAGTACAGTGATAATCTGCATAAAGGTAAGATATGGAAAGTGACTGGCTAGGAAGTAAACAAACCAGGTGAGAGTGTCATTAGTTTATTATATATGAAAATTATAACTTAAAATCTTTGCAGGTAAAATTCGCTGTTTTTTCTAGCCTTAATACAGGATATGCTATATCACTCCCAAGGCAGTGCTTCAGCAGGACTACTGAAAAATTCTGCCTCATCATCTGCCAGTTCTTTATACAGGGTCCAGACTTCTCCCTCGAACTTTCTCTTTTTCAGTGACTGGTGTACCCATAACCTTTTCCTCTTTCCACAAACTTTTTCTTCCTCCTCTTCTTCTAATAGCAGAGCAATTGCCACCAGTTTCCTTAGAGACCAACCGGCCATGATCCTCACGCAACACTGATCACACACACACACGATGCTGGACGGACCGGGAACGCGTCATGTGAATACACAACATTCTGACGGCATCAAGCCGGCGGACTGCCTGTCGGAACCAAAACAGGTCATGTGAATCGGGCTTTAACCCTGCTGTGGCCTGGTAAGCAACACAGACGGTTGTCCTGCAATATACAGATCTCTCTTTTCCTTTATTTCCAGTGAAATTTTGGCGTGACCTATGATGGCCTTTTTTGATGGCCTGATGGGTGATGGCCCATATTTGGACGCCCAAAGCGTATATTTATTCCGCTCTGGAAGTCTGGGTGGCCTGTGACTGGCCGTGGCCTGGTGGGCAGTTGCCCATTTTGCCTATACCTGGTAATCCGACCCTGGTCATCACGTGTGTGTGTGTGTGTGTGTGTGTGTGTGTGTGTGTGTGTGTGTGTGTGTGTGTGTGTGTGTGTGTGTGTGTGTAAGATTACTAAAGCAGGTCTGGTTTTATTTGGAACACATTTGGTGGAAGTTGGGTTTCTTTCCAGGATTTTTTTTTTTTTTCTGAACACTGGACCAAAGGTCAAGGACACATTGTAGTGTCAACTTGTACAGTTTTGATTTTATTTAAATATAATTTGGGGGAAGGGCCGAAGGTAAGGCAAGAATGAAGCGATTAACTTTTAACAACAATCAGTCAAACGACTGAAACAGTTTTGCCCTGATTTGGGCCATACTTGGAGGAAGGGTTGATGGTCAGACAAAGACAAAGAGATCCAATTTCGAGAACCCTAAGTAAAACGCCAAGGTCGCCAAACAGCTTTCAGTTAATCTGGGCCAAATTTGGGTTGAAATTCACACAAGGCCGAGGTAGGTTAATTCTTTTAGATAGATAGATAGATAATGAATGGAGGAAGGAAAAACAAATAAAAAATAAAAAATCCATGTGCCTAAAGGCATCCTCCATTCATAAAATATTTATAACAACTGGAATTGAAGTGGATTAAATGTTTGTGGGAAACAACTCCCAAGAAGCGAATTCCAGAGAGTAGTAGTTCTGGGGATAAATGAATTTTGATAAGCAGAGGTTCTGCATTGCGGGGAAGAGAGTGTGAGTTCATGGGCGCTCCCAGCTGCCCGAGTATTTCGGAAGAAAATGTGAAGGGGAAGCACAATTGAAGCCAGTTCGTCCGAGCACTTACGGTAAAAATATCGACAAAGTAATGCTAAAGAAGCAACATCTCTACGTACTGATAGAGGAGGAAGGTCCTGCGTAATGGCAGGATTATTGATTAATCTAATGGCTTCATTTTGAATTCTGTCCAACTGTCTCAATGCGACCGCTCCACATCCACTCCACAGTGGTGAACAGTATTCGATCTGAGAACGCACATGACTTGTATAGGCTATTGTGGCCATCTGCTCGTCAGTGAAGAACTCACGAACTCTGTACATAAGTCCCAATTTTTTGGAAGCATTTTTAGCAAGTCGATTTAACATAAGCTGTCCAGCTTAAGTTGGGGTTTAGAGTAACACCTAGGATATCAACTGTAGTGGATATGGGAATACTGACATCATTTAAAATTATGTGAGAGTCTGAGGGAGTCTTTCTGTTGGAGAAATTAATGTATTTAGTTTTCTGAGCATTAAATGAGACCAGATTTGGTCCCCATTCATTAATTTTAGAAAGGTCCTGGTTCAGAGAAATTGCTGTGTTTATTCGGGAATTTATAATATCAAATTGTGTAAAGGAGGTACTAAATGTGAAAGAACTATGAAGGGTCAAGTCATCAGCATAAGAGTGTATTGGGTTGTGCGTGACAGATAGGAGGTCATTTATATGAATGAGAAAGAGGGTTGGAGCCAAAACTGATCCCTGAGGTACGTCAGCATTTATGGAATGAAACTGAGAATATATTCCATCTACCATGACCCGTATTTTTCTGTTATGAAGGTAAGAAGAAATTAGAGGAACCAGTGATGCAAGGCCATAGTGTGCCATCTTAGACAATAAGGCCCGGTGCCATACTCTGTCAAATGCTTTTGAAATATCAAGTGCTATTGTGTGTGTTTCACCGTGTTGGTCTATTGTTTTGTTAATCTGATGGGTAAGAAGGCAAAGAATGTCTACAGTTGAACGTTCTTGTCTAAATCCATACTGCCAATCATTGATTAATATATTGATTTCTAGATGCTTGATTATGTGTTTGTTAATTATTAGTGTCTCAAAAACTATTCTAAGAATGGAAGTTATTGCAATTGGTCTGTAGTTAGATGGATCAGAAGTTGCCCCGTTTTTAGGAACAGGAAGGATATTTGCTTTTTTCCAAGAGGCTGGAAAACTTGAGGTACGGATGCATAAGAGGAATAATTTTGCTAACACAGGAGCCAACACTGAGGAGCAATTTTTAAGTACTATTGAAGGAATTTCATCTGGACCAGTAGCTTTGTCTGCTGAGAGATTCTGTAATACAGCTTGTACGTATCTGGTGTGAGTCATGAAAGGAATTATTTGAGGGGAATCAAAATCAAGTACAGGAATATTGTGATTTTCTGTATTTAGGGTTGAGTTTGTTGAAAAAATGTCAACAAGAAGTTTGGCTTTTCCATGTGGGTCACTTACTAGATTTCCATTGGGGGACTGTAAAGGTGGAATGGAAGAGGTGTTAGTGAAGCTAGTTCTGAATGAATTAAGGGTTGACCAGAATATTTTGTTATCATTTGAGTTGTTTAGTAGTTTTTTAGCCTGTCTGTGTAGAAAGTTTGATTTAGAATGATTGATAATAGTTTTGGCATGGTTTCTGATACTTCTACAATAGTTAAAGGCTTCTTTGGTTTTGGTCCTAGTATAAGTGTTATAGGCTGTTGTTTTATGTTCTGTTACTCTAGCACAATTGTGGTCAAACCATTTAGGAGAATTACATCTTTTTCTGTAACTATGAAGGGGAATGGATGTTTCCATGCCGACTTTAATGAAATCCTGCATGTGGCCCGATGTGGAATTTGCATCTTGGGAGAAAAAGGAGGACCAAGGAACATCCATAAAAAAAAATATGGAGTCCCTCCCAGTCTGCCCTGTCGTAGTGCCATTTAGTCTCCACGACAGGTTCAGAGCAGGAGGGTGTGGTAGGTGTTAAACTGGTGGCTTGTATCAGACAAGGATCCGAGGATCCGAGGGGGGACTTCATTTCGACATTATAATTATCTGAATTGGTTGTTAGAAACAAGTCCAATAGGTTGAGATTTTGATCATGGTCACACGGTAAAGTGACGTGTTTGACCCTTAGACAACCGTAGGGCGCAGGTGTTGCACTCAGTGAGTTCTCCTACTTGTAGATAAATACTTTCAACAGTTGTCTTAGTGACGGTCATGTGTAACAAAATTATCTTGAAATCGAACTTACTGTGTTTGCATGCAATAACTTATCACTTACAGCAACCAACCGTGAGATTTCAGCTCCATAAAATTTATATCGCTAAAAATTCGTTAGTTACTTTTAAAATAGTATTTGTAAGATATTATTAACGTCCGATATTGGTTATATATATATATATATATATATATATATATATATATATATAGATAGATAGATAGATAGATAGATATAGATATAGATAGATAGATAGACAGATACGACATTGTTACGTCGAGAACACGTAGACAGGCCAAGTCGTTTAATCAAAGGCAGGTGAACACTTGTGGGTTTCATACCTTCTAATCGCAGCTGAGGTACAAATCACTTTGACTTTTCTCTCTCACGTCACCTCACTCCTTCACTCACCACTACTCGCCCACTGTCCGTTCACTGACTCACACTTGACTATTCTGTCCTTCACTGATTAGCTCTCACTGACTCACTGTCACTGATTTACTGACTGTCACTGTCCATGACTCGCCGACTGACTCAGACTTTCTCTGACTCTCACTTTTCACTGACTTTGACTCTCATTGCCTGACGGGCTCTCGCTGACTGGCCATGCACTAAGTCACAGTCACTCACTGGCTCACTGACTAAACTGAACTAGCATACTACCCTCTCACTGGCCACTGCTCGTTCAAACACTCCATCCGTTACACTTGGGTAACTGCCCGCAGGCGGGGCAGTTCCGTAATATAATCCCCTCTGGTTACCCCTACTAGTGCAGCCCTCATTATTCTAGTGTTCACATTTTCTCACGTAATAATGCATTTAAATTAATAATACACAGTGGCAATACTAACAAAAACTAATTCCTAAAGAAAGATAGAATGAAAAATAAAACAGACATGATGAATTCTCCACAATGTTCCTCATATCTCCAAATATAACCATTAACCTAATACTATGGCACAATATTTAATTTCCAAATGTTCCTCACATCTCTAACTATAAAACACTACCCTAATCCTACTAGCGTAACGCTGCCCCTCCCTCAAAACTGTATCATCCCACACAACTACCTAATCCCACCTAAATACAAGTATATACAGCATAAACCTTACGGGTTGTCGCCATCACTTCTGCTATTTAGGTCCCACGGCGTGAAGAACTGGATCGCCAGTGCTGGCAACTCCATCATTCTCCTGGGTCCTTCTTTCATCTCCGGTATCCAGCAGATCCTCGGTTCCACTCCATGTGCACTTCCCAGGTCCAGGTTTAATGTGGAAAATACATCAGCATGCCTCACCAAAAGCCCCTCCAACTGCTCCATCTGTGACTGCTCCAAATACTGGGTGCTCCTGGCAACCAGATCCCACAAGTGGTTGGGTAGTTTTTCCTGGAGCTCAACTGTACACCTCTTGAATACAGTGTTCAATGGTTTCTGATCGACTTCTTGGCACAACCCCACAACTGTGACATGATGTGTCTTCTTAGTACAAAGTGAAAAGTTGGCCATGATGACAGATACTTCTGCTGTAGGGTCTACTAAGGTCCTGTCCCTCTTTATCATCTTCGCCAATCCCAAGACTGTGTAACGTGTCATAGATCTTGCAGGGCATCACCATCTCTGACAGAGGGAGGACAAAAGTAGTCTACCTGGCTCTCAGTAGCACACTTCCGTGCTCCACAGCCCTCATCAAAACACTCCTTCCTCCTAGTTGCACTTACATCGAATGGAAGTCAAGCAGGCAGTGACGGAACATCAGGCAGTCCAAACCAAGACGCAGGGATCCCTGGTGTCAGCACCACACACGGCCAAGATCTCATCCTTTCCTCCCTGCTACATCCCTACACCCACCAATCCCCCAAGCCCAATGCAGCACCCTGCAACTCCCCACAACTGCTGTGAAGTCTCTGGAAGCTGCCTATAAACCACTTCAGTTTTCCAGTTGCCTTTCCGATCCTGTGTCAATGATCATTGGGCACGTTACTCCTGCAGCCTCACTATCCTCCTTCACACACCATCCCCCTCCACACACCTGTCACTGGCACCTAAGGGATGTTCTGGGTGCTGACCCTCATCCAAACACTGATCAAGGGCTTTAACCATGTTATTCACTTGCTGTATTTTACTTTTCACTTTATCTTCCACTATACAGGAAACATCTTCCCTCACTCCTCTTACCTGATCACTTATTCTCTCTGCCTTGCTGTATGCCACCTTTCGTTGTTACTGCAGTTTCCTGGTCCCATTCTGCAGCTCCTTCCATAGCTGTTCCCACTGAGCAGTTCCTCTAGTCTTGTGAAGTGTTGTGCTTGAGCTTCTTTCTGCTCTTCTTGATTTTTCTCTGGTTCTTCATAATATTTCTTTTGTTCGTCATGATATTCTCTCAACACTGCAAATGTATCTTTCTTTTGTTCTTCATGATCTCCTTTCAACACTGCAAATATATCTGGCTGAGATATGTTTGCCACTTTGTCAGCCTGCCCATGCATCTCCATGTCTCAAAATGTATCTCGAAACCTGACACCAATAGTTACAACCGTGGGGGTTCTGTTGATACGTCGAGAACGACACGTGGACAGGCCAGGACGTTTAATCAAAGGCAGGCGAACACTTGTGGGTTTCATACCTTCTAAGCACAGCTGAGGTACAGATCACAGTGACTTTTCTCTCTCACACCACCTCACTCCTTCACATACTACTACTCACTGTCCGTTCACTGACTCACTGACCCTCACTTACTGGCTGACTGACTGCTCCAATCCTCACTTATTAGCTCTCACTGTGTCATTAACTCTGTCCGTCCACCACTGATTCACTGACTGTTCAGTAACTGACTCACTGTTAATTAACTCCGATTCTCACTACCTGACTGGTTCTTGTTGACTGGCCACACACTAACTCACAATCGCTCACTAGCTCACTGACTAAACTGAACTGACACACTGCTATCTCACTGACCGCCACACATGCACTCACTCCATCCGTTACACTTGGCTGAGTGCCAGCAGGCGAGGCGGTTCTATAAAATACCCACCCTGGCTCCCCCTACTAGTTCAGCCCAGAATATTCTAGTGGAGAATTCACATTTTCTCATGCAATAATTAACTTTAATTAACAATACACGATGACAGTAGTGACAAGAACTAATTCCTAAACAAAGAAAAACAAAAATAAAAGACATGCCGAAATCTACAGAATGTTTTACAAATCTAAAGATATAAACATTAACCTAATCCTACGGCACAGCAGTATGCAATAAAACAGGTAAGAGACTGGAGTTTATTCTTCAGTCTTTCACCTGTACTTTTACTAACCACCCTGTTAAATGCATATGGCTATATGAAACTGTAATGCTGAGTAGAATTTGGCTCGACTTCTCGTCCCAAATCAACTCAACACGGAGCGGGGTCCTCTTTCGAGACCGGAGCTAGTGCAATGAAGAGAGGCAGGACATAAAAACCTTCGGCAACACCATACACGTGTAATATTTCAGTCAGACACAAGACATTTCAGTAGACATAACATCACAATATAGAGCAATACAAAACCTTATCTAAAATATTGTGTATCTCGCAGGATACTAGCTTTCTAGATATTAATGACAATACAACAAATCTTAGTACTAGGAGTACAGTAAATACCCGTGCGCGCGGAGCGCGTGAGGGGAGAAGGGGGGGGGTTTGTGATCTACCAGGAGGGGGGGGGAAGTAGGGAGACACGGAGAGTGACTTAGAACGGCGAGGGGGAAGTTATGGTAATATTTAATAAGGCCCGATATTAGCAAGGGAGTTTAGGTGTTTTCTGTTGGCAAGAATTCTTTGACAATTAACTCTGGTTCTTATTTGGACTTTAATAGCGGGGGTGAGTAGTGGAGAGAGTTTTTAGGGATAGCGTGCGGAGCAGGGGAATATAGTTATTACTTGCTGTCCTCGTTGTTTTGGTGACACTAGGTTTCTGTCGGCACAACTTATATATTACACATCTCCCCGGTATGTTATGTAGACTCGCACTTCCCAACGCGTAACAAAGTCGGAACCCTCGTAAATTCTATTCCATTATATTACTCAGAGCTTAGCCAATAGCACTCCAATAATGTGTTAGTCTTTCTTCGGGCTCTAGAGAGAAGTCTTTAGAAAACTTCGGGATGACACTCGCACGTATTTTCACTTGAGGTCTCTACCCACATTCTCGCCCTTTAACGGAGGATTATGTCCTGGTTTACCCCAATGGAAATTACATGAAATTACTGCACTAGTCTTATTCTAAGAGGAAAGGAGTCACACTTAACCTACTTCACGATTATTACAGGATCACTCGTATTTCTCGTGGAGAGAGACACGGTTACCTCGGTGATGATCCGGTCGGACTGAGGGCGTCGTCAGGGTAGGGCGAGCCGGGAGGGCACGGGGCGGCTCGCTAGGGCGTCCTCTCACGTCCGGGGGTTTCCGGACTGGGCTCCGGTGTAAGGCCCTTGGGACTGGGGCCGAAGAGGGCTAGGAACCTCTGGGTCAGGTCCCGGCGTCGCGGGGGCGTGGTGAGGTCTCGCCCGGGTGTCCTAGGGCGGACCGGAAGAGGCGACGGACTGCGGTCTCCTATGAGCAGGGGCGCCGACAGGGGAGGACTGCGGCAGCGGCTGTCACGGGGGCCCGACAGGTGGGTCTTCTCAAGGGCCTCGCGCAGGGAACAGAGGCCGGGGGAAACAGGGAGGTTTTTCCTCCTTACTATACCCTGGGAGCGACCATCGATCGTCTCTACCGGAGTGCTGAGGGAGCGACCGTGGATCGTCTCTACCTGAGCTTTCAGGGAGCGACCATTGATCGTCTCTACCTGATTTTTATGGGAGCGACCATAGATCGTCTCTACCTTGTTTTTATGGGAGCGACCATTGATCGTCTCTACCGGAGTGCTGAGGGAGCGACCGTTGATCGTCTCTACCTGAGCTTTCAGGGAGCGACCATTGATCGTCTCTACCTGATTTTTATGTGAGCGACCATAGATCGTCTCTATCTTTTTTTTATGGGAGCGACCATTGATCGTCTCTACCGGGTTTTGATGGGAGCGACCATAGATCGTCTCTACCGGGTTTTGATGGGAGCGACCATAGATCGTCTCTACCTTGACACTATCAGAGCGACCATAGATCGTCTCTACCTTAGGGGCGCTGCCTGGAGTATAGTTTCTGACTCCACCCCTAGCTAACTCGGTGATTCCGCCACACGAAGGTAGTGTCTTTCGCCTACGGTGGCGGCGGCGTGGTGGTTGAGTGTCACAAGGGCGCACGGCCCGGGCTGACGTACGCCGCTGTTGCCCGGAGTGGTGGTGGCTGGCGGCGGCTACCCCGGGGGGTCCGAGTGGGGGTGTCGGCATTCTTGAGGGCGGACTCCACTGCTCCTGGTCCGCCTCGATGTCGGGGATACTGCGGTATTCTCCGGAATATTCCGGAGAATTGTATCGGTCAAAGCCACGCATTTCACCGCCATGTTCTTGAAAAAAGTCACGTCCCTGTGGCTGGAGGTGGAACGCTAGAGTGTTGGAGGTGGTGTAGACGGGTTGGAGGTGTCGGAGTGTGTGCTGCCAGGCGGCAGTATAAGAATTTTCCTCTTGTGCTTGGTCATAGGTGAGGAAGAGGGCGGAGGGGGTGGTGGTGTGCTTGAGGATATTTAACAGGTGGTGGGGTCCGCGGAGCCGGTGGTTCTTGGCAAAGGAAGGGGCCCATACAGCTAGCTTAATCCTCATGTTGCTTGGTGTGGTTGTCAGTGTGGTTGGAGGTGGAATGCCGGACAGAGTGGGCGAAGGCCGGGTTTTGTGCGGTAGTAATGCGGCGTTGGGTCTCTGGGGAGTACAGGTAGGAGGGATTTGGGCCCGATATAGCTGGACAGTGTGAAGTCGCGGGGAGGTGGGGGGTGTAGGGGTGTGGGAATATCGGGCGGGTGGGCGTGAGAGGCGGCCCGAGCGGGTAGTGGTGGTGGTGAGGGTAGGGGTGGGGGGGAGGGGGGCGTTGGGTGTGGGAGGGTTGTTTTTCGTGCCGCGGGCGTGGTAGCACGTGGTATTGGTGAAGTGGGCATACGGGTGGTGGGCAGGGGAGGGGGGGAAGAAGGGGGTGTTGGTGAAGGGGTGGCGGTGGTGCGGGCAGGGGTGGGGGGGAGGGGGGCGTTAGGTGTGGGCGTGTTGTCTTTCGTGCCGTGGGCGTGGTAGGACGTGGTATTGGTGGAGTGGGCGTCCGGGTGGTGGGCAGGGGGAGGGGAGTGGAAGAGGGTTGTGGTGAAGGGGTGGTGGTGTGGGCTGAAGAGGTGGTGGTGGTGGTGTGGGCGGAAGGGGTGGTGATGGGCTGGGGGACGGGGGTGGCGGCAGGGGCCAGAGATGGGGGAGTGAGGGCTGAGGGGCAGGCCACGGATGGGTGGGGCGAGGGGGAGGGGGGGTGTCGGGGGAGACGTCAGGTGAGGTGCCTGGGGCAGGAGAGGTGGAGGTGGTAGGGGGGGGAGAGGGGGAAGAGGAGGAGGAAATGTAACACTCAAATGTGGTTGTAGAGGGTGGAGCGGGAGCCGTGGGGGGTTGGGGGGGCGGGGTCGTGGCGGGGGGAATAGGCGTGCGGAAAGGGCGCACGTGTCGGTTTCGGAGGGTACGGGGAGTGCCGTGGTAGTTCACGACCACCTGGTAAGGGTTGGGGATCTTGGTGATGGTGTGGGGGCCCGTGAAACGGGGGGCAAGTTTGTGGGGGGTGGGGAGTTGGGCGATGACTACGGTGTCACCCTGCTTGTAGGGGTTGGCGGCTGTGTCGGGTCCAAGATCTAAGTTCCGCTGTAGGTGGTATACCCGCCTTTTTAGCAAGTGTAGCGGGTCTGTTGCAGGGGCAGAGGTGGGCGGCTGCAAGTGATGGCGTAAAGGTAGTAGGAGGGGGGTTTCGCCAAAGATCCTTTCGTGGGGGGAAACCCCGTCCTCTCGGGGGCAGGAATTCATGCCCCACTGGACGATTTTGACGTGTGCTGGCCAATCGTTGTCTTTTGTAGCCTCGATTCTGGTCCGTAGCTGATTTGCCAAGGTATGATGGCTGCGTTCACACACCGTGTTCCCTTGAGGCCAATATGGTGAGGAGTGGGAGATTTCGTATCCAAAAATCCTGGCCAGCTCTTCCCAGACTTTCCCGGAGAATTCGGGGGCATTGTCGGAATGGATGGCCTGGGGAATGCCAAAGTAGGGAAAAACGTGTCGGAGTAAGGCATCGGCGACTGCGACGGCGTGATGTTCTTTAGCGGGGCAGGCTATTACGAACTTGGAGTACGTGTCAACAAAAGTGATCACGTACTTACATCCTGATTTAGGAGGGAGAGATCCTACCACGTCGACTGCTAGGAGCTGCCAGGGTTTGTGGGCGGTGATATGGCCAGAAGGCCCGGCGGTCCGGGTAATGTCTTTCCCGAGCGCGCAGGCGCGGCAAGCTTGAATAATTTCCTTGGCGAGGGTGGAGGGGTTCGGGGCCCAGTAGACGTCATTAAACACCTGTAGCAATTTTTTTGTGCCCAAATGGATGCCGTTGTGGGCGTGTAACTGGCGCAGGGTGTCATGTGCCGCATCGGGGGCCAAGAGGATGCGTCCAGACGGGGTTAAAAGGTGGTCGCC
The DNA here is from genome assembly GCF_032717465.1 of Coenobita brevimanus. Taxonomy (NCBI): domain Eukaryota; kingdom Metazoa; phylum Arthropoda; class Malacostraca; order Decapoda; family Coenobitidae; genus Coenobita; species Coenobita brevimanus. The sequence goes on along the minus strand of NC_137002.1, from coordinate 9,363,997 downwards.
CTGTCGGCACAATTTGGGAAACAGGTAGGCTGGAATCCAAGGGGGGCGTTCTTTGTGGTGCCAGAGTTCTAGCAGGTCCTGATCTGGTTGGATCGCGTGGATGGGAAGGCGGGAGAGGGCATCTGCGTTGGTGTGGAGCTTCCCGGGTCTGTACGAGATTTCGTATTGAAATTCCTCTAGGGTGTCACGCCATCGGACGGTTTGGGCGTTCTGGGAGTCCGATTGTCGCAGCCACTGGAGTGATTGGTGGTCGGTTATTATAGTGACTTGGGTCCCGGAAAGGTAAGCTCTAAAATATTGGAGGGACCAGATTATACCGAGGCATTCTCGCTTGGTGGCGGCATAATTTTTCTCTGCCGGGTTCAGTGTGCGGCTGGCACAAGCAATAATGTGTTCCCGACCGGCCTGTACCTGGGCTAGAACAGCGCCAATGGCGTCCAGGGAGACGTCCGTGTAGAGGCGAAAAGGGAGGGCATAGTCGGGGAAGGCCACGATGGGGGCCGAGATAAGTTTGTCTTTCAGCTGCTGGAAAGCGGTTCGTCGGTCCTCTGTCCAGAGGAAAGGTTCTCCTTTCCTCGTCAGATCGTGAAGAGGTTTAGCAATCTGTGCAAACCCCTTCACGAAACGGCGGTAGTAGGATGCGAGCCCCCAAAAGGCACGAATGCCGTGGACATCTTGCGGAGGTGGTATGTCCGCTATGGCGCGCAGCTTATCGGGGTCTGGGGAAATTCCTGCTTGGGAAATGGTATGGCCTAGAAACACGACGGTTTTTGCGGCCAGGACACATTTGGCTGGATGTAACTTGAGGCCTGCCTGGCGAATTCGGGTAAAAACTCGGCGGAGGCGCTGCAAGTGATCGGCCCAGGTTTGGCTAAAAACGATGACATCATCAAGATAGGCCAAACATATCTCCCAAGTGAGGCCGCTTAAAACAGATTCCATCAGCCTGGAAAACGTGGCAGGGGCATTGCAGAGGCCGAATGGCAGGACATTAAACTCATAATGGCGGCCATTACTGGTAGAGAAGGCCGTTTTGCCTCGATGATCCGGGTGGACTGGGACCTGCCAATATCCAGACTGGAGGTCAAGGGTAGAAAACCAAGACGCCCCGTATAGGGAGTCTAGGGAATCGTCGATGCGGGGAAGGGGAGTAGCGTCCTTAATTGTGACGTCATTCACGCGGCGGTAATCGATGCAAAACCGCATCGTGCCGTCTTTTTTTTTTCACTAGAACGACGGGGGAGGACCACGGGCTGGTGGAGGGGGAAATAACACCCGCCTCTTCCATTTCACGCACTTGGCGGTCCTCTTCTTCTCTCTGTCGGGGGTTCTTCCGTCGGGAAGGCTGTCATATCGGAGGGCCTGTCGTATGGATCTCGTGAGACAGGTACATAGTGTGTCCTATAGCTGCGGGCCCTGCTGCAAACAAATCCTGAAACTCCAGGAGGAGGCGGCATAAGGCGTCTGACTGTTGGTCGGAGAGATGGTCAGGGATGGGGGGGAGGGGGGCGGGGCATTGGGGGGGGGATGGGACGCAGGGCTCGGCTTCTTCCATCTCTCCGACGATAAGCCCTTTGGGAAGGGTGAGAGGGGATGGTGCGAGATTGGCGATGCGAATGGCAGCGCGGTGGGGGGGGAGAAAGGTAGGGGAAACGAGACAGGCGGAGAGGGGTCCGGCAGGGAGGAGGGGGGAGAACAAAACGGATGGGCCCGAGGGCCTGTTCAGGGGCACCCAGGCCTCGTGGTGTGAGGGGATGGTAACGGCGGCAGAAATGGTGGCAGGGAAAGAGGGGGCAAGAGTGGGGTGGGGTGGCGCGGGGGAGGGGGGAGGCGAAGAAGGGGAAAAGAAAGAGTGCAGGGGGGGGGGTTTTGTGTGTGTCCTCCGGCCGGGGCTGCGGCGTTCAGGTACAAACGGCTGGGGCGGAGCGGGGTGGGGGGTCGAACTGGAGTTGTCGGTTGCGACAGTCGATAGTGGCTCCGAGTTTTTGAAGTAAGTCCAGCCCTAATTATCCGTCATAGCTCCGGCAGGAGGAATAAAAAATGATGAAGGGGTGCTGGGTAGATACTGGTTGGTGGGTGTCGACCCGTAGGGCCCGAGTTTCCCCACGGATGGGCAGGGGGCCATCCCCCGCATCTATAAGGTGGGTGGTAGTGGGGCGGAGCGGGCCAAACCGTGATTTGTAGCAGGAGAATTAATGGCTGTAAAGACAGGATCTGGCTGCTCCCGTATCGACTAGTAGTCTGGCCTTCACGCCGTTGATTTTCATTTTGTGGTACACTGGGAGGCGATACTTAGGGGTGATGGCCCCCGCCACCGTGGGTTGGTGCGGGGCCGGGCCTAAAAATCCAGCTGGTTAGGGCTCTCGTGTTCCTGTTCCTGCTCTAAGTCTCCTGGTGGGGGATCGTCCGCTGGCGCCAGCTCGTCCCCTGGGACTTCGCCTTCTAGGGCGGAGACCTTACGTGAACCCGGGGTTGTGCTTTTGCGGCGAGCAGCTTTCAGCTGGTCCCGTATGTCATGAAGGGGGCAACGGGAGTTGCAGGCTGTGAATTCCCACGGGTTGATGAGAATTAAGTTTGGGTTTTCTCGCGGGGGGGGGCGCCGACGAGAGGGGTACGCCCTGGGTGGGCTAGGCGTCGGGGTCGGGCTGGTGTGGGGCTGGGGCGGACGTGGTGCGGCTGGGGGAGCCGGGGGCCGAGTGGGGAATTTCTTGACAACATTGATTTGTTGTGGAGGAGGGCAGGCGGTCAGGAGGCGCCGTATCAGCTGTATATCCCTATCCATGTCTCCTGTCGGATCGTGGATAGTAAAGTGTTGCTTCACAACACTTGGGAGTACTCGGAGCAGAGTATTGAAGGTGTGCTGGTCTCGGGTTTCTTCGTCTGATTCCGGGTAGGCAGCAGTAATCAGGCTTCTTGCCTGCAACAGGGTATTATCTAAATCCCCGTCATAAGTAAAGCTATCCAATTTGGATAGAGCCACCACTTTCCCTAATGATGGGGTGATGGCTTGGACTGCGAACTTGGTAAAGTTCTGCCAGGTGAGTTCTGGGACAATTTTTGGCGCAATGTTCGCTGCGGCTTTACCCAGTAGTGGTAGTGTGACTGCAATTTTTTGTTGGTCATTCTCGAAGCCAATATCCAATAAGGGTTTAACTATTGCAAGATATGTATGTATGTCATACTGGTCAGGGTCAAACTTGGATAACTGGACGTGCGGTGTAGTTGCCATTTTTCCAAATATTTCCTATTTACCTCTCTTCTACGCTCGGATCTAGAACCACCGCTGGCCACCAGTGTAATGCTGAGTAGAATTTGGCTCGACTTCTCGTCCCAAATTAACTCAACATGGACCGGGGTCCTCTTTCGAGACCGGAGCTAGTGCAATGAAGAGAGGCAGGACATAAAAACCTTCGGCAACACCATACACGTATATTATTTCAGTCAGACACAAGACATTTCAGTAGACATTACATCACAATATAGAGCAATACAAAACCTTATCTAAAATATTGTGTATCTCACAGGATACTAGCTTCCTAGATATTAATGACAATACAACAAATCTTAGTACTTGGAGTACAGGAAATTTCCGTGCGCGCGGAGCGCGTGAGGGGAGAAGGGGGGGGTTTGTGATCTACCAGGAGGGGGGGAAGTAGGGAGACACGGAGAGTGACTTAGAACGGCGAGGGGGAAGTTATGGTAATATTTAATGAGGCCCGATATTAGCAAGGGAGTTTAGGTGTTTTCTGTTGGCAAGAATTCTTTGACAATTAACTCTGGTTCTTATTTGGACTTTAAGAGCGGGGGTGAGGAGTGGAGAGAGTTTTTAGGGATAGCGTGCGGAGCAGGGGAATATAGTTATTACTTGCTGTCCTCGTTGTTTTGGTGACACTAGGTTTCTGTCGGCACAACTTATATATTACACATCTCCCCGGTATGTTATGTAGACTCGCACTTCCCAACGCGTAACAAAGTCGGAACCCTCGTAAATTCTATTCCATTATATTACTCAGAGCTTAGCCAATAGCACTCCAATAATGTGTTAGTCTTTCTTCGGGCTCTAGAGAGAAGTCTTTAGAAAACTTCAGAATGACACTCGCACGTATTTTCACTTGAGGTCTCTACCCACATTCTCGCCCTTTAACGGAGGATTATGTCCTGGTTTACCCCAATGGAAATTACATGAAATTACTGCACTAGTCTTATTCTAAGAGGAAAGGAGTCACACTTAACCTACTTCACGATTATTACAGGATCACTCGTATTTCTCGTGGAGAGAGACACGGTTACCTCGGTGATGATCCGGTCGGACTGAGGGCGTCGTCAGGGTAGGGCGAGCCGGGAGGGCACGGGGCGGCTCACTAGGGCGTCCTCTCACGTCCGGGGGTTTCCGGACTGGGCTCCGGTGTAAGGCCCTTGGGACTGGGGCCGAAGAGGGCTAGGAACCTCTGGGTCAGGTCCCGGCGTCGCGGGGGCGTGGTGAGGTCTCGCCCGGGTGTCCTAGGGCGGACCGGAAGAGGCGACGGACTGCGGTCTCCTATGAGCAGGGGCGCCGACAGGGGAGGACTGCGGCAGCGGCTGTCACGGGGGCCCGACAGGTGGGTCTTCTCAAGGGCCTCGCGCAGGGAACAGAGGCCGGGGGAAACAGGGAGGTTTTTCCTCCTTACTATACCCTGGGAGCGACCATCGATCGTCTCTACCGGAGTGCTGAGGGAGCGACCGTGGATCGTCTCTACCTGAGCTTTCAGGGAGCGACCATTGATCGTCTCTACCTGATTTTTATGGGAGCGACCATAGATCGTCTCTACCTTGTTTTTATGGGAGCGACCATTGATCGTCTCTACCGGAGTGCTGAGGGAGCGACCATTGATCGTCTCTACCTGAGCTTTCAGGGAGCGACCATTGATTGTCTCTACCTGATTTTTATGTGAGCGACCATAGATCGTCTCTATCTTTTTTTTATGGGAGCGACCATTGATCATCTCTACCGGAGTGCTGAGGGAGCGACCGTCGATCGTCTCTACCTGAGCTTTCAGGGAGCGACCATTGATCGTCTCTACCTGATTTTTATGGGAGCGACCATAGATCGTCTCTACCTTGTTTTTATGGGAGCGACCATTGATCGTCTCTACCGGGTTTTGATGGGAGCGACCATAGATCGTCTCTACCTTGACACTATCAGAGCGACCATAGATCGTCTCTACCTTAGGGGCGCTGCCTGGAGTATAGTTTCTGACTCCACCCCTAGCTAACTCAGTGATTCCGCCACACGAAGGTAGTGTCTTTCGCCTACGGTGGCGGCAGCATGGTGGTTGAGTGTCACAAGGGCGCACGGCCCGGGCTGACATACGCCGCTGTTGCCCGGAGTGGTGGTGGCTGGCGGCGGCTACCCCGGGGGGTCCGAGTGGGGGTGTCGGCATTCTTGAGGGCGGACTCCACTGCTCCTGGTCCGCCTCGATGTCGGGGATACTGCGGTATTCTCCGGAATATTACGGAGAATTGTATCGGTCAAAGCCACGCATTTCAGAAACACTCATATACATTATATATACTGTACTGTATATCTCATCTCATCTCATCGGTCGTTTGAGTGTCCACTGCAGGACCGGCCTATCCCAACCGAAGTGGGGACGATACAGCCAATGTATCTCTACCAAGTGGCTTAGGCTGTCTGGTAGAGATTGTTATGTTGGGTGAGAAGTGCTTGTAAGTGTAACTGTAGTGTTGGAGCGGCTTTGGATGTGTGTGTAGTCTGTGAACCAAGTGTAATCGGCCCGCGCAAGCGGTGCAAGCCGACTGGATGCAAGCATACTATAGTCGCGGCGCGCGGTTCTGAGGTTGTTATTATCGTGCCCTGGCAACCTATAAATCAAAAGTGCGTCTGATTTCGTGTATAATATGAGACTCATGTGATTCGTGTATAATATGTTCGTGTATAATGATATTCGTGTAAAATATATTCGTGCATAATAATATGATTCGAGTATAATATGATAAGAAATCGGACGCACATTTGAATGGTACGTTGCCAGGGTACGATAATGACAACCTCAGAGTCGTGCGCCGCTACTATAGTATCCGACACTGGTTCAACCACAGCACCTCTGATATCCGCCAAAGCAGTACATGGCCTGAAGAACGCTCCCAAAGTTTATTACCCTGGCGGGGCGCTAACCCTCGTTCTTCAGTGTAGGAAAACTCACACTTTACCACAGAGGCTTCATATATATATATATATATATATATATATATATATATATATATATATATATATATATATATATATATATATCCCATTCCTATCCTCCCTCCATTCCTTCCTTTCTCTACTGTTTTATTTTTTACTTCATTCTTTCCATGTTCTTCTGCCTACGGGTGACTTTACACTTCCTCTTTTGTGTTTCTGTCCTTCATTCTTTCCTCATCCTTCTACCTGTGGGTGACTCAACACTGAGTGACAAGTCAAATGGTTTCCCATACACCAGGAAACCATTTACTATGCTGGGTGGTAACCATATAACCAAATTTGGCACTTGGGTGTTTAGTGGGTAATTACGGCGCTCCAATCGGATTGACCTGGTGAAGGTTTATATCCAAGGGATGATTGGGGTCATTGCTCAGGTAATGCCACTCAGGGATGAGTGAGGCTGGTCATTATCATCTTAAATGTCAGGACCAACCTCCCTAGCCCCGGGCTCCTACGCTGCTCATGGGGCAACGTAGGATTGGATGATGGATGTATATATATATACCATATATACATATATCTATCTATCTATCTATATATATATATATATAACATATATATATATATATATATATATATATATATATATATATATATATATATATATTTATTTATTTATGCGAGGAAGAAGGAACCAAAGGCCATGAGCCCGCAATAAGAGTTCCCTCCAAGAGAAAAACAAAATACAAGAGAGAGCCAAATTCAAGATCCATTCATTTCGAGATGCCTGGACACACTGCGTTTGAAAGACTGGAGATCATAGGCAGCAGGAAATACAGACAGAGGGAGACAGTTCCAGAGTTGACCTGTTGCATAAATGAAGGACTGGGAGTAACGGTTAACTCTTGCATTAGAGAGTTGGACAGAACTGGGATGACAGTTTGCTGCTAGACGGGTGCTACGCACCCGTCATAGAGGTGGAAGAATGCATGCAGACAGTTCAGAGGAGCAGTGACCATTAAAGTAGCGATAGAAAAGAGATAAAGATGCAACAGTGCGGTGAAGAGACAGAGGTTGAAGGGAGTCAGTAAGAGGAGGAGAGTTAATGAGACAAAAAGCCTTTGACTCCACCCTATTGAGAAGAGGTGTATGTGGGGAGACTCCCCACACATGAGAGTTGTACTCCACACAGGGGCGGATAAAACCCCTATATAGAGTCAACAATTATGCAGGGGTAAAGAAAGAACGGAGTCGGCTTAGCACACCCAATCTCTTGGAAGCAGACTTTACAAGAGATGTAACATGATCTTTCCAAGATTAGTCCCAAGTATATGAAACCCCAAGTATGTTCAAGGATGATGCAGGATTAAGCTGAATATTATTAAACATTAGTGGGTATACCTGTGGAAGATTTTGACGGGTTGATAGGTGTAAAAACTGAGTCTTAGATGCATTAAAAACAAAAAGATTATTTTTTCCCCAGTCAGAGATACGAGCCAAGTCAGACATTAGGTGTTGCATAGCCTCATCCCTTGTTTGTTGAAGTAACTGCTGAGATGGGCATTGCAGGAACCGAATGGAAAGGTGAAGGGTGGAGTCATCAGCATATGAGTGGATAGGGTTAGATGTACAGCTTAGAAGGTCATTGATGAACAAAAGGAAGAGAGTTGGTGATAGGACAGAGCCCTGAGGAACACCACTGTTGATAGATCTAGGAGAAGAACGATGGCCGTCTACAACAGCGGCTATACAACGACCAGAAAGGAAGCTAGCAATGAAGGCACAGATAGAAGGATAGAAACCATAAGAGGGCAGTTTGGAAATTAAAGATTTATACCAGACTTTATTGAAAGCCTTTGAGATGTCAAGTGCAATGGCAAAGCTTTCACCAAAGTCCCGAAAGGAGGATGACCAGGAGTCTGAAAGGTAGGTGAGAAGATCGCCAGTGGAGCATCCCTGACGGAACCTGTACTGACGATCAGAAAGAAGGTTGTGATAGGAATGATGCCTTAAAGTTTTTCTATTGAGAATTGACTCGAAAACTTTTGAAATACAGGACGTTAAAGCAATTGGACGATAGTTGGAGGGTTGGGAGTGTATCACCCTTCTTTGGGACTGGCTGAATGAGAGCAAACTTCCAGCAAGAAGGAAAGGTACAAGTTGACAGACAAAGGCGAAAGAGTTTGCCTAGGCATGGTGTTAGCACAGAAGCACAGTTCTTGAGAACAACAGGAGGGACTCCATCAGGCCCATATGCCTTGTTAGTATTGAGGCCAGTGATGGCAGAAATTACATCAGCTGAAGAAATTTTAATGTCAGCCATCAGGAAGTCAGAGGCGGAAAGTGATGGAGGAACAGCACCGGAATCGTCTAAGGTGGAATTGGAGGAGAAAGTCTGTGCGAAGAGATCTGCTTTATCAGAAGAAATAGCTGCAGAACCATCAGAGTAGAAAACAGGAGGGAAGGATGATGAGGTAAAGTTGTTAGAAAGGTTTTTGGCAAGGTGCCAGAAGGAGCGGGAAGAATTCGAGTTGGAGAGTTGAGAGCATTTAGTACGGATGAAATTATTTTTAGCTGAATGAAGAACAGACTTAGCACGATTCCGGGCAGAAACGTAAAGATGATGTGATTCAGGGGTGGGTTGGCTCCGGTACTTTTGTAGACCCTCTCCTTGTTGCGGAAAGCATTAGAACAACCGTGATTAAACCAAGGCTTTCTTGCGTTAGTCAAAGGATATAAGAAAGGAATGTATGCTTCCATGCCCAAGAGAATAACCTCCGTAATGCGCAAGGCACACTCAGATGGCTCCCGGCCATGGAAGCAATAATCATTCCAGGGAAAATCAAAGAAGTTCTGCCTGAGGGCCTCCCAATCCACGGCTCCAAAATGCCACAGGCGATGTTTCCCTGGAGGGTCCACAGGCCGTACCGGTGTGATAGGACAGGTTAAGGCGATAAGGTTGTGATTGGAGGAGCCCAACAGAGAGAATAGATTAACAGTGTAAGCAGAAGGAATAGTTGTAAGGAAGAGGTCAAGTATGTTGCAGCTCTCTCCAAGGCGGTCGGGGATACGTGTAGGGTGCTGTACAAGCTGCTCTAGGTCATTAAGAATAGAAAAGATGTAGGTTTGTTCACCAGGTGGATCAGTGAAAGGAGAGGAGAGCCAAAGGTGGTGGTGAACATTGAAATCTCCTAGAATGGAGATTTCAGAGAAAGGAGAAATAGATTAAATGTGTTCCATCGTAGAAGTAAGATAGTCGAAGAATTTTTTGATAGTCAGTAGAATTAGGGGATAAGTAAACAGCACAGATATATTTAATCAGAGAATGACAGGAAAGCCGAAGCCAGAGTGAAGAGAATTCAGAAGAATCGAGTTCAGGAACACAAGAGCAAGATAAGTCGTTGCATATATATACACAACAGCCACCTTTGGCTTTGAAATGAGTATAGAGAAAGTAGGAGGATACAGAAAAGGGTTTGCTGTCAGTTGCCTCAGACAGCTGAGTCTCAGTTAGGAAAAGAAGGTGAGGTTTAGAGAAGGAGAGGTGGTGTTCAACAGAGTGAAAGTTAGAGGAAAGGCAGCGAGTGTTCCAGAAATGAAGAAGAAAAGAGTCAGACAGTGGTTCCAGGCACCTCGAGTCGTCACCGGGATAGGGGCGGAAGTATATATATATATATATATATATATATATATATATATATATACAGTAATCTCTCCAGTATCCGATGTAACAGAGCCAAAGGCATGTTTGGAAAGTGGGTCCAACCTGAGAGTGGGCCTCTGCCTCCTGGACTGGTACTTATGGACCCTAACCCAGCCTAACTCAGAAAACCACCTACATAACTCTCTATCGGACATGCATAGCTCCTAATTAAGACCCTATTCACACAAACAAGGGACAGAAAGTATGAAATAAATGAAAAGGAACCAGAGAATGAGGAATTAGAAGTGAGTATGGAAAATATTTAGCAGTGTATAAGGGTACTTACAACACGTCCGTGGCCGTTCGTTTCGATGGTTAACCCGCCTCCTCTAAGGCTATGGCAGTGGTGAAAATGCTCTTGAAGCATGTACTGTAATCCAGTGTTGTTCTGCACTTAATCCTTTGCACAATGAGTTATAATTGTTTAACACTGCACATTCTGTTCTTGATTGCACCACTCCTGTTTCAACCGCCAGTTTCAACTGCCAGTTCACACTCTGTAATAAATCTTTGCACTCTGAATTCTAATTTCATTACATTGCACAACACTGGAAATTTCCATGTGGTCTAGTGGCGAGGCATTGCAGTTTATTCACTGTTTATTCACAAGAACAAGTACGTGCGGCATCCATTGAATGAGCGTCTAGTTAGGATGGTAGTTAGGTGGTAACTGGGGAGGGATGGGGGAAGCAAGCAGCGAGTGTAAATACAGCTGTTCGACTCTGCATGCAAATTTCGAAGTACGGTTGAAAAAAAATGTCAGATTTTTTTCTTTCCTTTTTTACGTTTTTGTGCCATTTTTGGGTTCCAAATGCCCAGGCCCAAAATGTCCGGTAAGTGGGGAGTCCGGATAGTGGGCGTCCGGATAGTATTGAGATTACTGATTATACACACACACACACACACACACACACACATATATATATATATATATATATATATATATATATATATATATATATATATATATATATATATATATATATATATATATGTATATATATATATTTTATTTAAATATATTTATATATACAGATGGATAGATTGATGGATAGATAATCTGTAACTAAGCTCAAGTGCTGTGCTTAGAGTGACTGTAATGCTTGTAGCATAGTTTGCTGTGTAATTTGTATACTGACTAAGAAGGCAGTATACGGACAATGGCTAGACATACATGGATAAGTAGCCTATTTATGGTGATGGACGTGACAACATCTGCACCCTCCTTTTTTAGTTGATAATCAAAGTAAGGATCTGTGTCACATAGGCATTGCATATTTTTGTGTGGGTCATATGGCCAGTGGGCTGCAGCTGAGAATCTCGAAGGCTACAATTATGGATGAATGAGTGAAAAAACTATTTCACTGAGGCTCTGTTAGTAGCTCTCTATTTGTGTTCTTATTTTCCCACTATAGGAATCTTCCCGCCTCACGTGGTGATAATTATCATAAAGATGCAGTGCTAATGATATTATTAATAATGATAATTATAACAATAATAATAATAATAATAATAATAATAATAAACTATAACACCATAAAGTTGTTCAAGGACAATTTTGATAAAGAAAAATTTCCCGCAGCGATTGCCTACTAGAAGCCAAGCTATAAAGGAACCTTGGGGTCAAGATCACTGATAGTCATGACAGACTATCAATCCACCACGTTTGATGGCTCAAGCTTTAATCCTTTATGGAAAATTAGATGACATCTGGAATATTCGGAAAAGTCCCAAATTTTTACCCTAGGCAATCTCAGAGAATAATCAACCGATTGGAACCATACTCCTTTCTGCACTGCGCCAGGCCTAAGGATATAGTGTTGTAAAATTTCAGCTTCCTAGCTTAACCGGTTCTTAAAATAGCGTGGCTGACTCACTTCTCTGAGTTCCGGATAATATCCGGAGATCCGGTTGACAGACTGCCACAATATTTGGCCAAAGAATCGGACAGCTGTCCGAGTAAGTTGGCCAAGTTTTAAGACTCTAGGCCAAAGCCTTTGAAACGTCGCAGTTTTAAAATAAGTAATAATAATAATAATAATAATGACAAAAATAAAAAACTTCCCGCAGGGATGTGGGAAGTTTTAAAAATAGACAATAACAATAATGATAACGATGATGTTTATCTTGAAAGCGATAATGATGACGGCAATGATAATAATAATGATGATGTGTAAAACTATGAATAATAATAATCATGATACTGGTAATAATATGATGATAATAAGGATAATGATAATGATGACGATGGTAACAGTGATATGAATGATGATGAATATGACAACAGTGTTCCTAATGGCCTCAGCGATATCGATAATGATAACGACATCCATAATTAAGATGATGATAATGATGATTGTGATAGCTATAATACCAAAGATGATAGTGATAATGCTGGCGATAATCAATGAATTATATGATTGTTAACCCCAGAATTATAATGAAGTTAATGATGATGATGACGACAACATAGATGAAGAGTGATGATGATGATGATGACAACAATGAAAGATAGTGATGATGATGATGATGGCGACAACAATGAAAGATAGTGATGATGATGATGATGATGATAGCGACAACAATGAAAGATAATGATGATGATGATGATGATGATGATAGCGACAACAATGAAAGATAATGCTGATGATGATGATGATGATGATAGCGACAACAATGAAAGATAGTGATGATGATGATGATGATGATAGCGACAACAATGAAAGATAATGATGATGATGATGATGATAACGACAACAATGAAAGATAATGCTGATGAGGATGAGGATGATGATAGCAACAATAATGAAAGATAATGATGATGATGATGATGATAGCAACAATAATGAAAGATAATGATGATGATGATGATGATGATGATGGCGACAACAAAGAAGGATAATGATGATGGTGATGATGATGATGATGGCGACAACAATGAAAGATAATGATGATGATGATAGCGACAATAATGAAAGATAATGATGATGATGATGATAATGATAGCTACAATAATGAAAGATAATGATGATGATGATGATGATGACAACAAAGAAGAATGGTAATGATGATGACAACAAAGAAGAATGGTAATGATGATGACAACAAAGAAGAATGGTAATGATGATGATGATGATAATGATGATACCAGTAATGATGACGACAGCAACAGTAATAATAATATAAAAAATGAACAGGAAAATGAATACTAAATTGTAGTTGCATGACATTAAGCTGCCGTCACACTGAGACAAAAGCGACTAACATGCTAGCCAGTTTTGGACCCGCTAGCCAAACTGACTCATGTTGAGCGAGATTTCGCTTGCGAGGCGAAATGGATAACAATTCTCGCTCACAGTTTGTTGGTGGGATTAGAACTCAAATGAGCCTATATTAAATTTGTAACTGGTGAGAAAATATTCTGACATTCACAGAAGGAAACTTTAACTAAAATTGTTAAGTAAATACAATTTAATTCTTGTGGTTTTTTATTCATTTTTATTTTTTTCTTATAACTTGAAATAAATATTCGGACACGGGTGACCAGCCACGGAGGCTGTCTGTTTTGTCTCCAAACAACAAGTAAAAATCAGATTTTGATATGGATCCTGCAGCAAAGAACACTCTAGAAGACTACTTTGTGGCTCTGGAGTTGTTAAAGTACGTGAGGCGGTTACAGAAACTGAGGAAAAGGGAGTGGGTACTCCGTGGTGGTTTGTTTACAAATGACCACGAGGCACCAAGGCAGACGACACTGTTAGCCGTTTCGGCTCGCAAAAACACACGAGTGTGACGGACTCGACTCTGCTAGCTGTTTTCACTCGCAAAACTGGCTCGCATGTTAGCCACTTTTGGTCTGGTGTGACGCCGCCTTTGGATGAGTTTTGTGTATGAGGCACGAGTGAGTCTCCTTGGTTACTAGTCAAATCAGTCGTTCATTCTGACTACACTTGGCTATCGACCATGCTGGAGGGGGTGATGGATCTTTGCCAGGGTCGAACAAACGTGTTATAGGCGCAGAAGTTATATTATACCAGTGGCGCCCTCTGACTGCAGGCTAATGGAGGGTGTATTTGATGCTCTACCCAAGCTAGTATTAAAAGTTTCTCCTGATTCTGAGAGAGAGAGAGAGAGAGAGAGAGAGAGAGAGAGAGAGAGAGAATGAATAGGCAGACAGATAAAATGATTTACATAGGTATAGACTCACAGAATGAACGACTGATCTGACTAGTAACCAAGGAGACTCAATAGTACTTCATACACAGAACCTGTCGAATGTCATGCAACTACAATTTAGTTTTCGAGCTGTGGAAGTGACCCAGTACTGTCAGATGAAATCAAACTAACTGGCAATTGTAGTCAGCCTAGGACAACACCATAGCAATCAAGAAGTCAATACATGCTATATATATCTAACCACCTCAGCTCCAGTGTCTCACCTGGGCAGCAAGTATATAAAACTTGTCATTATAGATAAGGTTAAGTTCTGTTCTGCATGGAATCTTCTGTAATCTAAATAAAAGGGTCTGTAGGCGGCAAGAATAAACCCAGACAAGGCGTCCTCGAGGTGAAAATTAATGAGGTGAGGCAGGGAAGTGTGGACGCTGGAGAAAGTATATTGGACTCCGAGAGAAACTTTGAAATGGGAGTAATTTTTTGAGCAAGGAGGAGGAAGGAAATAGGCAGAAAAAAGGTACATGAAGTAGGCATGAAAATAGTCACTGGAACTGTATACAAGAAATAGACATAAGAAATAAATACGCATAAGGAAATAAGTAGAAGAAAATAATTAAATGCAAGAAATAGGCAGGAAACAGGCAGACAAACAGGCTCTGGAAACAGGATCAGGATAGACACAAAAATATTAGCAGTCAATAGGCACAAAAGTTAACGCAAAAGCAGGCCCAAAAGTGGTCGACGAAATAAATAGGCATAGAGTTGCAGCGCTGCAGTTGGCAAAATTGACTACATTGTGTAATACGATACAATGCAAATACAGAAGGACAACATGTATGGCCCTTCAAAAGAAAAGGAAATACGAATCTCTGAATGTTTGTGTTGACCGAGCACAAATAGTGGAAAATAAAAATATTAGATAGGATAGGGAAAAAAACGCATCTTTGACATAGGGATCTTAAATGTTAGGTAGACGGTAAAATCTTGTGTCAGTTGCAAAGCAGAATGAAAATATGCAAAACGAATTTTTTTAACACAAGGACAACAAGCACAGAAAAAAAATATCTGTTCGTTTAAAATTAAATCTTTGGGTGTCAGTTTTAAAGCACGACGAGAACTTAAAATAGAAAATATCTTTTTGGTCAGGAAAAAGAAATCTTAGAGAGTGAATCCGTGCCAACATCAAGGAAGTCCTACCTGAGGGACTAGATACACGACACCTGAGCAGAGAGACAGACAGACAGACAGACAGACAGACAGAGACAGAGGGTATTTTCAGCTATACGTGGAGGATCATAAATAGCGCTCCTCTAGAGACCCACCTGCCGGTATCTGATGTCCTGCGGGGACGGCTCAGGCTTCTGCTGTGGACGTGGGTGTGGCAATGGGAATAGGAAAAGAATAAAGGCTGCAGGTTAGTCACTGTCAGCGCTGATAGCCGTCTCCGCAGCACACGAGAAATCGGCCTGCAGAGTGGAAGAGGAGCATCGTGTATGGGCCACCCTGTATACAGGACTAACATGCAACCTCGAATCTCACCTTCCCCACCATGATGCCTTGTATTTTTACCCATTTGTTGCCACCGCCACACAGCCATTGTATGCAACTGATGGTAGACCTCTCGTTGTGCATGTCTGTAGTCTGATGCCGTATCCTGTGAGGGATAACCTGGACAAAAGCATCCTCGGGCGTTTCCGTTCTTACCCAGTAACGACCCACTGTCCCACCGCACTCCACCATCCTCCCTTACATACTCTTTAACTTCATCTCTACACCTCGCTCTTGTTCTCCCTCTCTCTTTCTCCTCCAACTCAATTCACTCGTATACACGATCTTATAGTCATTCAATTTTTTGCCTGACGGAACTGGGTCATTCCGATGTGCTGAATAAAAAGAACTTGTGATTGCATGAAACTTGATGAGATTTTAATGAATATCCTTGGTACACTTGGCCATCAACTTACCAGACAGAGATCTAGGGTGGTCGTACTGTAATATATATATATATATATATATATATATATATATATATATATATATATATATATATATTATGTGAGGAAGAAACAACCTTTCTTCCCTGCTGTACCCTTTCAAGCACTTCACCCTCCAAACCTCCATCCTTACTCATCACACTACCCAAACACTTAAACGTACTCACATTTTCCAATTCCTCACCATCCAACCTCGCTGTACATTCACTAACTTCACCTCTCTCAAAGACCATCACTTTACTCTTCCTTACATTCACCTTTAGGTTCCATTTCTTACACACTCTCTCAAACTCATCCACCAAGCCTTGCAGCTCCCCTTCGTCTTCACTCAACAACACAGTATCATCTGCAAACAACGGTACAGGGAGTTTCCAAACACGATCCATTCATTTCGAGATGCCTGGACACAATGCGTTTGAAAGATTGGAGATCATAGGAAGCGGGAAATACAGACAGAGGGAGACAGTTCCAGAGTTGACCTGTTGCATAAATGAAGGACTGGGAGTAACGGTTAACTCTTGCATTAGAGAGTTGGACAGAAAAAGGGTGAGAGTTTCCTGCTACACGGGTGCTACGCGCCCGTCGTAGAGGTGGACGAATGCATGCAGACAGTTCAGAGGAACAGTGACCATTGAAGTAGCGATAGAAAAGAGATAAAGATGCAACAATGCGGCGAAGAGACAGAGATGGAAAGGAGTCAGTAAGAGGGGAAGAGCTAATGAGACGAAAAGCGTTTGACTTCACCCTATTGAGAAGAGCTGTCTGGGGGAGTATTCTTGAAAACCCCCCTACCCCCAGGGGAAAGAGAGTTGTACTCCATGCAGGGGCGGATAAAACCCCTGTATAGAGTCAACAATTGTGCAGGGGTAAAGAAGGAATGGAGTTGGCTTAGCACACCCAGTCTCTTGGAAGCAGATTTTACAAGAGATGTAATATGATCTTTCCAAGATAAGTCCCAAGTAAATGAAACACAAAGCATGTTCAACGATGATACAGGATTAAGCTGAAAATTATTAAACATTAGTGGGTATACCTGTGGAGATTTTGTCGGGTTGATAGGTGCAAGACTGAGTCTTTGATACATTAAAAACAACCAAATTATTTTTACCCCAGTCAGAGATACAAGCCAAGTCAGACATTAGGTGTGCCATAGCCTCATCCCTGTTTGTTGAAGTAACTGCTGAGGTGGACGTCGTGGGAATCGAATGGAAAGGTGAAGGGTGGAGTCATCAGCGTATGAGTGGATAGGGTTAGATGTACAGCTTAGAAGGTCATTGTTGAATAAAAGGAAGAGAGTTGGTGATAGGACTGAGCCCTGAGGAACACCACTGTTAATAGATCTAGGAGAAGAACGATGGCCGTCTACAACAGCGGCTATAGAACGACCAGAAAGGAAGTAAGAGATGAAGGCACAGATAGAAGGATAGAAACCGTAAGAGGGGAGTTTGGAAATTAAAGATTTATGCCAGACTCGATCGAAAGCCTTTGAGATGTCAAGTGCAATGGCAAAGCTTTCGCCAAAGGCCCGAAAGGAGGATGACCAGGAGTCTGAAAGGTAGGTGAGAAGATCACCTGTGGAGCGTCCCTGACGGAACCCATACTGACGATCAGAAAGAAGGTTGTGATAGGAAAGATGCTTTAAAATTTTTCTATTAAGAAAAGACTCGAAAACTTTTGAGATACAGGATGTTAAAGCAATTGGACGATAGTTAGAGGGTTGGGAATGGTCACACTTCTTTGGGAATGGCTGAATGAGAGCAAACTTCCAGCAAGAAGGAAAGGTACAAGTTGATAGACAAAGGCGAAAGAGTTTGCCTAGGCAGGGTGTAAGCACAGAAGCACAGTTCTTGAGAACAACAGGAGGGACTCCATCAGGCCCACATGCCATATTAGTATTGAGGCCTGTGATGGCAGAAAATACATCAACTGAAGAAATTTTGATGTTAGCCATGAGGAAGTCAGAGGGGGGAAGTGATGGAGGAACAGCACCGGAATCATCTAAGGTGGAATTGGAGGAGAAAGTCTGAGCGAAGAGATCTGCTTTATCAGTAGAAGAAATAGCTACAGAGCCATCAGAGTAGAAAAGAGGAGGGAAGGATGATGAGGTAAAGCTGTTAGAAAGGTTTTTGGCAAGGTGCCAGAAGGAGCGGGAAGAATTCGAGTTAGAGTTGAGAGCATTTTGTACGAATGAAATTATTTTTAGTAGAGCGAAGAACAGATTTAGCACGATTCCGGGCAGAAACGTGTATATATATATATATATATATATATATATATATATATATATATATATATATATATATATATATATATATATATTGCCAGACGCCATAATCCCGTAAGGGGTGGCCATTTGACTTTGAGTTATTTGTTTTACGGGGAGGGGCACTAACCCTCCACCAACCCACTTGTTGACACGTAGGGAGCACGTATGGTTTGGTTATGTGGTTACCACCCAGCGTTGTAAATGGTTTCATGGCTTACAGGAAACCATTTGGCTTGTAACTCAATGTAAAGCCACCTGTAAAGGAAATAAAAGCAATAAGAGGTGACAGGAAAGATGGGAGAAATAGGAAGAGAGGTGGGCAGGCACAGGAAAAGAGTGATAAAGGCTAAGGAAGAAGTAGGCAACACTACATCAAGTGAGTGGATGATGGTCGCCACCACCTACCACTAATATATATATATACTGTATATATATATATATCATCAGCCGTTTGAGTATCCGCTGCAGGACCGGCCTATCCCGACCGAAGTCGGGACGATACAGCCAGTGTATCTCTACCAAGTGGCTTAGGCTGTCTGGTAGAGATTGTATGTAGGGTGAGAAGTGCTTGTAAGTGTAATTGTAGTGTTGGAGTGGCTTTGGATGTGTGTGTAGTCTGTGAACCAAGTGTAATCGGCCTGCGCAAGCCGACTGGATGCAAGCATACTTTATAGTATGCGACACTGGTTCAACCATAGCACCCCTTGTGTCCGCCAATGCAGTACGTGGCCGGGTGAAAACTTCCAAAGTTTATTACCCTGGCGGGGCTCGAACCCTGGTTCACCCGTGTGCGAAACGCACACTCTACCACTGTACCACAGAGGCTCATATATATATATAGATAGATATATATATATATATATATATATATATATATATATATATATATATAGATAGATAGATAGATAGATAGATAGATAGATAGATATAGATATAGATAGATAGATAGATAGATAGATGTTGGCCCAGCTATCTCAGAGTGACTTTCCCCCCACATTAATTTCTACATCACACTCCACGAAGGGATTAATCTCTTACGTTCCTCTCTCAACTGAATAAAATTTTCTGGCATTAGACGGTAAAGAATATTAGCGTTATTTCGTCCACGAGAGGGTTAATGGTGCAAACATTAACGCCAAACCCGTCACTCACCCGCAGCTGAATCCAATCCTCTAGCATTAACCTGAAAAAATAGTAACGATGGAACAGAGACAGGATTTATATTACGTAACATTGTATTAACCCCTTCACCACCATTACGACCATTTTCACCCACTCCAAACAGTTATATTCTGTTTCCAATCTAGAGTGGTTAGACATAAACCCCGTCAATGCATGTTCATCTGAACTGAGTATAATGGTTACGGGTGAGGGTGAAGCCCTCGTAAGTCTCTAGTCAAGTACAGTAATGGCGTTTTTTCACAGATGAGCGGGCCAACCCGGCCCGCCCAGACCCGGCAGGACCGTAACGCTTTTGAGAAGCTTATATCTCAGCAACCACAGGGCCTATCACTGGGTGGTTTGCACTATATGATAACCCAATCCTTTAAGATTTGTTTTTAACAGGTTTCATCACATCCCGGCGATGTACGTGGCACGTGATACGCGCCATATGTGACGTGTCGAAAATCTTTAAAAGAGGGCCACAGGCCAGATAATTTGTCGTAAATGCATAAAACTTGGTAGGTAGATAGCCATCAATATACTGTAGGCATCCTCGGGGTGTAGGGCCCCACTTCAGCGTTTTCGGATTTAAACGGCCTCGCACGTACCCCGCCGACAAAGGCGTTTTACTGGTATGGAGGAAGCCAGAATGAAGTATAGAAGACGTCCTCGGACTGAAGGGATTAGCAGTATCTTCGGAGCAGAAAAAAACTTACATGAAGCGTAAATTTTGAACTGTGAAGGACACTGACGTCATCTGGAGTGAACACTGGTCCCGTCAAAATATTTGCTTGTCTTGTTACCACCAAACGATATTGTGGACTTATGAGATCTCTCGCAGTAAAGGAATAAATGTAGATTATATAACCATTAATGTTAATTACAAATTATTTTATTAGACTTATAAAACAAAAGTCGCAGTGAGAGTATGAATGAAGTTTACATGTAACCCTTCCACTTTCAAAACTATCATCGAATCAGAATAAATTCATATAGCACGAAGGCACTAAAAGAGACATCATAATATTAGGATAATTAAATTACTCATAACGGTGGCACCTTTCATTTTTCAACTATTGCTCTTTCCAGCCAATTTTACTTAATAACAGGGACGCTCCTTCCAATGAAACGGTTAGGCATGGTCTGCACTAAAGGTCTCCACTTTGCTAATAATAATAATAGTAATGATAATAATAATAATAATAATAATAATAATAATAATAATAATAACAATGGTAATAATAACAATAATGATGATGATGATGACAATTCATAATCATCATCATCATCATCAGGCTGTTATTATTGCTTTACCCCTATCTGTCTGGCCGAGCAGACCCGTCGACCACATGTAAGCAGCTGCTTCTGTAGGGTCGTCCTACAGGTACAGTATAGTAGATACACTGTGTTGAGATCTGCGCCCCCTTCTGGTAGACAGCGCCTCACCAGCGTCGGACCAGGATATCCTCCATGAGGTCCAGGGAAATCTGAGGAGGCTTGGCTCCCGGGTGGTCGCCGCAGCTGCTTCACCCAGGATGCCCAACACCACCATGTGTGGGCTCGCCATCAGGGCCAAGGCTCCCCTTCAAGAATTAACCGAAAGGAGTCGTCATCATATTGAAAGGGGTAAAGTCTTCAGCCGGTAGAGATCATTTACATTTTGGTCTTCGCTAATTCCACACAGAGTATTTCAGGGCAGAACACCTTGGTTGGCGCTGAAGGAGGTAGTGAAGGTAAACTGAGCCAATTTCAAAAGTATCCCATCTACTGAACTGAGAAAAAAAAAAAAAAAAAAGTGATGGTAGCTACAACTAAAACAACGACGTCCTTGGCCTGAAGGGTAAAACAATGAAAGAGAGCAGTTAGAATGTACACAAATGGTGGGACAACATGCATAACCTGTTGCCCTCTTGGATGTTATGCCCCTCTCTCTCTCTCTCTCTCTCTCTCTCTCTCTCTCTCTCTCTCACACAGATAACCACCAGTTGTGAATTTTTTTTTTTTATGACAGCAAAAATTAAATAAATAAAAACAGAAAAGACGTCACTGAAGTTAAGGCTGCAAATGAAGGCCACAGAGACCAGCAGGCGAGTGTATCAAGAGCAGGAAAAAAAAAATGACAAACGTGTAAACAGCGGATGGAGAAATGACGACTAAAATCAATGGAACTCGGCAGGTGCAGCGGGACTCATAAAAACAATGGATATGGCAAGGGAAGGTAAAAACAAGTAAAAGCGAGTAAAATGAAAAACATGGTTTGGTCATGTGGAGAGGATGGAGAGTGAGCGACTGACGAGGAGAGTAATGTTGGTGAGGTGGAGGGAGGGAGAGGGAGGGGGAGGCCAAGGATGGGATGGAGGTATGGAGAGGAGAGGTGTATGAGGAAGGCGAGTGTGATCTGGGAGCAAGGCAATGAAATGGAGGGGGACAGGGCGACATGGAGGCGATTTGTTTGTGGCCACCCCTTACGGGATTAAGGCGTCTGGCAATTGATAGGTAGATAGAAAAGTAAGAAAGGAACAAAAGTTTTTAGAAAGTGTAGCGTTATTGGTATAAACACTGGCGAGAAAGATACAGAAGCAACAGATATTAACCGGTATAACACTAAAGGTAGACTAGCACCAGTCGAAGAGGGTGGCATTCCTAAGGAAGGGAGGGCTGGAGTTCCCGTTTTATCAGCCTTCGGGACTAGCTTCGGACCGTTCCCCTTTGCTGAACTTTTTCAGTGTTTCAGTAACACAGAGAGTCCGCCAGCATGTTCTCCCATACAAGTTCCATTAACTGTCAACACCAATCTACATGCACATTACACACTTCACTTCCTATTCAAAATTTAAAATAAAAATGGCATCCCACCATCAGCCTAGGAGTCTCCGAGGGAGGGAGGGGGGGGCATCAAAGCTCCTACCATCAGCCCCTCTCCCAGCGACGACAAAGAGAAATGTTTGGAACCACTGTCTGACTCACTTCTTCATTTCTGCAACACTCGTGGCCTTTCTTCTAATTTTCTTTCTTCTGAACACCACCTCTCCTCCTCTAAACATCACTTTCTCTTCCTCACCGAAACTCAGTTGCCTAAGACGACTGATAGCAAACCCTCCTACCTTCTCTATACTCATTTCAAAGACAAAGGTGACTGTTGTACGTATGTATGCAACTCTTACAAAAGCTTTGTAGCTTGTTGTAGTGTGTTCTGTAGATCAGTTATACATATATTAGACTCGTGGACGAGTGGTTGTTATACGTGAGTAGTTTTGTAAGTAGATAATCTTCGTTCCCTTTTTGTCATGCAGTGACAGGAGAGGTAAAGATTAGTATGGGACTATTTTTACTTGTCTTGGAAATATTAACAAAGTCTCTCACACACGAGTGAAGTATAAAGTAGAATCCCGCGAGCTACCTCCCTGTCTCTCTCTCTCTCTCTCTCTCTCTCTCTCTCTCTCTCTCTCTCTCTCTCTCTCTCTCTCTCTCTCTCTCTCTCTCGCCCATGTTGCTAGCCTTCTTCTCCCTACTACCTGCCGGTTCTATGGCCAGTCTCCTTCTGAGCTCAGAATCCTACCTTCTGGTGTAGCAGGGGTCGTGTCACGTGTGCCCTACTGTCGTGGAAGCTTCAAGAATACTGTATGTCTGTGTGTATGTACTGCTTTCGGTACAACATTCCTTCACTTAAAGAGTTGCAAGCTAATATCCCGGTCCCACACCTTGTCTGGTGCTCTGTCTATCTATCTACCTATCTATCCATCATGCTTTCTGTTATGATTTGTATTTATAATATGGAGTCCTGACACAACAACAAATTTTGCTTTCATGTCCTTGAATCTTCTGCATTCTCTATTCTCTGGCTTCAGGTACTCTCTCATTCTCTGACAAAACATATTTGTGCTGTTTAGTTCTCCCCTAATTCTACTGACTGAAAATTCTCCGGCTATCTAACTTCTTAATTGGAGCACATCCTATCAGTTTCTCCTTTCTCTGAAATCTCCATTTTAGGTGTTCACCATCATCATTGGCTCTCCTCTCCTTTCACTGATCCACCTGGTGAACAAACCTACCGGGTACATCTTTCATATCCTTAATGACCTACAGCAGCTTGTACAGCCCCTTACCCTGACTGCCTTGGAGAGAGTTCCACCATACTTGACCTTTTCCTTACAATAATCCTTCTGCTTACGCTGTTATTCTTTGCTCTCTGTTGGGCTCCTTCGATCACAACTGTTAGGAATATCTTCACTGCCCAGCGAGTTTTGCTCGGATCATCGTGTTTTGGGGGCGGTTTCGTGGTGAGGAGTTTGCTACCTGGGCGGCACATTAAAGCAGTTTCTTTTCTGGTGCGTTCACTTTGTGCAGCTGGAATGGTGCATCAGTTCAGTTTCCACTCTTAGTGCTGAGTAGCAGGGATATATCAGGGTGAATTTCCGCCATTCTAGGGGGGACTTTGATGCATGGTCGTGGAGAGTTTAGACGTGTTTTTCTGGCTCTCCTCTAGTTTTCAGGGCTGCCTCACCGGCATTAGCTTTTTTTTTCACCCTTCTGGTGACACTTAGGATAGCTAGTACTAATTTTCCTCCCTACCCTTGTTAGTCTTGAACAGTAAGTGTCTATATCTATTTACTAAGATTACCTTTGCTTACTCGCCCACGGAGGGTCCCCCCCACTGATCGCTCTGGGGTGTGAATTAACACGATCGGGCCTCCCTGGAGTGGTTTGAGAGGGCAATCTTAGCCATAGGTGTGTGGTCCCCAGTTGTTTGTCCCTTGTTCGTTTTTCCTCCTCCTTCCCACTTCCCCCGTTAGGGGAAGTGGTCACTATGGCGGACGCCACTGCTGCCTCCCTCCTTCAGGGGGAGGTAGTCCTGACCGACCCCGACTGTCTCACGGACGGACTACCCCCAGACTGAACGGCCCCGGACACGCCTTTTGCTAGACATTAATGTAAAAAATGCTGAGTTTTGTTTTGTTGCATGCGGTTGGTTCTACTCCCTGTCCAGCCTCAATCCCTTCATTATCAAGAAGGTGATTGATGGATGTGCAGGAGAGGTAGAACAGGTCAAAACTTGCTAGCGGAGATCTCCTAGTAAAGACTGCAAATTCGTCCCAGGTTAAGGATTTGATGAAGATGAGCAAATTCCATTGCTATGATGTTGTGCCGACGATCCCTCACTTCCATGAATTCCTGCAAGGGAGTCATCACTTGCAGGGACCTCATGGTCATGGATGAGGACGACATCGTACAGGAACTTGCTCATGAAGATGTAATTGAAGCCCGTTTCATCACTAGATTTTCCGAGGGCAGGAGGACGAAAACGGCAACTGTTATATTGACTTTCGGTAAAGTGACTCTCCCAACCCATATCAAAGTGGGGTATGAAATTGTTAACGTAAGGACATACATCCCTAACCCACTTCGTTGTTTACGATGTCAGTTATATGGACACCATGAAAAGTCTTGTCGGGCTTCTCAATCAGTCTGTGGCAAGTGCGCAACGCAAGGTCATGATGCTGACCATTGCACATCAGAGGGTGTCAGCTGCTTTCACTGCAAGGGTGCTCACTTCACTTCCTCTAGGGATTGTCCCAAGTGGAAGGAGGAGAAAGAGGTCTGTGCGGTGAAGGCGACTGAGGGTGTCTCTTTCTACGAAGCAAGGAAAAAGGTGAAGGAGTTGCATGCAACTCCTACACCGAATAGGTCCTATGCTTCGGCAGTGATGTCCCGCCCTGTGATGTGCACTGTGGAGACGCAGACTGATCTCGTTCTTGTTAATCAAGTCACTCACTCTACCTCCACCTCCACCTCTAAACCTCCTGTTAGATCCAACTCTCTAACTGACCTCCCCAAAGCTTCATCATACTCACAGGCCGCTGCTGCTTCTCAGTCAGTCAAGCCTAAATCGAAGCCTGACAAGACTGTAAAACATAACTTCACCACCCTCTCAAAGCCACGTCCTCATGTCCTCCCTGCTCCTAGCCCAGCGAGGGACAGGAAGAACAGCTCTTCCTCGGTGGAATCTGGGAGCCTTGTTATTGACCAAAATATGGAGGTTTCCGTCAGCAAGCACCGGGAAAGGTCCCCCAGTAGCCACTCGCCTGGTCGCGGGGGGCATAAAAAAACTAAACACACTGGCCCCCCCCGTAAATCTTAAACCGCCGCATTCACTATACTACAGTGGAATTGTAGAAGTATTGGGAATAAGTTACACAATATAGCAATCTTGCTTTCTATACACAGGCCAGACGTTGTTTGTTTACAGGAGACGCGCCTGGAGGATCACCCTGATCCTCCACAGTTCAAACACTACCACTCGTATAGAAGATATGAAGGTCACGGAGTAGCCATATACACACATAAATCACACCCACAAACGGAAGTGATTCTAAATTCTACTCTGGAAGCTGTCACGTGCAGAGTAAAATTTAATAACACGTATCTGTCTATTTGCTCTCTGTACTGTCCTCCACATGGCCCCATTGATAGTGATGCTTTAAATTCACTAGTTGAACATCTCCCTGGGAATAAGTTAGTGTTGGGCGATTTTAACGCCCATCACTATCAATGGGGTAGCTTGAGGATCGATGGTCGTGGGGAGCAAGTAGCCGACCTAATACTACAGTCCAACCTCTGTCTTCTGAACGATGGTAGAGCGACTCGTGTAGATGATCGTACTGGTAACTTTTCGGCCATTGACCTATCTTTGGCCTCCCCTGGTATACATCAAGAGCTCTCATGGGACCCTTACGACGACTCCTTGGGAAGTGATCATTTTCCCATCTGTCTTTCTTATACACGCGACATCATTTCGGACCCTCCACCTCCAAAATTTAACTATAAGAAAGCAGATTGGGGATCCTTCTCAAGGATCGCCAATTTAGATATATCTGGGGAGACCATGGATGTTAAGGTCGAAAATATAACCCAATCCATATTACACGCAGCTGAGGCTGCTATTCCCAAGACTTCTACAGTTCATGCGAAGCATAGAGCACATTGGTGGACGCCGGATTGCCGACAAGCATTAAGAAAACGCAATAGGAGATACAGGATTTTTGATAGTCAGCCCACTGAGAAAAATTTTATTGCATACAAACAGGCACGGACTGAGGCAAGGAGAATAATAAGAAGGGCCAAACGTGACTCCTGGCGGTCCTTTGTGTCCACGGTGACTCGTACAACACCATTACGTAAAGTCTGGTCCACTATAAGAATATTAAATAATAAACGCCCATACTTCCCTGTCACCACCTTGCAGGTGAACAACACCACCTATGACGAGCCCGTGGACGTTGCTAACATCCTCGCCAGGAGTTTTTCTCATGTAAGTAGCTCAGCCAATTATGACCCGCGTTTCCAACATCATAAACGCACGGCTGAGCTACAGATATTAGACTTTGCCACAGAAGACGTAAACTCCCCGTACAACCAAGAGTTTACGCTAGATGAACTGCTCCTTGCCCTTAAATCCTGTAAAGACACCAGCCCTGGACCAGACACCATCACGTACGGTATGATCCAGCATCTTAATCAGGACAACCTGATTAAGATGTTAGCATTGTACAATGAGATTTGGGCGTCTCGAACGTTCCCAAACTCATGGCACTTTGCGCACGTCATACCGATACCCAAAGAGGCTGGTCGTCTTATGAATCCCACTTCATTTCGTCCTATTGTGTTGACTTCTTGTCTATGTAAGGTCATGGAACATATGGTTAACAATAGGCTTCTTTTTGTTTTAGAGTCGAAGAATTTGTTAAATGATCAACAATGTGGCTTCCGTAAATACAGAAGTTCACTAGATCATTTAATGAATTTGGAGCATTGTATTGCAGAGGCATTTGCCAATAAAGAATTCATGATAGGGGTGTTCTTGGACATCCATAAAGCCTATGTCATGACATGGCGACACGGTATACTAATGAAGCTCTATGCTTATGGTTTAAGAGGAAATTTGCCTGTTTTTATTTCAAATTTCTTAAGGGACAGAACTTTCTCTGTCAAATTGCCCCGTAACGTAACATCGGATATATTTATCCAGGAAAACGGGGTGCCGCAGGGAAGTGTGCTTAGTCCTACCTTATTTAGTATTATGATCAATGATATTCTGTCATCAGCTCCCATCCCGAGGAATCTTAAATACTCGCTCTACGCTGACGATTGTGCAATATGGCACTCTTCCCGTAATGCACAATTTTCGGCTGGGCGGATTCAAGCAGCCCTTGACTCCGTCCACCAATGGGCCTTGCAGTGGGGATTTAAGTTTTCCGTACGTAAGTGTGCCGCTATAGTTTTCACTAATCGTAACGTACCTAATTTGTGCTTAACTTTGGATAATCAGGCGGTACCTTTTCAAAATTCTGTAAAATTTTTAGGAATACATTTTGATCGTAGAATGAATTTTAAACTTCATGTTAATACTTTGCTTGCTCGTTGTGATAAACCGTTAAATGTCCTCAAGTACCTAGCGGGTACTACCTGGGGTGCCGACAGAAAATCTTTATTAATGGTGTATAAGTCCCTTATTCGATCAAAGCTAGACTATGGCGCACAGGTGTATGGCTCGGCATCTGATGCCACATTGAAAGGATTGGATGTGTTGCAGAATAAATGCTTGCGAATGTGTCTTGGAGCCGTCCGGTGTACCCGTGTGGCTCGTATGGAAATGGAGGCGAATGTGCCTCCCCTCCGTATTCGCCGTGACCACCTGGCATTATCGTATGGGTTAAGAACTTTAAGGAAAAGTAATATCGGCAATGTGGCCTGTACCCCCCTACGTCAATACCACCACCTTCTGCGGGGGGTGCGTCGGCCACTTGCCGCTCGCCTCCACTTACTGTCTCAGGAGCTTGATGTGGACCCCAGTGACTGTGACAAGTTGGTGCTTAAAAATATAGCGCCTTGGGAGCCACCCGGCTTTACAGTCGATGTTACATGGCTCCCAGCACCAAAGGCCAAGGCGCCGGAGGCGGAGGTCCACCACTTGTTTCGTAACATCATTATTCGTCACTTGGGGTCCCATCAATTGTACACCGACGGCTCCAAGTCGAGTGAATGTGTGGGTGCAAGTGTGTGGTCGACTGAATGTGCCCTCAGGTATCGGTTGCCGACTCATACATCTGTGTTTACTTCAGAACTTTTTGCTATTGACAAAGCCATAGACTATGCTCTCAATTCTAGGCATGACTCATTTGTCATATTTTCAGATTCAAAATCAGCCCTTCAGGCAATTGCATCTTGAGATCCAGGGCCGCATCGTTAATAAGTTGCATTCATGCAACAAGTCATTCACGCTGATCTGGGTGCCTGGTCATTGTCGTATCTACGGCAATGAGCAGGCTGACTTACTTGCAAAGTCGGCTGTAGAGCTCGAGGAGACTTGGGACGTTCCTCGTGATCTACGGTCGAGTCTATCTCTCGGTAAGAAATCAATAAATCTTCTGTGGCAAGGTCAGTGGACCAGACTAAATATTCCAACTTGTAAGCCGTACCTGGGCGACTGGGACACTGCCAACCGTCCCAGTCGCCTAGAAGAAAAAGTGTTGGCACGATTACGGCTTAATGCCACCGTTTTAACCCACATAAAACCATATATGGAAAGACGCTTCCCACCGCACTGTAACATCTGTAATGCGGTGTTATCTATCAGTCATATCATCCTGCGCTGTCGGCGATTTATTCGTGAACGTGCTTCACTTATAAATTACTGCGGCGCAGTAGACGTCCCCTTCACCCTTTCCACCATCCTGGGTGATGGGGACATTGTTATGACTGATAAATTGATGGCTTTCTTGAGAGAGACCGGACTGATCAGAGTGATGTGACTTTTTTACTGCGTGGTTATGGTTTTTATGAACAATAAATATGTATATATTGTAATATTAATTAGGGTTGACAGTTGACATATTTGAAATAGTTCCTCCTCCCACCGATCTATTTCTAATATAGATGTCCCCTACATTCAGCCAAGTTCCTCGCCTGACAGTCACCAGCTGATGAGTGCAAGTGTGCAATATAGGAAGGTATTGGGCACTTGCAGTCGATGGTGGTCTGCTGGGCGAGGTTCTTCACTTTTTGTACAAATTATGTAAATATATTATATTATCTTGCTTAAGTTATTCTAATTAGGGACGACAGCTGACGTATATGGAAATGTTCCTGACTCGTCTGGTTCCCCTTCATATATTGATGTCCCCTATATTAGGTTGTGCCTCGACTGACAGTCACCAGGTGATGAGTGCAGGTATGTCATGTAGAAAGGCATTACATATCTGCAGTCGATGGTGTTCTGTTAGTTGAGGTATTTTTACCATTAGTGTAGGTCTAGCTATTTGTCTCTGTAGGATTTAGTATGGGTTAGCGATTTGTCTGTTAGGTGATTAGTTTTAGGGTCTTTAGATTAGTTTTTCTTTATAATATAAGGTATAAAAAATATAAAACCAAGAAAAAATTAAAAAATAAAAATACAAAAAAAAATATAAAGATTAAAATTATTATATATATATATGTACCTTTGCATGAAAGTGTGTCTGTATGTATGCATGGAAGTGTGTATGTGTGTGTGTGTGTGTGTGTGTGTGTGTGTGTACTGTATGTATGTATATATATATATATGTTTGTATATATATGTATATATGTTTAAATGTATATACATATGTATATATTCATGGCCTTAATAACCAGGGGCTTCGGCCCCAATGGTTGATAGGCCGGAAAAAAAAAAAAAAAAAAAAAAATCCTGAGTTGGGGGGGACTTTGATGCATGGTTGTGAAGAGAGCGGACGTGTGCTGAGCTCTTCTCTAGCTTATAGGGTTGCCTCACTGGCTTTAGTTCTTTTTTTTCACCCTTCTGGTGCTCGATAGGATAGTTAGTATTCATTTTCCTCCTCTTCCTGTTAGTTAGAACAGTAGGTGTCTGTTCTATTATACTGAGTTTACCTTTGCTTATCGCCCACGGAGGGTCCCCCCCACTGATCGCTCTGGGGCGTGAAGAAACACGGTCGGGCCTCCCTGGAGTGGTTTGAGAGGGCAACCTCAGACTTAGGTGTGTGGTCCCCGGTTGTTTGTCCCTTGCTTGTTTTCTCTCCTTCTTCCCACTTCCCCCGCTAGGGGGGAGTGGTACTATGGAGGACGCCCCTACTGCCTCCCCCCCCCTCAGGGGGGGAGGTAGTCCTGACCGACCCCCGACTTCTACACGGACTGACAGCCCCCAGACAGAACGGCCCCAGACTCGTTTGCCCCGTGATGTCCCTGTAAATAATGCCGAATATGTGATCATCACTGCTCTAGGTTCCACTCCCTTGAGCAGTCTCAATCCCTTCATGATCAAGGAGGTTATTGATGGCTGTGCTGGGGAGGTGGAACAAGTCAAAAAACTTGGGAACGGAGACCTCCTCATAAAAACTTGTACCTCATCTCAAATTAAGGACTTGTTGAAGCTGCGCAAGTTTCATTGCTATGATGTTGAAACCAAGATCCCAACATCCATGAATTCCGGCAAGGGTGTTATCACTTGCAGGGATCTCATGGTGATGAGTGAGGAAGAGATCATAGATGAACTCGCTCAGCAAGATGTCATTGATGCTAAATTCATAACTCGCTACTCGGAAGGTGTCAGGACAAAGACAGCGACCATTGTTTTGACATTCGGTAAAGTATCACTTCCTAGCAATGTAAAAATTGGTTACGAAATTGTTCATGTGCGGCCATACATTCCCAACCCTTTCCGTTGTTTGAAATGCCAGTTATATGGGCATGGTGCCAAGACTTGTCGGGCTTCCCAGCCAGTGTGTGGCAAGTGTGCAAGCCAAGGTCATGAGGCGGAACATTGCACATCTGAGACGGTCTGTTGCTTCCACTGCAAGGGCGCTCACTCCACTTCCTCTAGGGATTGTCCCAAGTGGAAGGAGGAGAAGGAGGTCTGCACAGTGAAGGCAACGGAGGGCATTTCCTACTACGAAGCTAGGAAAAAGGTGAAGGAGTTGCATGCAACTCCCACGCCGAATAGGTCCTATGCTTCGGCGGTAATGTCCCGTCCTGTGATGTGCTCTGTAGAGACGCAGACTGATCCTGTCCTTCTCCCTACTGCCACTCACAGTGCATCTCCATCTCGACCTCCTGTCCGCTCCAACTCTCTCACTGACATCCCTAAGGCTTCAACGTACTCTCAGGCTGCTGCTGCCTCTCCATCAGTACTGCCTAAAGCGAAACCCGACAAGTCTAGTAAAAGTAACATGACCACCCTCACAAAGTCTCGTCCTCACGTTCTTCCAGTTCCCACTCCAGCGAGGGAGAGGAAGGTTAGCTCTTCCTCGGTGGGGTCAGGGAACCTCGTAATTGACGATAATATGGAGGTTTCCGTGAACAAGCACCGGGATAGGTCCCCCGGTAGTCGCTCGCCTGCCGGCGGGAGACAAAAAAAGACAAAGCACACTGGCCCCCAACGAAAATCTTAAACCGTCGCTTTCACTGTATTACAGTGGAATTGTAGAGGTATTGGAAATAAGTTACACAATATAGCAATCTTGCTTTCTATACACAGGCCAGACGTTGTCTGTTTACAGGAGACGCGCCTGGAGGATCATCCTGATCCTCCACAGTTCAAACACTACCACTCGTATAGAAGATATGAAGGTCACGGAGTTGCCATTTACACACACAAATCACACCCACAAACGGAAGTGATTCTAAATTCTACTCTGGAAGCTGTCGCGTGCAGAGTAAAATTTAATAACACGTATCTGTCTATTTGCTCTCTGTACTGTCCTCCACATGGCCCCATTGATAGTGATGCTTTAAATTCACTAGTGGAACATCTGCCTGGAAATAAGTTAGTGTTGGGCGATTTTAACGCCCATCACTATCAATGGGGTAGCTTGAGGATTGATGGTCGTGGGGAGCAAGTAGCCGACCTAATACTACAGTCCAACCTCTGTCTTCTGAACGATGGTAGAGCGACTCGTGTAGATGATCGTACTGGTAACTTTTCGGCCATTGACTTATCTTTGGCCTCCCCTGGTATACATCAAGAGCTCTCATGGGACCCTTACGACGACTCCTTGGGAAGTGATCATTTACCCATCTGTCTTTCTTATACACGCGACATCATTTCGGACCCTCCACCTCCAAAATTTAACTATAAGAAAGCAGATTGGGGATCCTTCTCAAGGATTGCCAATTTAGATATATCTGGGGAGACCATGGATGTTAAGGTCGAAAATATAACCCAATCCATATTACACGCAGCTGAGGCTGCTATTCCCAAGACTTCTACAGTTCATGCGAAGCATAGAGCACATTGGTGGACGCCGGGTTGCCGACAAGCATTAAGAAAACGCAATAGGAGATACAGGATTTTTGATAGTCAGCCCACTGAGAAAAATTTTATTGCATACAAACAGGCACGGGCTGAGGCAAGGAGAATAATAAGAAGGGCCAAACGTGACTCCTGGCGGTCCTTTGTGTCCACGGTGACTCGTACAACACCATTACGTAAAGTCTGGTCCACCATAAGAATATTAAATAATAAAGGCCCATATTTCCCCATTACCACCTTGCAAGTAAATAATAACATCTATGACGAGCCCGTGGACGTTGCTAACATCCTCGCCAGGAGTTTTTCTCATGTAAGTAGCTCAGCCAATTATGACCCGCGTTTCCAACTTCATAAACACACGGCTGAGCTACAGATATTAGACTTTGCCACAGAAGACGTAAACTCCCCGTACAACCAAGAGTTTACGCTAGATGAACTGCTCCTTGCCCTTAAATCCTGTAAAGACACCAGCCCTGGACCAGACACCATCACGTACGGTATGATCCAGCATCTTAATCAGGACAACCTGATTAAGATGTTAGCATTGTACAATGAGATTTGGGCATCTCGAACGTTCTCAAACTCATGGCACTTTGCGCACGTCATACCAATACCCAAAGAGGCTGGTCGTCTTATGAATCCCACTTCATTTCGTCCTATTGTGTTGACTTCTTGTCTATGTAAGGTCATGGAACGTATGGTTAACAATAGGCTTCTTTTTGTTTTAGAGTCGAAGAATTTGTTAAATGATCAACAATGTGGCTTCCGTAAATACAGAAGTTCACTAGATCATTTAATGAATTTGGAGCATTGTATTGCAGAGGCATTTGCCAATAAAGAATTCATGATAGGGGTGTTCCTGGACATCCATAAAGCCTATGACATGACCTGGCGACACGGTATATTAATGAAGCTCTATGCTTATGGTTTAAGAGGAAATTTGCCTGCTTTTATTTCAAATTTCTTAAGGGACAGAACTTTCTCTGTCAAATTGCCCCGTAACGTAACATCGGATGTATTTATCCAGGAAAACGGGGTGCCACAGGGAAGTGTGCTTAGTCCTACTTTATTTAGTATTATGATCAATGATATTCTGTCATCAGCTCCCATCCCGAGGAATCTTAAATACTTGCTCTATGCTGACGATTGTGCAATATGGCACTCTTCCCGTAATGCACAATTTTCGGCTGGGCGGATTCAAGCAGCCCTTGACTCCGTCCACCAATGGGCCTTGCAGTGGGGATTTAAGTTTTCCGTCCGTAAGTGTGCCGCTATAGTTTTCACTAATCGTAACGTACCTAATTTGTGCTTAACTTTGGATAATCAGGCGGTACCTTTTCAAAATTCTGTAAAATTTTTAGGAATACATTTTGATCGTAGAATGAATTTTAAACTTCACGTTAATACTTTGCTTGCTCGTTGTCATAAACCGTTAAATGTCCTCAAGTACCTAGCGGGTACTACCTGGGGTGCCGACAGAAAATCTTTATTAATGGTGTATAAGTCCCTTATTCGATCAAAGCTAGACTATGGCGCACAGGTGTATGGCTCGGCATCTGATGCCACGCTGAAAGGATTGGATGTGTTACAGAATAAATGCTTGCGAATGTGTCTTGGAGCTGTCCGGTGTACCCGTGTAGCTCGTATGGAAGTGGAGGCGAATGTGCCTCCCCTCCGTATTCGCCGTGACCACCTGGCATTTTCGTATGGACTACGAACATTAAGGAAAAGCAATATCGGCAATGTGGCCTGTACCCCCCTGCGTCAATACCACCACCTTCTGCGGGGGGTGCGTCGGCCACTTGCCGCTCGCCTCCACTTACTGACTCAGGAGCTTGGTGTCGACCCCAGTGACTGTGACAAGTTGGTGCTAAAAAATATAGCGCCTTGGGAGCCACCCGGCTTTACAGTGGATGTATCATGGCTCCCAGCACCAAAGGCCAAGGCGCCGGAGGCGGAGGTCCACCACTTGTTTCGTAACATCATTGTTCGTCACTTGGGGTCCCATCAATTGTACACCGACGGCTCCAAGTCGAGTGAATGTGTGGGTGCAAGTGTGTGGTCGACTGAATGTGCCCTCAGGTATCGGTTGCCGACTCATACATCTGTGTTTACTTCAGAACTCTTTGCTATTGACAAAGCCATAGACTATGCTCTCAATTCTAGGCATGACTCATTTGTCATATTTTCAGATTCAAAATCAGCCCTTCAGGCAATTGCATCTTGTACTACGGACTCTCACGAGATCCAGGGCCGCATCGTTAATAAGTTGCATTCATGCAACAAGTCATTCACGCTGATCTGGGTGCCTGGTCATTGTCGTATCTACGGCAATGAGCAGGCTGACTTACTTGCAAAGTCGGCTGTAGAGCTCGAGGAGACTTGGGACGTTCCTCGTGATCTACGGTCGAGTCTCTCTCTCAGAAAGAAATCAATAAATCTTCTGTGGCAAGGTCAGTGGACCAGACTAAATATTCCAACTTGTAAGCCGTACCTGGGCGACTGGGACACTGCCAACCGTCCCAGTCGCCTAGAAGAAAAAGTGTTGGCACGGTTGCGGCTTAATGCCACCATTTTAACCCACATAAAACCATATATGGAAAGACGCTTCCCACCGCACTGTAACATCTGTAATGCGGTGTTATCTATCAGTCATATCATCCTGCGCTGTCGGCGATTTATTCGTGAACGTGCTTCACTTATAAATTACTGCGGCGCAGTAGACGTCCCCTTCACCCTTTCCACCATCCTGGGTGATGGGGACATTGTTATGACTGATAAATTGATGGCTTTCTTGAGAGAGACCGGACTGATCAGAGTGATGTGACTTTTTTACTGTGTGGTTATGGTTTTTATGAAGAGTAAATATGTATATATTGTAATATTAATTAGGGTTGACAGTTGACATATTTTAAATAGTTCCTCCTCCCACCGATCTATTTCTAATATTGATGTCCCCTACATGAAGCCAAGTTCCTCGCCTGACAGTCACCAGCTGATGAGTGCAAGTGTGCAATATAGGAAGGTATTGGGCACTTGCAGTCGATGGTGGTCTGCTGGGCGAGGTTCTTCACTTTTTGTACAAATTATGTAAATACATTATATTATCTTGCTTAAGTTATTCTAATTAGGGACGACAGCTGACGTATATGGAAATGTTCCTGACTCGTCTGGTTCCCTTTCATATATTGATGTCCCCTATATTAGGTTGTGCCTCGACTGACAGTTACCAGGTGATGAGTGCAGGTATGTAATGTAGAAAGGCATTACATATCTGCAGTCGATGGTGTTCTGTTAGTCGAGGTATTTTTACCATTAGTGTAGGTCTAGCTATTTGTCTCTGTAGGATTTAGTATAGGTTAGCGATTTGTCTGTTAGGTGATTAATTTTAGGGTCTTTAGATTAGTTTTACTTTATAATATAAGGTATAAAAAATATAAAACCAAGAAAAAATTAAAAAAAATAAAAATACAAAAAAAAAATTAAATAAGATTAAAATTATTATATATATATGTACGTTTGCATGAAAGTGTGTCTGTATGTATGCATAGAAGCGTGTGTGTGTGTGTGTGTGTGTGTGTGTGTGTGTGTGTGTGTATGTATGTATATATATATGTTTGTATATATATGTATATATGTTTAAATGTATATACA
This sequence comes from Coenobita brevimanus, assembly GCF_032717465.1. Classification (NCBI taxonomy): domain Eukaryota; kingdom Metazoa; phylum Arthropoda; class Malacostraca; order Decapoda; family Coenobitidae; genus Coenobita; species Coenobita brevimanus. The sequence continues at coordinate 9,327,553 of NC_137002.1, read as the reverse complement.
TATATATATAAATGGCCTTAATAACCAGGGGCTTCGGCCCCAATGGTTGATGGACCGAAAAAAAAAAAAAAAAAAAAAAAAAAAGCCATTCTAGGGGGACTTTGATGAATGGTCGTGGAGAGAAAGGACGTGTGCTGATCTCTCCTCCAGATTCTAGGGCTGCCCCACCGGCAATAGTTTTTTTGTGCTTTTCCCAATAAAGTTAGGTTAGCTAGCATTCATATTCCTCCCTACCCTTATTAGAGATATAGTAGGTGTCTGTATCTGTTTCCTGAGATTGCCTTTGCTTACTCACCTCTGGAGTGTACCCCCCACTGATCGCTCTGGGGTGTGAGTTACACACGGGCGCGTCCTCCCGAGAGTGGTTTGAGAGGGTAATCTCAGATTAGGTGTGTGATCCCCGGGCAATTTCTCCCTTGGTCGTTTTTCTCTCTCTTCCCACTTCCCCCGTGAGGGGGAAGTGGTAACTATGGCGGACGCCACTGCTGCCTCCCCCCCCTTCAGGGGGGGAGGTAGTCCTGACCGACCCCCGACTGTCTCACGGACTGACTACCCCCAGACTGAACGGCCCCAGACACGTACCCGCCTTGACATTAATGTACATAACGCCGAGTTTGTTTTAATTCATGCAGTTGGTTTCACTCCCCTGTCCAGCCTCAATCCCTTCATCATCAAGAAGGTGATTGATGGGTGTGCAGGAGAGGTGGAACAAGTGAAAAAACTTGCGAGTGGAGACCTCCTCGTAAAAACCATGAATTCAGCTCAGGTCAAAGATTTGCTTAAACTGAGGAAGTTCCATTGTCACGATGTCCAGACAACGATCCCCCACTCCATGAATTCCTGCAAGGGTGTTATCACCTGCAGGGATCTTGTGCTAATGGAGGAAGAAGAAATTGTACAGGAACTTTCTCAGCAAGATGTCATAGAGGCAAGATTCATAACCCGTTACCAGGAAGGCATAAGGACGAAGACAGCCACAGTAGTTTTGACTTTTGGCAAAGTATCTCTCCCTACTAATGTGAAAGTAGGATATGAAATTATTAATGTGAGACCTTACATACCTAATCCCCTTCGTTGTGGAAAATGTCAACTCTATGGACATCACGAAAAGGCTTGTCGAGCTTCAAACGTAGTATGTGGCAAGTGCACGACTGTAGGACATTCTGCTGACCGCTGTACATCAGAGACTGAATGTTGCTTCCACTGTAAGGATGCTCACTCCACTTCCTCTAGGGCTTGTCCCAAGTGGAAGGAGGAGAAAGAGGTCTGTACAGTGAAAGCGACTGAGGGCATATCCTTTTACGATGCTAGGAAGAAGGTGAAGGAGTTGCATGCAACTCCCAAGCCTAATGTCTCCTATGCATCGGCGGTTGTGTCCCGTCCCGTGATGTGCACCATGGAGACACAGACTGACCTTACATTCGCTCCACATGCCACTTGCCCTACCTATAAGTCTAGACCCCCTGTACGTTCCAACTCTCTTACAGACATCCCTGTCGCCACTTCTTACTCTCAGGCTGCCGCTGCTCCTTCGCAGTCGGTGCGGTCAAAATCGAAGCCAGACAAGTCTGATAAGATTAATCTGACCACCCTCACAAAACAATCTCGTCCTCATGTTCTTCCAGTTCCCACTCCAGCGAGGGAGAGGAAGGTTAGCTCTTCCTCGGGGGAGTCTGGGAACCTCGTAATTGATGATAATATGGAGGTTTCCATGAACAAGCACCGGAATAGGTCCCCCGGTAGTCGCTCGCCTTCTGGCGGGCGACAAAAAAAGACGAAGCACACTGGCCCCCAACGAAAATCTTAAACCCCCGCATTCACCCTATTACAGTGGAATTGTAGAGGTATTGGGAATAAGTTACAAAATATAGCAATCTTGCTTTCTATACACAGGCAAGACGTTGTTTGTTTACAGGAGACGCGCCTGGAGGATCGTCCTGATCCTCCACAGTTCAAACACTACCACTCGTATAGAAGATATGAAGGTCACGGAGTTGCCATTTACACACACAAATCACACCCACAAACGGAAGTGACTCTAAATTCTACTCTGGAAGCTGTCGCGTGCAGAGTAAAATTTAATAACACGTATCTGTCTATTTGCTCTCTGTACTGTCCTCCACATGGCCCCATTGATAGTGATGCTTTAAATTCACTAGTGGAACATCTGCCTGGAAATAAGTTAGTGTTGGGCGATTTTAACGCCCATCTCTATCAATGGGGTAGCTTGAGGATTGATGGTCGTGGGGAGCAAGTAGCCGACCTAATACTACAGTCCAACCTCTGTCTTCTGAACGATGGTAGAGCGACTCGTGTAGATGATCGTACTGGTAACTTTTCGGCCATTGACTTATCTTTGGCCTCCCCTGGTATACATCAAGATCTCTCATGGGACCCTTACGACGACTCCTTGGGAAGTGATCATTTACCCATCTGTCTTTCTTATACACGCGACATCATTTCGGACCCTCCACCTCCAAAATTTAACTATAAGAAAGCAGATTGGGGATCCTTCTCAAGGATCGCCAATTTAGATATACAGTATCTGGGGAGACCATAGATGTTAAGGTCGAAAATATAACCCAATCCATATTACACACAGCTGAGGCTGCTATTCCCAAGACTTCTACAGTTCATGCGAAGCATAGAGCACATTGGTGGACGCCGGATTACCGACAAGCATTAAGAAAACGCAATAGGAGATACAGGATTTTTGATAGTCAGCCCACTGAGAAAAATTTTATTGCATACAAACAAGCACGGGCTGAGGCAAGGAGAATAATAAGAAGGGCCAAACGTGACTCCTGGCGGTCCTTTGTGTCCACGGTGACTCGCACAACACCATTACGTAAAGTCTGGTCCACCATAAGAATATTAAATAATAAAGGCCCATATTTCCCCATTACCACCTTGCAAGTAAATAATAACATCTATGACGAGCCCGTGGACGTTGCTAACATCCTCACCAGGAGTTTTTCTCATGTAAGTAGCTCAGCCAATTATGACCCGCGTTTTCAACACTATAAACGCACGGCTGAGCTACAGATCATAGACTTTGCCACAGAAGACGTAAACTCCCCGTACAACCAAGAGTTTACGCTAGATGAACTGCTCCTTGCCCTTAAATCCTGTAAAGACACCAGCCCTGGACCAGACACCATCACGTACGGTATGATCCAGCATCTTAATCAGGACAACCTGATTAAGATGTTAGCATTGTACAATGAGATTTGGGCGTCTCGAACGTTCCCAAACTCATGGCACTTTGCGCACGTCATACTGATACCCAAAGAGGCTGGTCGTCTTATGAATCCCACGTCATTTCGTCCTATTGTGTTGACTTCTTGTCTATGTAAGGTCATGGAACGAATGGTTAACAATAGGCTTCTTTTTGTTTTAGAGTCGAAGAATTTGTTAAATGATCAACAATGTGGCTTCCGTAAATACAGAAGTTCACTAGATCATTTAATGAATTTGGAACATTGTATTGCAGAGGCATTTGCCAATAAAGAATTCATGATAGGGGTGTTCTTGGACATCCATAAAGCCTATGACATGACATGGCGACACGGTATATTAATGAAGCTCTATGCTTATGGTTTAAGAGGAAATTTGCCTGTTTTTATTTCAAATTTCTTAAGGGACAGAACTTTCTCTGTCAAATTGCCCCGTAACGTAACATCGGATATATTTATCCAGAAAAACGGGGTGCCGCAGGGAAGTGTGCTTAGTCCTACTTTATTTAGTATTATGATCAATGATATTCTGTCATCAGCTCCCATCCCGAAGAATCTTAAATACTCACTCTACGCTGACGATTGTGCAATATGGCACTCTTCCCGTAATGCACAATTTTCGGCTGGGCGGATTCAAGCAGCCCTTGACTCCGTCCACCAATGGGCCTTGCAGTGGGAATTTAAGTTTTCCATACGTAAGTGTGCCGCTATAGTTTTCACTAATTGTAACGTACCTAATTTGTGCTTAACTTTGGATAATCAGGCGGTACCTTTTCAAAATTCTGTAAAATTTTTAGGAATACATTTTGATCGTAGAATGAATTTTAAACTTCACGTTAATACTTTGCTTGCTCGTTGTGATAAACCGTTAAATGTCCTCAAGTACCTAGCGGGTACTACCTGGGGTGCCGACAGAAAATCTTTATTAATGGTGTATAAGTCCCTTATTCGTTCAAAGCTAGACTATGGCGCACAGGTGTATGGCTCGGCATCTGATGCCACGCTGAAAGGATTGGATGTGTTACAGAATAAATGTTTGCGAATGTGTCTTGGAGCTGTACGGTGTACCCGTGTGGCTTGTATGGAAGTGGAGGCAAATGTGCCTCCCCTCCGTATTCGCCGTGACCACCTGGCCTTGTCCTACGGCATAAGGACATTAAGAAAAAGTAATATCGGCAATGTGGCCTGTACCCTCCTGCGTCAATACCACCACCTTCTGCGGGGGGTGCGTCGGCCACTTGCCGCTCGCCTCCACTTACTGACTCAGGAGCTTGATGTGGACCCCAGTGACTGTGACAAGTTGGTGCTTAAAAATATAGCGCCTTGGGAGCCACCCGGCTTTACAGTCGATGTTACATGGCTCCCAGCACCAAAGGCCAAGGCGCCGGAGGCGGAGGTCCACCACTTGTTTCGTAACATCATTGTTCGTCACTTGGGGTCCCATCAATTGTACACCGACGGCTCCAAGTCGAGTGAATGTGTGGGTGCAAGTGTGTGGTCGACTGACTGTGCCCTCAGGTATCGGTTGCCGACTCATACATCTGTGTTTACTTCAGAACTTTTTGCTATTGACAAAGCCATAGACTATGCTCTCAATTCAAGACATGACTCATTTGTCATATTTTCAGATTCAAAATCAGCCCTTCAGGCAATTGCATCTTGCACTACGGACTCTCATGAGATCCAGGGCCGCATCGTTAATAAGTTGCATTCATGCAACAAGTCATTCACGCTGATCTGGGTGCCTGGTCATTGTCGTATCTACGGCAATGAGCAGGCTGACTTACTTGCAAAGTCGGCTGTAGAGCTCGAGGAGACTTGGGACGTTCCTCGTGATCTACGGTCGAGTCTATCTCTCGGAAAGAAATCAATAAATCTTCTGTGGCAAGGTCAGTGGACCAGACTAAATATTCCAACTTGTAAGCCGTACCTGGGCGACTGGGACACTGCCAACCGTCCCAGTCGCCTAGAAGAAAAAGTGTTGGCACGGTTACGGCTTAATGCCACCATTGTAACCCACATAAAACCATATATGGAAAGACGCTTCCCACCGCACTGTGACATCTGTAATGCGGTGTTATCTATCAGTCATATCATCCTGCGCTGTCGGCAATTTAATCGTGAACGTGCTTCACTTATAAATTACTGCGGTGCAGTAGACGTCCCCTTCACCCTTTCCACCATCCTGGGTGATGGGGACATTGTTATGACTGATAAATTGATGGCTTTCTTGAGAGAGACCGGACTGATCAGAGTGATGTGACTTTTTTACTGCGTGGTTATGCTTTTTATGAAGAGTAAATATGTATATATTGTAATGTTAATTAGGGTTGACAGTTGACATATTTTAAATAGTTCCTCCTCCCACCGATCTATTTCTAATATAGATGTCCCCTACATGAAGCCAAGTTCCTCGCCTGACAGTCACCAGCTGATGAGTGCAAGTGTGCAATATAGGAAGGTATTGGGCACTTGCAGTCGATGGTGGTCTGCTGGGCGAGGTTCTTCACTTTTTGTACAAATTATGTAAATACATTATATTATCTTGCTTAAGTTATTCTAATTAGGGACGACAGCTGACATATATGGAAATGTTCCTGACTCGTCTGGTTCCCTTTCATATATTGATGTCCCCTATATTAGGTTGTGCCTCGACTGACAGTCACCAGGTGATGAGTGCAAGTGTGTCATGTAGAAAGGCATTACATATCTGTAGTCGATGGTGTTCTGTTAGTCGAGGTATTTTTACCATTAGTGTAGGTCTAGCTATTTGTCTCTGTAGGATTTAGTATAGGTTAGCGATTTGTCTGTTAGGTGATTAGTTTTAGGGTCTTTAGATTAGTTTTCCTTTATAATATAAGGTATAAAAAATAAAAAACCAAGAAAAAATTAAAAAAATAAAAATTCCAAAAAAATAAATAAATAAATAAGATTAAAATTATTATATATATATGTACGTTTGCATGAAAGTGTGTCTGTATGTACGCATGGAAGTGTGTGTGTGTGTGTGTGTGTGTGTGTGTGTGTGTATGTATGTATATATATATATATGTTTGTATATATATGTATATATGTTTAAATGTATATATATATATATATATATATATATATATATATATATATATATATATATATATATATATATATATACACGGCCTTAATAACCAGGGGCTTCGGCCCCAATGGTTGATAGGCCGGGGGACAAAAAAAAAAAAAAAAAAAAAAAAAAGCCATTAAACAGTAGTGAGGGGGAGAGAGGCCAGGGAGACAGAGCAGACAGAGGAGAGGACAATCAGATATGATGGAGGCCACATCTGCTACTGCCTGTGACCCGTTGAGGGGGGGGGGGCAAGAAGCAGATCCCAGAGTCTGGTGGCCCAGAAGATCAAGGGAACTGTGGTTTGGTTCAGCATCAGGGCGGGGTACAGCTTCATCAAGCACCAGGTTACTGACATTGATGTTTTCCTCCACCAACAGGCTGCCATTGCACCAAACCCACAACATCTCCAGCACTCCCTTGGTGGTGGTGAGACAGCAGAGTTTTGTATCTTAGGGACTCTGAAGGGTCCTTAAGCTTGGGCTGTTACTGGGCTGGGAGGCGTTGCTGTGCAGGGTTCTGCCCATGCACGGAGACGTCTCACGGCCCGGGGACGCCAGGCCTGGGGTCCTGAGAGTCCTAGGAAGATAAGCACCATCAGTGAAATGTGCATTGCAACAGAGAGGGCTTTTTGCAGGGGTGACAAAGGGGCTTTGAGCTCTTTTCTCCCTAATATCTTTAGGGAGAATGGGCTGCCTCGCCTTGTCATCATCAAGTGCTTCGCCTGTGATGCGCATTCTGCCGTTCGCCATAGGAAGTGTCAGGCCTGGCCTGCCACCCTCAGCACAACACAGTGGAAGAGACTAAGGTTGGATGCTTCCCTCAACTGGAAGACTGCCACAGAGAACACCGACTTACCATTGCCTCCTGACACTCGACACCCACACCCGATTGTATCAGCTCGGAGCCAAGATCTACTCCCGCCTCACAATCTGCTCTTGGATGTACAGTTGGCCGCACTCCCGCGAGGGCCACCTTAGTGTTGTCAACGCTGGCCGAGATAGTAACCGCGAATCATTAGTAGTGAGCTCTGATCGAAGCATTCACAGGACTGAGGGAGGGAGCGGGTTTGAGGTGGGTAGGTGGGTGCCTGTACACGAGAGGCGAGATATGACGATTGTTGAGGCGACAGAAAAGTGTAATATTTATTAAAAGAAAAAAAAAAATTTCGGTGTTACTTTTGCCATCATGAAAAGTAAAAAGATCAACTTTAAATATTATACTGCAAAACAAAGACAACCGATCAAGATTCATAATTGTAGACTTTAATCGTATTTTATTTTATTGTCGTTTCCAAGCAATGGACGCTGTAAAATACAGACAAAAACTGCCTGAAAATAATGAATCAGAATGCTGTTTATTAATCACATGTAACAAATGTAAGTAACTTCATCCGGAATGTGGCAGCTGCTGACACCACTGGCACATATCAACATCGCCCATATCTAGCGTTACCTAACAAGCAGTTTAAAATCGCATCGTTGCGTCATCGCATCGTGGAGTTATCAGGGCTCCCATTCACCTTCACATGATAGCAGATTATATATATATATATATATATATATATATATATATATATATATATAGATAGATAGATAGATGGATAAAGAGAGAGAGAGAGAGGAGAGAGAGAGAGAGCGAGAGCAAGAGCGACAGAGAGAGAGAGCGCGAGAGCATATTAATTGTGACCCAAATATCAGCACAAGAGAACACGTAGAAAGTGTCGGATTATGGCAACAAATATTTTGTGCATTTAATTCGGGAATATCTAAACCCTGCTGTGGACTTTTGATAAGGTAGGGTTGCTTGGACATATAACATCGCCTTGAAAACAAACATAAGTAAAGCAATACGAGACAAAACACATTAAAATAAGAAGAGAGAAAATTACTTAAATTCTGAAACGCTCTGTAGCAGAAAGGGAAAGACAATAGAGATGAGGGGTATCAAACATGTGAAAAATGGAGCAAGGATTGACTGAATGGGCAGACTCCCGCCTCATACACCACAAACAAGCGAGCCAGAGGCGAGTGAGCGAGCGGTGGAAAGGCAAAACCCTCGCTTTTTAAGGCCTGTCTACACGTTCGGGGCTGATGGGCGGCCATGCCCGTCAAGTGGCACGTTGAACGGACAAATCAGCAAGAGCCATTATAGTCCAGCCGGTATGTGTCCCCCATAAGGGATTGAACTTGCGACCGATCACATAGGAGTCGGACGCCTTACGCAGTCAGGGATCGAGGGGACATGGAAATGACAATAAAAACAGAAGAGAAGGGAAAAAGAAAAATGACAAACTTAAGTTTCATCCTATACGCTACAGACAATACTCAAGGGTACGGTGTCTTAGCCCTGAACAATGTATTGTACTGTATGAAAGTTAACACATTCGGATACATTACAGTCAATTAGGTGCTAAAGAAATAGTAATAAGTTGTAAACAAGCTACTGTACTGTACGGTATCTAGAATATGACACTCCTGTTATCATGCGAGAGATAAGCGAGCCAATGTTGTCGGGTGTTAGGAAACGCTTGATAAGGAGGATACGGAGGTGTGTGCTAGGGGTGTCAGCAATTACCGCATGCTGTATTAAGGATTCACATTTGCTATATTCAATAGCATTATGCTTTATGGTTTCCAAGCATTAACTGTGCCACTTTTCACAGCGGTAATAACTTGACAATAAAGGTATTAAAATATATATGATTTGTTACCAGGCATTGTAGATTTATATTATATATAGCTTCCAGCCTTCCACTCATCTGTTTCAGACGTCATCCCTCACCTCTGTGCATAGGTATCCCCCCACTCTCCTCAAACCCCCTTCCTCCCCCCCAAACTCTCTCTGTACGACTCTCTCTTACTGGCTGTGGATGCTTCGAACGCATCTCTCTACTAGTGTTTCGGAGTAAATATCTTGGCCAGCGTTGACAACGCTGTGGCCCTCGCGGGAGTGCGGCCAGCAGTACTTATGCTCTGTCTTCAGTTCTCATAAGTACCATATGCTCTCTTATACTGTGCTCCTCTAGGGTAGTGATATCCTTTGATTTTATGTATTTGCTATGTGCCATGTGTGTTTAAAGTGTTTAAGTGTTTTGGTTTTAAGTGATGTGTATTAATTATATTGTGGGAACACATAATTTTTATTTTGGGGTGGGGGCAGATTTAAAGAATTCAGACCGGTTGTTGAGAACTTGAGATTTTGGTTGTTTTGTGGATTCTATGTATTTCTATATTTTTAAATATATTTACATGCATTTGTGTTTGCAATACCCCCGTTTCTGAGTAACAGTAACCATTACACAACTGTATCAACTTAACCCTTCCAAACACTCCAGTAAGGCCTGTGGACCCTCCCAAGAAGTGGCAGCTGTGTCACTTTGGAGCTGCTGATTGGAAGGCCCTCAGGCAGTACTTCTTTTATGCTCCCTGGGATGATTATGCTTCCATGGTCTAGAGCCATATGGGTGTGCCTTGCATTTTACGGAGGTTATTCTTTCTGATTGTTATTCTGCCAGAGAAGAGCAGGGTCGTACTCCAGACACCTTTGTTTGAGTTCCAGGTCAGGCAGGGAAGCATACATTCCATTCTCATATCCTGAGAGTAATGAAAAAAGAAGAAAAAAAAAAAAAGCTTGGTGTAATCACGCTTCTTCTAATGCTACCCACAACAAGGAAGCGCACAAATAGTACCGGATCCAACCCACCCTTGAATCTCGCCTAAGTCTGTTCTTTGCTCTGCTGAAAATAATTTCATTGGTAATAAATGCTCTGAACTCTCCTAATTAAATTCTTCCTGCTCCTTCTAGCACCTTGCCAAAAACCTTTCTGACAACTCTATCTTATTATCCTTCCCTCCTCTTTTCTACTCTAATCACTCTGTAGCTATTTCTTACGCTGATAAAGCAGTACTCTCCACTCAGACTTTCCTCCAATTCCTCCTTAGACAATTCCGGTGTTGTTCCTCCATCACTTCCCCCCTCTGACTTCCTCATGGCTGACATCAAAATTTCTTGAATTGATGTATTTTCTGCCATCACTGGCCTCAATACTAACACAGCATATGGGCCTGATGGGGTCCCTCCTGTTGTCCTCAAGAACTGTGCTTCTGTGCGAACACCCTGCCTAGGTAAACTCTTTCCCCTTTGTCTGTCAATTTGTACCTTTCCTTCTTACTGGAAGTTTGCTCATACTTAGCCTGTCCCAGTGAAGGGTGACCACTCCCATCTCTCTCCATCTGGCAATTGCTTTAACCTCTAAAGTACTATGCCTGGTGGTCGTCAGTTTGCACGTTTGCCACGTAGCAGTAGTGTCCTATGACTGATGATTAGAGAATGTATGTCAAAAGCTGCCGAGCACTAAGCCAGCCCCCTTTATAACGTTAATGGTTCCTGCCCAATCAGAGCTAGGAGATGAGGTGGGAAGGAAGATCCCGTCCCCTCACCAGAAGGGCCGGATTCTGAGAGCTTAAAAATACTCGCAAGTCCACCATCTTTGGGCGTAAGAGCAACTTTTCACTTAAGTGCGTATTCTGGAGCCCCTGAAAACGAGCGCAAAGTTGCGCCATGTGAGGGGCAGTCGTAAGTACATCGTAAGCCTTATAACTCTCCTGTTTTTAGAAATGCTGTTACTCAAACAGTCCAAAGATCCTTAGAATAAAATCAGGCATTAATTGATCCTTAATAACATACAAATCTTGTGAATCTGCAAAAAAAATAATAAATACAAGTGGCAGCGGACTGTCGTACGCAATGCAAATATACAATATCGGAGCAAGTGCTATTTCGATATAAGTGGGAAAACTAGCATTATTGACCGATATAGCCTTTACTGCAAACATTTTTCACCCTCATGATAGAATGTTCACATACATTCGATTAAACAAGCCATTGTAAACACTAAACTTATCTAAAATATTGTGATACATGATACAATGTCGAACACATTATGAACCGAACGTACAAAAGCGTGATCAAAACAACTGTAGAGGTAGCAGTTCATCCTGTTGCATCAAGGATCGTGGGTTTTTGAACTCAAAGAAACTCAAAGAGGAATCTTGGAAGAGAATACTGAGCCTGTGACTCGAGCTTGAGGTCTCTCATACCATCTCTTGCGGTCGTGTGGTCACTGTGGTGTATCTCAGTAAACTCCCATTGCTCAAATTTTTGATTGATTTTTCCAAACTTCATCCAGTTTCCACCCAAACTCAGCCAGTGTTGTAGCGTTCACCACTGCTTTAGGAAGATTAGTCCATGTATTCACTACGCGATTTCAGAAGGCAAATTTCTTTATATTTAATTTTGCTCATTGTAAAATTTCTTATGCCTTCTGCTGCTCTTCTAAAGAGGCCCCCACAGATTCAGCATATATATACCGTTCAAAATTTTGATTTATCAGCTCATGTAGGGAGGTCTGAGTTTTTTTTAGTCATTCTTGATATGGTACTGGGTAGGCACTAGCTTCGAGTTACCAGTGTCATTCCTATTGCCCTTTTTGTATATGGCCATGATGTTTTTTTTTTTTTCCAATTTGCAGCCATTCTACTATACAACATCATGGCAGCCCTGATCGTAGCACTGCAAAAGCGACGACAGCTCCGACAGGAGCGTGTGTTTCGAGACCCATTGGATCCTTTAGCTGTGAATGATCAACATCTGCTACGATATTATCGACTCCCACGCCAGGAAATTCTCGCGTTGTGTAAGGACTTGGAGCAAGCACTTGTGAGGCAAACACACCGAGCCCATGCCCTGCCTGTGCACACTCAAGTATTAGCTTCCCTCCGGTTTTATGCAAGTGGTAGCTTCCAGTCTGTGGTTGGCGATGTTACTGAGATAAGCCAATCAAGCATCAGCAGGGCAGTGAACAGTGTAACTGAACAGCTTTATAGAAAGGCCTTAGTAGAAATTAAAATGCCTAATACTCCACTGGAAATACAGAGAGTCAAACATGATTTCTTTAGGATTTGTAGATTTCCAAATACTATTGGTGCAATAGATTGCATACACATCCCAATTAAAGCCCCAGTTGTAAATGAGCACTTGTACATTAATAGAAAAAACTTTCATTCTTTGAATGTACAGGCTGTGCGTGATAGTAACAGAATTATTTTGAATGCAGTTGCACATTACCCAGGATCAACCCATGACGCATTCATATACACTGGAAGCACCCTACACCGTAGATTGGCCAGTGGAGAATTTGGAGATTCCCATCTGCTAGGTGAATATTTACAAAGTGCTTTCTCAGCTGTAAGATCAAAACCCTGCTTTGTATTCTCACTTCAGATTTTGCCTGTAATTCTTTTTTTCACTTATGTAAATTGCCTCCAAAAGAGGCGATTTTTGTTTTTTAATGGCGCGTTAGGCCTTTAAGACAGGCGACCCCCCTCATTCATTCAACTGGCACATTATGTTAAATGATATTTTGATTTAAAGAAAAAAAAAATTCATATATATTACTTATAATTTGCTGTAGATAATTTTAAGTTCCCAAATAAACTTCATGTGTTATTTCAGGTGATAGTGGGTACCCACTTCAGTCATGCCTGTTGACTCCTTTTGCCAACCCTGCAACACCAGCACAGGAGCGGTACAATAGGAGCCACGCAAGGACACGAGTGGTGATGGAGCATACATTTGGGGTGCTGAAATCTCGCTTCAGATGTATGCCTAAGTCTGGTGGTGCACTTCAGTACACCCCATCAAAGTGTGCTAAAATTACCTTGGCATGCATGTTGCTGCACAACCGCTGCATCAGGAGAAACATTGCTCTACCTGAAGAAGATCCAGAGGTAGAAGAGGAAGTACCTGTCCCTATGCAGCAAGAGGTAGCAGAACTACATCATCCAGATGTAGAGCGAAGGCTGCAAGTGACTCGCAACTATTTCACGTAAAGAAATAAAACCCACACATCTTGCTCATTCCATGGCCTCGAAGGCTGAAAACAATATTCCAGATGGGGCTGTTAGAGCTTTCTAGATACAGAGAGCAGCGTTTGGAAACTCCATGTACTGTTGTTTGCAGATGATGTTCTGTTGTTGACGACGAAGGGGAACTGCATTGCTTGGTGAATGAGTTTTGAAGAATGTGTAAGAAATGGAATGTAAAGGTGAACGTAGGAAAGAATAAAGGTATGGTCTTTGATGGAAATGAAGTCACTGGGTTTACAGTGAAATGGAAAATAAGAGTGTATTTAAGTACTTGGGTAGTGTGATGAGTATGGCTAGAAGTTTGGAGGCTTAAGTGCTTGAAAGTGCACAACAATGAAGAAAAGTTGCTAGTTCTTTGTAAGCAGTGATAAGAAAAAGGGAAGTGAGCACAAAAGTAAAAAAGTTGTTGCATGACAGTCTCTTGATACCAACTCATGTATGGAAGTGAAGCTTGACGTTGTTGGAAGGACCCAAGTCAAGAGTGAGAGCAGTGGAAATGAGTTATTTCAGAGGAGCATGTGGTTACGTGGAAAGAGAGACCGACAAATGAGGAAGTGAAGGAGCCTTATGGTGTGTGATGTGATAGAATATGTTTGGAGAAAAACACTGAGGTCGTCTGGCCATGTGGAGAGGATGGAGAGAGAGACTAACAAGAGTGTATGTGAATGTGGTGGAGGGGCAGAGAGGGAGGGGGAGGCCAAAAATGAGATGAAGATATTAGAAAATGAAAACCACAAGCAATCTCGTTGTTTTAGTACTAATCACCTGTGTGATCTGACCTTACAATACATGTAATACTCAGACTTTTAATTTGACAAGTATTTACATAGAGAATTGTAACAGAAGACATTCCTGTGAACTATGTACTCATGAACCTTTATAAAGGACAGGTAGAGGGGAATCTTTAAACACTACACACTGGTAATGTAAAGCGATGAAACATAAATGAACACAATATATATATTTTTAATAAAACAGATCCCTTAAAATGTGAATTCATCATTATGGCACCCAAGATATGCAAATTATGCACAGAAATCACCTCCCCTGGAGGCACCCGCAGGTGTTTTTTGTTGATGGGAAGTTGGGTCCTTAAGACATGCAACATACTGCATTTTTTCAGGGCCCAGTGTGCCTTAAACAAACATGCAAGAAATTGCTTTTGACAAGCATTTACACACTGAATTGCTACAGAAGACATTCCTGTGAAATGTGTACTCATGAAACCATAAAAAGGACAGATAGAGAGGAAAATGGAAACACTACACACTGATAATGTAAACCTATGAAACAAATGCATACAGTATATTTTTTTAATAAAATAAATCCCTTAAAATGTGAATTCACCATTATGGCACCCAAGATATGCAAATCATGCACTGAAATCACCTCCCATGGAGGCAACTGCAGGTGATTTTTTATTATGGGAAGTTGGGCCCTTAAGACACACAACATACTGCATTTTTTCAGGGCCCAATATGCCTTAAACAAACATGCCTGAAATTGCCTCCCAAAGAGGCGATTTCTTGCTTTGTTTTTCCTATGGCACCATAAGGCAGGGCCCCTCAAATTTTGAGGATTTAGTGGTTATGTGGTATTTTCTGGTATTACCACAAAATATGTCCATAATTCCCCCACTCATGAACAATTATGATAGCTCTACATTAATTGCATGCATAGACTTGTCCATTAAAAAACTGAATGTATTTGGTTGTGGATAAAACAGTGGAGAAATAAACACAAAAATTAATTTACTCATTTATTATGCTTTTCAATTGGCCAATTGTTGAGCAGCCTTTGCAATTGTGGCCAAATGCCCTTCAATTTTTTTGAGTGACTCTGACATTTGGTCAATGGCGTCCATCCTCTTTTCCAGCAATTCCACGACGCCTGAATTTTGGCTTGAATGTACACGATGTTGTCAGCAGAGTCATCTGACAGATATCGCCTACGTTTTCTTGATCCTATCACTCCAGGTGGTGCTCTCACTGGGGTGCTTTGTGTATCTTGCTCCACTGGGATGCTCTGTATGTGATGCTCCACTGGGGTGTTTTGTGTTGGGTCCTCCCATTGTATCCTGGGCTGGCTGCAGGTCCTAGTTGGAGCAGGGACTTGGCCCAAGGCTGTACCAATATTGCAGTCTTTAAATACACGGAGTCGCACCGGACTCGATCCGCACCCTCTATTGATTCCTACAACTGTGTCCACAGGAGGAGGATGGGCCGGGCTGTCACACCATTGCTCTTCAGGAAATTCTGAAGATGCAATAATAAGCATTAATAAGACTGATGAAAACTGCTCTGTCACCCACCATTTGACTGCCCTCCCCATCCATGTACGTATTAAACACCCCTGGAGACATCAAACATCCCTGTTTCAGTCCCACATTTAGGTCAAAGAACTCAGCTCACCATCCACTTGCACCGTAGCCCTAGCTCCCTCATACATACTCTACACAGCACTCAACATTTTCCTATCCACTCCATATACTCTTAATACCTTCCACATACCTTGCCTATCTGTAATACAGTACAAATACAACTACAAACACTTATGGCTTTATGTGTAATGAGCAAAGTATGCCAATGATAATACCCAAACTTAAAACACTATTTTATTTGTAGGTGCCTTATAATTCCCACACATTTAATACTGTATTTACCTGTAGGTCTGCTGTCAGTTTCCTGTACCCCTGCTGCACCAGAAACAGCATCTCCCCCCGCAATACTGAAAAGAAGCTCCTCTGCTGGGGTATAGCATCCTTTTGGTACCGGACTTGGACCCCCACCTAAAATAATAAATAAATAAATATATACCGTTTCGTTTCGTTTCGTTTTCGTTTCGTTTCGTTTTTAAAGGCTCCAACATGCTTGCATGTGTCGGCCTTGGTCACCTAATGGCGGATCTCCACGCTGCACGATCCATTGCAGCCTTCCTGTTCAGTCCCTTAACCCTAAGGTCACACTTAATGACCTCGTCCCATGTCTTTCTCGGTCTACCCCTCATAACCCCACCCCCAATATTAACACTTCTCACCTTCCTCACCCAATTAACATCCCCCATCCTCTCCACATGTCCAAACTACCTCAATCTACCTCTCCTCATCACAACACCAATACACTCCAGTCCCATCCTACCTCTCAACTCTTCCATTGTAAACCCCCCCCCTCCAGGCCTTGGACGCAGGGACGCACTGCACATCCACCTAATCATTGTCATTTCTGTACGTCTGAGCCGGCGAATGTCTTCCTCCTTCACTGCCCAGGTCTCACTGCCATACAGCATTACACTCCTAACACATGCTGCATACAAAGACCCCATAGCACGTAGGGAGAGCCCTCTCAATGTCAGGAGAGGCAAGAGCTCCCTGAACTTCTTCCAACCACTTCTCACCCTAGCCACAGAGCTAGCTCCAGCCCCACCTCCAGCACACAACATGTCTCCCAAATAACAAAACTCTTCCACACACTCAAGAGATTCACCAGCAAGTTCAATCCTTTCACGTCTGACGATCTCCACCTGTTCACCCCAGCATGCCGTACACATAAAATCAGCATTATCTCGCAGTCTACCTCTGATACCACTACATCTCTTATGCACCCATTTATCACACACACCGCACAAGATGGAATTACTTCCCACGCCCTTGTGGCAAACTGCACATGGCCACTCTCCCTCGTCTTTGACAGTACCGCCACCAACCCTAGATATCATCACTTTTGTTTTATCTGCATTTACCCTTAAACCCTTTTGCCCCATACCATCTCTCCACTTCCTAAACCTTTCCTCCGCCTCCCTTTCATTCTCTGCAATCAACACCAAATCATCAGCATACAACTCCCACAGGAGTCCGTTTCTAAAGTCACGTGAAAGGGCTTCAAGTACCATGATAAACAACATGGGACTCAAGACTGACCCCTGATGCACACCAACATTCACGGAAAACTCATCACTCAAATCTCCATTCACTCTCACCTGGGTGTGAGCACCCACATACATGGCCATAACCACCCTAACCAGCCACTCCTCCAAGCCAAGCTTTCTCATTGCCCACTTCACCACCTCTCTAGGGACTCTGTCAAAGGCCTTTTCCAAATCAACAAAAACAAAATAAAAATCCCTTCTCCTACCAATATATTTTTCCTGAAGCTGTTGAACATTGAATATGGCATCAGTGGTCCCCCTACCTGGCATAAACCCAAACTGCATCTCACCAATATTCACTCTCTAATCATACCTTCTAAAACTCTCTCCATTACCTTCATTATCTGATCTAAAAGCTTTATACCTCTATAATTTCCTCTTTCCAGGGCATCACCCTTCCCTTTATACACATTTACAATTACACTCTTCAGCCAATCATCTGGGACAACACACTCATAAATAATCCTATTTATCAGGTCAGTGACTAAACTCACCCCTATATCGCCTGAGGCCTTCAACATTTCGGCAGTCAACCCAGACACACCTGCTGCCTTCCCCACCCTCATCCTGCCTATTGCCTCACTCACAGTAGCAGTATCAATCAAAGGCCATGGGCCAGACACTGGATCTGCTGGCTCCAAACCTTCCCTGTCCCAGTCAAACTCCTCATTCAACAACCGGTTATAATGCTCTCTCCATGCATCTTTAATATCCTCACTGTTCACCCCTACCCTTCCTTCATCATTCTTCACACACTGCTCACCTATGATATCCCGATTATCCCTCTTCACCTGACCTGCCACCCTAAATATATTTTTCCTTTCCCCATGATTTAGGTTATCAAGTAATTGTCTCTGTGACTCAGACTTTGCCCTGTATACCTCTCTCCTAGCCCTACGCTTGGCAGCCAAATATTCCTCTTTGCTACCACCCTTCTTCCATTCCCGGAAAAGCCTTCTTTTCTCCTTAATTGCAGCTTCTACACCCTCATCCCACCACCAAGTTACTTTATGTCTTGGTGGTCCTCTTGTCCAGCCGCATGTTACATCAGTAACTCTCAAGAAATTGTTCTTGAGGGCTCTGTACTGTTCATTAACGCCTCTGTCTACAGCTCCCTGTTCAGCCACCACTCTCCTCAACTCGCTATAGAAGGCATCCCTTACTACTTGGTTTTTCAGCTTCCATATTTTCCTCCTAGGTACATAAGTCCTCTTTTTAATCACTTGTTCTTTAAGCACCACATCACAAATCAATAGTTTGTGCTGCTGCACACACTCCTCACTTCCTATAACTTTAACATCCCTCACTAACCTCCTATCGGCCCTCCTAACCAGAAAATAATCTATCTGACTGCTATTTCCCCCAGTCTCATACGTAATTAACCTACTGTCTCTTTTCCTAAAATATGTGTTGCACACAATCATGTCCGTTGCCTCCCCAAACTCGAGTATCCTTTCCCCTTCTGCATTCCTTAGACCATATGCACATCCCCCATGCACTCCTTCATAACCTTGTGCTGCTTCACCTACATGACCATTTAAGTCCCCTCCCAAAATAACTATCTCATCATCCCGCATACCACCCACTACACGTATTAAATCATCCCAAAATCTATCTTTCTCTGATTCATCCAATCCTGCCTGTGGAGCATATGCCGATATAATCACAGCTCTCTTTCTTCCCAGCAGAATTTGCACTACCAATATCCTATCGCTTACTCTCAAAACATTCATAACATATTCCACCCATTTCTCTGCAACCATCACACCAACACCTCCATATCCGTCTGTCCCCCTCTGCCAAAACAACTTATAGCAACAGTCCTTCCCAACAATCTTTCTGGCTGATCCACCCCTGTACCGGACTTCCTGCAAACATGCCACATCCACCCACCTCCTACTGAATGCCTCAACGACTTCCCCTGCTCTTCCCCTCAAACTTCCCACATTCCATGAACCCACTCTCATCCCCATGGGTGATTTACTGTCCCCAGGCTTGCTTTGAAACCTTTTCTGTTTTGTCATCTTCAGTATTAATAAATGGGGACAGACACAGCACAGGTCCCACTCACTGCACAATCCCAGGTCCAGGCAATGGATCTGGGACCCCTAGCCCACCAGCTTACCAGTGGCTGTGGTAGTGGCCTCGGGGCACCCTGCCAGGACAGCTGCAGGGACACCCTCCAAGCGCGTCTTGGCACTGCAACTATCCCACAATTATACACCCACTGATAGGGCAGCCTCCTGGGACGCTACTCCCAGGTTTGGGCCCCTCTCTATTGGGCGGAAGCGGCAGCCTGGGAACCGCAATGCCCTGTACCCTCTAGCACAGGCCCGAGCCCCATCTCGCCCTGGACCCATGATCTATGCCGGCGGAACCCCCGCCACGCCTCCCCCCAGAAGTCCACCACTAGGTAGCGGGGGCAAAGTTTTCTGGCCCATGCCCTTGCTGGCGCCAACCCCTGTAATGTAGTGGGATACGTTGTGTGAAATGTAAAGTGCATGTGGTGTAGTGCATAGATAAATAAATATATATATATATATATATATATATATATATATATATATATATATATATATATATATATATATATATATATATATATATATATGATTCTGCAGCCAGTTGGCTGCTCACACAAGCTGACCCCATGGCTGGCCTTTGGGTTAGAGAAATATTGATGATATAAAATTACCACTTAAGGTAAAATACATACCATAAATGTCTGAATGGGGCATTTTAAAGTTCTACAAGTGCCACTGACTTGGCATATTATTGTACCACTGTAGTGATGATGAAGTAAATTCTTTGGGCTATGCTATGCAAGGGGACAGTGGAAATAAGAGGCATTTTTAAATCAAACAATTTGTTAAGAGTAACTATAATGGAAAACAAAACTATAATGGTTATCAACACTAGCAATAGGTTCAAGAAACTTTTCACTTTCCTCCAGTAACATATATTTCGGAGTAAATGTTTATAAGTAACCAACGTTTTCTTTTATTATTATTTTTATGGTTTCCAACGCAAAATACTGTGCTTTAATTAGTTTTGACCCTCATTTTGGGGGGAAAATCCCCCTTTTGGAATTTTGAGTAAGATTTCCAAAAGTGGGTTTATCCCCCAAAATCAAGATCAAGATTAATTAAAAACACACTATTTTGCATTAAACTAACCCAAACTAACCTAACCTAACCTAACCTAGGCCTAATCCAGAGCCTGACTAACCGAATGCACACGCCTGCACCAGCCAATATGGCGCAACATTCATCCGTTACTGAGCGACAGCCTAACCTAAGCCACTATATGACTACTCCTACAAAATTTGCTCCCCCAACTCAAACTAGGCTTAAAAGGTAAGTCTTAGTTAGAATAGTTCAGGGACGTAATATAATGAAAATTGGTAACGTTGGTTACTTCTAAAATTATACCTATTTCGGGAATGGGCATTTCCAGTGTTGTGTTGAATTTTTTCAGGTCGCTCTCAGTAAGGCTTTAACCAGAGTCATCCCACTGACGTATGAGTACATCGCAATGTTTTGTCAGAGCTAGACCCATCAACGTACTAGTACGTCACGCTATTGGAAGGTTCATAATTTGCACAATTTTCAATTGTTGTGCGTTAACATGTTGGGTGCTGATTGGTTAGGTTGTTAGGTTAATGCAAAAAATCTCAAAAGACCATATATATGGAAGGTGATAAATGTTGAACATGCTCTAAATGTACTTTACATAGAGGTAAAATATTTGTACCATGTTCTAACCAACTCTTATGTTGGAAACTCAAAAAAAACACTATATTGTTATGGTGGGACCATGATGACTACAACTTGCAACTTGTGATTTGCAATAATTTCATGGTTAGATTTATTCAAAACACATTATAAACCATAGGGAGAAGTATAATGTTTTCCTTAATATCTGGTATTAGGGTAAACCTAAATGTTACCGAGAAACGTGCTTTTTTTTTTTTTTTTTTAGACTATCAACTCTGGTAGATGATAATGCTGTACTGTAATGCTGTATTGTATGCTTCATTTGAAGTCTTGGCTACTGCAGATATTTTACAAACTTCCTCCATATTTATAAAGAACAAGGCTATCGTTGCCTTATTCCAGTAGCTGTTCAACAATTATATGAGCTGCCTAACTTAGGTCCACTGGCCTATGAGTACATGGATGAGATGGGCACTATTTCCTGACGTTGTTTGCTCTAATTATATTCGTATAATGCTTTAGCCTACTTTCCACAAGTAGCATAACCTTAGCACAGGTCAGCAATGGTCAGGCCATGCATATGTAGTGTTTTTTAAATTGCTACATCAGTATGGTTCTCTATGGTTACCAACAAAGGCCTTGCCTGGGATATTTTAATAATTGTAAGCCTATACATGTTTTCCCAGATCTTCAATAAGTCATTTACTACTCATATTTCTCTTCATGATTATTATAGAAATAAATGAAAATGTAGGCGACCAAAGTATATATGTCCTTTATTGCCGTTTCCATTTTAGTTTTTCATTTGATAGTTTTTTAGTTATCTGAGTGTTTTGAGACCTCATTTGTTGTGGAAATGAATAACAACCATTTGACTATGACAATCTTGGATAAATTTTTACTTTACACCTATTATAGTTTTCTGAAAATGAAGCTGACTTAATTTAATCTACCCTAACTTAACCCAACTCAGCCTAACCTAACCTAACCGAGCATCCAGTTGGGAAGTTGGGAAACAAAATCCACCTTTGAGTAGCTATGTTGAGCAAGATTCGGTAATACTCATTAGCACACAAAAACACAGGCATACAGTATATGACAACATAAATCCACTGGGTATGGTATGATTGCCCGCTACAGAAACGGGAGTAAAGGTAATGAATACTGATACCCATGCTTGGGAGCTCCTGTGACTACCAAAGAGTTCATGAAAATAATTACACTTACCGGTGCCTGAAGCATCAACCTTCCTCTTCCTCTGTTTTTTACCCGGCTTTTGAGGTCCGTGAATTTCTTTTTTATCTCATATACTGTGCGGTTGTGCTGCGACACTGTTTACTGCTTGGCAAATCTCTAACCAAGCGTTTTTCTTTGCCTGGCTGGTGACTGCGCCCACCAGCTTTTTCATAATAAGGCCCCTTTGGAATCCTGCACTTATTTCTTCTTCTGAGAAGTTCGCTGCCCTTCTCCTGTACATACTTTGGTGGTCCTCCATTGCTGCAATACCCTTATTGACTGGCAAGAAGCCTTTTTTTTTTTTTTTTTTTTTTTTCCGACCATTGAGGCCGAAGCCTCTGGTCATTAAGGCAAATATATATGTATGTATATATATTGAGACATATATACATAGATATACGAATATACATACATACATACATACATATGAACATTCACTGACACGTACATATATATATATATATATATATATATATATATATATATATATATATATATATATATATATATATATAATAATTTTTATTTTCTTTTATTTATTTTTATTTTTATTGGTAATTTTTTATTTTTAACCTTATATTACTTATAAACAAAAATGCCTAATATAAAGACCCTAAAACTGATCGCCTAACAGACAAATCGCTAACCTATACTAAGTCCTAGGAGACAAATAACTAGACCTACACTAATGGTAAAAAAGCCTCGACCAAAAGAACACCATCGACTGCAGATATGTAATGCCTTTCTACATGACATACCTGCACTCATCACCTGGTGACTGTCAGTCGAGGCACAACCTAATATAGGGGACATCAATATATGAAAGGGAACCAGACGAGTCAGGAACATTTTCATATACGTCAGCTGTCGGCCCTAATTAGAATAACTTAAGCAAGATGGTATAATGTATTTACATAATTTGTACAAAAAGTGAAGAACCTCGCCCAGCAGACCACCATCGACTGCAAGTGCCCAATACCTTCCTATATTGCACACTTGCACTCATCAGCTGGTGACTGTCAGGCGAGGAACTTGGCTTAATGTAGGGGACATCTATATTAGAAATAGATCAGTGGGAGGAGGAACTATTTAAAATATGTCAGCTGTCAACCCTAATGAATATTACAATATCTACATATTTGCCGTTGATAAAAACCATAACCACACAGTAAAAAAAGTCACATCACTCTGATCAGTCCGGTCTCTCTCAAGAAAGCCATCAATTTATCAGTCATAACAATGTCCCCATCACCCAGGATGGTGGGAAGGGTGAAGGGGACGTCTGTTGCACCGCAGTAATTTATAAGTGAAGCACGTTCACGAATAAATCGCCGACAGCGCAGGATGATATGACTGATAGATAACACCGCATCACAGATGTCACATTGCGGTGGGAAGCGTCTTTCCATATAAGGTTTCATATGTGTTAAAATGGTGGCATTGAGACGTAACCGTGCCAACACTTTTTCTTCCAGGCGACTGGGGCGGTTGGCGGTGTTCCAGTAGCCGAGGTACGGCTTACAAGTTGGAATATTTAGTCTGGTCCACTGACCTTGCCACAGAAGATTTATTGATTTCTTTCCGAGAGAGAGACTCGACCGTAGATCACGAGGAACGTCCCAAGTCTCCTTGAGCTCTACAACCGACTTTTCAAGTAAGTCAGCCTGCTCATTGCCGTAGATACGACAATGACCAGGCACCCAGATCAGCGTGAATGACTTGTTGCATGAATGCAACTTATTAACAATGCAGCCCTGGATCTCGTGAGAGTCCGTAGTACAAGATGCAATTGCCTGAAGGGCTGATTTTGAATCTGAAAATATGACAAATGAGTCATGCCTAGAATTGAGAGCATAGTCTATGGCTTTGTCAATAGCAAAAAGTTCGGAGGTAAACACAGATGTATGAGTCGGCAACCGATACCTAAGTGCACATTCAGTCGACCACACACTTGCACCCACACATTCACTCGACTTGGAGCCGTTGGTGTACAATTGATAGGACCCCAAGTGACGAACAATGTTACGAAATAAGTGGTGGACCTCCGCCTCCGGCGCCTTGGCCTTTGGTGCTGGGAGCCATGAGACATCCACTGTAAAGCCGGGTGGCTCCCAAAGCGCTATCTTTTTAAACACCAACTTGTCACAGTCACTGGGGTCCACATCAAGCTCCTGAGTCAGTAAGTGGAGGCGAACGGCAAGTGGCCGACGCACCCCACGCAGAAGGTGGTGGTATTGACGCAGGGGGGGTACAGGCCACATTGCCGATATTACTTTTCTGAAATGTCCTTACGCCGTAGGACAAGGCCAGGTGGTCACGGTGAATACAGAGGGGAGGCACATTCGCCTCCATTTCCATACGAGCCACACGGGTACATCGGACGGCTCCAAGACACATTCGCAAACATTTATTCTGTAACACATCCAATTCTTTCAGCATGGCATCAGATGCCGAGCCATACACCTGTGCGCCATAGTCTAGCTTCGATCGAATAAAGGACTTATACACCATTAATAAAGATTTTCTGTCGGCACCCCAGGTAGTACCCGCTCGGTACTTGAGAACATTTAACGGTTCATCACAACGAGCAAGCAAAGTATTAACGTGAAGTTTAAAATTCATTCTACAATCAAAATGTATTCTTAAAAATTTTATAGAATTTTGAAAAGGTACCGCCTGATTATCCAAAGTTAAGCACAAATTAGGTACGTTACGATTAGTGAAGACTATAGCGGCACACTTACGGACGGAAAACTTAAATCCCCACTGCAAGGCCCATTGGTGGACGGAGTCAAGGGCTGCTTGAATCCGCCCAGCCGAAAATTGTGCATTACGGGAACAGTGCCATATTGCACAATCGTCAGCATAGAGCGAGTATTTAAGATTCCTCAGGATGGGAGCTGATGACAGAATATCAATGATCATAATACTAAATAAAGTAGGACTAAGCACACTCCCTGTGGCACCCCGTTTTCCTGGATAAATATATCCGATGTTACGTTATGGGGCAATTTGACAGAGAAAGTCCTGTCCCTTAAGAAATTTGAAATAAAAATAGGCAAATTTCCTCTTAAACCATAAGCATAGAGCTTCATTAGTATACCGTGTCGCCAGGTCATATCATAGGCTTTATGGATGTCCAAGAACACCCCTATCATGAATTCTTTATTGGCAAATGCCTCTGCAATACAATGCTCCAAATTCATTAAATGATCTAGTGAACTTCTGTATTTACGGAAGCCACATTGTTGATCATTTAACAAATTCTTCGACTCTAAAACAAAAAGAAGCCTATTGTTAACCATACGTTCCATGACCTTACATAGACAAGAAGTCAACGCAATAGGACGAAAAGAAGTGGGATTCATAAGACAACCAGCCTCTTTGGGTATTGGTATGACGTGCGCAAAGTGCCATGAGTTTGGGAACGTTCGAGACGCCCAAATCTCATTGTACAATGCTAACATCTTAATCAGGTTGTCCTGATTAAGATGCTGGATCATACCGTATGTGATGGTGTCTGGTCCAGGGCTGGTGTCTTTACAGGATTTTAGGGCAAGGAGCAGTTCATCTAGCGTAAACTCTTGGTTGTACGGGGAGTCTATGTCTTCTGTGGCAAAGTCTAATATCTGTAGCTCAGCCATGCGTTTATGATGTTGGAAACGCGGGTCATAATTGGCTGATCTACTTACATGAGAAAAACTCCTGGCGAGGATGTTAGCAACGTCCACGGGCTCGTCATAGGTGGTGTTATTCACCTGCAAGGTGGTCACATGGAAGTATGGGCGTTTATTATTTAATAATCTTATAGTGGACCAGACTTTATGTAATGGTGTGGTACGAGTCACCGTGGACACAAAGGACCGCCAGGAGTCACGTTTAGCCCTTCTTATTATTCTCCTTGCCTCAGCCCGTGCCTGTTTGTATGCAATAAAATTTTCCTCAGTGGGCTGACTATCAAAAATCCTGTATCTCCTATTGCGTTTTCTTAATGCTTGTCGGCAATCCGGCGTCCACCAATGTGCTCTATGCTTCGCATGAACTGTAGAAGTCTTGGGAATAGCAGCCTCAGCTGCGTGTAATATGGAAGTAGTTATATTTTCGACCTTAACATCTATGGTCTCCCCAGATATATCTAAATTGCCAATCCTTGAGAAGGATCCCCAGTCTGCTTTCTTATAGTTAAATTTTGGAGGTGGAGGGTCCGAAATGATGTCGCGTGTATAAGAAAGACAGATGGGTAAATGATCACTTCCCAAGGAGTCGTCGTAAGGGTCCCATGAGAGATCTTGATGTATACCAGGGGAGGCCAAAGATAAGTCAATGGCCGAAAAGTTACCAGTACGATCATCTACACGAGTCGCTCTACCATCGTTCAGAAGACAGAGGTTGGACTGTAGTATTAGGTCGGCTACTTGCTCCCCACGACCATCAATCCTCAAGCTACCCCATTGATAGTGATGGGCGTTAAAATCGCCCAACACTAACTTATTTCCAGGCAGATGTTCAAATAGTGAATTTAAAGCATCACTATCAATGGGGCCGTGTGGAGGACAGTATAGAGAGCAAATAGACAGATACGTGTTATTAAATTTTACTCTGCACGCGACAGCTTCCAGAGTAGAATTTAGAATCACTTCCGTTTGTGGGTGTGATTTGTGTGTGTAAATGGCAACTCCGTGACCTTCATATCTTCTATACGAGTGGTAGTGTTTGAACAGTGGAGGATCAGGATGATCCTCCAGGCGCATCTCCTGTAAACAAACAACGTCTGGCCTGTGTAGTGAAAGCAAGATAGCTATATTATGTAACTTATTCCCAATACCTCTACAATTCCACTGTAGTATAGTGAATGCGGCGGTTTAAGATTTTCGAGGGTGGCCAGTGTGCCTAGTCTTTTTATGCCCCCCGCGTCCAGGCGAGTGGCTACCGGGGGACCGTTCCCGGTTCTTGTTCATGGAGACTTCCATAATTTTATCAATGATAAGGCTCCCAGATTCCACCGAGGAAGAGCTATTCTTTCTCTCTCTCACTGGACCAGGAGCGGGAAGGATATGAGGACGTGACTGCTTAGTGAGGGTGGTCAAATTAATTTTGTCAGACTTGTCAGGCTTCTGTTTTGGCCACACTGACTGTGAAGGAGCAGCGGCAGCCTGAGAGTATGATGTAGCAACAGGGATGTCCGTAAGAGAGTTTGAACTTACAGGAGGCTTAGACTGAGAGGTAGGGCGTGGGGCATGAGGAGCGAATGTTAGGTCAGTCTGTGTCTCAACGGTGCACATCACGGGACGGGACACAACCGCCGATGCATAGGAGATATTAGGCTTGGGAGTTCCATGCAACTCCTTCACCTTCTTCCTTGCATCGTAAAAGGAAATGCCCTCAGTCGCTTTCACAGTGCAGACCTCTTTCTCCTCCTTCCACTTGGGATAAACCCTCGAGGAAGTGGAGTGAGCATCCTTACAGTGAAAGCAGCACTCAGTCTCGGATGTACAGTTGTCAGCAGAGTGACCTACAGCCGCACACTTGCCACACACGATGTTGGAAGCCCGACAAGCCTTTTCATGATGTCCATAGAGCTGACATTTTGAACAACGAAGGGAATTCGGGATGTACGGTCTTACATTTACAATTTCGTATCCTACTTTGACATTTGTAGGTAGAAAAACTTTGCCAAAAGTGAGGATAACAGTGACTGTCTTCGTCCTTATGCCTTCCTGATAACAAGTGATGAATCTGGCATCAATTACATCCTGCTGAGCAAGTTCCTGTATGATTTCTTCCTCACTCATCACCATGAGATCCCTGCAAGTGATAACACCCTTGCAGGAATTCATGGATGTTGGGATCTTGGCTTCGATATCATGACAGTGAAACTTGCGCAGCTTTAGCAAGTCTTTAACCTGAGCTGAGTTGAATGTCTTTACTAGGAGGTCTCCATTTCCAAGTTTTTTTTACTTGTTCCACCTCTCCCGCACAGTGGTCAATCACCTTCTTGACAATGAAGGGATTGAGTCTGGACAGGGGAGTAGAACCTAGAGCATGAAGAGTTACAAAGGTCGCGTTATTTACAGGGATGTCAAGCGGGGAATGAGTCTGGCGTCCGTCAGTCTGGGGCCGGTCAGTCACGGTAGGGATGTCGTCAGGGGGGAGGCAGTAGGGGAGTCCGTCATAGCTACCACTTCCCCCGTGAAGGGGAAGTGGGAGGAGAGAGAAAAACGACCAAGGGGCAAAGTACCTGGGGAAAACACACCTAATCTGAGATTACCCTCTCAAACCACTCTCGGGAGGACGCGCCTGTGTGTGACTCACACCCCAGAGCGATCAGTGGGGGGTACACTCCAGAGGTGAGTAAGCAAAGACAATCTCAGAAATTAGATATAGACACCTACTATATCTACTAAGGCCAGGGAGGAAAATGAGGTCTAGCTAACCTAACTTTATTGAAAAACGCCCTAGTGGCGAAATAGAAAAAGCTAACGCCGGTGAGGCAACTCTGCAGCTAGAGGAGAGCTTAGAAACACGTCTTCACTCTCCGCAACCATCCATCAAAGTCCTCGCAAGAAGCCATGCAGAAATATCATATTTATTTGCTACTACACTATGACGTCATATTTTGGTGTACTGTGATTGGTAATTCAAGTTTAAATCGAGAAACCATCCGCTCCTTGATTGGCCAACACTTGCGCAGGCGCAGACTACAGTATGCTGGTGTTGGTCTTAAGATTGGCGTACAACACTCTGCAGAATACCACTTACCAAAACCTCGTACGCCCATCGCAAAAGTTCTCGCAGATTTTCTCGTAATCCAGACACCTTCCAGAATCCGCTACCAGGTCCCTCCCCCCCCCCCAGCCACTTCACCTACCTCTGGCTGATTGGATACAGCCCGCTCTGTCCCCTCCCACCCACACTACTCACCAGTACCTCATCTACATCCTATGGGGGGTGGTGTCTCATGGTCACTCACCCCTCCCCCCGAGCCCCCCCCTCCTCCACCTCCCTCCACCCTCTCTTTATATCGAATGTCGTGGCAATTTCCCTGCTGTGATCGCTTTGTGTGTGTTTCCTCCCGCCATAATACCCCTCACACCACCTTCCCAGCACTGGGGGTGTGTCTTATCCCCTCTCACCCCCACCAGAGATCCCCCACCCCACCTCCATCTTCCTTCTTCCCTATCCTTTGTCCCGAATATGATGCAGTAAATTCTGTGCCATAGTCGACCAAAAAGGTTTTCAGCTTTATTTTTTTACTCTCATGCTGACTCCTGCACCTAGTTTCACCAATAGAAACATATTTTACGTTGATTTCATTGAGTTTGGGAAGGTTGTTTAGCGAAAGTTAGGTTTTGCCGAATTTTTCGGGTTTGGAAAAAAAAAAAGAATGTTTTGCTTTTTTTAATCTCATGCCGACTCCTACACCTAGTTTCATCAATAGAAACATATTTTACATTGGTTTTATTAATTTTGAGAAGATTCTTTAGCGAAAATTAGGTTTCCACGGATATTTTCCTGTTTTACTTTTAGAGGGGACTTTTATATCTTTGACGGGCGGTTTTGCGGTAACATTAGGCCTAGGGGACTGAGATTGTCATTTCCAGGTGTGCCAATTCAAGCCCTTGAAATCTGTATGAAAATATTTTACCTTAGGAAAAGCTGAAAAATCGACTCCGAATGGTGGCTGGGATGGAACATAGATTCAGAAAAATGCGGTCTTTAGGGGTCATCCAGTATTTGAAAAGTTTTTGAATAAATCACCTTTCCTATTGCAGCCTTCTTTCCAATCGTCAGTATGGGTTCCGCCAGGGACGTTCCACTGGCAGTCTTCACACCTTCCTTCCAGACTCCTGGTCATCCTCCATTTGGGACTCTGGCGAAAGCTTTGCCATTGCATTTGACAACTCAAAGGCTTTCGATCGAGTCTGGCATAAGTCTTTTTCAAAATGCCCTCTTATGGTTTCTCTTCTTCTGTCTGTGCCTTCATCTCTAGTTTCCTTTCTGGTCGTTCTATAGCTGCTGTTGTAGACAGCCACCATTCTTCTCTTAGATCTATCAATAGTGGTGTTCCTCAGGGCTCTGTCCTATCATCAACTCTCTTCCTTCTCTTCATCAGTGACCTTCTACACTGTTCATGTAATCCAGTCAAGTCATACGCTGATGACTTCACCCTTCACTTTTCCATTTACTTCCCTCAGTGTCCATCTCTGCAGTTACTTAAACAAAAACGGGGTGAAACTAGGGTACACCTAATGTCTGGCTTGGCTTATATATCTGATTGGGGTAAAAGTAATCTTGTTTTTAATGCATCAAAAACTCAATTCTTTCAGCCCTACAGAATCTTCCGCAAGAGTATCCTCTAATTTTTAACAACATCTAACTCAATCATCATCTGTAAACATACTTGGGGTTTCATTCCTTGGGATTTATCTACGAAATATCATATTACCTCTCTTTTAAAATCTGTTTCCAAGAGATTAGGTGGGCTAAGCCGACTCCATGCCTTCTCTACTCGTGCACAGTTGTTGACTTTAAACACAAGTTTTATTCGCCCCTGTGTAGAGTACAACGCTCATGTGTGGGGAGGCTCCCCACATACAGCTTGTCTCAGCAAAGTGGAGTCAAAAGCTTTTCATCTCATTGGCTCTCCTCCTCTTACTGGCTCCCTTCAGCCTCGGTCTCTTTGCCGCACTGTTGCACCGTTATCTCTTTTTCTATCGCTGCTTCAATGGTCACTGCTTCTCCGAACTGTCTGCTTGCATCCCTCCACCATTACAGTGGGCGTGTAGCACCCGTCCAGCAACAAACTCTCATCCCTTTTCTGTCCGACTCTCTAATGCAAGAGTTAACAGTTACTCCCAGTCCTTCATGTATGCAACAGGTCAGTTCTGGAACTGTCTCTCTCTGTCTGTATTTCCTACTGTGTATGATCTCCAGTCTTTCAAACGAAGTGTTTCAAGGCATCTCGAAATGAACGGATCTTGATTTTGGCTCTTTTATTACTTTCACCAACGAAGAGGAGGATAATAGTATTCACCTATGTTTGTTTGTCTGTTTGTCTGTCTGTCTGTCTGTCTGTCGAGACATCTGCAAATGTTCTTAATGAATTTCAATGAAATTATGTGTAATGGTGGGCCATGGGCCAAGGAATAAGTGATTAAATTTGGGGGCGGATCTGGATCCGGATCCGGATTATCCTGCACAGTATCTCCAAAAGTTCTCAATGAATTTCTGTGAACTCTATGGAAGGGTGGGCTATGAGCCAAGAAAGAACTGATTAAATTTGGGGGCGGATCTGAATCCAGATCCCGACCCTATCTCCACGGATCCTGGTCCGGATCCTCTTTGATGGCAATGGCACTTGGGGGGGTATGCGCTCTCTGAGTGCTCTCTGTCCTTTTTTTTTGGGGGGGGAGGGTACAATCATTGCGGGATTCTAACCTTTGGTTCTTTCATCTTTGCATAAAAAAAAAAAAGGTAAGAACAGAGGCAACGACGATAAGCAGGTAAAACACTAAAGGTAATAACAAAAGCAACGGATATCAAAAGGTATAAAACTAACGGTAATAACAGAAGCTATGGACGTCAGTAGGTGTAACAATTTAACTAATAACAAAAACCAAAGTTATAAGTGCCTGTTATACCAAAGCTAATAACAAAAACAACGGAAAGCAACAAGTGATATTATGAACAATAGAAGGAGGGACTGCAACAACATAACGCAACGAATTTACATCAATGTATCACAAACAACAGATAAACATATTTATAAAAAAAATAAAAAAACAAAAAGGAGCAACGCTAGATAGCAAAATATACGCTAGCCACTGGTAACAGCAGACGAGAAAAGCCGGGGGACATGGTGGAAAGAAAGCAAAAAAGAGAGAGTGAAAAGAACTGTGAACGTGAGTAGCATAAGAGTAGTAGGATGGGAGAACACAGAAAGGCAGGACCGAGCCAGGACGCACAACACTCGGATAACAAACACATGAAACAGTCCTTGCTAAAAGTTCAATAATAAACAGCAACTACCAAACGCAGAAACAACACAGTTCCTACAAAGACACAAGAGGTTCTGCAAAACACACCAAAGCGATCCTCCAAATTATTCCTTAAACAGAACCATAAAATAACACATAAAACAGACTCCACGTAATAAACATATATCAGTCACTACAAAAATGAATAAAGTAACAGTTAAAAATAATGTCCGTTCTTTGTCTTCACCTGATAACGAAGTGTGAAAATAATGAAAGGAAAATATACTATGAAATACCAACTATAATCTGCTTTATCTCACAAAGACAGGGAATACAAAAACAAAAAAATACCAGCAGCACAATTCCTGTTAATACAAATACATCAACCACTTCCCCAAATAGTTATGACTGTGATCTGATTTTTACCTTATTATGAAGGCTTGACCCAGGGACGCTTTTTGTATTTCCTGCATTCCACAGATTGTTTTATTTAGCTTAGAAGAACAAATTAATGTGTACTCTCTCCAGGCCCATCTCTATGAGGCGTCTTTAGAAGGGAGTGGCACGATGACCACGAAATCATTTTCTTGCTTGCAATCTTCATACTGTTTTATTCAGTTCATGGATGCATATTGAACTACATGAGCTAAATAAAGCTTACCTCCACCTCCCTGACGCCCATATCAGACGTTTGCTACCTGACCACTTAAGTACATAAAGTCGTCCAGTAGTAACAGTTTATCAAAAACAAAAATCTCTTACTGAAGGAGTTAAGGCCTACACTATTCTGCGCTGTAAAAAGAAAATAATAATAATAATGATAATAAGAAAGAAAGAAAGAAAATCTAGACTCGCGTTACCCTCTTCGAGATGTAGGGGATCCAAACCTGAGCTACTGTGGACGAAAAAAAAAAAAAAAGTATAATAACTGACACATCACTCTTATTTTAACCTTGCTGGGCTGCACCTGGACGACTGTATTTATCATGCAAACTATTTTTTTGCACTTCTGGTTTAACAGAGACTGCAACCTCTGTACTACGTGAGGTCTCCCTTTCTTTCTGCCAGTCCTGTAACATCTATCTATATATTTATTTATCTATCTACCTACCTATCTATCTGTCTATCTACCGATCTATCTCTATCTATCTATCTATCCATCTATTTATCTATCTGTCTACCTATCAGTCTATCAGCCAATCAATCTCTATATCTCTATCTACCTACCTACCCATCTATCAGTCAGTCTATCTATCTGCCTATATCTATCTCCTATCTACCTATCTGTCTGTCCATCCATCTATTTATCTGTCTATCTAACCTATCTATCTATCTGTCAGTCAATCTGTCTGTCTGCTTACCTATCTATCTATCTGTCAGTCAGTCTGTCTATCTATCTGCCTACCTACCTACCTATCTGTCTATCTATCTATCTATCTATCTGTCTATCTATATCTATCAGTCAATCAATCTATCTGTATAAATATATATATATATATATATATATATATATATATATATATATATATATATATATATATATATATATACATATATATATATATATATATATATATATATATATATATATAAATATATATATATATATATATATATATATATATTGTTACGGAACAGAGAGAGATAATGAACACTTCAAGTGAGAATAATAAAATCACTACTGTCCCGCAAAGTTCCAGGTTCAAAACAAAAGAGTTAGGTAAAATTACAAGTTAAAGTTTAATGCTCAAACTAACAACTAAACATTCAGGACTTATAAGGATAAGGTAATGGCAAAAAACAGGTTAAATATATGGTTAACTGCAATAGCCTCTATTAACACGAAATTAGCAAGAGTAAATTTATCTAAGTCAGCCCTGATAAAATGAGAAAACCGGATAATGCTCAGTTAATGCAAGATATATTATTACAGATACAAAATAATATTAACAATGGCTGACATCAAAAACTCCACATGAATCACAAAAACCTCACCAGGCCCACGAACCAAGACCCCATGCCATACAGCACAAGAAAAAAAATGCAATAACACTTATACTCAAATTACACAGCAGCCAGATGGTTGGAGACTTCCTGAGCACTCACAAAAATAATAACAACTGTACAAAGGATAACAGAGATGTGAACAAAATGAGGAGTAGATCTAAGTGGCAATTAATGCAGAGACTGAGCTCATTATATAGGGGCCGGCAGAGCTTGATACAACTTGTAAGAAGGACTCGCAAATGAAGCCATAGGGGACAAAGAGTTGACACTCCTGCTCTGAACAACAGAAAGAACGACTTACTCTACTATAAGGGAGGAGAAGGGGGAGTGAGGTAGAACACGGAAGCTTGGTCACTATGGAAGCCACGAGGCGAATCGTGATCAAACATGCAGCATACTGTATGTTAGAATTATACAAAGGATGATGAAATCATAGGCTATGTAACACCTCCCCACAAAAAAAAAGAAAAAAAAAAAAGAATTTTACAAAGGAAATTTCTTATTACTCTAAAACAATCTGTCTAAAGTCTAGATAAGCAATCTGCAATAACATTTTCTTTCCCCTTGACATGTTGTATGTCTAATGAATACTCCTGAAGAAGTAGACTCCATCTTGTCAATCTCTGATTTTTATCTTTAAACTTACTAAGGAATTTCAGTGGGTTATGATCGGTATAAATGACTATGGGGTCAAAACCAGAACACAAATAAAATGAAAAATGCTGTAAACCCAAAATCAAGGCCAAAAGCTCTTTCTCAATAGTTGAGTAGTTCTTTTGAGGTGGAGTGAACTTCTTACTGTAATAAGATACAGGGTGTTCAATACCCTGATCATCCTCTTGCAGCAAAACAGCCCCAGCTCCTGTATCACTTGCATCAACAGCCATCTTAAAAGGCTTAGCAAAATTTGGAGTAGCGAGCACTGGCTGACTTAATAGGATAGCTTTAAGTTTGCTGAAAGAGGATTCACAGTTATCAGTCCAGACAAATTTAACTCCCTTTTTCAGTAGGTCTGTAAGTGGTGACACAAGAAATGAAAAGTTAAGAACAAGTCTTCTGTAACAACCTACCATTCCCAAAAATCTTTGTAGCTCTTTCCTACTTTTAGGTCTGGGAAGATCACTTATAACCTGAACCTTAGCTGCTGCTGGTGCAACGTGTCCATCACCAATTACGTACCCAAGGTACTGAACTTTAGCTTGACCAAATTCACACTTTGATAAATTACCTACAAGATTAGCCTGAACCAAACGCTCAAGAAATTTACTGACATGGCATAGGTGATCTTTCCAGTTGTCACTGAAGAATAATACATCATCAATATAAACAACACACCCTGCCAAACCCTCTGTTACAACATTCATGAGCTTCTGAAATGTGGCTCGTGCATTCTTCATACCATATGGCATTACAGAACATGCAGAAGTCTTTCCTAGTGTTACAAAACATGAGATCTCCCTAGCACGTTCAGTCATAGGTACTTGCCAGTATCCCTTTAACAAATCAAACTTACTTATGTACCTAGCCTTTCCGATCTTGTCTATGCAATCTTCCACGCGAGGGAGAGGGTAAGTGTCTGTTTTGGTTATCTGATTAACACGTCTGTAGTCGATGCAAAGCCGCTGTGACCCACCTGGCTTAGGGACTAGAGTAACAGGAGAACTCCACTCGCTCTGACAGGGCTCAATCATCTTATGGTCCAACAGGTAGCCAAGCTCCTTCTGGATGAAAGGAGCTTTCACTGGGTTCACACGGTAAGGAGGCAGTTTAATTGGCTTTGCGCCTCCAACATCTACATCATGCATCAACACAGTGGTTCTTCCTGGAGTGGCACGGAACACTTGCGGGTACTCCTGCAGTAATGCCAAAAACTCCTGCCTTTCCTCGGGAGCTAGATGAGAAAGCTTAGTCTGGAGATCATTCATGATATCAGGATTCTTCCCCAAACTATCACTCAGGCTCATGCTGCATGGGAGAACTTCACTTGCAGACTCGGGTGGAACAGCTACAGTGCAGACTGGGTTATTTTCGTCCCGCCTGTGATATAACTTCAGCATGTTGATGTGACAAAGTTGCTTGTTCTTTCTACGATCTGGTGTGGCGATGACATAGTTGACATCACTGAGTTTCTTCTCCACGAAATAAGGACCACTAAACTTGGCTTGAAGAGGTTGCCCATGCACTGGTAGCAGAATCAAAACCTGATCTCCTGGCTGAAAGTGGCGTAACCTGGACTTCTTATCATACCAAGTCTTCATCTTGTCCTGAGCAGCTCCTAAATTCTCTCTCGCCAGCTGTAAAGCAGTGGACAGCCGTTCTTTGAACTTCATCACATACTCCAGCAGGTTGACGTCATTTTCCTCCGACAGCCAGCATTCCTTGAGTAGCTTAACCCGTCACGTCCCGAGGTTTTCTGCACCTCTGACATCCCCCAGTCCCGAGGTATTTTTGAAAAAAAATTTTTGGCTAAAACCTTCACTTTTGGTGAGAAACATTGAAAATTCATAAAGAAATCGCTCACCTGAGGTTTAAAATACCCAATCCAGGTAGGAATTCCTCCTTACCTGACTGGGTTTTCTAACATGCTGGCACCAAAGAAAACGAGTTCTATGGGAGGGTAACTATTTTATCCACTCATAAATGGTATTTATTTCTTTACTTGGTACGAATGTATGTGTAGTATGAGAGTATTTTGGTTTTCAAGCAGTAATAAAGGCATTATAAGCATTGTTTCACTCACTAACTAATCACCATACCTGACCTTTTTTTTGCCACATTACCTGATCATTATTTCTGGCTGTTTCTTCTTCTAATGCTATGTAAACATTGTCCTCCACATTGTCATCGATTGGGGAATCACTCTGGTCCTGAATATCTTTATTAGCCAGGTCACTGGTAACAGGTCCATTGCCAAGACAATGGCATGAGGGGGGGAGGGGGGAGGTTATGCTGTGTAAGGCATTGTCCCTGCTTGGCATCTTGTAGAGGAATAGAGGAAGGTGTCCCTTGTATACATACGAAAAATCACACGCGAAAATTGAAAATTGTGCAAATTAGGGACCTTGCAATTGCACGACGTACTGGTACATCGCCGGGACTGGCAAATGCAAATTGTTGCAATGTACCCATACGTCGACGGGACGGGGCGGGATAAGGGGTCCTCTTACTTCATGGCCAAACAGTAGTTCAAAGGGTGAGAAGCCCAGTGATTCATTTGGAGATTCTCTTGCGGCAAATACAATGAATGGAAGACCTTTATCCCAGTCTTTCTGATGTTCCAAACAGTATTTCCTGAGCATCGATTTGAGTGTTTGATGATATCTCTCCAACGCTCCTTGGGTCTGGGGATGGTAAGCTGAAGACGTGATCTGGGTGATGCCCAACTCTTTCAGAGACTGCTTGAAAACATTTGACATGAAATTACTTCCCCGGTCTGACTGTACCTCCTTGGGCAGACCAAACTTGGTGAAGAACCCTAGCATTTCCTTAACCACGTTCTTTGCTGAGATATTTCTAAGTGGAATGGCTTCAGGATAACGAGTAGCCATATCGATCAGGGTCAACACATAAGAAAATCCTGAAGAAGTCTTAGGAAGAGGGCCCTCAATATCCACCAACACACGGGTGAATGGCGCCTCAAAAGGAGGAATGGGAACTAGAGGTGCAACCTTTTTGGTCTGATTACACTTCCCCACAACTTGACAGGTGTGACAAGACTTACAATACCAGGAAACATCTCTGAAGATACCTGGCCAGTAGAAGTGTTTCAAAATGCGTGCCACAGTCTTCCTCACTCCAAGGTGTCCTGCCAAACTGGAATCATGAGCCACTCTAATGATATCCTGCCTACAAACACGAGGGATGACAACTTGATGTACAACCTCCCATTCACAGTCGGCTGATACTGTTGGGGGTCTCCACTTTCTCATAAGTACTCCTGACTTTATATAATAACAAGTAGAAGCACCAGCTGACTCTTCCTCACTGCAAGCAGAGTTAGCTAGACCTTTCAACTCAGGGTCAGCAACCTGCAACTCAACCAACTCTTGACGAGACAAATTATCAACACTACGGGGTACTGCCTCATCTGGTGAGTGGTCCAAATTAGCAAGAAAAGTGTCAGCTTGGATAACATCATCATCATCATTATCCTCTAAGTCACCAGTAACTTTAGACTTAGCCCTAGTGACAGCACATGCAGAGAACACATCAGGGATATCACAGTCCTGGGTCGCAGTCACTGGTTCACTAGACAACTGAGGAGCTGGACACACTTGACTTCCACCAATATCATTTCCAAGTAAGAAAGTTACACCTGACATTGGGAGTGTCTCAACCAACCCAACCAAAACGGAACCATTAACAAAACCAGACTCTAAATTCACTCTGCACAGAGGGACAGAGAAGTAATTATTCCCTACACCTTGTAAGATTACAGTTTCATCAGAGGAATTAACATTAGAGCCTAGAACACTGGTCATCATAAGGGATTGGCAAGCACCTGTATCACGATATATTTTAACTGATTTCCTGTTATTACTGTCCAGAGGACTGACAAAACCATCAGACAGGAAATTAGCACGTGAACTCTTCAGAGTGTCACCCACGTTACTGCTCAAAAGAGGAGCTTCATCATGAGAATTTAATTTACCCCTCAAAGCAGGTTCAGTTAACTCGGTTAAAGAATTCTGGGAACTCTCAAGGGTGGACACTAGACCAACTGACTGAATATTTAAAGACATCTTTTTGTTCACATCACGCTGTCTCCTGAAACATTTCTCCGTAGTATGACCAAGCTTACTACAATAAGTACATTTACTTTTCTGAAATCTAGAGGTGGAGCTGGTATTTACTTCCTGAGAAACATCATCTTTATTCTCTTTCCTGTTACCTGTACTCTGAGTAGAGGCAACGTACTTACTCTTGTACCCCCTTCACAATATATCTACCCCCGATGTATATATGTCCCCCCCCCCAATGCATACATGCCCCCACTAATCTTGCTAGGTCAGCACCCTTTCCCACGCCTGAAGACGGCGTTATTGCATCAGTTCTTAGCAGACAGCCGAGAAGGGCAGACTGTTTTACTGTGAGCTTGTAATAAACTCCTTACCTAGCTGTTTGTACACGGAGTTTCTATCACCAAAGTATTGCAAGTTACATTTGGTAGCAGCAGTGTTTCGAACCATCACATTCTGACCGCCTCCTTGGATTTTTAGTGATACAACAAGATACACGACGACTCGCATCTGCCAGCCTCGCCCCTCCTCCGTGCCTCTAAACCTTGGCTGTGCTTTTCGAGTGTACCATTTTTCTCACCAGTGCTCACCTCTCCAACAACCGCACCCATATGCCTTGTTCCTGACCGCACGTGTCGCCGTCGCTGACCTACGCACCTGTTGCACCTGTTCCCAGCACCTGTTCCGGACTCATCATAGCTCCTGCCCCCACGGTGCCACTTATCACTGTCTGCCCGCTGCCTGCCCACCACCATTCTCTGCATTTGCAACTCACCAGCTCTACACCTGCCTTGCGCCGACATCTGCCTCACCACCCACCACCGGCCTCCGCCGTCACCCGCATCTGGTCTGCATTACGGAGCCTCCTAAGACCGCCACTCCCTGCCGGTGATTCATCGTGGCGTCTCTTCTCCTCTCCGCCCAGCTGTCTCTCCACCGCCGCCCCGCCCCGTCCCGTCGCCCCGCCCCGCCCCGTCGCCCCGCCCCGCCCCAGCCCAGCTACGCCCAGCCACCCTGCACGTCATACATCTCGACACTCCCGTTTCTACTGTGTAACTATAGTATATCTTTCCTTTCTCTAGAGATTATCCTCGATTTTCTCTACAGATTGGTTATTGTAAATATTCCATCTCATTTTCATTACCCCGTTTTCATCTTCACCTACGTTATTTATACTCCATCTCATCCTTCATATTTTATTTAAACCATCCATGCCCGCACCTTCATTTATTTTCACACCTAGTGTATTCCATTCTCCCATTGTTATTTATACATTTCCACCTACGTATCCATCTTCATCCTTTCATCTTCCATTGCCGCATTAAATGTCATACTTTCCACGTCAACCGCTTACCACCAGCCCTCTCGACCTGGAAACATCACCTGCTCATACCCCGTTTGCCGACTCTAACACAATCACTCATTTACGAAGTGGCAAAGAGTACCACCGCCCTGTACCTGAGACTCCCGTTTCACTTCCCGCAGAATCACTTACTACCCGTCCAACCCTCGTAAATCCAGATACCTCCTCCTCTACTCCTGCCTCTACACTCCCTTCTTCTTCCTCTACTCCTTCCCCTGTCGTTCCCTCTCCTGCCTCCCTTCATACCCCGTCTTGCTCGCCCTTAACTGCCATTACCTTCTCTCTCTCCCACACCTCTCCTGCCGCCACTTCTCCACTTCCAGCCATGGCCAACCCTCCACAGTCTATCTATCTCGACGATGCCAATCGTCCCAAATTTACCGGCCAGGACCCAACTTGGTCTGTCTATGATTTCCTCAGAGAAGTCGAAACAGAAATAAACAACAGACAAATTACCAAGGAATCGCTCAAAGTAGCTTACCTCCTCGGTTGCTTACACCACGGTAAATCAGACATCGGATCCGCGATCCGTGCAGGACATTTCGATAGCATT
Source organism: Coenobita brevimanus (assembly GCF_032717465.1). NCBI lineage: Eukaryota > Metazoa > Arthropoda > Malacostraca > Decapoda > Coenobitidae > Coenobita > Coenobita brevimanus. The sequence goes on along the minus strand of NC_137002.1, from coordinate 9,286,776 downwards.
CGTACCTTTGCTGATTTTCGTACGGAACTCATCAGCCTTTGTTGCCAGCATTCAAATACCGCGTCTCTCATGGGATTCATTAATCTCCTAAACCAACTAGATGAGGACTTGCGCATCCCAGCGCAATATGCCAAGCTCCGCGAAGCTGCCGCCGCCATGAAAGCAACTAGTAGCGAGATGTTCCAATTACTGGTAGGCACGAAATGGTTAGAAGACAAGAATGGCGTTCCAATGCTTTCACTCACCAACTTTGCTGACTTAATGGGTTACCTCAGATTCCTTCACTGGCTTACTCCTAAACAGCGAGAGCTAGCCTTGGAAATCGGTTTCAATCCAGGGGATAAAATTATTCAGGTCACTAAAGCCATTCATGAAAGAACAGGTTCGAACTACACGCGTCAGGGCACCACCCAACCCTTGGCCTCCTCAGTCTGTCACACCTCCACTACCCCAGACCAATCTCGCTCCCGTCCTACCACACGCGGCAGACCTGCCACACATCGCTCTCCTACCGCAGGTCGTGATCAATCTAGCGCCCGATGGAACAGACAATCTTCGATTCTTTGCTGGTACTGTGGTCATCCTGGACATCGAGCATCCAGTTGCGACCGTACATACAGACGTCCTCACTCCCAAACCAGACAGCGTACGCCTTCCCGCTCATGTCGTCCACACTGCAAATACCACAAATCAAGCACGACTCACACCACTGAGGAATGTCGTTACCTCAACCGCCCACAGTCGGGGGAAGCGCCGCGCCCGTATCGGACCAATATCACGTAGAACCAGAAACCCAACTCCCCATCCGCCATGTAGGTCCCATAACATCCTCGGGTTTAGTCATTCTCAGAAGCAGTCATGACATACCAACGTCATTCTTCTTGGACACAGGATCTATAGTAAATCTCATCTCCGAAAATTCCTTACAAATTATTCATCGCCATCACAGCCACATCAGTTTCCTAGAACCGCCAGACATTCGCCTATGTGGTGTCAACGGCTCAGAGTTTAAGGTTAAGGGAAGAGTCATCCTTGAAGTCAAACTCCACAGAGCTTTGCCCCCTATCCCCATTGAATTTCATGTCACTAATGACTTGCAGTATCCCGCAGATGCCCTTATTGGTTTCTCCACCATGGCACAACACTCCATTGCATTATTACCTGCTTGTGATAGTATAGACATTTCTGGATTCCCGGTTTACACTATGGAATGTCCCCGTCCTGTTCTTACGATCAAATCAGTCCTTCAATTACCTCTGTCCCTATCACTACCAAAAAGTCCAACCCAGCCCAAACCACCACTATCATCATCTGAGAATACAGAGATCATTCCTTTACTGACTGCGAGCAAAGACATAAATTCCTCAATGTCTCCTGATACATCATCTCAGCCCTCGAACATGGCTCTTACATCCTCTCCCGACAACACTATCGCTGACTCAGACATGTCTCAGTTACCTACCTCACACAGTCTGAATGATCTTCTCCAACACGCAGAGACGAAACGTGCAGTAACGAATACGTGCACAATTTTGTTACCGCATGAGTTCACCAAAGTCTCTGTTTGTGTTGCCGGTGCGAAAGAAGGAGTGGATGTACTAACCCTACCTGAGACGTGTTGTGTGAATGGCTTGACTTATGAGTCAGCGTGGTGTACAGTCTTAGAGGACAGTTTATGCTACCTGTACTTGCTCAATGTCACAAATGCTCCACTAAAACTTAAAAGTGGTGTAAAGATTGGAAACTTCCTAGTATACGAGTACCCAGCGACCGTAAAGGTGTGCCAGGATTCCTCAATTCCTACTATTCAGACTGATGATACGCCAATCGGTGTATGTACTATTAACTCTACGGGATCTGCGCCGACGCATTCACCCGATATGCTCTCACATCTCACTTGCACAGATTTCCCAGAACATACGCCTCAACTCCTCGACCTTCTGACCTCGTACAGAAACGTGGTTGCCTTACCCGGTGAACCGATGGGTAGAACAGACCTTGTCAAACATACGATTGAACTACTCCCAGGAACTCAGCCGATTTACATACCAGCGTATCGATTGCCTCACAGCCAGAGAAAGCAAACAGATCAAATGGTACAGAACATGTTAGACCAGGACATTATTGAACCCTCCGTCAGTCCATGGAATAGCCCATTTTTCTTAGTACCAAAGAAGGACGGCAACCTTAGACCAGTAGTCGACTATCGTAAGGTCAATTTTGTCACCGTTCCAGATCGTTTTCTGTTACCTGTCCTCACTGATTTGCTAGAATCCCTTGGTGACGATAACGTAGTCTTTTCATCTTTAGACCTCCTCAGCGGGTACTGGCAGGTCGAAATGGAAGAGTACTCTCGCCCAGTCACAGCCTTTAGCACCCCTTCCGGACATTTTCAGTTTAAGAGACTCCCTTTTGGTCTGAGAAATGTTCCTTCCGTGTTCATGCGACTTATCCATTCAGTCTTCAGCGGTATGATGGGACACTCTCTTTTTGCTCACCTAGATGATATCATTGTTGTGAGTAAATCCATCCCTGATCATTTTACCAAACTCCAGCAAGTCTTTGAATGCCTCCAGCTCGCAGGCCTGAAAATCAATCTCAGTAAATGTGACTTCCTGCGAAAGAAAATCAAATTCCTAGGCCATGTCGTAGATGCACAAGGCATTCATACTAATGAGGATAAAACTAAGGCGATCATTAACTTCCCAGAACCTACCACTACCGACGCTGTACGAAGTTTCCTGGGCCTCAGTGGCTATTATCGTCGCTTCATCCGGAATTACGTGAAGATCGCCGCTCCTCTGACCCACTTACTCAAGCAGAATGTGCCCTTTGTTTGGACTAACGACCAGTCACAGGCTTTCCAAAAGCTAAAGACAGCTCTTGTAAATGCCCCTGTTCTAGCATTCCCTGATTATACCACACCCTTCCTTCTCTGCACAGACGCCTCAGGCACTGGACTTGGTGCCGTTTTGATGCAACTAGATGAAGCATCAAGGAAGCGCGTAATAGCGTATGCTAGTCACACCCTTACAACCGCTGAACGTAACTACAGTGTCACAGATCTCGAAGCGCTAGCGGTAATCTGGTCCTTGAAACATTTCAGAGATATAGTCTATGGTTATCCAGTGCATATCCAAACAGACCACCTTCCACTATGTGATTTGTTCAAGAATTGCAACCTAACAGGTAGGTTAGCTAGATGGTCTGTCATCATCCAGGACTTTAATCCCACTTTTCAATATGTACCAGGCAAGTTGAATGTAGTCGCAGACGCACTCTCACGTCACGTAGCAGCAGCTGTAACATCACTGCAGCCTGAAGTAACTGAAAATACTACACTAACGTCAGAAGTTGTTCGAAACTTTCAGCGCCAAGACCCCATGTGGTCCAAAGTCATTTATTTCCTAGAATCTGGCGATGCCTCGACCTTACCTACTCTGCCAGTATCACTAGATGAGTTCATGCTAGATGATGATCTCTTGTACAGGAACACAATGCTAACAGGCAAAGATATGCCCAATCGCGAAGTACGCCAACCTGTTGTCCCCACTGCCCTGATACCAAAGGTTCTTCATATTGTTCATAATACTCCTCAAGCTTCCCATCCAGGTAAAGACCGATGCTTGCGCCAAGCACATCTCAAATACTATTGGCCAACCATGCGCCGTGATATCAATGCCCACTGTGACTCTTGCCTCTCCTGCCACCGCCACAAAGGATCAACCGGCTTACCGGCACCTCTCTTACAATACCCAATCCCATCACGACCATGGGAAACTGTCTCAATCGATCTCTTAAAACTACCTCTCACAGAATCTGGCGCTGAGTACTTGTTCGTAGCGGTGGACCACTTCTCCCGCTACTGTGTCCTCGTTCCCCTCTCCGACAAGACCGCAAAGAGCGTTGCACGTGCCCTTGTAGATCACGTAATTTGCCCGTTCAGTACCCCTCATACCATTCTTACTGACAACGGTACAGAGTTCAACAATAGCCCTCTCGATGAGATCTGTCGCCACTTTCGTATCAGTAAATGCAATGTCGTGCCTAACCATCCGGCTTCCAATGGCCTTGTAGAACGCCACAACCGAAAAATCTTAGAGTGCCTCAGACATCTAGGCTCCCATAGTTCGTCCTGGGATGACTGGATTCCCCAAGTGGCATCTTCCATCAATAGTTCCATCAATGCATCCATTGCTGAATCTCCCTTCTTCGTCCTCTTTGGTTTTGACAAGGACCTCCCATACTCTCTCTTATCCTCAAAGCCAGAACCCATCTACAACATGGATGATTATGTTAAACTAAAATTGGCCAACTTCCAGACAATCCACCAGTATGTCCAATCCACTTTGGCTTCCTCTCAGGAGGACATGCTGCAGCGCCAACATAAGTCCGCCTCTCCTATCACTATCAATGTAGGCGATCTTGTCTTTGCTCATTCCCATACGCGTTCCTCCAAGTTGGATGACAAATTTACAGGGCCCCACCGAGTTCTCACTCAACAACAAGACAACAAATTTCACCTCCAGGACCTGTCCACTAGGGACACCAGATGGGTCCACGTCAATGACTTAAAGCGAGCACCCCGTGGCCTCGTGTTGGAAGAGTCACTTACACAACCTCCTGCCCCCTCTTCCCCTCCTCCCATCCCTCAGTCTACCTTGTCTCCACCTATCCCTCAGTCTCCTTCCTCTCCATCTCCACCTGCTCATTCATCAATCAATCAATATCGGTCCAAACTGCGCTCTGCCCATCAACCTCTTCACAACCTCCCCCATTAACTCTACCCTGATTTTCTAGGTACGATGTTAGCGATCTCCCTGCTCGCAGTGCTGACCCTCCTGGGGTCTGGGTCAGGTCAGGACGATGGTGGAGTACGTCCCAGGGCCTTGGTCAGCTCGGGAGGCGAGGTAATGCTTATCGACGACATCGCCTCTTTGCGCTACGATCTTGCGCCCCTGGCCGACGTAGCCATTGCCCTACCTGCCTACGCGCACCAGCTCCATGGAATCAGGAACCATCTCACGGCCCTCATGGGGACACACAACCCGAATGAGTATCTCTATAACTTTTTCCTCCCACTCTCCTGGCAATTGCAATACATAAGTACCAGATTCACTGAGCTCAATGACACATTTTCCATTCAGACACCCGTGGGTCGTTCTCGTGTGAAACGAGGTCTCTTCGACTTCGGCGGTGAGATTCTGAGTGGCTTGTTTGGCGTTGCTACAGCCCGTGACATTTCTGGCTTCAAATCTGATCTCACTCATTTAGCTTCAGCCCTAGAATCACAACGCCGAGTCATTAAAATCCAACACACTATGTTACAGAAGCTCACAACCCAACTCAATGAAGTCACGTCCACTTTAAACAATTTCACTGATGTCTTACAACGCCACCTTTCAGATCTCAACGTTATCTCTCAGTTCTTCTACCTCAAACTCAACATGGATAATCTCCAACTGGCCGTTGACTCTCTCCTGTCTCAAGTCTCTACCTTGGTTCGTATCCTGGTCGATGCTATCAATGGACGTGTCACTGCCGACTTAGTACCTGTCTCAGCTCTCCGTTCTGTCCTGGAATGGGCTCACTCCACCTTCGGTCTCTCCCCAGTCCTCCCTTACTCCTCCCTTGAATATTATTATCCTGTTCTCGAAGCCACTCTTCTCACTACATACGTCGTCGTCCATATTCCTCTCCGTTCTGCCATAACCTTTAACCTTTTCCACATCATTCCCTTCCCTTTCCGCCTCAACAACTCCTTGTTACAGGTATCTTTTCCTTCAGAATATTTCCTCCTCTCCCATGATCATCTTTCCGTTGCCTTCCTTTCTTCCACAGACCTCCAGCAATGTTCCTCCCTTACTCCGACCTCTCGTCTCTGTGCTGCCCACCTTTTTGCTATCTTCCCTAGCAGTGCTACACCCTGTGAGTCTGCTTTAGTTCGCAACCATTCCATCTACTCGGCCTGTTCTTTTGTCCCAGCTCCTGACCTCCCGGTCCACCATGCTCACCTCAACCATGTCCAGTATTTCTTCTTTGCTGTTCCCATCTCTGTCACAACCATGTGTCCTGGTTCTTCCGTTTGCTCCGTCCCCGCTAGTGGTCTCTACAAAGCCCCTGACTATTGTACCGTCAAATCAGAGTCCGTCATCACTTACGCCACTCGCTATCACCAAGCTGTTCGTAAACACTCCTATGACATCTTTCAACCAATCGACATGCCTTCAACCCTACCATCTGCCAACATTACCATCACCTCCCCTCGCTTGCGCATGCTCACCTTCCTCAATGACAGTGATTTCATTATGGATCAATTTTCTCTGGCCTTCAGCCGTTCATGGGTTCATCCAACAGTTGTGTTTCCCCCTGTGGTTATCGCTTTCATAGGTTTTCTACTCATCATCTGTGCAGTGCATTGTTGTGTCAGAAAAATGGAACGTCGACTCCAGGAAATCAGAGTCGCTACCGGCATAGTACGCCCTACACACGACGTAGAAACTCCCCGTACTTAGTGCCATCGCATTCCGTGACTACCATTGCCATCTAACATTTAACCAACCTGTGAACAGCACTCTGCCTACTAGAAAATGATGGTATTTCTTTCATGCATTACTGAGTGACAGTGTATCCTACAGAAAATACAAAAAAAAAAAATGAAGGAAGAACAACAATAGAACTCTCATATCTACTCCTTGTTTATCATGTATCAAACTATTATTGTGTAATTCCCATTATGTTTATATATACCTTCGACCCTTACTGAATTTGTACCTATTAATCCTTGTATATCTCATCTGTATACGAGTATATCGTTCTAATACCCTCCCCTCAACATGGCCATGTCTCCCCTACTGCCCCTGTATCATACTTATCCCTTGTACAAACCTCCCGGTCCTGCCTTACTACTATAATCAAACACCATTTAACTCCCGGTGTCAGGAGACACCGTCTCAGCTACCCGGGGGAGTAGTGTACCCCCTCCACAATATGTCTACCCCCGATGTATATATGTCCCCCCCCAATGCATACATGCCTCCACTAATCTTGCTAGGTCAGCACCCTTTCCCACGCCTGAAGACGGCGTTATTGCATCAGTTCTTAGCAGACAGCCGAGAAAGGCAGACTGTTTTACTGTGAGCTTGTAATAAACTCCTTATCTAGCTGTTTGTACACGGAGTTTCTATCACCAAAGTATTGCAAGTTACACTCTCAGCTTTCCTTTTTTCTTTAGAATATCTCTTGTGAGTGAGAACATATTCATCAGCTAAAACTGCAGCATCAGACAAATTATCTATTCTTTTCTCATCAAGATATAGGCTTACATCTTTATTAATACACCTTTTGAAGTCCTCCAGCAAAATCATCTGCTTAAATTTATCAAAATCAGAATTTACATTCTTAGAATTTAACCACTGCTCTAACAGATCTTCTTTGATTTTTACATACTCAGCATGGGATTGCTTATCTTGCTTATAAGTTGTCCTAAATTTTACTCTATAGGCTTCAGGAACAAGCTCATAGGCCTTAAGAATCAAGCTCTTAACTACATCATAATTATCAGATTGATCCTGAGGCAAAGATGCATAAGTTACTTGAGCTTTACCGGTGAGAACAGTTTGAAGGAGTACTGGCCAATACTTTTTGGGCCAATTAAAACCTGTAGCTACCCTCTCAAACAACTGAAAATACTTTGTTAAATCAGATTCATTAAAAGGAGGGACAAGTTTAACATTTTTAGCCACATCAAAATCATCAGAGCTAGATGATCCAGTTCCACCTTGTTTCATGCGATTCTCATGGTCTGCCTGAATCCTAGGTAGTTCAATTTGTGCCTGAGCCTGTGCCTGTGCCTCCTGAATACGAGCCTGAGACTCAGCCTCCTTAGCATTTGCCTGAAACTCAGCCTCTTTAGCACGGGCCTGAAACTCAGCCTCCTTAGCACGAGCCTCCTGCAGGGCTAGCTGTAACTTAGCTATTTCAATCTGCGTTTGCTCATCTGGAGGAGTTACATTAAACAAGCTTTCATTAATCATGTCAACAGTTTGATCTTTAGAATGATGAGAGCGAACAGCAATTCCCAATTGTTGAGCAACAAGCTTAAGTTCATTCTTGGTTCTGTTTTCTACATCACACACTGTTTGCACATTTGACAAAAAATCTTTGGCTTCATCAAGCGTAGTAATAGTAGACATCATGAATAAATCACAGTCACAAAATATCAAGCAATATCCTTATGATAATATCCTGAATATCCTGATAAGAGGTCGCCAAATTTATGTTACGGAACAGAGAGAGATAATGAACACTTCAAGTGAGAATACTAAAATCACTACTGTCCCGCAAAGTTCCAGGTTCAAAACAAAAGAGTTAGGTAAAATTACAAGTTAAAGTTTAATCCTCAAACTAACAACTAAACATTCAGGACTCATAAGGATAAGGTAATGGCAAAAAACAGGTTAAATATATGGTTAACTGCAATAGCCTCTATTAACACGAAATTAGCAATTTATCTAAGTCAGCCCTGATAAAATGAGAAAACCGGATAATGCTCAGTTAATGCAAGATATATTATTACAGATACAAAATATTAACAATGGCTGACATCAAAAACTCCACATGAATCACAAAAACCTCACCAGGCCCACGAACCACGACCCCATGCCATACAGCACAAGAAAAAAAATGCAATAACACTTATACTCAAATTACACAGCAGCCAGATGGTTGGAGACTTCCTGAGCACTCACAAAAATAATAACAACTGTACAAAGGAGGACAGAGATGTGAACAAAATGAGGAGTAGATCTAAGTGGCAATTAATGCAGAGACTGAGCTCATTATATAGGGGCCGGCAGAGCTTGATACAACTTGTAAGAAGGACGTGCAAATGAAGCCAAAGGGGACAAAGAGTTGACACTCCTGCTCTGAACAACAGAAAGAACGACTTACTCTACTATAAGGGAGGAGAAGGGGGGAGTGAGGTAGAACAGGGAAGCTTGGTCACTATGGAAGCCACGAGGCGAATCGTGATCAAACATGCAGCATACTGTATGTTAGAATTATACAAAGGATGATGAAATCATAGGCTATGTAACAATATATATATATATATATATATATATAGATATATATCTATATATATATAGAGATTAAGCACCGTTGGGTCTGGTTAGTACTTGGATGGGTGACCGCCTGGGAACACCAGATGCTGTTGGCATCCCTACGTGTCAAGTGGGGTTGGTGGAGGATTAGTGCCCCTCCCTGTAAAACAATTAACTCTAAGCCGTTGGCCACCCCGTTTGGGATACATGGCGTCTGGCAATGAATGAATATATATATATATATATATATATATATATATATATATATGTGTGTGTGTGTGTGTGTGTATGTGTGTGTGTGTGTGTGTTCAGTGTTTCATAAAATCGTCTTTATGTGGAATTAATGCAACAGAAAAAGACGTCAGCATTTTCAAGGACTTAGGTTGAATGAAACTTCAGGCGGTAACAAAAAAATATTAATAAACGAGAAATAAATCAAGTCATGGTACTGAAGGCATTAACGGCTCGGTGATGGTGTTTTATACTGTGTTGTCGCTGCTGCCAGACGCTTTACTTGGCTAAGAGAGTGTCCTAATGGTGGTGGGATTAGTGAAGGTTGTATCTAAACACTGCTGTGGGAAAAACGAAATATCTTTACTGTGCTGAAAAAGCTAAGGGAATAGGTGACCGGGCTACGCCTCTTGGGGACACACAGGATCGTGTATTCTTTGCCGTCTCTTGTGGATTCGAACCAAAATACACAGAGTCAGAATCACAAGCAAAATTCTGACCAGTTCTCTGGCCTAACTAGGATTTGCCTTAGCAGGTAGGACAAGGAGAATGAGGAAGTTTTCTTTGTCCCTACTTCTAAATCCCTCATCTGCCTATCTCCCAGTCCTTTATTGCCCCATCAGGAGCGTAGGGACCAAGAACTAGGCTACTTAGTCCAGATATATAAGGCGAGTAACCAGTTGCTCGACCCTGAGCGGCGCTATGTAAGTAATAAACCTCAGCTACCCCTCCAGTGTACACTATTATTGGCCACAGCTAAACGGAGTTATTTGACCAACTGGACCGCAAGGCGTCCATTTGACTTTAAGGTTACCTCCAAACCCAGTAAATGATTTCCAGGACTAAAATAAACAATTTGACTTGTCGCTGCATGCAGCCACCTGAAGGTAGCACTACAGCATGTGAGTGAATGGTATTCGCTCCTATATGTAATTTGCAAAAGTAAATTTAGGTTATAAGAGAGAAATTACTGCACAAGCTAAGTCGGTCTTGGCATGAAGACAAAGAAGATAAGTGCAGGATATCCCTTGTCTCCTGATCTTCCTGCAAAACAAAAGAAGGTTACGACAGGGAACTGCTTGTGTATGTTAGTGTATTGAAGTTACAGTTCCAGGAATTGTTTATTGGGAAGAATTATACCCACAAGGGAAAGTTTTATACTGCAAGGGTACAACAGTTCTGGCCCGACTTGGAGCCTCTTCAGGTAGGCTACATTTCGTCTTGAGGGTCCAGGTCGAGCAAGAAGAGTTTTTTCTTTGCCACCCATGCCTCCAGCACGAAGTCCCTCACCACCAGCCATAAGAGTAGGGGCCAGGGCCTAGGCTGCTCAGTGTGTCAAGGCATCTCAAAATGAACGGATCTTGAATTTGGCTTTCTGTTATTACCGGCCGCGATAGAGAAGCTGGTATTGTTTTCAGTTTGTCTGTTAGTCTGTGTGTCTGTTAGCATAACTTCGCAATCGCTCAAGATATCACAAAATTTTACAGGTGTGTAGTAGGGAAAAAATCGATCACTGTTTCGAAATTGATGAAAGTAGGTCAAGGTCTGTGTGTCTGTTGCCACGATAACCCCGCAGCCGCTCAAGATATCATAACAAAAATTTACAGGTGTGTAGTTGGGACGAAAATCTCTTACGAGTTCGAAATTGATGAAAGTAGGTCACGGTCAAGGTCATATTCCGAGCAGCGCTATATATCCCATTGGATCCCAGGGGTGCTGGGCGAGGCATCACACTGGGAGGGTACTGAGCATACCGCCCTCCGCCTATCGGCTCATAGTAGCGAAGCTCATAGGTCCCTACCCAGGGGTTCCCTACTTTATAGACTTGAAAAATCCCAGTTCTGTCCAATACTCGGGACACTGGGCTCCACTTCCGATATATATAAATATATATATATATATATATATATATATATATATATATATATATATATATATATATATATATATATATATATATTGGCTCGCAGCTGGTGTGATTATCCCCCTTGGGGGTGTCTCTAGTTTTGTTCTTATTTTTTTCCTGGAGCGAACAACCTTCCGAACGTCTGGCTTTGGTTCCTTCTTCCTTGCATTAAGAAAAAAAGTCATACATTTAAGGCAAGAGTGACCAGTAAGCAAGCTCTGAACAGTACTGTATTATGTTAGCAATGAACTCAACCAACCCTCGGACTTCGTCTGTTGTAGACCCTATCATGTTGGAAAGGTTTAACCTAGCATGGTACCAAGGATTTTGTCAATAAATACAATGTCCTTATGTAGGTAAAGTGGGCTCGCCTACTGTGCAAGCTCAGAGTGCGTGAATTGCACTGTGTGCGAGTGACCAAAAATCATAACCAAAAACCTTGAATGCGTGAGTTTACCTCATAGAACGCGAGGTAGAGGCAAGGAGTGGCTCACAAACGTCATTTTCCATTAGTACGCGATCCCCCCACACACACAACACTTCCATCATCACGTTTCGCGATGTTGATGCACAGAAATTCCCGGGCATTCTACTGCGCAGCTTGGGGTAGGAGGCGGCAGGTGTGCCATTACAGACAAGGCTCGTGCACAGTGTGGATCCACTCTCTGCAGCTAACCTGTCATGTGCAACGTGTGGCTTTTTTTTGCTCCATCCTGGGCTGTACTGCACCTTTGCCACACCATGCCTCCAGCCCAAAGAGTTATGAAACTCTTCATGCACACAACCAAGTTGGAGATTATCAAGCTCAAGGAGGAGGGACAAGGAAACACAGTTATCGGCAAAGACCTGGGACTGGCTGAATCAACAGTGAGGACAGTTTGGAAGAACCACGACGGCATCAGGGAACTTGTGAAGATGTATGGTGCATCTGAGCTAGCCGGCCGTTCCCGGGTGAGAAATTCGTGCGATGATACTTATGGAACGGTATTTTGCCACCTACATTATGAGGAAGGAGAAGGAAGGTGTACCACTGAATGGCAGATTTATTCAGAACCAAGCCCAGCTCTTTTACAAGGCAGCATCTCGCAAGTTATCTGTGGACAAACCTTTCAAGGCATCAGTAGGATGGCTGCACTGTTTTTTGAAACGCAAGGAATTCTGTCACATCAAACTGTCTGGTGAACATGCCTCTGCCAACGACCTGGCCACGAGAGAGTATCCTGTGATATTTAGAATGCTTCTTGAAGAAGGACAGTACACCAAGGACCAGATCTACAACGTCGACGAAAAAAGTCGACTACTGACTACTTACATCGCTAAAAAACAGAAACAAGCCCCTGGTCGCAAGCTCCAGAAGTGTAAGATGATGGTAATGTTCACTGTAAACCTATCTGGGAGCCACAAGATGAGGTCAGTTGTTGTACACACAGCTTCACACCCTAGGTGCTACAAAAACCTCACGACCATGGACACAAGTGGCCTGTACTGGTACAAGTCTGCAAATGGTTGGCTGACCAGGAACATTATGTCAGATTGGTTAACGAAGCACTGCGTCCCCGATGCCAGGGCCAAGTGTCGGGAACTTGGCATGCTCCTTGCGCTGGACAATGCACCAAGCCACCCTCCATACCTAGAATATCTGCACAAGGATCGTCGTGTTGTGTTTGTGCCACCCCAGACATCACTCATGCAGCCACTGGATCATGAACTGATTGCCACTGTGAAGCACTTCTACAACAAGCAAGTGTATGCCTACCTACGCAGGAAGACTGACGCACAAGAGGAGCTTCATGCCCTACAAGAAGATAACCACGAAGACTTCAATGAGGCACCTGCTCCCGTACCATCTCCGCCAGCAGCTGTATCTCAACCCGCCACAGGTGACCTGACTGTTGAGGCATTTTGGTGTCATTTCACAGTGAAGGACGCAGTTGACTTTCTCCAACAAGCATGGCACCAGATTACACCTGCAACGGTGAACCATGCATGGCAACTGCTCGTGCCTCACTTATGCGTGACTCATGAGACGGCCATTCAGCCACTGGCCAAGGCTGAGACAGCAACAGTGACAGCAGCACTTGCTGTACCAGATTTTGAGGATGTTACTTTGGCGGACATACGAGAAGTGCATGCTGCTACTGAGGAACAGCCTCCCGAGGAAGTCTTGCAACGGATAAACGAGGCTGATGCAGAGCCCGACGCCAGGCAGAGTCAAGTTGAGCAGCCTAGTGTGATGGAGGGGAGGACAGAGCTGTGTATGTCAAGAATAAGCAAGATCCTTGCTGCCAAGGAAGAGGTGAAGGAACAGGAAGTCAGCAACCTAAGAATGGAGGAGGTTCTCGTTGGTATCAACAAAGTCTTTCGTTTCTGCACGGACAGGCATAGGCAAGAAATAAAAAGAAGACAGAAGCTCATAACAACTTACACACAGTGGGCTCAAGTTAGTGAAACTGAGGAACCAGCTACATGTCTGATCCTGTTCCTGTTGAGGATGAAGAGGATGCAATGTCATATGTGCAGCATTGGACTTCGAGGGGTTTATGGCCGAAGTGAGTGACTTAGAGGCTCCTGGGGAAGGTGCTCATGAGGAGTCTGTGGAGGGAAGTGTTGGTGCGGCTGGAGGTGCGGTGGTGGGTGCGGCGCTGTAAGTGTTGCCACGCCTTGGAACCCCTGTTATTTAAGTCCATCAGGCCTGTTGTCTACTGTTGTTAAGGTGACTGCCCATATTTTTGTTATTGTAGCAATATCTGTAGTACAATGTCTGAAAAAAATTGACCTTTATTATGTCTCTAGGGGTCAAAAAATGTCCAGGTATGAGGGGGTACTGCCCATATGTTATTTTTCCCATAAGATTATGTATTCTCAGTGCGCAATTTCACAGAGCACGAGGACCAGGACTGCCCAATCTCTCGCGCTCTGTGCGAGCCCACTGTATAATTCTTCGGTCGTAAGAATGTTTGTGAATGACATCCCAGGTCTCTTGTCTGCCTCCAGCTCATGACGGACTAACATTCTGTTCTTGCCGCCACCAGCCGATTTTACTCAGATGTGGAAAAATTATCTACCTATCTATCTTTCCATTTATATATATGTCTGTCTGTATATCTATCTATCTGTATCTGTCTATCTATCTATTGCCAGACGCCTTAATCCCGTGAGGGGTGGCCACAAACAAATCGCCTCCATGTTGCTGTGAACTGAAGAAGTTAAATGTAGCCTTCATTTATCCATTCATTGTAAGAGGTCTTGCATAAGATGAATAAAGTATACGCGACGTAACAAGAAGGAACTAATAATAAAAGTTACTGCATGACAGTACTGTGATACCAACTCTAACGTATTGATGTGAAGCTTGGACCTTGTTGGAGGGAGAGAAGTCAAGAATGAGAGCAGTGGAAATGAGTTATTTGAAAGGAGCATGTGGAGTCACATGGAGAGACAGACTGACAGATGAGGAAGTGAAGGAACGTTGTGGTGTGGATGTGGATGTGACAGGAAGCGTTAGGAGAAACACACTGGGGAGGTTTGGCCATGTGCGGAGGATGGAGAGCGAGAGACTGACGAGGAGAATGTATGTGAGTGGAGTGGAGGGGAGGGAGTGGGTGAGGGAGGCCAAGGATGAGATGGAGGGATGGAATGGAGAGGTATATGAGAGAGGGGAATGTGACCCGGGAGCAGGGCAGTGAAATGGCAGGGGAAAGGGCGACATGGAGGCGATTTGCTTGTGGCCACCCCTTACGGGATTAAGGCGTCTGGCAATAGATAGATAGAACTAATACGTCCTTGGGCCGAAGTAGTTAACCACTTCACACCGAGGACTTCATTTCCATTTTAAAATTACTACCGTCAAGTTTTTTTTTTTTTTTTTTTTTTTGGCTTGGAAGAACACCCTATTTGGAACACTGCAGGAATTATACTCTTTTTACTTTAACTTGGCCTAAAATTCCAGTCATCATCTTGAATGCTGAGCTGTAACAATAAATTAACATCCGAATATGGTGTTAGTCATGAAGAAGTGCTATGGAAGGGATGTAGAGCCATAGCACTTTTTCCGCCACCGAGCTACGTGAAATAAGCTGCAAAGGACGATAATCTGAGCCAAGTTAAAGTCAAATCGGAATAATCAAGGCTGTGTCTAACGCCTGCAGCTGGAAATAGTCTCTACAAAGCTTAATAAAATCCTGTGGAGACGCCAAAAGTAATCTAAATGAAGGACATCACCGGAAACAGCAGGTCAAGTCATGGTTACGCTAATTTATGCTCTCTCTCTCTCTCTCTCTCTCTCTCTCTCTCTCTCTCTCTCTCTCTCTCACACACACACACACACACACACACACACACACACACACACACACACAGTCTTAGAAACAAGTTTAACGAACTCAAAATCCTTCTAAGTGTCGAAGATTTTCATATAATTGCCGTAGCAGAAACGCATCTTGATACAGGTAATAAAGATTTATTAACTGAATACCAGTTAGACTCGTATAAATTTCACTATAAATGCAGAGAAAATGGACGCTTAGGAGGTGGTGTTGGGATATATGTAAAAAATCACTTAAACCCAACAGAGGTAACCTTAAGTGGACAGAACACCGAAGTGGTCTGTGTCAAATTACGTTTAAAATATATGAATATAAATAGTGTTACAGTCTACCGTCGCCCTACTCATACTCCAGAGGAAGACACAGAACTATATAGTACCTTGCAGGAAGTTCTCGATGGGGACGAAACGTTGATTACCGGCGACTTCAATCTGCCGTCAGTAAATTGGAATACAGTTACCGGTAGCACTAATAATGACAAAAGAATGACAGATTTCATTAAGAACAACTTTTTATTTCAATGTGTCATGGAACCGACAAGACAGGGCAATATCTTAGATCTTGTTATCACTACAAATGAAGATATGGTCTCAAGCCTCACTGTGGGTGAACATCTAGCATCTAGCGATCATAATCTCATAAGATTTTCCATGAATCTCTCACATAATGAGTGCACAAGTAAAACTAAAATGCCGAACTATAAAAACGCAGATTTTAACGACCTAAAGGACGCCCTGAGTACATTAGCTGAACACATAGAAAGAATTAATGATGTAAACCAAATGTGGGCAGAATTTAAGCACGTATTCATGACCGCTCAAGACAAGTACGTGCCAATGAAATGTAGACAAAACAAGGGTAGAAACAAACCAGCGTGGTTTAATGCCGATATTAGCAGAGCAGTTAAAGAAAGAAACCGTCTCCGCACCTTGCTTAAAAGTCACACTAGTGAATTACTCACAGGGCAATATACCAGTAGTAGAAGAAAAGTTAAAAAACTCATTAGAACAGCTAAACGACAATTTGAAATTGATATAGCAAAAACAAGTTCTACGGATCCTAAGCTTTTTTATGGATACATTAACGGCACTAAGAGACTCAAGGCGGGCGTTGGTCCACTTATCAGTGACGAGGGTGCTCTTATCTCGGACAATCAGGAAATTGCCTGTACTTTAAATAAGTTTTTCAGTTCAGTTTTCACAGTAGACGCCAGTGACACCATCGAAGAGCATCAAATGTCAATCCAAAACGCACTAAGTGATATGCATATTAGCAGTAATGAAGTGAGAGATAAACTTAATAAAATGAACGGTAATAAGACTCCCGGCCCAGACAATTTCTACCCTAAAATACTAAAAAATGTGATGGATGTAATATGCAGTCCTCTAACATCTATCTTTAACAAGTCCCTACAACAAGGAAAGGTTCCAGCAGACTGGAGAATGGCTAACGTGACCCCTATATATAAAAAGAGCAGTAGAGATCAACCAGGTAATTATAGACTAATTAGCCTAACCTCTGTCTTGGGAAAGATCCTCGAATCATTAATTAGAGATAGGGTAGTTGAGTTCCTAGAAACTAATAACGTAATTAGGAACAGCCAGCATGGCTTTAGAACGCGGAGATCATGCGTGACAAATTTAATTGTTTTACGATACACTTTTTTAAAATGAATGATTGTACCAGGTCACTTGATATAATCTACTTAGACTTCCAGAAAGCCTTTGACAAAGTGCCGCATGATA
Organism: Coenobita brevimanus; assembly: GCF_032717465.1. Classification (NCBI taxonomy): domain Eukaryota; kingdom Metazoa; phylum Arthropoda; class Malacostraca; order Decapoda; family Coenobitidae; genus Coenobita; species Coenobita brevimanus. The sequence goes on along the minus strand of NC_137002.1, from coordinate 9,269,465 downwards.
AACTAATGACAAAAGTAAGATCACTCAGAATTGACGGAAATATTCATAGGTGGATACGTTGCTTGTTAAGTGAGAGAAAGCAACGAGTCGTTATAAATGGAGTAGAGTCAGACTGGGCTCCAATGACCAGTGGTGTTCCTCAGGGATCAGTGTTGGGACCAGTCCTATTTATTATGTATATTAACGATATCGATGTTGGCCTAAACAATTTCATTTCTAAATTTGCAGACGACACAAAAATCGGCAACACTATATTAACTGAAGAAGATAGAATTAGCCTTCAAAATGACCTTAATAAAATTATCAGCTGGTCAGAAAAATGGCAAATGCCCTTCAGTGTAAGCAAATGTCAGGTACTGCAATGTGGGAAGAAAAACAAAAGGTATGATTACGAATGAAGGGCCAAATCATTAGCAAGTCCTCACTAGTTAAGGATCTAGGCGTACTAATTTCAGACGATCTGAAATGTTCAAATCAATGTATCTCTGCCGCCAATAAAGCCAACTGGGCCCTAGGCTTCATCAAAAGACATTTTACATATAAAAGCAAAGATATTGTAATCCCCCTATACAAAAGCATAGTCAGGCCACACTTAGAGTTTGCAGTGCAATTTTGGGCACCTTACCTAATTAAAGATATAGAAATACTGGAAGCAGTCCAGCGTAGGGCTACCAAGTTAATCCCGTCCCTGAGGAATAAACCATACCTCGAGAGACTCAAGGAATTAAACCTATTCTCTCTTAGAAAACGGAGACTCAGGGGACAACTGATTGAATGTTTTAAGAATCTAAAAGGTTTTAGTAATACTGATTCAAACAAGTTATTCACAGTAATTGCCGAGACTGTAGCTCGAGGAAATGGTATGAAGTTGCAAGCAAGGAGGGCTAATCTTGATACAACCAAAAACTTCGTCACTTACTCTTTTGTAAGCGAATGGAATAAACTCCCTGGGAATGTGATTGAGAGTGGTACCATAAATATATTTAAAAAGAGACTGGATATGTATCTCGATGCAATTGTTATCGTTTAGTTAGGATGGAGCAATTATTGCATATTCGCGTCTGCATTCATGTGTCTATTAGACACAGACAATATTACAGAATATAAATAATAGATAAACATTGTATTCATATTTTGATTTAAACAAAAACAAAAAACATAAAAAAAAATTGCATGCATAGAGTAAGTATGTGGCTGTATGCCCAAATTTTCCTTTTCCATACTATTCTACATTCTGCCGATCCTATAAAATTCCTTCAGGTTTTTCATTCCTGCAAGGTATTACTTCCTCTCTTGCTTCCTGTACGGCAAATGCCGGAGGGTCTGCAGGGTGGGGGAGAGAGCCTTCTGCTGTGCTATCCTTTTCTCCTGCTCCTATGCACTATATTAGGATTAAGGCCGGACCACCTCGTAGGGACCGTAAGGTCTGTGTGGTCTGTGTATCCATGTAACTCTCTCTCTCTCTCTCTCTCTCTCTCTCTCTCTCTCTCTCTCTCTCTCTCTCTCTCTCTCTCTCTCTCTCTCTCTCTCTCTCTCTCTCTCTCTCTCTCTCTCTCTCTCTCTCTCATCGTTAGCAACACCTCGAGGACTTCGTTAGTTAATTCACATAACCTCCACACACATTTATTCAGCCTAAGCGAGATGTAGTGAACTAGTTACTGAGGCTTATATTTAATCCATTGAATCCAAAAACTGTTATTGTGGGTAAATTCGTGTGGGGAAGGCAAAGAGTGGAATGCAAACTATATCATCTGGCTGAAGGGGTTAAACAGCAGGGATTACGCGTTGGTTAAGTTATGGTCATCCAGCGTTAATGTTCATTCTGATGGTGGTGATGTGTTGCTTGCTGACACGGAACAAGATCGTTGCAGACATGTTCAGAGTTTTATGCAGGCCTGTGGGCGGGGAAGTATGAAAGCAAATGTGGGTGAGTGGAAGATGATGCTTGGAGAGAGAGAGAGAGAGAGAGAGAGAGAGAGAGAGAGAGAGGGGGGGGGAAGAGAGAGATGGGGGGGGATAACTGATAGTGCGCTGTACTGGTGGATGGAGTGAACTTAGAAGGGATGGAAGTGTATTAATATCGCGATGCTGTGAGTGAGAAAGAGAAGAAAATGATGGGCCGTGTAGTTAAAAAGCAAGTTGTCTGGTGATGTGAAAATCCTAACACGAAGAACAGATCCGAGTACAGAAGGGGTCAAAAGACTGCATGAACGTGTATTAGTCCGTATTTTATAGTATGTATTTGAGATTAACGAATGACACTATATTCAGTTTTTTTTTTTTTTTTTTTTTTTTAATCGAGGCGAAGATGCACTTGGAAGGTTGGTGATGATTGGCTGAGTGCAACAGTACTTCATAATCTCTTTACTCGTTAGCATTAATAATTGACAACATATATCTGAGGGGGAAATTTGGGTTAGTAAATGTATATCGGACATGTTGCGTTCAGCCAATCACCACCAACCTGTCAAGTGCATCTTCGCCTCGATAAAAAAAGAAAAAAAAAAAATGAGTATAGTATAAAAAAAAATCACGTGTTCAAATTTCATGTGAATTATGAAGGAATGAGATGAGTACAAATATAGAGAAATGAGTGTGTTTATGAAAGAGTAGAAGAGTGTGTTTGAATGTTTTAGTGACAGAGTAGATGTGAGTAGGTTGAGGAAAAGGGTAGTTATGAGTGACTTTGAGGACAGGAGGCATGAAAGTCATAAAAGTAGGTTGGTAGATCATGCAACTGAATGAGTAAATAGGATGTTGTAAAGCATCAGAGGAAGCAAAGGAGCTGAGGCAAGATAGAAGTTAAAGGACTGAGGGTGTGCAGTACATGTGAGTTACGCCATTATATTTAAATTGGCAGTCGGCGGAATTGTTCTAACTCACAGCCATTACGAAGCGCAGTGTTGTGTGGATTATTTGCCCTGTGGATTCGGGGGCAAGGATTTCGAAGAGTTCAGTGATATGGGAAGGAATGTGTGGACCATTTATTTCTTGGCAGTCGGTTCAATGCTTCGCCAAATTTTATGCATTCCACGTCGTATTTCTAGATTCCTCTTACTCCATATAATATTGGGAAAGAGCGCTAGGATTATTATTATTATTATTTTTATTATTATTATTATTATTATTCATTTCTTAAACATGCTATACAGTTATATTCCGATCATGCAGAAGAATTATTTTTGTATCGCGAATTACACGCTGTAGTCAGGCAGAACTTGGTCATTTTCCGTAGTACGTAAAACATTATTGGTGACTGTATGATGGGGTGTATTACTGGTGACTGTATGATGAGTGTATTACTGGTGACTGTATGATGGGGTGTATTACTGGTGACTGTATGATGGGGTGTATTACTGGTGACTGTATGATGAGTGTATTACTGGTGACTGTGTGATGGGGTGTATTACTGGTGACTGTATGATGGGTGTATTACTGGTGACTGTATGATGGGGTGTAATACTGGTGACTGTATGATGGGTGTATTACTGGTGACTGTATGATGGGGTGTAATACTGGTGACTGTATGATGGGTGTATTACTGGTGACTGTATGATGGGGTGTAATACTGGTGACTGTATGATGGGTGTATTACTGGTGACTGTATGATGGGTGTAATACTGGTGACTGTATGATGGGTGTATTACTGCATGACTGTATGATGGGTGTTTACTGGTAACTGTATGATGGGTGTATTACTGGTGACTGTATGATGGGGTGTATTACTGCATGACTGTATGATGGGTGTTTACTGGTAACTGTATGATGGGTGTATTACTGGTGACTGTATGATGGGGTGTATTACTGGTGACTGTATGATGGGGTGTATTACTGCATGACTGTATGATGGGTGTTTACTGGTAACTGTATGATGGGTGTATTACTGGTGACTGTATGATGGGTGTATTACTGCATGACTGTATGATGGGTGTATTACTGGTGACTGTATGATGGGGTATATTACTGCATGACTGTATGATGGGTGTATTACTGGTAACTGTATGATGGGTGACTTATCAACTTTGGAGAAGCTTGTCAACTGATGGAGTCAAATGTAACTCCTCCATTTGATAGAATTTTCGTAAGCTGATTAAAACATTCTAATCTAAAGGATGTAAGAAATTTGTAAAGACGTCAGTGAAGTGAAGGTGTCAAAGACTACGACAAAAAGCAAGGGAAACCACTTCCAATGTTGTGGCCTTGAATATTACCACCTGTTTTGGTGATCGGGATGCACTGAGTTGGGAAAGTGAAAATTCCGTAGTGCTGTTGTTATTGACGATCAACCCCTGTGCGTCTGGCCGAGCAAACATCCAACGCAGGCATGCAACCATCCCTGCAGCAATGTTCTGCGCGATGAACCGATGTTCCCTTGCGGCTAACAGCGCCCCGTGCAAGCGAGGCGCGGGGAAAGTGTGGAGGTTTGGTTTCCTGTATAGATGCTCCATTTGCGTCACTCCACCCAGTCAGCAGGGGCACCACAAGAGACTCCTCATCTCCCCGTTATCTGGTTATATGGTTACCACCCAGCGTTGTAAATGGTTTCCTGAGTTATAGGAAACCACAAAGTTTGTCACTCAGTGCAGAGCCACTTGTAACAGAAAGAATACTTAAAAGTGACAGGAAAACTGGTAACTATTAAGTGCCAGTGTGAACCAGATTCACGTGAAATCCGCAAGTACATCTCGTGTCAGGCATAATAATCTGTTTTTGAAAAGAAAATTTCTCTTTAGGATTTTTTTAAAATTAGTTACCTTACCAACAGCTGTCAGGTACCACGGGACATTTTTCAAATACAGGAAAATACCTCAGTCGTAAACTTTCATACTCTGCTTGGTCTGAGAAATAAGGTATTCTCGCAGCACTATAGGCAATGCTTAAGGACAACAGTGAGTGTTTAGAATAATATTATGTTCCCTGATCGAATACCGCCAAGGCCATTGAGCAGGAGAGATTGGATCTTCTGCTTACGACAGTCCAGCAGCAGGGATCAAAGGGGAGAGATACTGCTCCACATTACCTACGAGTCGTACAAGTAGGGCCGTGGCAACAAGCCAGTGACACAACCCATCTTCCTTACAGAACTTTATATAAAACTAATGGGGAAAAACAATTTTTTTTTTTCCTCGTGATGGCAGAACCGTCAACAAGCTGTATTAGCCGAAGACTAATTACATAATAAATCATTCTCCGCTTAGGTAGCAACACACAACACAAATGCTGAAATTCTTCAGTCGCAAACGACAACATCAGGAAAGACACACACACACACACACACACACACACACACACACACACACACACACACACACACACACACACACACACACACACACACACACAGCACTAATTCCTTGTCAGATGATACTACATTCTGTACAATGCCTCACTGTGGATTTACTTCATAGACTACTTAAACAGAGCACAGGTAACAGAAAATTATAGTGATTTGAAAAACATATCAAAATCTACTTCAGTATATATATATATATATATATATATATATATATATATATATATATATATATATATATATATATATATATATATATATATATATATATATATATATACATCCCAGGTTAGCAGCTGAAGAAAAGTTAATCCTTGAAAGCTAAATTAGCCTTTATAGGATGTTTATACCCTCAGTACGGACACCAGTTAAATTATTCATCCCTTTACATATTTCGTATTTTTATTTTTACTTTTTTCCCTCATACTCTCCATCAAACTGAAATTGAGCACTAAAGCTGCCTGGTCAGCCGTCCGGCAAGGACCCTTCAATGTGCTCTTACGCAATATTCCCCCTGGGCTGGTGTTACTTGTGAAATATGTATGCAGATGTGCAATATTCAGGCTTTATAGTGTGAGTTGAATGAGCGAGGGAAGAAGGGCCAGGGCCACGATATGCCTGTCACACTGTCCACACCCTCTGCTTCACTGGAGCTGCGGTCAGCGCCGTCTTTAACTCTGACAGTGTCGTGTCGTCTTAATGCTTCATTCCTGCTAACACCAGCAGACTTCGCTCAGCTAAGGGGTCATGGGACCCCGTGTATTTATCAACTGAGGCTTAGAACTACTAAAACAAATTGCAACCTCTGCAACCAACTTGTATATTGCTAGTCATCATTACTTTTACATATCAATGGCTTCTAAATAATAAGGCGAAATTATGACCTTTGTAATCCGCTGGAATATTACTGTTTAGTTTAGCAAGATCTTATTAGATTATGGCACAACTTTGAGACAGTATAGAAGAACTGTCAACTTCATATTTACATTTGACACATCTGGGGCTCTGACCTAAAAAGCGATATTACAAACCGTCCAACCCACCTGGATAATACCAGTTATTGTAGTAAGATATCACTCTGCTTTGGCACAGTCCACACTAATGAAGTGAGATACGATCTTTCCATATAATCTGCATATTGCTGGTCAGTGCTTTATTTTGGGTTCCGATCTAATGAAGGAAGATTTTAACCATTCGAACGCACTAGAAAATTGCACAGCGGTTTAGCATAATTCAGTTTGGTTGTGACACAGATTCATCATCATCATCATCATCATCCCGCATTCTTTAGGATTTTTAAAGCGACCGTGGTGGCAGACGTCATGAGGCATTTAGCAGCAGTGTTCATCTTCGTAATTTATACCTTTGAGTATGTGAGGGGTTATTCACTAAGTCGTTACCCTCAAATAGGTATGTAAAGCCCGTATACGGCAGCACCACCTAAGGGACACCTCCCCACTCATTTTCCCCCATGGAACTATTTTCTCCATAGACCGATTTTCCCCCATGAATTGCTTTCTCCCATGGGCCTATTTCTGATGAACCATTTTTACCCCATGGACTTGTTTTTCCCCTGTGGACCTGTTTTTCCCCATGAACTTACTTCCCCTAACCTGTTTTACTTCATGGACGTATTTCACTCATGGACCTGTTTATCCTACATGGAACGTGTAGTGATCTATAGTCCCATGAACTATTTCCTCCACGACCTATTTCCCCCACGGATATACTTTCTCCCCATAGGGACGCAATAAATCCCCACACGGACCTTTTTCCCCCGTGGACCTAATTCCTCCATGGACCTTTTTCACCCACTGTACCTGTGTCCATTTGTGCCTATTTACCCCCTAACAACATATCCCCCATGAAGCTACAGTATTTTCCCACATGGACCTATTTCAGTTATAGACCTATATTCCCCCATCCACCAGCCAACCCACCCTCATACCTACACATTCACCCATATGTGGTAAGCCCATCTCCCTGCTTATTTTTATGTTGCCATGCATCCACCCACCCACCGATCCAAATAGCCCACCCATGTGTCCAGTCCACCCGGCCACCCTACCCCAACCCACCTATATGCCTAACCCATTCAACCACCCCAACCATCTCACCCCACCCTGCCTGCCCATCCCATCCACTACTCCCACTTCACCTACTTCGTTCACCATACCCACCCGTCTACCCACCCTGCCCATCCTCCCTATCCACCCCTCTTGTTCACCCACCCACCCTCCCATCAACCCTCCTCACTCATCCGTCCACCAATCTACCCACCCGATCACTAAGCTTGTATCACCACAAGATGACTTGTAACTTCACACACACACACACACACACACACACACACACACACACACACACACACACACACACACACACAGCCCCACACACACACACACACACACAGCCCCACACACACACACACACACACACAGCCCCACACACACACACACACACACACTATATATATATATATATATATATATATATAGATATATATATATATATATATATATTCTGTTGAGAGAGAGAGAGAGAGAGAGACTTTTTTATAGTACAGATTAGGAAAGGCGTCTTATAGTGTAGACGTTAGAATCACAGTACATTGGTTCCATTTGCTACGAGAACTCAGCCATAACCTGATCGTCTGGTGGCAGCAAAAATCGAGTAATACGTCATCGTAATAAAGATTAACTCGAGTAGGTTCAGTAAAAGCGCTTGGTAGTTGTTAGAATAAACTAACAATTAACCAGTCATTAATGAAGGAGTCAACTACTAGTGTCTACCTCTTCAGTTAGAGAGACTTTCTAAGGCTAAATAAAACAGTATTCATTCGTTTGTTCGTTTATAAAGCATGCTTGCATGCGTCGGCCTTGGCCACCTAATGGCTGCTCGCCAGACTGCTTAATCTCCAACAGCCTCTATTCATCGTCCGAGGTCATTTTCGGTCGCATTTCGCAGCTATTCCCACAGCATTCACACCTCTTACCCTACACACCCAATTGTCATCCTCCATCCTCTCCACATTCCCAAACCATCTCAACCCATCCCATCTCATCACATTACTAATATATTCAAGTTCCATCCCTCCTCCCAGCTGTTCGTTCACAATCTTAACCCCAACAGGCCTGTCATTCAAGGACGCATTACACATCCATCTAATCATTACGGTCTCCATACGTTTGAGCCTACGAATATCCACTTCCTTTACTGTCCAGGTGTCACTTCTGTACAGCATCACACTCCAATCACATGCTGTATACAAGAACCCTTTAGCACAGAGGGAGAGCTCTCTCAGTGTCTGGAGAGGCAAGAGCTCCCTGAACTTCTTCCAACTACTCCTTACCCTAGCCACAGAGCCACCTCCATCCCCACCTCCAGCACATATCATGTCCGCCATATAACAAAACTGTTCCACACACTCAAGAGACTCTCCAACAAAGTCAATCCTTTCCCTCCTTTTGCCTCTGCACCCTCCCCACTAAACATTGCACACACGAAATCAGCATTATATCACACTCAACTTCTAATACCACTACATCTCTTAGATACCCACTTATTACAAACATTGCACAAGATTGGGCTTCTCCTCACACCCTTATTGCAAATTCCACAAGACCACACTTCCTCTGCTTTGACGTACTGCCACCAGTCCTAGATATCATCACATTTGTTTTATCCGTATTCACTCTCAATCCCTTGTGTCCCATACTATCCCTCTACTTCCCAAATATTTCCTTCTCCTGCCCTCTCATTCTCTGCAGTCAGCACCAAGTCATCACACAACATCTCCCATAGGAGTCCAGTCCTGAAGTCATGTGAGAGAGCTTCATGCACCATTGCAAACATTAAGGGGCTTAAACCTGAAATTGATGCAAGACATTGTTCACGGAAAACCCATCATTCAAACTTCCATTTATTCTCACCTGCCATAACCACTCTAAACAGCCACTCCTCGATCCCATGCTTTCTCATTGCCCACCTCACCACCTCCGGGACCTCCCTAGAAACTCTACTGAAAGCCTTCTCCAAATCAACAGAAATATAGTACAGCAGCCTCTTCTTTCCTATGTCTTCATACTGAAGCTGACGAGAAATGAATATTGCATAAGCGGTCCTTTTGCCCGACATAAACCCAATCTGCTTCTCATCAATATGCACTCTTTCCCTCATCATACCTTCTAGGACTCTCTCCTTTATCTTCATTATCAGGTCCAAAAGTTTTATGCCTCTGTAGTTTTCTCTTTCCATGGCATCACCCTTCCCCTTGTACACATTTACAATCACACTCTTCAGCCAATCATCTGGAACAACACACTCACAGATAATCGTATTTGTCAAATCAGTAACTAAACCCACTCCAATATCTCCTGAGGCTTTCAACATCTCACCACTCGTCCCAGATACACCCGCTGCCTTCCCCAACTGCATTGTGTCCATTGCTGTGCTCACGGTATCAACATCAATCAAAGGTCAAGGGCCAAGCACTGGATCCGCTGATTCCAAACCTTCCCTGTTCCAGTCAAACAAACTCCTCATTCACCAACCAGTCATAATGCTCTATCCAGGCGTCTTTAATTTCCTCACTGTCCACCACTATGGTACATTTCCATCATCATTCCTCACACACCGCTCACCTCTGATTTTTCTGTTTTCCCACGTCATTTGTTTTGCTGCCTTTCATACCATACTCTTCCTTTCAGCACCATTAAAACTGTCCAGCACAAGTTTCTGAGACAGAGTTTGCCCTGAATACCTCCTTTCTAGCCTTACGTTTGGCAGTCAAGTTTTCCTCTGTTACCACCCCTTTTTTGTTCTCAGAAAAGTCATATCTTCTCCTTAACTGCAGCTTGTACATCCTCATCCCACCACCATGTTACCTTACGGCTTGGTGGGCCCATTGACCATGAAAGACATAATAATAATAATAATAATAATAATAATAATAATAATAATAATACCAATATTAAAATAGACGCTGCCATAGTCAAGGGGTTAAGTAGTCTAGGGTGGTTTAATGGTTAGTTCCCCTTATAATCAGGCTACATCCAATCGATTTTACTTCCAGTGCTCCAAAGGTTAATGAAGCTTAATATCTAACACCTTCAGTATCAAAAGACTCTCCTGTGTTGGAAAAAAATGAAAATGATGATCTTGTATTGCGCGCATAGGGCTGAAAATCTAAGAAGCGGCTTGTGTGTGTGTGTGTGTGTGTGTGTGTGTGTGTGTGTGTGTGTGTGTGTGTGTGTGTGTGTGTGTGTGTCAAGTAGTACCATTATGCATAGGCTGGTCATCGTCTCTGAGCTTTTCCACCTTTTATATTTTATTTTTGCTAAAGTTATACGGTTATATGGGTTACACAGGGGAAGAGGTGGCCGAGTCGGTAGCCAGGTGATCTAGTGTCTTCATGGTCGCGAGTTCGGATCCCAGATGGGTCTGAGAACATTCTGAGGATCTGAATATCATTAAAGCATTCGTTACTTATGTGCCAAAAGACCCGCCGACATAAAAAACACCCTCGCTAACACCATTGCACCAGCCCTGTATGAAACAGCCCTAGCATGTATTCGTTATGCGTCCGACTCTGGCATAGGCTTCACAACATGTTCCCAAGGTCCAGTAGTCCTCCTACATACCATACACCTCCACATGTCACCACTTCAGCTCTAACACCCGCTGTCCGTATTAAAGACATGCTAGGACAGTCTCATACAGGACTGGATATATTTACGACATGTCCGCTGGTCTTCTTGTTGATAATTAAAGTCTACATCATGAAATTCAGATCCTTAAACTGTTCTCTGCCTCAGCTAGGATTCGAACCCGGGTCCATTAGGACAGCAGACCGTCTCTCTGCCGAATCAGCCACCGCCTCCTCCTCCTGTTTTGTAACCTTTATAAGTTTTAAAAGGATTCTCCCTAAAAATAATGGTGGAAAAATTTGTGTAGTGAAGACATAACCAACGAACCAGACGACCTGACCTGCAAAGTATCGGTGAAATTCATGAGCTCATTTTCCCCTATTTCAGATCATCTTTATTTTAAGGAGGGGGCTGACCCCAGGAATCATTAGGAGGGGTCACTCTTCCCAAATATCGCATTGCGGATGAGAGTCCATTGTACAACATGTACAGTACTAAGTAATCAAAGCCAAATTTGCCTTCCTTTCAGTATTTCTGATATTTTTTTAATTTCATCAGGAGGGATGACTCCCTAATAACCTTAGATGAAATACTGCATATACCTTCCAGTAACCAGATGAACTCAGCTGGGAAGTTTCATTCAAATCCATCAAATTGAATAAGAGTTAAAGCGCTCACACACGCAAGCACGTACGCACGCACACACACACACACACACACACACACACACACACACACACACACACACACACACACACACACACACACACACACACACACAGGGTGAATCTCGCTCAGCGGTACAGGGCTCTGTACCGAAAATGATATCATCCTGCTTCGCAGGATCGATGGTATGAATGTATGCTTGCCCCATTTCACTAGATGCCCTACAGAATAAGCTTAACAGACAAAAAATTAAATAAATAAATAAATGAAAGGGTAATCCACTGTCAATAATGCTTCATTAGAGCACGAAATCATGTATGACTGAAGGAAGTAACAAATAAAACCCTCCCAACCACACTGGCAACATATAGCTGTATAGCGTTTTTATGAATAAGTTGTTGTAGATTCTTTTAGATATTTCTTAGACTTACTTGATTATCTTATTACTGATGTATTCAGTAACTTCGAGAGGAGACTAAGCTATCCGATCACACAGTATTACCAGCGCCGCTGGACGGTCAGCCTCCCACAAAAGACCTTGTAAGGTAGTCAGGCCTCGGGTCTATCCCTCTCCCACTCTTAAAGAAGCTGGCCTGTGGTAGTCTGGCTTCGGGTCTGTAGGCCACGATGGGGATACAATAGGACAGTCCGTTGCTGCCACCCTATTTGACCAACGCACTGCTGTATACCTAGTGTGTGCTAAAGAGCAAAGCCTTTTCACCATCACAGCTCTTCACAAAAGGTCAACAATTTTAAACTACGGTGAGAACTTACTTTCAGGCATTATTTAGTTACGAGCTGGCAGTAATACCATCAAAGCGCTTTTAGCGGTGATCTAGTCTTATTCTAAATATCACGACCACCTACCATCAGTACATCAGTCCATCATTCGGCCACCTTCTTCCCCCTCTTTCCCACCATCATGAGCAAAAGGCCCGGGGCTAGAGTGATCAGTTTGGAAATTAAGATTTTGTGACTAATTGTTCCCCTTCTCCCCCGCCCGTAAAGCGCCTGGTGATCTTATGCCAAATAAACCAAACAAATGAATTAAACGACTGAAATATGTAGTGCATGGTTAACTATACACCGTTACTTCTGTAATAATAAAGTTAGAAATGGTGCCTGCTTTTGAGCCATTTTACGTGAAAGTAGTGGCTGACTTAGAAATGGATTTACAAACAACTATGTTACTTTTTACTTTCACACAGAAATGTAATTTTTGCTTGCTTTTTAAGTTCTGATACCAACGAGGCTGTCTGCTCAAAATGGTCACCACTTTTTTTTTTCTGAAACCATTCGAGAGAGAGAGAGAGAGAGAGAGTCGTTACTATGTACTGTAGTTAGCTGGCCATAATACAAAGCTATATTATTAACTTATTGTTGGACACAATGAAACACACTGAGGAACAACAAAGGTTATCTTCAAGGTAAACCCAAATACATAACTAAAGGGACTGCTGTGTATTTCTTTAAGATTCTGTAACTTGGCTGTTGTTGTTTTTTATCTGATGCTGAAATCCAGTCATCACGTATTATCCAGTGCTCCACAGACAGGGGAATCCACATTGAATAACATTCCAAATCTATAACTTGTTTCCCATACAAATGTGATCTGGCATCGGCACAAATATGGCCCTTGCTTGCTGAACTAACTCCTTGTTCTCCGCAATATCAAGGCAGCGTTTTTTTTTTCTCCTGTGTTACCCGTGCTCAGGCTCAAATAAGGCATCAGAACAATCTCTCCCCTTACCTAAAAATCCATTATGAGCTAACATACTGGAGGTCAGGTGGTCATTCTCGGTCTGGGAAATACAGGTCCTGGTTTTCCTGTACTGAATTATGGTAACTGGCATTCAGGTGGGATACTCGTACCTCCAGCGTCTGTTCCACTGACTGCATCCCATGTTCCCACCCACATCCCTGCTACACTGACTGCATCCCATGTTCCTACCCACATTGCCTCATAAAGTCATCAAAGGGTGGGGACTCAGAAATTTGTTCGTTTCGGCATTGGTTCTCCATTTTTTCCATCATTAATATGTATTCATTTGTTTTCCCATGGTTGTGAAAGAAAGTGAGCAGCTCTGTATTTTCTTTACAGATGCAGCAAATCCCTCGGCGATTGTTTGAATAACTGGCCAGGAAATCAGTCTTGCATGGTCTTATTTCTTGGTGATCGGAATAAGTTAAATATCATTCTCCAAGGCAGAGGTGGGGATAGTATCATCACCGTGTGGCTCATTTCATCGGTTATTCTATTGATCAGTTCTCAGACTATCACACTGTACCCAGATTTTTAAATTTTGTTTTGTTAGGTTGAGGTTCCCTGCTGGCTGTTCTCTCTCTCTCGCTACCCTGTTTCTTTCAGGTATTGGTGGTCCGCTTCCGATAAGGGGTCGTACTCCTGAATGCAGATTGCTTTTAATACTGTACTTGGAGTTTTCTGCAGTCATGGAACTGTGTTAAGATTCTGATGTTCGATGTTATGTTCTCTCGAGTGAGTGCCATCTGGTGTTGACAAGTCATGCGCCGTGTCGGTCACTCCTTTTCTTCATGCTGATGTAATGTAATACCACTAGGAAGGAGTGCCCAGTCTCCGTTATTGTACTTGAAAATATATACCACAGTGCTTTGCTTGAACAGTTTTCCTACTTAGGTTTTTTTTTTTTTTTTTTTTTTTTTTTTCAATTTGATGAAAGACACGGTCGGGCTTTTATTGCGTATAAATTAATTTTATCCTCTTCCTTCTTTGATTGACAGTCTTTGTTTCTATGATTTGAAGTGATATTGACCCATGGCCCTGAAGTGACCATGACCTGACATTTCCAGTAATATACAGTATCTGTACGTAAATCGAGTCACTCCTTCCCAGACCCACGCAGTTTATTTGCCAATTTTAATGTAAGTCGGATCAGGCAGTGACGATATGCTGTTCTTGAATTTTATTTTCTTACATACTACATACATATATACATATACATACGAGTACATACATATATGCATGCACTGCAGGACCGGCCTATCCCTACCGAAGGAGGGACGATACAGCCAATGTATCTTTACCTAGTGGCTTAGGCTGTCTGGTAGAGACTGTATGTAGGGTGAGAAGTGCTTGTGAGTGTGATTGTAGTGTTGTAGTGGCTTTGGATGTGTGTAGTCTGTGAACCAAGTGTAATCGGCCCGCCTTAAGCCGATTGGGTGCAAGCATACTAGTATGCGACACTGGTTCAACCACAGCACACCTTGTGTCCGCCAAAGTAGCAAGTGGCTTGGTGAACGCATCCCAAAATTTTTACAACTCTGGCGGGAGGCGAACCCGCGCTCACCAGCTTGCGAAACGCACACTCTACCACTGTATATATATATATATATATATATATATATATATATATATATATATATATATATATATATATATATATATATATATATATATATATGTATATATATATATATATATATATATATATATATATATATATATATATATATATATATATATATATATATAAAGAGGTGGCTTTGATATCTTAGCACATATCGTACAATGGAGTCTCATCCGCAATGCAATATTTTGGCAGAATACCCCCCCAATGAATCATGGGGGGTCAGCCCTCTCCCAAAAATAAACACAATCAGAAATAGGGGAAAGAGAGTACATGGATTTCACTGACATCGGCATACATATCACATGATTGGGTGTGCAGTTTACATGTTTTCTCTGAATACACAGGAAGAAACTGCACATCGACTTTATTTTAGTTTTGAAATCCTCTGCTTCATAGTGACGGAATCATTTGTAGCGAGACATTCACCTGCTAAAGTGTCGTTCTCAACACTTGTGGGTTGGTCAGTATGTCGTTTATCTAGTAAAGATGAGGGTACAGAACCTTGTCATGTGTGGTGCTGTATATATCTCATACACTGACCACTTTCCACTCTCATTCCCTTGCTTCCTTATCGTCAATCCCTCTTTTCCTCAGACATATTCGCTTCTTACAGATGTATGGTGTCCTGCAGAGGTCATGGTGGATATGGAAGAAGACACACACTATATTCTCTCCCTTAACGATTCCTGTGTTGCAAGTGACTATATTTGAAGGTGTTAGACAGTCCGACCTTAGTTCAGATTGGGATCAAATGGAGATCAGACCTATTTTCCAGACATTACTGCTACGATCTACTTCAGTGGCAGTGTGACGCGAGGCAAGTATCGAAAGATCCCTTCTGTCACTCAGGGAATAACTTAACTTTCGCTGAGGCAAGAGACTATAACAATATAAGAGAGAAATTTTTCAAGATCTCTTACCAGAAGATTCACTGTGGATAAAGTAGGTAACTTGATAAAGCTGAAAGTCATGGGTGTCAGGTCAGCGTGAGTGTGCCTGTATGACTGAGTCCACACTTACGGTCCACTGTGGGGCTGGGCGGGAGAGCCTGATTTAAAATGATTTATTCGATTGGGACGAGGATCGACAGTTTTTTCTGCGCTTGTTAAACGCTTTTGTGTTCGAATCTACTGTGTCCCACGGAGAGGACGTCTTTTGTTGTATTCTCACCGAAATGCACCGTTTTCTTTTTATGTACTGATGCCTTATGCTTTATACGCAAATAGCAGCAGCAGCAATAGTAGTAATAGTAGGATTATTATTATTATTATTATTATTATTATTATTATTATTAAAAGAAGAAAAACACAGTTGAATAAGTAAAATAAGACAGATTACTCAGAGAGTGCAATACCCGCCTGCCCGCTTGTTAGTTTAATGGCTGGACAGAGACTTTGCCCTGTGGCCTTGACCCTTGACCTTAACATTAATTGTTTGCTTTCAAAATCGAAATACTTTATCCTCAACTTACCCTCGACTCTTCTTCATTGTGTGTCTCAGTTGGATAAAAACCGTTTAACTTGACTCCGCCATGTCATCAGTAACCTATTTTTCTCAAATATAATATGTGAGGCCATTTGCTGACCCTTAATACTTCCACTAAGTTTGGCCCAAGTAAGATCAAGAGTGTTTTAGTTATTTTATTCAAACACAGACACGTGGGTCGACCTTAATTTTGCCCTGTGACCCTGACCTTTGACTGGTTGTTCTAAACAAGAGTAGTGCTGCTGTGGGACCTGCGGCCAGGCTCTTGATTAACTGAAGTTGTCGCTGGATGGCACCACCTCAGGTGTCCCTTGATGGCAGACTGGGATTCGCTTTGTCAAATTACCTCATATGGTACCACTTTCATGGCTCCAAAGACCTCCTTTTAACAAATCCGCCAGAAGCAGAGGAAGAAGAAGCAGAAGAAGAAGAACGCTGGCCACTCACTGACCTTCTGGCTATCGCCGCAGGCCTGACCTGCTCTGTGTTTGCGTTAACCTCAACCCTTCCACCAAGTTTGGTCTAAACTGGATTAAAACTGTTATGTTGATTTTGGAAGGTCAAAAATGACAGCCTTGTGATCTTCATCTTCAACCTGTTGCTCTCAACAGGTCAACCCCTTGGCTGTCCCTCAATCCTTCCATCAAGGCTGGATGATCCTGAATGAAAATTTTTTGACTTATTTTGTTCGAACACACACACACACACACACACACACACACACACACACACACACACACACACACACACACACACACACACACACACACACACACACACACACACACACACACACACACACACACACACACACACACATGTATAGATAGATACATAGAGAGAGAGATAGTAGGTATGTACGTAGATAGACAGACTGATAGAAAGATAGATAGATAGGTAGGTAGGTAGGTAGGTAGATAGACACACTGATAGAAAAATAAATAGGTAGGTAGATAGATAGATAGATGTGTGTGTGTGTGTGTGTGTGTGTGTGTGTGTGTGTGTGTGTGTTTTGGGTGGTACTTGGCCAACATGTAAAGCCTGACACAGAGTCTTGGTGATGGGCATGAAGACAGGGCTTGACTCAGACTGGCACATATTGTTGTAATAAACGACGATGGATAAAGCTAACCACACTATTCATTGTGTCGTGTAGGCACCAGGGTTATGCCATAATATTGCCCCAGGAATATTTTCGGTTTGCAACTGAAAATTAAATCAGAGTAACGCTGCTTCCCTTGACGTCATTCCTTGAAGCAAAATAATCGTTCGACGTCAGGTGGCAGAGATTGGCAGAGTTGTGCCGGCACTGAGAGTGTCAGATGTTGTCCAGTACAGTCGATGCTCCTATCACAACTAGCTGTTGTGTTATTGTGAATAACAGACTGTAACAGTGTGTTAACAGTATCACACAACACTATGACACACTACTGTAGTATGGTGATTCACAAACACATTTACAATCAGTTCTTTGCCGTAACTGTCCGGGGAGGACGAGGAAAAATAGTTTGGGAGAAAAAATGCATCTCGGGGAGGCACTTTCGCTTTTCTGTTGGAAGAAAAAAAAGTCTCTCTCTCTCTCTCTCTCTCTCTCTCTCTCTCTCTCTCTCTCTCTCTCTCTCTCTGTATATATATATATATATATATATATATATATATATACAGGGTGTCCCGGGAGTTAAGTCAAAAACTTTGGGAAATGACAGATGAGGGAATTCTAAGGAAAAAATGTTATATGAACATGTGTCCAAATCTCAACCGTTACGGAGCTACAATTACTGATGACATTATGGGCGAAAATGGTCTCCTTCATAATTCGCCCATAAGGTCATCAGTAACTGTAGCTCCGTAACGGTTGGGATTTGAACACATGTTCATATAACATTTTTTCCTTAGAATTCCCTCCTCTATCATTTCCCAAAGTTTTTGACTTAACTCCAGGACACCCTGTATATATATATATATATATATATATATATATATATATATATATATATATATATATATATATATATATATATATATATATATATATAACAGTATCACACAACATATACATTCTGAATCGGGGTCAAAATTCAGATCTGGGATATTCGAGGTCACCGGTAGGATGTTCACCTTTTTGACCCGGGCAACACCGGGTACCCCTGCAGCCTAATTTTTGGCATGGAGACTCACATGACCTCCAGCTCGGACATAGGCTATGTGAGGTTGATGTGACCGGTCACATTTGAGGTGACTGGTAATAGTAAACAGGTGCGCACAAATACTGTGCGTTAGTCTGTGAAAGCTCAAATAGAAAGTTCCTGGACCTCTTATAATCCTTCTTCAGAAGCATAAGAGGTACATGGTCTGTTTAGAGTAGAAATATTGAACTAGAACAAATAGGATTAGAGTGTTCGCCCTTTTGGCCTGGGCAACGCCGGGTACCCCTGCTTATATAGTGTAGATATATATATATATATATATATATATATATATATATATATATATATATATATATATATATATATATATATATATATATATATATATGTGTGTGTGTGTGTGTGTAATTACCCGTTCCCGCCCATTGTTTTCACTAGGTTTGTCTGTTTGTTTGTCTGTCTGTCAGTCTGTTAACAACTTTATGCGAAAACTACTAGTGCGATTTTGACTACAAATACGTTTTTTCGCCATAACTCCTTTCAAATTCATCATATCGACATGAAACCAAAACCTAAAGGTGCATCTTTCAAATATGCATACTATAACATGCCTCATTACATCAAGGGGGGTCACCCTCCCAGTTAGCCTAAAATTACAAATGGGCATAAAATCGTCGACTTTCACCCGATTAACTCTAAATTTTGTATGTGACATCTTTCACTAGATATCCTGTTGTGTTTATACGTTAGCACTAAAATGACTGCCGGGGACGGGTTTGCTGTGCCTTGACACCGTGTCTTGTTACTTTCCAATTTATAATCTCCATTAACCTTTTCACTGATGCTGGTACACTTTAGTATCGTGTTTTGGTTACCAACAGACAAGTCTATTCATCAGAGAGAAGCCTCGCGCAGTCAGAAAGAAAACAATACCCGAACTAGAATGGCACTCAGTAGAGCGCATACCTCCGCCAACGCCCTATCTCGCAATGTTAAAGAAAGTGAAAAAAAAAAAAATCTTGGATCCGCACCTTTATCCGGATCCGCACCAAAATTTAGTGGAGTGTATTCTGGGCCAAGGCCCATTCTTCTACCAAGTTTCGTGAAAATCCGTCCGGTAGTTTTTGTGTAATCTTGCTCACAAACCAACCAACCAACAAACAAACGGACAGGGGTGAAAACATAACCTTCTTGGCGGAGGTAATTAACCTTTTCACATGGGTAGCATATTCAATATAAAGATCTTTTTTTTTCCTGCCTGCGTATGAGCGCAGTAAAACTAATCAAAATGTGAGTCATCCTGTTTCAATATACCTTTTGTACCCGAACATGTCAACTTTTTTGTGGTTATTTCCGAATGACCAACTTGGTTTAAGAGAAACCCTTGTGGCCGAAGGGACTGAGAAAAAGTACGCCACAGAAAGAGTCAAGCTAAGTTAAGAACAGGTCGACGTGAGCTCAACAAGTAGTCATTGTGGTTTGTTGAGGTAATACACACGTTCCCTTCACCAAGCGTCTTGTTGTCGTCCATAACGCCTCACGGTCCACCCTTCACCCGCACTGCGTGAACACCACACTGATCACTTACATCTCTCACTTGATTCAGGCAAATTACGGGTTGGAAATGCAGTACAATTGAGTTTATGATTAAATTGGCGGGTGGGACAGCCGGGCCCACTTACGTCTTTCTCCTCCACCGACCTGACATGTGAGAATCATTTAGATTTATCACGAGGCTTGCCCACTTTTACAATAGTGGAGAGAGAGAGAGAGAGTGAGAGAGGGGGGGGGTCGTTCTTCAGGACTTAGGAGGCTCTGCATTACATAGCACTTCTTAGTCACGTTTTTTTTTCCACGTGTGTTTTTGACTTACACGTAAGTGTGTTCATTTTTTATAACAGGTATATATAACAAACACAGGAACATCATAAATTGCTATTCATAATAATGCCCATGTACTGAAGATTTATAAAAATTATACAAATAAAGCACAGGGCAAAGAGGTCATGAAGGTGTAAAATTAGTATCGATGTCAAAGTATAAGGAAAGGAAAATTATTGAAAACAGAACCAAGAGAATACGAAGGTGTAAAATGCACAATAATACTGATATTTAACTACTGCGATAACAAAAGATGACTAGAATGCGCTCAGAGAGCGCATACCTCAGCCAGTGCCATCGCCATTAAAAAGGATCAAGATCAGGATCCGTGGAGATGGGATCCGGATCAGGATCCGAATCCTCACCAAAAAAAATTTTTGGCCCATGGCCCACCCTTCCACAAAAATTTATTGAAATTCCTTGAGAACTGTGGGAGACATCGTCTGGACAAACAGACAGACAGACAGACAATCAGTGGCGAATACGTAACCTCCTCCAAATTCTTTGGCAGAGGTAATGATAATCATCTAAAGAATAATTTAGTTTGTATGCACAATAATTATGACATTAAACCATTACCATATGACAAGAACTTAGGCAACCAACACGGGAATATTAAAGTGTAACATGCACAATAAATAGCTTAGGAAGAGACGTTGGTTATCCTACCAGGCCCAGGCAAGCATAGCGCTAGGTGGCTGGGGGTTCACGTGAAGAGTGTGGCTGATTGAAAGATTTGCCCTGCGAGGACTTTGTTACTGTAGTACATGGGTGTGGACGTGAGGGGCAGTTCTATTTTTTGACGTGCACCATGACACACTGGGTATACGAGAGCGTTGCGTGCTTACCACATATTGTTCTGGCCTCTACTTGCCAACCTACAGTGTCATATTTATTGGGTGTCTTACCGCCCTCCAGCGCCACCATCACCACTGACTGCATCCCCCCCACCATTTTCAATGCACCCTTTCCCGTGTCTACCCTCCCACATCGAAATTATAAAAATAATCAGCTCACAGCACCAACACTGCCATTCATTCAGTTCTTATGTTCGCAGGGTTTGCTTTCCCTCGAACCCCCACCCCACCACCCACCACCATCCCCGCCCAACCTAGCCACCCCTCTCCATCCCACACAACCATTAGACATTTCTCCCCCTCCTCTCACCGCCAATGTCGTCACTCAAACAACCATCTTAACCAGTTTGTGGCCATGGTAGTAAAAGGGTCGGTTCTGAACATTTTCAAAGGTTCATCAAGGAGAACCCCAAGGCTTGAGCCTAAGAGCTTCGTAATATAGAGACGGCAGGTGGAAGGCAGTACGCTAGGTACCCCTCCAGCAAAACAACTCGAGCAGAAACCAAGGGCAGTTAAGGGATAATTTACTCCACACACCTCACACTGCTTTTCACACACCCCTCTCATCTTTTCCTTCCTTCACCTTTGACCTGCACCTTACTGGTCTGCTTACAACCATCTCCACAGCATATGTTTCCCCAACAAGCCCCAACCTTCATCATCATGCTAATACATCTCAACCACATCTCTCCACCCACTCCTCCAGTCTCTGTTATGATGTGATGAATAACAAAAAAAAACAGCACCTTAACTATCAGCCACCATACAACGCCGGAATTCGCAGGGCATACCCGTCCTCTCATGGCGCCTCAGTCACCACCATCCCACACCATGCCTTCTATGTATCTCTGTTCACCCCACCCAATACTGAGACACCTGAATATCACATCAAAAAAAGAAATATGCAATGATCCGGCACATTTTCGGTAGGCACATTCATAATCATCCCTAAGTGGAGTTGATGGACCTGAAGTGACGTGAAAGATTTTAAAATGCCTGAAATAATACACATTTGATTTACTTTGATCGAAACATGACTTATATGAACCAGAATGACATGACTGGATGTGACTGGACCTAAATTCTACTGACTGGAACCAAGTAGATGTTGTTGTTGTTGTTGTTGCTGTTATTATTGTTATTGTTTTTTAACCCCGGTTTGTCTAGCCGAACAGATCCGTCGACCACAAGTAAACAAATACCCATGTGGGAAGAGGAAGTAGAGAGAGAAGAGAAAGAATAGCTGGGGAGGTGGGAGTGGGATAGTGAGGATAGCATAGGAGTGGGAGACGGGGCATGGGGAGAGGGAAGGCTGGGTGGAGGGGAAGGAGGGGGAGGGGGGTGAAGAAACGTGGTTTGGTAAGAGGAATGGCTGAAGAAATGGAGGCTGAGTGGAGAGGTGACAGAGGTTGACTGGAGAGGTGGGAAAGGGGCGGTGAAGATACAAGGAGTGGAGAACAGGGGTAGAGGAGAGAGTTGAGGGTGGAGAAATGAGAAAGGGGTTAGGGGTGGGGTGGAGAGACTGGAGAGGGGGGATATGCTGTACTGGAGAGATAGGAGAGGGAGGAGAGGTGCAGTGATGGGGGAGATGAAGGGGAGGGGATGTAAGTGATGGTGAAACGATGGAGATGGGAGAGGTGGAGCTACAGAGACGGGAAGGAGGTGGAGATGGAGGTGAGGAGACAGAGGAAGGGGAGCGATGAGGGTGGAAAGATGTGGGAGGGGGGAGAGGCGGAGGGGAGAGGGGAGAGACAGTGGATGGAGGGATGGGTGTGAAAGGAAAGGGGGGAAGAGATAACGGGCAGGGTGGAGGGGAGAGGGTAGGATGGATAACAAGCATAACAAAAAACATGGGAAAATAGTGTGCTTTCCTCTCCCCGTCCTCCTATAGAAGCGGTTCATAGTTACGACGGAGAACTGATCCTGAGACTGTTAATATCGGTCCATAACTCCTTGAACCCGAGGACGTAGTCACTTGGCATCGCTAGACATTTTTATTCACCTTAGGGAAGAATTGTAGACTGGCAGAGTTACACATTGCCTTCATTAAGCTTCTCAGTATTGCAAGTCTTTTCTAGGTTGATTATAGGTGTGTCAGGGCAACAAAACTACCATTCAAACCATCATCTGAGTAAGAGTATTAATGGTGGGAAAATGTGTGAAAAATATGTAATGGTTGGTCAAGAGGTTAACTTCTTCAGCCTTAGGTGGTCTGGATAGAATTGTCTGTGGGCTGCAGGAAGAAAGCACACTAAAAAAAAAAAAAAAAAAAAAAAAAAAAAAAATGTGCTAAACGTTGAAAGCTGGTTGAAACGTTCTTAACGCATGCAGTGCACATGTCGTTCCAAGGCTGCAAATAATCGTCTGAGATGAGCAAGAGCCACACTTGAAAAATTTCCAAATATGTGCATGATCCGCTGTAGCTTCTATAATTTCAGATATGACCAGGGTTTGTTCCTCAGTTTGGTGCTTCTTTGGCTTCTCTCAGCAATATTTTCTTTTGAGATATCACTTAAGCAGCAACTATTACTTTTCCCACAAGCCTTCCAACGATGTGAGTAGATCTGCTAAAGGTTTACCATTTTCCTAGATAAACCCAGACATGTGCTCAGTATGACGATTTTTGTCCTTTTCTCGGCGTTATGGTGACGATTTTGAGAAAAGCCACGAAAGTAACACCTACTATTTTTCCATCAGCTTTCTAAAGATGTGCGTAGATCTGCTAAAGCTTTCACAGACTCCGAAATAACGAGCTTTTGGCGCTGTTAATGCGTCTCAACACGTCTCATTGTGTTCTCGGGCTGAAGAGGCTACAGGGGCCACTTGGAATGGCGGACTTGCAGTGGGCGCATAGATTCGAAATTCCAAGAGGTGACTGGAAGGCTTTTGATCATGTAATAGCGCCAGGAGTGTAAGCTGGCTGTCTGTCCTGAAACCTTTCAGCCAGAGGACTCAATTTTTATTTCACTGGTTCTATCTCCAGACGATTTACTCAAGTTTATTTTTTTAATATTATTTTTTAAGCTAAAGGTGTTAGGGATAGGTTTTATTGACACAGACACGAGAGTCAGTCGTAACTTGAATAAAATCGTGTGGGTGCAGCAGGAATAAACTAAGATTAGTTGTCATGGTTGTGATGGTGTTACAATGGACTGACACATCACCTGCCCTCACTGCTCGCTATTTATATTATTTTACAGATTTAATCCGATGACATTTTATTTCATGCTGTCCTCAGACGATTATATTTACATAGGATTGACTTTCTGAACCGGTAAAAGTGTTGTATATCCTTCAATGACGCCTACTTTACTAAGGGCCTCTACTACACTGAATACAATAACATGTCAGCAACAAAAAGTGATAATAATAATAATAATGTCAAGGTGCTAAGGAGGTTAATAAAGGCAAAATGACAAGCAAAGTGCAGTACTTCTGTTCGTCAATTCCTTCATTAAAATAATGTCCTGTAATTTTAAAACAGGGATGATATCAAGGAAGCGGTTCAGTCCGTTTGTCTCTCACTCACGATTTTCGGTCGTTATGTGCTTCATTCCGGCAGACTTGAGACTTTAGCGAAGCCAAATCACACCATACCACACCACACCACACCATACCACTCTCTAACACAGCACCATACCACTCTCTCACACCACACCACACCACACCATACCATACCACTCTCTCGCACCACACCACACGATACCAAACCACAAAATCACCTCTCCACAGCACACCAGCCCAAGAGCAGTAACTACACAGGCTGCCATACACTATTCAATTCAGCAAGAACAGCCAGTGTAGGAGTCAGTGAGGACCGTTTATAAGCCCTTCATTTCGGCAAGTTTTACATCAGCTGAAAAAAAATTCGAACAGTGATAACAAGAACAAAACTCAGAACCTGTCACCCTACTGAGGTAGTTAACATCCTCAGCACTACAACATGTCTTGCTTGTTTTATTTCTTCTTTTGCCAGATGATTATATGCAGCTACGGAGACTAACCTGATGGTAAAGAGGCTAATGATGGCCACACCAATCCCTCCAGTTTGAAAACTATCTCTTGAGATGAAGGAAATGGTTTATAAATAAAGACTGACAACACCCCATATATATATATATATATATATATATATATATATATATATATATATATATATATATATATATATATATATATATATATATATATATAATCTAACCCTGTGTTGCCCCATGAGGAGCGTAGAAGCCCTGGGCTAGGCAAGTCGGTCTTGACATTTAAGATGAGAGTGACCAGCCTCATTTATCCCTGAGTGGCATTACGTGAGCAATAAACCCCAACCACTCCTTGGATATAAACCTACACAAGCTCAATCCGACTGGAGCGCCCCAGTTACCCACTAAACCACCAGGCGCCATAAGTTGGTTATATGGTTACCACCCAGCGTAGAAAATGGTTTCTTGGTGTACGGGAAACCATTTGGGTTCTCACTCAGTGTAAAGTCACCCGTAGACAGAAGGAAGAGGGAAGAATAAAGGAAAGGAAGACAGATGAGGAAGGAAGGAAAGAAGGAACGAAGAGAGGAAAGGGCAGTCACCCAAGATCAGCACTATATCCAGTGAGTGGTGATGAGCCCCCAACCTATCACCTATTATACACACACACACACACACGCACACACACACACACACATATATATATGTATATAGATAGATAGATAGATAGATAGATATAGATATAGATATAGATAGATAGATATATATATATATATATATATATATATATATATATATATATATACAGAGAGAGAGAGAGACATACATAGATAGGTACAGATAGATATACATTTTTTATATATTATATATATATTGTACGTGTTATATATATGATGTATATATTATATATGTATATTACATATATTAGAGCTCCTCTTTTGACAAAATTCACAATTTGCATTGTTTGATCCCAAACCTTCCCTAGTGGAGCTGGAAGTGTTTATGAGGCCAGTGCCTGACGATGGATCATACAATGAATGCCTTTCACTTTTGGTGCTCGCTTTTTCACACAAACTTGAAATCCAGATTTTGTCCCCAACATCGCTGGCGCTGCATCTGTACAGCACCACAGACATTACCCGACAAAAGATATTCTTAGTCAAAGAAAGATGAAACCTTTTCCAAAATATCTGATGCCTTGGTAGGTCTTTCAAGAGAACAAAAAAGAAACGCCTCTTTAAATGATCGTGAATGAACCTATACTGCAAACGCCAGCAGCTGGGAACACATCAGTCGATTCATCAGGTTGAAATGAAAATCAGCCAAATACTGCTGACTTGATCTCTTGCACAGCTTGATCCTTGATGCCAATAACCATGTCTGATCTTTTTTTGAACAGTACTGTTTGATAATGAAACTGCTGCAAGTTTTTTTTTTTTTCCAGACCCTTTCCCAGCACAATTTCCGTCATTTTGAGAGCGCTAGGTTTGATAAAAGTTTCCACAATTATGTTTTTTTTTTTTTTTCTGCTTTGCTATACCCAGTGCAATGAGATAAGAAGCTTCAGTAACCTTTTGGTTCATTTCTCGGAATGCCCCTACTGAATCCAACTTCATCTTTTTGAGAGCATTCGCATGACGTTCATAAAAGCTTTTATCCTTGTCCTTGTGTTTCAATGAACATTCTGTATAATCTAACAGTTTGAGTCTGTCAGTCTGTGATCCTAATTCTCTCCCTGAAACACTAAAATTCCCCATAAGGGGGGATTCCTCCCTGACTGAGAACCCCTGGTCTAGAGAGAGCAATATTAAAATGAAAACGACTTACTGCAGTGTACTCTGAGTGAAGGAATAAACCTCTTCATTCCAAGGACATAATATACCTTTATACGATTTGATTCAGCTTTGGAGACACACTAGAAAGATGTCAAATAACTTCAATTATACCTTTTTACTCTAATTTGGCGTAAAATTGTCATCTCTCCAACTTGAATACAAAGTTATAACAGTGGATTAAAACTTACATATGATGCTATCATGACGAAGTGCTATGATAAGATAGCAAAGCCATACCATTGTCTTCTGCCACTGAGTCATATGAAATAAGCTGCAAGAGGACGTAATATCTGGGCCAAGTTAAAGATAAAAAGTATAAACTTTTTCACCATTACAAATTCTTCCACAGTTTGATATAATTTTCTGGCGGCACCAAGGTTATGATATGCATTACGTCTTCGGGTTGTTGTGGTTACCCTTTCATAGTCGGGACAACTCTAGTGATTCATTCCAGATTAAAGCAGGCGATTTTATTCAGCTGAGTGTTAATGGTGGGGTATGAGGGTGTTAATAATATCACCATAAACCCTGTCATGGTTGGGACAAATCTAGTAATCAATTCCAGCTTCACAAGGGAATGTTATTTAATAGGGTGTTATATGAGCCTGAGAGAATCAACCGGACCAACACATTCTTTCCACCAGCAGCCTAAAGACGTTGTTGGGTTGGTGACGTCCAGTGCTTGAGAAAGAAGCGAGCTCAGAACGTCACTAAATAGTTCCGTTCAAAATTAGGAATGTGAAATAGTGAAATAAACATACCATTAAAACCTACCGTGGGTCATAACGAGGATCGCCCAGGAATTTGCTGAAAACCCTATTAGAACAGTCAGCTACGAACCATCTTAGAAAGCAAACTTATTCTTGAAACAACATCCAGAGGGTTCCTTTTCAATAATTTAGGTCAGCCAAGCATTGACAATGTGGAAAAGAAGTGTTATAAGAAAGTTTGGTACATTCGAAATTTGCCAGTTTGTTCATATTATTAATATTCATATTATTGTTTCACAGGTCTACAAGAAAATCTCTTCGGTATTTCGGGATAAAAACTTGCCAGTCGTACTTAATGGGTCACTGTGCGTGTCCGCGACTTATTTTAAAACACCTACTCAAAAGATGATCATCCACCTGCCGGATACATAGAAATTCCTCTACGACATTGCAGGCACGTGAGAAGCCATTCAAGTATGGAATAGTCGACAAGTGTCAATAATGCATCACTGGCAGCGTGACTATATTAAATTTTTATATTGTACTACGTTATTACTAGGTGGAAAACTCTAGCTAGTAGACTGCTTACGTGGACAATGAAGCGCCGTTGTGGGAAAGGGTCCTTGCGTAATTAACACGCAACAATGCTATATTTAACAATTACATTAATTTTTAACTCGTCATTATTTGACTTTTTATATTTCATCCCTGATGTCCCAGCAGACTTGTGTGTAGACGTCAAGTGAGATAACTGAAAAGCGAGGGTTGTGTTTTGCGCTCTAATTGGAAGTGACCACGTGGTGATATCGTGACCATTTCTTAACCCTTGTAAGGTAATCTTGATTTTGTTACTATAT
The DNA here is from genome assembly GCF_032717465.1 of Coenobita brevimanus. Classification (NCBI taxonomy): domain Eukaryota; kingdom Metazoa; phylum Arthropoda; class Malacostraca; order Decapoda; family Coenobitidae; genus Coenobita; species Coenobita brevimanus. The sequence goes on along the minus strand of NC_137002.1, from coordinate 9,240,720 downwards.
TAGGTAACGTGGGGTCTGACAGACCCCACGGAAAAAAAAAAAAAAAAAAAAAACTTCCGTTTGAGATATTTCAAAATGCTTCAATACACAAATAATTCAACCGCTTATCTGTAAATAGGGCCAGAAAAAATAAAGTTTAATAAAAAAATATATTAAAAAAAAAAATTCCGTTTGAGATATTTCAAAATGCTTCAATACACAAATAATTCAACCGCTTATCTGTAAATAGGGCCAGAAAAAATAAAGTTTAATCGAAAAAATATATATTTTTTTTAAAGGTGATACAAAAATGGTTAAATTTTAGGTATACAAATTTTAAAATTAAATCTTGCAAAATTGAAAAGTAATATCATGATTCCTTGGGTGGTCTGCAGTAGACCGATGTTGGGACCTTCTGTATACAGAAGGAGAAAGACAGCAAATTGAAATAAAAAAGTCACAAGAGGGCTCAACTGAGGTTACATTATAGGTAATCTGGGGTCTAACATACCCCAATGGCTCTATAGAGCAAAATCAGAGCCAGGTACAGCTATGACCCCATCATCCCCATCAAGAGCATCACTAGGCAGGAAGGTAATGAGACGGACAGATCTGTAGACCTTATGCTCATAATTTTTAAAATTAAATTTCGGGGACTGGGGTCTCTGAGACCCCACATTACCTATCTAGGGTTAAAGCAAACTAACGTCAAACTTGGATCACTTTTTCAACGTTATTGGAATTCATCGTGACAATAAGCATCTCACCAGTCAATTGCATGAGGAGGGCAGAGAAGGGGGGAGAGGAAGAGGTGGAAGAGGGGGACGAGGAAGAAGCAGAGGAAGGGGGCGAAGAGGGGATGGGGCAGTCACAAGAAGTGACGTCTACATCAGTTATTACTGTAACTAATGCAGAAATGTTCCATTTTCAGTTTCACAAAAAATATACCCACCACTATGCAAAATAGTCGTGCAAAGCACACAGCAGCAGATTTTGATTCTGTCTTGTAATCAATTTGAATATATAGTGTTTCAGATTTTACTCAATGTAACTTCTTAAAAATTATCTTTGTTTAATCAGTTTGCAAAATATAGAGATTCTGAAACAATCAATGTCCACTATAAGAGGCATCACAACTATAGTAAACAAAATGAAGACCAGAATTTAAAATATCAACCAACAATCAGAGTGTGCAAAGCCACAACACCACAGCAATGATAATTATTACAAAATGCCAAGTGTTTAGTGTCATAACATAAAAGCTTTAATGGTAAATAAAAGGCCAGAATTTTGATTGTCTAACTCATAATTGGATTATAAAAAAAGTACTCAAACTAGGTAAATGAAAAATCAGTAATTTAAAAATGAGGAATAGGGATAGCTAAAAAAGTAAAAAATAAACAAACAAGGAAGGATCGCTGGAGAGCATGCAAAACCAGCAAGGATCCATGTAACGTTGACAGTGTAAACCCACAAATCCCAATTTTGACTCTTTACAGACTATCAGTACCAGAGTCTAAAGGGATTTGTGGGTTTACATTGTCATCATTACTTGAATCCTTGGTTTTGCATGCTCTCCGGCGATCCCTCCTTGTTTGTTTACCTTTTTTTAGCGATCCCTATTCCCCATTTTTAAATTACTGATTTTTCATTTACGTAGTATTTTCCAAGGCAATGAACGTACTTGATACTACATTCAAATCACAACTCAGTGATTTATGCTCATCAAAGAGAAACCCTTGGCAGATAAAGGATTCATCTCGGTTTCCATATACTTTAATATGTCTTCATCCCCATAAATTACTTTGCAGGACGATGAACAATAATCTGTCTTCATTTTCACATGGAAAAGCTCTAATCTTTCATTCACACATATTACTTTGCAGGATGATGAAAATTTTAACCCGTTGAATCTACTACTACCACTACTACAAGATATCACCCAGCTCAAGAAGGATGTGTCAGTGGCTTTATTAACGCTGGCCACACCTGACTCCTTCCACTGCAAAGCCTCTGCTAAGAAGAATCACATCGTTTGAAGGTAACAAGACTAAACTGACAATGACATACTCGGGCCGAAAGGGTTGATTTTCTACCTGAGACTGACTTAAAGGTGATGTGCTTGCAGTGTGCCGGGATCCGCAACATTCTCGTTACATTAATTGCGAGAAAAAAACGGATAGCCTTTTTTTTTTTTTTTTTTTTTTTTTACCAGAAAAAAATCTAATTAGGGACGGAATTCAGACTCGATGAAATATTTTTTGTGTGTTTAAATCAAATAATTTATTAAATAACCAGTATGACACAACAGAGAAGAGTGACGAATTTCTTATATCATCACTATCTCGCTTCTCCTTCCTCCCTCCTTTTGATAGGTGGAGGCGCCCATCATCCACGCACTTAGTGTAGTGGTTCTCTGTTTTAGGGTAGCTCCACATCGAGTGGCAAGCCAAATGACTTCCTGTAAACCAGGAAAGCATTTACAGCGCTGGGTGGTAACCTTATAACCAACCAACACGTGTTCCCTACGTGACCAGTGGGTTGGCGGAGAGTTAATGCCCCTCCCCGGAAAACACCTAACTAAAAATACGAACAAGAAGCCTCGGACCAGGACTGACCAAAAGATGACGACTAAGGACCGAACAAAGGACATGATACGGATGTCGACGTGGAATGTATGGGGCGCAATTGATGAGGTGAAAGAGAGAGAGATTGTCCAGGTGCTTGAGGGTGCGAAAGTGGATGTATGTGGATTAACTGAGACTAAATGAAAGGTGACAGTGTGAGAGAATGGGAGTATGGATGGGGTATATGCGCTGGAGTAAGTGAGAATGAGAGGGCAAAACAAGGAATATGTATTGTTGTGTGCAAGAGATGGAAGGATAATATAAGAAAGTATAGATCGGTTGGCTCAAGGATTGTGTGGTGTGAGTAAGTTTGAGAGTAGGGCTACACATGTGGGTGATTGCGTGTGTGTAATGCAAGATCGTGCAAGCAGAGTGAAAGAAGAGTCCTGGGCAAATGTGGAAGCGTGCATAGAAAAGTTTGAAAGGAATGAGAGAGTGTTCTTGACTGGAGATATGAATGCAAAAGTAGGGAATGTGAAAGTGGATAGCGTAGTTGGTGAGTGGGGTGTGTCTGCAGAAATGGATGAGAATGGCAGTGCTCTAGTGGACATTTGTGATGGGAGGGGTTGGCGATAGCCAATACCCTCTTCAGACACAAAATGATCCACAGGTATACGTGGCGAGTGATGAGAAGGGTTGGTGGTGAACTGAATGAATGGAAGGCAATGATTGATTATGTGTGTGCAGATGACAGAATGAGAAGGTGTGTAGTGGATGCAAAAACAAACAGAGGTTGGGGGAGTAGAGTTTCTGACTACTATGTAGTGATGGCGAAAGTCAAGGTTCAAATGCAATGGAGGAATAGAAGGAGGGAAGAACAGGAAGAAGTGGTCCATACAAGGAGGGTAGAGAGGTTGCAAGAGAATGGAAAAAAGGCAGAATGGAGAGAAGTGAAGGAGCGATTGGGTAAATATGATTTGGAGCAGATGGGGGAGGTGGAAGGTGTGTGCATATTCACAGAAATCTGTGCAGCATGCGAGGTGGTCTGTGGGGTGAAGAGATGACGAGAGGGGGTGCAAGGAACTGCATGGTGGAACGAAGAGGTGTGACAAACTGTGGTGCAAAAGAAAGCATATAGTGAGTTGACGGGAAGCAGGGGCGTGGAGGAAGTTGAGAGACGGAAGAGAGAGTTATATGAAGTGAGAAGGAGAGAGGTGAAAAGGTTGGTAAGAGAAAGTAAGAAGAGAGTGGATGAGGAATTTGGAGGGAATTTTAGTGTAAAGTAGAGGGAATGTAAGAAAATGTTCTGGAAAGAGGTAAAGAGAGTAACACAGAGTGATAAGGAAGTTAGTCGGGGAGTAAAAGATAAAAATGGTAGACTGCTATGGTGGTACCAATCTTAAGTGGCGGTTTGGGTGGGGCACGAACCTCTGTACAGTGGTGCCACGTGTTCCAAACCCGCTATGTGAACGGCTCTGATATATGTAATAGGCATCACAATAAGATAAACACATAAGAATATAATGGTAACGTGTGTATCATAATATATGAAAGAACAGTAAACCGATTATGCGTAAAATATTTATACGGCAATACAGAAACGTGGCATAATTATTTTACAGTGTTGCTTAAAAAAAAGGAGTCACTTTTATTGGCTGTTACCGTATTTCAGGGGTTGGTAATAATGTCACAATTATGATTATAAGATAATGTGCAGGAGTATAAGCAAAAATATGCCAGTTTCTTAGTAAAAAAAAATATATACATTAAACCCTCGTGAGCGGCAACACTCACACACACCCTGTCCGACCTGGTCATCTGTGAGGGATAGAGGAATAGGCCTGTTTGGGGACACCTCTTTAAAAAAACGCGCCAAGACTTTAACCTCCTGGGTGGTGTGGAAATAAAGTCAAATTTACCATATGTACATTATAACGTAAAAGAAAATAACCAAAATGTATCCTAAAATACCACAGATGAGAGAGAGAGAGAGAGAGAGAGTGATTGAATGAAAACAAATCATGGCGCCACAACAACGAGGTCATCTGGCGCCATATGTAAAACAATAATATTTTTAAACATAATTAGATATAATAAAAACAAAATAAAGAAATGAAAGAACAAGTTTATAAGTCACTCATAAAAGAAACAAAATTCCCATGGGTGACGCACATCTCCCCAAGGAGAGAGAGAGAGAGAGAGAGAAGGCAAGGGGCAGTGTTGAGTGCATTGTCAAGCTGAGGGAAAGATGAAGGGAGGGAAGGAAGGAGGGCGAGAATGATTGAATGAAAAGGCGCCGTAACACCGAGGTCATCTGGCGCCATATGTAAAACAATAATATAATAAAAAACAAAATAAAGAAATGAAAGCACAAGTTTATAAGACATAAAAGAAACAAAATTCCCTAGGGTGATGCACATCCCCCCAGGAGAGAGAGAGAGAGAGAGAGAGAGAGGGGCACGCGATATGGAAAACGTGGCAACACTGTACAGAGGTTCGTGCCCCACCCAAACCGCCACTTTAGAATGGTACGACCATAGTGGAGAAGACAGAAAAAGTGAGCAGATGGACAGAACATTTAAAGGAACTGTCAAACATAGAGAATGAAAGTGATGCGAGGATAGGCGGCTGGGGAATGGCTGGGAGAAGGAGGGAGGTGAGAAAAGAGGAAGAAATCAGTAGGATGGAAATGGAAGCAATGAAAAATGTCAAAATGGGGAAAGCCCCAGGAGTTGATGAAATGTTAGGCGAAATGCTGAAGCATGGAGGAGCGATTGTAGCAGAATGGATATGGAAGATGTGCAGATTGGCCTGGGAGGAAGGTAGAGTCCTGGAGGATTGGAGGTCAGGTATAATGAATCCCCTGTACAAAGGAAAAGGGGAAAAAGAAGTGTGTGGGAATCGTAGGGTCATTTGTCTTATTAGTGTTATAGAAAAAGTGTATGGTAGGATACTTATTGACAGTGTTAGGGAAATAACAGAGGAATTAGTTGGTGATGAACAGGGAGGTTTTAGGAAGGGAAGAGATTGTTTAGATCAGATATTCATTCTCAGGTCTTTAGTGGGAAAGTTTCTAAAGAAGGGAAAAATGTTGTATGCAGCATTCATGGAACTGAAGAAAGCATAATGACATGGTGGATAGACAAGGAGTGTGCAAAATATTAAGAATATATGGAGTAACTGAGAAGTTGCTGAATGTCGTGAAGAGTAGGCTATGTACGAAGGTGCTAAGGCTGCACTGCCTGTGGAGAGTGACTAGAGCGAATTTTTCTGTCTGAATGTTCGATTGAAACAGAGAAGTGTCATGTCTCCGTGGTTGTTCAATCGGCTTATAAATGGGGTTATAAAAGAAATATAACGTTGGCCAGTTGATGTTGGAGCGGCTTTAATGAGAGAGGGCAGTGCTTGGAAACTCCCTGTACTGTTGTCTGCAGATGATACTGTGTTGTTAAGTCAAGACAAAGGGAAGCTGCAAGGCTTGGTGGATTAGTTTGGGAGAGTGTGTAAGAAACGGAATCTAAAGGTGAATGTAGGGAGAGTAAAGTTATTGTCTTCGAGAGAAATGAAGTCAGTGAATGTACAGAGAGGTTGGATGGTGAGGAAATGGAAAATGTGAGTGCGTTTAAGCGCTTGGGTAGATCGAAGAGTAAGGATAGAAGTTTGGAGGGTGAAGTGCTTGAAATGGTACAGCAAGGAAGAAAGGTTGCTGGTTCGTTAAAAGCAGTGACAAGAAACAGGGAAATGAGCATGGAAGTAAAAAAGTCGATGCATGATAGTATTTTCATACCAGCTATAACATAATTATGGAAGTGAAGCTTGGACCTTGTTGGAGGGACACAACAGTGAGAGCAGTGGAAATGAAGTTACTTGAGAGGAGCATGTGGAGTTACATGGAGAAACAGACTGACAAATGAGGAAGTGAAAGAGCATTGTGGTGTGGATGTGGATGTGATAGAAAGCGGTAGGAGAAATACACTGAGGTGGTTTGGCCATGTGGAAGGGAGGAAGAGCGTGAAACTAACGAGGAGAGTGTAAGTGAGTGAATTGGAGGGTAGAAGAGGGAGGGGGAGGGCAAGGATGGGATGGAGTGGAGAGGTATATGAGAGAGAGGGGGGGGTGAACTGGGAACAGGGCAGTGAAATGGCGGGGGATCGGGCGACATGGAGGCGATTAGTTTGTGGCCACCCCTTACGGGATTAAGGAGTCTGGCAATAGACAGATACAGTAGATAGCTAATTATTATTATTATTATTATTATTATTATTATTATTTTTGTCATTACTATTATTATTATCATTATTATTGTTATTATTATTATTATTATTATTATTATTATTATTATTATTATTGTTGTTATTATTATTGTTATTGTTATTATTATTATTATTATTGTTATTGTTATTATTATTATTATCATTATTATTATTATTATTATTATTATTCATCTGGACCTGCTTTCCCACCCAAGGGCAGGGTGAGGAGTAGCAATGTCCAGACAGCACAAACTTGCCCAATCCAAATAGGCCACACTTCCATTCACTCATCATTCAAGCCCCCAGAATCCTGGCTCTACCGGATACGCCAAAAAACATTCACCACATTCTGCAGCTTCACACAAACGTCTGCAGTTGAGTCAATCCGGACGCTGCCATGCTCACAAGGGGTGCCAAAATCCCTGATCATGCATTTCTCCTCACAACATTCATCCAGCCAGCTCGATCTCTTGTCAGTTCCCTAGCCTCACCGACTTCCAAACCTCTCTTCCTCAAACACTCATCCACCATATCTCTCCACCTTCTCCTTGGCCTACCTCGCCTCCTCCCTCCTTCAAATTCGCTCAGGTAAACCTTTTTCACCACTCTATTGTTATCCATTCTTTCCACATGACCATACCATCTCAGGACACTCTTTTCGATACTGGTGTCCACCGACTTCCTCACTCCACACCTTTCACGAATCACACTATTTTGTATCCTATCCACCCTTTGTACTCCACATACATTCCTCAACAGTCCCATCTCCATTGCTCTTACTCTTGACTTTTCATTTTCACGCCACACCATAGTCTCACACCCATAAGTTAGAATTGTTACTAACACTCCTTCATGTAAACCTCGTGCAGCTGCAACACTCAAGCCTCTGTTTCTTATCAAGGCCTTCATTGCACCAGCTACTTTTCTTCCTTGTGTCACTTTACTTTCAATTTCTTTTGCATATTTTCCTCTCTTTTCTATCACTGTACCGAAGTATTTGAACTCTCTCACCAATTCCAGTCTCTCTCCATTCACTGTGACATCACACTGGAAGTCACCTTCTCTCTCAGTAACCATCACTTTACTCTTCTCTACATTTACTCTAAAGGCACGACGCTCACAGACATCAACAAAACTCTGCACTAGCCCACCAAGTTCCTATCTGGTACTTGCAAGCAGTACTGCATCATCAGCATACAACAAATTTGAGATATTCCATCCATCACCATTCATTACCAACGCCATCCCTCTCTCCATTACTCGTGTTTTCACTTCTCTCATCACCCCATCCATATATATATTGAACAACCATAGGACATCACACAACCTTGTTGAACGCCCACACCGATTGTGAACCATTCACTTAGATGCCCATTAACCCTTACACATGCTTCACTACCATCATAAAAACTCTTGACAGCACCTAGCAGCTTACCATCTACTCCATACATGCAAAAAACTTTCCACAATCCCTCTCTGTCTACTTTGTCGTATGCTTTTTCCAGATCCATGAATGCCATAAACACCTTATGGTCCTTCTCACAAGCCTTCTCTGCTATCTGTCTCACTGCAAATACTTGATCTACACATCCTCTCCCACTCCTAAAGCCACCCTGTTCATCACTCACTAGGACTTCTGATATCTCTCTTACTTTCTCTATAATAATTCTTCCATATACCTTCCCTACCACACTCAATAAACTTATGCCACGATAATTCTTGCACTCACTTCGCCCACCTTTATTTTTGTACAGGGGTACAATCACAGCCTTTTTCCACTCTGCAGGCACAGTTTCACTCATCCATGCCATCTTACACATCTCCAACAAGCACTTCATTCTACTCTCTCCACTACACATAAGCATCTCTGCATACGCCTCATCAACCCCAGCTGCTTTCTCATTTTTCAGCCGTTTCACAGCGCTCTTCACCTGTACGAGTGTCACGTCTCCTGGCACTGCATTCCTTCTCTGCACACCCCCAAAACCAATCATGTTTACAGCCGCTCTGCTCTCCCTATTCCCATTCATCAGCCTTTCAAAATATTCTTTCCATCTGGTCCTTACTTCATCTCCATGGGTTAGTAACCTACCACCTGCATCCTTCACACTATCACATTTCTTTCTGCTTTCACTTCTTCATTTCCACATCTCTTTCCAGAATAACTTCCTATTTTCAGAGTAGTTTGCTTTCATTTTTCTTCCCAGATCATCATTTATCTCCTTCTTTTTCCTCTTCACTAGTCCCTTAAGTGCTTCTTGCTCTCGATATACTCAGTTCTTATTTCAACTGAACCCCTATCCTGTAACCATTTTAGTCACTTCTTCCTCTTTTCCTCCACCGCTCTCTTAACCTCTTCATCCCACCATGCAGTACCCTTCTATTTTGTTGATACTCTTGTCACACCACACACCTCTTTAGCATTCCTAACTAAGCAATCCCTATATGCATTCCACAGGCTGTCCAGATCCAATTCATTCCAGTTCACTGAATCTAACTCGTCCTCTACTTTGGTCCTGTAATCATCTGCCACTTCTTTGATCCTCAGCTTCTCAACTTTCAGCCTCTCACCCTGACTGTTCCTCTCTCTTTTGATCCACCTCACTCCTCTCAGCTTGATATTGTACACCACAATCATATGACCTGACAGACCTCCACATCGTCCTCTCACAGGTCTCGTATCAGCAACCATTCCTGTCATCGTCTTCTCTACGAGCACGTATATAATCAATCAGGCTTCTTTCAAACGATCCCTGTTTTCTCTATACCATGTATATTTGTGTGCATCTTTGTGTTTGAAAGAAGAATTACAAATACACAACCTCCTCTCCTGACACAAATCCTTTACTAAGGATTTCAGGGGCAGTGTCCAACTGGTTTTTGTAAATAACGTCTCAACAAAGCGTCGGACAAGGATTTAACTTTGGCAGTGCATGTTTGAGACCCCGACCTAATTTGTAAAATTATGCTTTTGTACCAAAAGTGTATGATTAAGGCATTTATAAGAGTAAATGTAGGGTAAACTTAGCTAAAATCGTCAGAGGCATGTAGCGAGGCTAGCTTCGGTCACGATACAAGCCCCGCCCACAATTCGGAACGTGACGTCGGTGTGACGTAGTAGTAATCACCGACGCAAGTGGCAGTTCTGTCTTTATGTAAGCTGCTTCAGATTCAATGCCTCAGGGTTACTCATATTTCTGAGCTGCGGCTGATTTTTAGAGTGACTGTACATCCCTCCAGACTCCCTATTAGTACATAGTATATGCATCGCCCTCTTACACATATTGTGACGTCAATATCACTTATTCACTTCTGAAGAGTAGTAATCACTGCCTGAGCCGGCACCGCTGGGCGAGGTGATGTGGCAGTAGGAGTGAAATATTACTTCGGTGTGTGTGTGTGTGTGTGTGTGTGTGTGTGTGTGTGTGTGTGTGAGTGTGTGTGTGTGTGAGAGAGAGAGAGAGAGAGAGAGAGAGAGAGAGAGAGAAAGTACAGTATGTGGGGGGGGGTTACTACTACGTCACACCGACGTCACGTTCCGAATTGTGGGCGGGGCTTGTATCGTGACCGAAGCTAGCCTCGCTACATGCCTCTGACGATTTTAGCTAAGTTTACCCTACATTTACTCTTATAAATGCCTTAATCATACACATTTGGTACAAAAGCATAATTTTACAAATTAGGTCGGGGTCTCAAACATGCACTGCCAAAGTTAAATCCTTGTCCGACGCTTTGTTGAGACGTTATTTAAAAAAAACAGTTGGACACTGCCCCTGAAATCCTTAGTAGTCGATTCCCATTATCATTTTCTCCTGGTACTCCATAACAACCCATTATGTCATCCTCAGGACCAGTGCCTACTCTTCCGTTCATATCCCCCATCACGATCACTTTATAGCTCTTGGGCATTTCTCCCACTACTTCACCCAGCTCATCCCAAAACCTGCCTTTCTCTCTCTCACTCCTGTCTTCACACGGTGCATATGCTACAATCACTGCCATTTTCACCTTCTCAAACTTGAACTTGACATACATACACCTCGAGCTGACGCATTTGTAGTCTCTCATTCCACTCTGCCACACCTCATTCATCAACAAAGCAACTCCTTCCTTACATCTTCCTCTCCCATTCATTCCCGATCTTACACATTTCACACTCTCCCACTCCTCCACTTCACACCCTTTCATCTTCGTTTCACACAGTGCCATCACACCATATCTCGCACTCTTGAACACAGTCACCACTTCCACCCTCTTGCTCTCCTCATTCACACCTCTCACATTCCACATGATCACACAAGTCTGCCCATTTGGTTGGGGCCCTGGGCAGGTATTGGGCCCTCCGAGGCTCTCTGAAATGACTGCCATGATTAAGTGATTTTGGACAGGGGAATCTGGGGGACACTTAACCCTGCCAGAAACCCCGGTTATATGGTTACCACCCAGCATAGTAAATGGTTTCCTGGGTACAAGAAACCATTTGGCTTGTTACTTAGTGTAGACCTCATATGGCATCACTCTACATTGAGTGAGTGGATGATGGGTGCCCCCACCTACCACATAATAATAATAATTATTATTATTATTATTATTATTATTATTATTATTATTATTATTATTATTATTATTATGGTGATGATGATGATGATAAATAATAATAATAATAAAAATAATAATAATAATAATAATCTATATTATAACGATCCAATTTCTGTATGTTTTTGGTTTGTTACCGTAACACAGCAATAACGGCGCATACAGCATAAATTTTTGTTAGAGCAAGGTACCGTTTTAAGGTTTTAATTTGAAGAATAAAACAATTTCCAGGCCAATCGGGCCACCAGTTCCCGAGTTATGACTCTTTCTGGAGATAGAAATTGACGACATCGAGCGGAGGGCGGCCTCTCAGCGAGTAATAATAATAATAATAATAATCAACACAGGGTACATATATAGCTTCATGTTGTTATTAGATACAGTGTGTGCAACAAGGCTGGACATGGAAGCACTTAGAGGTTCCTGATATGTGGCTGGGTTAATGGTGGTGTCAGTGTGTTTATCAGCTGGCTCATGCTCACCTGAACTCTTAGGCTTTTGTGGATCAGTCTTAACTGAAAAAAATCGTCTTGCATCACCTGGAATTGAATAAGAGAGCTGTATCGATCAGTGGCAGGTTAATGATACTATACTCTTTTTTTTTTTTTAAACACTAACTTGGCCAAAAATCGCAGTCTCATATCTTCAGTGCTGAGTTGTAGCAAAAGAAAAACACTAGAATATGATGGATGACCAAAAGTGCTATGGAAAAAATGTAGACCATAGTATCGTCTGTTTTGGTCACTGAGTAAAATGCAGTAAGATGCAAGAGGACGAAATTCTGGGCCAAGTTAAAGTGAAATAAGTATAGTATTGCCATTCAGGTTTCTATGATTACTCGCGTTAAAAAAAAAAAAAAAACTACAGAAAGGCGTGATTCACATTAGATTCATCACAGTTAAAGAGTTGTCGAGACCAATGATTTTTTAAAGGGGGTGAGACATGTATATTTTGTTTGCTTCTAAATAAAGCTAAGTAATACATTTTTTTCATAAGCTGTGATTGTCTTAGTTATGCACACTGCCTGTTGATAATATAGTCTGTTACATTATTATTATTATTATTATTATTATTATTATTATTATTATTAAGCTTCGACATATATATGGCGAAACTTCTTGTTTTCATCAGTATTATTTTTCTTTGCACTTTTTATTCTTCGATCTTGATTATATTACACATGAAGGTACCCTTGGGTAACCCAGGTCCTTGTGCCGTATATAAATGACCTTTACCAATTTTCGAAGGTCATATTCTCATTTTTAGTCGAAAAATTGCATATCTGGCATTGAAATATCTCTGAAACTATTTGAGATACAGCTTTTTAGTTGAAAATCCTATGATAAAAACGTTCGCTGAATATTTTTGGCTCAATATTTTGTCATTTAGCCTGGTGGGAAGTACCGAATTCAAATCTGGTCAGTGTTTTTTCTTTGCAACACGTTTCAGAGAAAATCACACAAGCTTTAAAGCTGTAACTTTCCAGAGACGGTGGCTGAATAGGTAGAGAGGTGGTCTGCAGTCCTAATGGATCCAGGTTCGAATCCCGGCTGGGGCAGGGAACAGTTTATGGATTTGAATTTCATAAGAGCAGACTTTACTGATCTACCAGAAAACCCGCTGACATGTCATAAAAATACCCCCGCTAATACCAGTACACCAGTCCTGTATGAGACTGCCCTAACATGTATTCAATATGGACGGTGGGTGTTAGCGCCGAAGTGGTGACAGGTGGAGGTGTAGGAGGACTACTGGGCCCCAAGAGGACTACTGGGACTTGAGGATAGGCCCTGAAGCCTTTGCCCAGAGTCGGAGATGTAATAAAAAAAAAAATGTACAGCTGTGGTCCCTCTTATGATCTGAGAGGAATAGGGTTAGTTATGCATACAGTCAGCCAGTTACTGAGACAAACGTACAACTTACACATGCGTTCTTCGACACCGTTGTCTTCAGATCTTGTTAATGTTACATAAGAAGTTACATTAGGGTTTTCATATCTTCTGTAATATGCCAATCGTACCTCATATATGAAACGGCGAAGCTTCCTAATTCTGGCTATACAATAAGAATGTTTTTTTTTTTGTTTTTTTTAAGCGAGGAAGAAGGACCCAAAGGCCACGAGCCCGCAATTATTGTTCCTTCCAAGAGGAAAACAAGATAAAAGAGATCATTTTGAGATGTCTGACACACTGCGTTTGAAAGACTGGAGATCATAGGCAGCAGGAAATACAGACAGAGGGAGACAGTTCCAGAGTTGACCTGTTGCATATATGAAGGACTGGAGTAAGGGTTAACTAATGCATTAGAGAGTTGGACAGAAAAGGGATGAGAGTTTGCTACTAGCCTAGATGGGTGCTACGCGCCCGTCGTAGAGGTGGAGGAATGCAAGCAGACAGTTCAGAGGAGCAGTGACCATTGAAGTAGCTATAGAAAAGAGATAAAGATGCAACAGTGCGGTGAAGAGACAGAGTTTAAAGGGAGTCAGTAAGAGGAGGAGAGTTAATGAGACGAAAGGCCTTTGACTCCACCCTGCTGAGAAGAGCTGTATGTGGGGAGCCTTCCCACACATGAGAGTTGTACTCCACACAGGGGCGGATAAAACCCCTGTATAGAGTCAATAATTGTGCAGGGGTAAAGAAGGAAAGGAGTCGGCTTAGCACACCTAATCTTTTGGAAGCAAATTTTACAAGAAATGTAATATGATCTTTCCAAGATAAGTCCCGAGTAAATGAAACCCCAAGCATGTTCAAGGATGATGCAGGATTAAGCTGAATATTATTAAACATTAGTGGGTACCTCTGTGGAAGATTTTGTTGGGTTGATAGTTGTAAAAACTGAGTCTTTGATGCATTAAAAACAACCAGATTATTTTTACCCCAGTTAGAGATACGAGCCAAGTCAGACATTAGGTGTGCCATAGCCTCATCCCTTGTTTGTTGAAGTAACTGCTGAGATGGGCGTTGCGGGAACCGAATGGAAAGGTGAAGGGTGGAGCCAACAGTGTATGAGTGGATAGGGTTAGATGTACAGCTTAGAAGGTCATTGATGAATAAAAGGAAGAGACTTGGTGATAGGACAGAGCCCTGAGGTACACCACTGTTGATAGATCTAAAAGAACGATGGCCGTCTACAACAACGCCTATAGAACAACCAGAAAGGAAGCTATAGATGAAGGCACAGATAGAAGGATAGAAACCGTAAGAGGGCAGTTTGGAAATTAAAGACTTATGCCAGACTCGATCGAAAGCCTTTGAGATGTCAAGTGCAATGGCAAAGTTTTTGCCAAAGTCCCGAAAGGAGGATGACCAGGAGTCTGAAAGGTAGGTGAGAAGATCGCCAGTGGAGCGTCCCTGACGGAACCCATGCTGATGACCAGAACGAAGGTTGTGAGAGGAAAGATGCTTTAAAATTTTTCTATTAGGAACTGACTCGAAAACTTTTGGGATACAGGATATTAAAGCAATTGGACGATAGTTAGAGGGTTGGGAATGGTCACCCTTCTTTGGGACTGGCTGAATGAGAGCAAACTTCCAGCAAGAAGGAAAGGTACAAGTTGACAGACAAAGGCGAAAGAGTTTGCCTAGGCAGGGTGTAAGCACAGAAACACAGTTCTTGAGAACAACAGGAGGGACTCCATCAGGCCCATATGCCTTGTTAGTATTGAGGCCTGTGATGCCAGAAAATACATCAGCTGAAGAAATATTAATGTCAGCCATGAGGAAGTCAGAGGAGGGAAGTGATGGAGGAACAGCACCGGAATGGTCTAAGGGGGAATTGGAGGAGAAAGTCTGAGCAAAGAGATCTGCTTTATCAGTAGAAGAAATAGCTACAGAGCCATCAGAGTAGAAAAGAGGAGGGAAGGAAGATGAGGTAAAGTTGTTAGAAAGGTTTTTCACAAGATGCCAGAAGGAGCGGGAAGAATTCGAGTTGGAGAGTTGAGACCATTTAGTATGGATGAAATTATTTTTAGCAGAGCAAAGAACAGACTTAGCACGATTCCGGGCAGAAACGTATAAAAGATGTGATTCAGGGGTGGGTTGGCTCCAATAAATTTTATAGGCCCTCTTGTTGCGGGCAGCATTAGAACATGCGTGATTAAACCAAGGCTTTCTTGCATTAGTCAAAGGATATGAGAAAGGAATGTATGCTTCCATGCCCAAGAGAATAACCTCTGTAATGCGCAAGGCACACTCAGATGGCTGCTGGCCAGGGAAGCAATAATCATTCCAGGAAAAATCAATGAAGTACTGCCTGAGGGCCTCCCAATCCGCAGCTCCAAAGTGCCACAGACAACGTTTCTTTGGAGGGTCCACAGGCCGTACCAGAGCGATAGGACAGGTTAAGGTGTTAAGGTTGTGATCGGAGGAGCCCAACAGAGAGAAAAGATTAACAATGTAAGCAGAAGGATTAGTTGTAAGGAAGAGGTCAAGTATGTTGGAGCTCTCTCCAAGGCGGTCAGGGATATGAGTAGGATGCTGTACAAGCGGCTCTAGGTCATTAAGGATAGAAAAGGTGTAGGTTTGTTCACCAGGTGGATCAGTGAAAGGAGAGGAGAGCCAAAGGTGGTGGTGAACATTGAAATCTCCTAGAATGGAGATTTCATAGAAAGGAGAAATGGATAGAATGTGTTCCATTGTAGTAGTAAGATAGTCAATGACTTTTTGATAGTCAGTAGAATTAGGAGATAAGTGAACAGCGCAGATTTTTTTAGTTAGAGAGTGACAGGAAAGCCGAAGACGGAGTGTAGAGAATTCAGGAGAATCGAGTTCAGAAATACGAGAGCAAGATAAGTTGTTGCATAAATATATACACTACAGCCACCTTTGGCTTTGAAATGAGTATTGAGAAAGTAGGAGGATACAGAAAAGGGTTTGCTGTCAGTTGCCTCAGACAGCTGAGTCTCAGTTAGGAAAAGGTGAGGTTTAGAGGAGGAGAGGTGGTGCTCAACAGACCGAAAGTTGGAGGAAAGGCCACGAATGTTGCAGAAATGAAGAAGAAGTGAGTCAGACGGTGGTTCCTGGCAGCTCGAGCCGTCACCTGGAGAGGGGCGGAAGATGGGGGCATTTATGGTCCCCCCCCCCCGGGACTATTATAAGTATTACAATTACTACCACCATCCTAGCCATTTCCCCCACCGTGCTCTGTCCATTCTAATTTGCCCCAAACCTGCCATGCCTCCAGTTTTAATACTTCACTGTAACAGGAGATTAACACTAGAATGAAATGCTGCTCACACACACGTACATACTATGTAATGGGTGCAGAGCCATGGCATTATTTTAGTCTGCCACTGAATTACGGAAAATATTCAATAGAATGACGACTACCTCTGTCAGGTGAAGTTGGCGTAGAAGCAGGAAACTAAGAAACCTGGAGAATAATCAGACTAGTTGTCCGCTAAAAGTTGAGAGTAGGTGTGCGAGTCAGATATAGATATAATTTTCGTTCTGTATAATTCTAGTTGATGATATTCACCAGACAAAATGCTTATGCAGAGGCTATGACCTCGTTATAACCCTTTCGCTGTGACGGTAAAACTACCGTATTAGGCCAGACAATGACTTGGTAGGTTGGATGGTAAATATGTAGCCAGAAAGATCCCTGGTGGTGCAGGGGTTTAGGCGCTCCTACCGGATGTGGTCCATTAATGTTTTCATTCGAGGGTTGGCTGGGGTTTCATGTTCACATAATTTGGGTCATGGATGGGCAACGGATCGCTCTCACCTTCTTTACGCAGGTTATGTAGCCAAGCTCCCAGCCTGCACACTCCATGACCCGTATAAGTAGCTGGTTAGTTAAGGAAGCTCTCTAACACCTCTTCCTGGCCGACTTATTTTAATTATTGAACCTTGCCATCCTCTTTTGTATTACTTAAATCACTCTAATATCGCCATTTTCTTTAGCAAGAAAGATGGAACCAAAGGCTAGAAGCTCGTAAATTTTTCCCTGCAAGGAAAAACAGTAACAAGATAATGGGGCGCCAAATTCAAGATCCGTTCGATATGTCTGGACCCACTGCGTTTGAAAGACTGGACGTCATAAGCAGCAGGAAATACAGACAGTGGAGGACAGTTCCAGAGTCGACCTGGTGCATACATGAAGGACTGGAAGTAATGGTAGACGGGTGCTATACTCCTCCGAAGTGGTGTGGAGATGCAAGCAGATAGTTCAGAGGAGCAGTGACCACTGAAGTATCGATAGAAAAAGAGATAATGATGCAAAAGTGCGGCGATGAGATAGAGGTTGAAGGAAGCCAGTAAAAGGAGGGGAGTTTATGAGACGAGAAGCCTTTGACTCCATCTTGTTGAGAAGAGCTGTATGTGGGGAGCCTCCCCCCACATGAGAGTTGCACTCTACTCAGGGGCGAATAAAACCCCTGTATAAAGTCAACAATTATGCGGGGGTAAAGAAGGCACAGAGTCGGCTTAACATACCAAATCTCTTGGAGGCAGATTTTACAAGAGAGGTAATATAATCTTTCCAAGATAAATCCCAAAAGATTGAAACCCCAAGTATGTACAAAGATGATGAAGGATTGAGTTGCATATTGTTAAAAAATAGAGGATACTCCTGTAGAAGATTTTATCGGGATGAAAAATGTAAGAACTGAATTTCTGATGTATTAAAAACAACAAGATTACTTTTACCCCAATAAGCGATATGTGCCAAGTCAGACATTAGGTGAGCCATAGCCACATCCCCTTTTTTGATGAAGTAACTGCTGAGATGGATGCTGCGGGAAGTGAACGGAAAGGTGAACGGTGGAGTCATCAAGGTATGAGTAGATAGGGTTAGATGTACAGCTTAGAAGGTCATTAATGGATAGAAGGAAGAGAGCTGGTGATAGGACAGAGCCCTGAGGAACACCACTATTGATAGCTCTAGGAGAAAGACAGCGGTCATCTACAACAGTAGCTATAGAACGATAAGTAAGGAAGCTAGAGATGAAGGCACAGATAGAAGGATAGAAACCGTAAGAGTGCAGTTTGGATATTAAAGATTTATGCCAGACTCGATCGGAAGCCTTTGAGATGTCAAGTGCAATGGCAAAGCTTTCGCCAAAGTCCCGAAAGGAGGATGACCAGGAGTCTGAAAGGTAGGTGAGAAGATCGCCAGTGGAGCGTCCCTGACGGAACCCATACTGACGATTGGAAAGGTTATGATAGGAGGGGTGGTTTAAAGTTTTTTTTTTTTTAATGGATAGACTCAAGACCTTAGAAATACAGGATGTTAATGTAATTGGGAAATAGCTGGAGGGTTGGGAATGGTCGCTCTCCTTTGGGACAGGCTGCATGTGAGCAAACCTCCAGTAAGAAGGAAAGGTACTCTGCATAAGTAACGTGTAAAACGGTATCAGCCTACCATACCTGTAAATAAATCGGTAAGGAAGAGGTGTTTGGGAGCTTCCTTACCGCCGAGAATAAGAACCTATAAGGAGCAGCAAAGGACTGAGTAATACAGACCCATTCGTGTTGTAATACAGACCCATTCGTGTTGGTATTATTCAACTGAGGAGAAGCCTACATCGTCAAAGGTTTATTGATTAACACTCTCTGGGGTCCTCTTCTTGTACGATATCATCCAGTTTCTGCGACAAACGTGTATTTATAACAGTGATTTTGTTTAACCGTTCCTCGTGGCATGATTACAAGCATTCTCCAGCCACCATTGAAGAACATGGCCAATATCAACTAATGTATGGCGTCCACGACCAAACAATATACTTCAGTTTCTAGCCTGAAAGTTTAAAAAAGAGAAAAGATAAGAGAGAATGAAGGTAATCGTAAGCAGTATATTATTCTTGTCAGGAGAGGGTTATATTCGCCATAGCAGTGTCCTCTCGTGGTGTAAGTGTGTTCAGATTTGTACAGTAACCCTTTCAGCAAGAGAGCAATCATATTTTCATCCTTCTCACCGCCAGGGATTTTATTTGTAAGTTTAACACGGCCGCCCCTTGTCTGTGGGTTTGAAGAGCCTCCATTTGTATTCACTAAATAGGGAGAGAGAGAGAGAGAGAGAGAGAGAGAGAGAGAGAGAGAGAGAGAAGGCGGAGACAGACAGACAGACAAACAGGAAAAACGAATATTACTATATAAACAAAGTGTGTGTGTGTGTGTGTGTGTGTGTGTGTGTGTGTGTGTGTGTGTGTGTGTGTGTGTGTGTGTGTGTGTGTGTGTGTGTGTGTGTGTGTGTGTGTTGCTTGACAAGTGGGAGAAGTGGCAAAGACAGGTTCAGTGAAGACAAATTAACGAGGTTAGTGTGAGGCAAGTGGACGATGGAACCCTTGCATGGGATGGAGAGAGAGAGAGAGAGAGAGAGAGAGAGAGAGAGAGAGAGAGAGAGAGAGAGAGAGAGAGTGTGAGAGAGTGAGAGAGAGAGTTAGTTTGGCCGAGATTGTCGTCCTTAAGCAGACAATTTTCCGCTGTTCAAAAGCAGAATAAGATCTACCCTGGTACACCCTTTCTATACCACTTCTTCCTGACTAGCATCATATTCTAGTGCTGATCCCTTGTTAGCTGTCAGCATTAAACACAGAGGTGGCAATTTTACACCAAATTTAAGTTACAAAGTGTATCACCATGTATTAGTAATAATCTTTAATTTCTCCTTAGCCTTCACGATGTAGAGATAACAGTTTAGGCTAAGCTGAAGTGAACAGAGTATTGCATGATATTTTAGTGCTAATCTCTTGTGACAATCAGTGTTGAAAGTGGAGAGAGTCTGGGGGTAAATGGAAGTGGACAGAGTATAACAATATTTTAGAGTCAGTCTCTTACTACGGCACAGTATCCAAGACGATGAGAGGGCAGTTTAAAGTCAAGTCAGATTGGGAAGAGTTTAGCACAGTATTCTAGAACCGATCTCTTGGTACAGTGCAATATGGTGCTGGAGAGGGACCCCTTCATGCGGTGGTACTCATACATCCTGGCTCTCCACTACTCGGTTATACAGACGTCCCTCAACTCCCTTCGTGTCCCCCTGAAGGATGCTGGTGGACTGCAGGAGGATAGAAACTTCAGCCTGCAATTCATCAGGTTCGCGTTTCACATGAACGAAGGGCTACAGAAAGCAACGACAAATACTACTGCTGCTACAGCTGCTGCTACTGTTACTGCTAGTACCACCACCACCGCCACAACTGCCACAACTGCTGCTAATACTAGTACTACTACTGCTACTACTATTAACACTACTACTACTACTACTACTACTACTACCACTACTACTACTACTACTACTCTTTATTTTTCCTTCTGCTGCTGCTACATAATGTTCCAGATGTAGTGGTGGCCGTGTGAGAGCAATTTGAAGTGGACTTAGTAGAGTATAAAGTTGTGGTGTTATTCTCTCCTCACACTTCAGTATTCAGGATGAAGTCATGGCAAATATAGGGCAAGTTGAAGTGGACGGAGTGTAGTGAATGTAGACAACACTGAATTATATCCCTCCCTTACACTGGCCACCTGGGGACGGACGTGACGTGGGAGGCAAGGGTATTCACTGGGGTGGGGAGAGAGAGAGAGAGAGAGAGAGAGAGAGACAGACAGACAGACAGACAGACAGACAGAATGTTAGCTACACATTTTCCTTTATTTTTTTTTTCCACTTCAAGTATTACTATTTCCAGGTGTGGGTAGTGCTTTGTTAATCCCTAACTCGTACAGGTGTATTTGTATCGGTTTAGGCCACACTCTCCCTCCTCTCTTTTACCAGTTAATTTCTACAATGTTACCCAGACCTCCTCGCTTACGACGTTTAAGCGAATCATGTGCCAGTTATCGTTTGAATCCCGTGGCGAATTATGTATCTTCACTTTAAGAACAAATCTAATAGTAGAGACGTTATTAAAGGCTGTATCTAACCTGTCCAATTGGAATAATCTCTTCCAACCCTATATACGTTTGAGAATAGCAACAATAAATAAAAAAATAAGGTGTTGTCTGGATGAACGAATTAAAGCAATATAGGTAACATACTAAATGGGTCAGGTACATGCAGGTGTCTCAGACGGATACTGATAACAGAATTACCTTCCCTCATACTGGCCAAGAATATATCGGAATGGTTGTTACATCACTGAGCAGTACAGGTGTAAGTTGATGCGTTGTGTTGGTCGTGTTTGTGTTACCTGTGTCCAGCGGCTCTTGTATCTGCTGATATTATTGTCGTTGTTATCGATAGGCACCTCAAGGTTTGGTTTATAAACACGAGGTTGCCTGATTACACTGTGAGCTATTCCTATGGAAGCATGTTCGGCAAAACTTTGATTGAATTTTGTTCCCTTCTCTGCACTTACCCTTTCTTGCCACGTCTTACACACCCGACGTTGGGTCTACAAGCAGATTTGTGTATTATTTCAGCTGCTGTCAGTAAATACCATTACAGCAAACGCCAAGTAATATTATTCGGATTCATTTTGAAATGTATGAATTGAAGAGAAAAACTGTTTAAAGATTCGTTGTCGTGCGATTCAAAATGTATAGCGGGAGGAGGGCAGGTTACATCCTGTTGACTAATAACAGGTGTGAGGAGATAACACGCCATGCACGAAATTACTTACGATAATAACCGTCTCGTGCGTTGA
>NC_137002.1:9091240-9216240 GCF_032717465.1 Coenobita brevimanus | reverse complement strand
TTTTGACCGGATACCATATAATTAACTGTGTATGAACCTATATGGTGATAAAAATGATCACAGCCTAGCATACACAGCATAACTTAACCAGTCACTAGTCAAGCGAAATCAACCCTAACTTTGGCCATTGGTAGGGATGTGAAAATTCTATTCTCCGGATCAGACTGGCTGTTACTTAAAAGATGTTCAAACATCGCCAGTACGTAAGACCAAGAAATGAGATAACCAAATATTCCACAGAGGTCTAGCTGTTCACGGTCTGGCCTATCTAGGAGGAAAAAACATTGAAATATTTTGGTCTTCGTGATATCTTCTCTATGTATTAATGCCCAGTTTCAGGACTATATGCCACTGGAGCCAGGACCTAACAATACGTATATTGATTCAGTTCATGAATCACTTCATTACGACTTTATCAAATCTAATCTTTGTGGTACCGGGGTGTCCTACAGATACTGGACTAAACTCTTCACTAAAGCACAAACATTGCACACTTCACCTTTAAAAGAGCTATCACACTAAGTCTTACATACCTATCGTAATAATAACAGCTGAATATCACAGAAATCTCCCCTTTACTGAAGTATGATTCCCAGACATTGTTGTGAGCGGCAGCGGTCAGATGGTTTGTGACATCACAGCGAGGGTGCATGCTTCGCGTGAGGCATGATAAGCTCCATCTTTGATTTACCTCTCTTTTTCATAAATATTAAATCGGAGAGAAAAAAATAATGATATTCCGATGATTACAAGTGACCATTCTATTACTTTATGTAACTTGTACCCGACCGTCAACCAGTCCATTGGAGGTCATCTGAGTCTCCATGCCAAAGATTGGGCTGCTGGGCCCAGTCGTTTGAGCGTTTTTTACCAGCGACCTCAAATGACCTCGGAGATCAACCTTACATAGCCTATGTCCGAACTGGAGGCCGTGTGAGTCTCCATGTCAAAAATGGGGCTCCAGGGGTACCCGGCGTTGCCAGGGCCAAAAATGCAAACATTATCAGAGAGCTCAAATGAACAAGAACTGAATTTCGACCCCCCTAAAACCAGCTTTGGGTCACCCTGATTCAGAATATATATATATATATATATATATATATATATATATATATATATATATATATATATATATATATATATATATATATATATATATATATATATATATATATATATATATATATATATATATATATATATATATATATATATATATATATATATATATATATACACACATATACACCACTTCTGAGGTAGCATCCAGTTTAGAAGAAAATGATGGTAGCAGTAGTGGTGGTAGAAGTGATAGTGGTGGTGGCGGAGGTGGTGGTGGTGTGGTAGCTGTGATGACGATGATGGTGGTGGTGGCAGCTGTGATGATGGTGGTGGTGGTGATTGTAGCTGTGATGATGATGGTCGTGGACCTAACTGTGGTGGTGGTGGTGGTGGTGGTGGCTGTTCAGAAACTGCTCTTATTTGGGCAAGCGCGTTGTGGCCTTGTCGGGCCTCCAAGGACTTACTCCAAAGTGAAGGGTGGTTCAGAGACGGCTCTAATTTGGACAAATGCTGGGCGGCCCGATAGGGTCTCAAGGCTCTCTTAGAACCTAAATTAACATAACCTAATCTAACCTAACCCAATCTAACCTGATCTATTCCCTCTTGGTATGGAAAAAGCACTTGAAACCAGTTTGGCAGTCTAGTGGGCTCTCATACCAGAGTTAGTTATGTTGTAGTGCGGTGTGTGGTGATTCAAAAGGTGGAAATTCATTGTGCTTCAGGCAGTCTGAATCGACACGATTTTCTCACGTGTAACTATTGGAAGCTGTCCCATCTTCCTTGTAAATGTGTGGTTCAGACCATAAGAAATGGCGGGAGGTTTCTGGGTCATGTAACGCCATCAGGTACAGTAGGCTTGTTACCTGCCTGTAAATGTATTTGGGCATCGCAACACCTGTTGCCTTTGGCAAAGTGAATTTGTCAATATCCTTCCAGCGACAACGGAAATGTACCCAATTGTATTCCTACTACCGCCAGATAATTTTATTCAGCCTTGGAGTCGGTCTCTCGTTGTATAAGGGATAAAAACATTCTTCACTAACTCTATGTCGACAACATAATTCCTGTTTTCTTCTTTTACTAAAAAACGATTTTTTTCAGTTCGTTGTGGTGTGTCGTTGCCTGTTAGTGAAGAGTGTTACCAACTCTTCAGCACAGTAAGTGTTCCATGCTGCATAAAAGGAATTGCCAGGTAGGCTGAATAGAAGATAAAGGCGATATCGTAGTGAACGGACCAACCGCTTCAGTACAGTGACGTTTCCTATGCCGTATTCTTACTATCTCTGGATAATTCTAATCGACACAGGAACGACCTCTCTAACCGTATTGGTGCCAACATTCTTTATCACCTTTCAGTATCATGACGCCCATTGGATTATATTCTTCCTGCCTCATTACTGTTTTATTCAACTACTAAAGCTTTGTAAGTGAACTATAATTTATCATGTCCATGTTGATCCTGACGTTGACGAGGAAAGGTTTCTAACACCACAGACATTCCTTGCAGTATAATGCGGTCTCTTATTCAGTCCACAACAGATCAAATCCTTCGACATCATGAAACTGACGAAGAAAGGCTTTTAGACATCCTTCATTAACTCATTCATCATCAATACGTACGTCTCTATTTTTATTCTTGCTTCCTCCAGACGATTTTATTCACCTTGCGAAATACGGCTTGTATTAATCATGCTAGTATTCTCGAACTTGATTACGAACAGACCTATAGCTTTCCGGTGCTATTATCTCTGTTATATTATTTTTCCCTTTGCTGCTTCCACGATTTACACAATTTATGTAAGACCTCTCACAGTGTATGTTATAATAAACCTCCATTAACCCTGCAACATGATAACGCCTGCTTTATATTGTATCCTTGCTGCATCCACACGATTTTATTCAGTTTTTAAAGACCATTCTTAGAAGCAGTAGTAATAGTAGCTGTAACTCCAGGTTCATCTGACTGTGAACACAGCAGACTGCGGGTTAAAGTTGTCCCCCTCCTACAGTTCACCATCCTCCTTTCAGGAGATAGGGAGGGAAATGAGGGGAGTTTGCATACCCAGGCAGCGGAGTCACCCTGCTATGTCACTGCCACCGCACGAAGGCTCCCCTCTCCTGAAACACTAGCAAAGGCACTGATAATGTATGTGTAATTTCCATTTACACTTTTCATACGATCATATATATATATATATATATATTTTCCCTAACCGTTGCTGCCTCAGTGATGGCTTTTATCGGCTTACACGTCTCGTCGTAAACAGGCTCGTTGTAAAAGAGTTAATGTTATATTCTACACCAGTTATGAACACACCCAATAACACTCTCAGTAGGGTTGTAATATTTTTTTCTTACCTTCCACGCAAGTTAAATTAAATTCGAAAACATTCTTGGATACAAACCGTGTCCATTACCCCTGCTGCACCATGACGCCTGCTTACTTAAGATTCTTGCAGCCTATTCCATTTTAGTCAACCTACAAAGGTCTCTTGCAGTAAAGAAATTAATCATGTATATATGGTGTTCCTTAGGGTTAAGAATAATGTCATTCACACTGTCAGTACGGCTGGGTCAATTATTCTCACCAACTCAAAACGTTATTCATTACTCGAAAGACATCTCATTGTCCGGGTAACTAAAAATAAAAATAAGAATATAATACAGTGAGGTCTGAGTTTTTTATTTTCGCTGCCTCCACATGATCTTCCGCTGAGGCGTTGTCCCACTCAGCTCATTAACCTCTCAGCAGGGGGTGTAATCCGGCTCATTTACTCCCACTTAACTCCAATTACCTGTAAAGTGATGACATTACCTGCCTGAACCCCACGAGGACCAGACACGCAGCCGGCCCTCAGCTGACTAATACTGGGTGACGGAAGAAAGAAATACATAGGAAATAAGTAACCTTGGTGAGGGGGGGATGAATTTACTTAACTCATCTGGCGTGAAGAAGATTTAAATTGAAAAACAGTCACCGTCGTCTTGGTGTTTGGCTTCATAAAACTGTCTGAGGGTGAGAAGAATATAAAGGAAAAGTAGTTCCCCGTGAGTCTGGCTTCATATAATCATCCTGGTGGTGACAACAGTAGAAACGGAAAAGTCATCAGCATCATGAGGTTACTCTTGACAATAACTTTTGTAGGTAAAAAGGGAGAAATTGGAAAAGCATTCTCGCAGTAAAAAAAAAAAAAAAAATGAAGTCTGTTTAAAACGAGAAATACAAGCAAGGTACTTTATTATCTGCACATGTGATCTACACCTGGTGGTCAGGATGTGTGGGCTTGTGTACAGTACAGCACCTCACCTGAGTCAACCAGCAGCAGTCTTAACACTGAGAGTAATCTGGTGCCAAAGTTCTGTAATTCTGTGCAACAGATGAGGGCCCTGCATGTGGTTGCCTGCAATGCGACACTGGCAGTGCACATTTACCAGCGAGGTAGTGAAACCAAACACAGATTATTTGGTAGTGATTGTCAACCAGTGCGCCACGGCACATACTTCTTCCAATTTAACCTTAGTGTTCGGCCATACGTCATAATGCCAGTACCTCACTGGCTGAATACATTACTAACGTTCTTTGTGGTTGGCACAGTATATTAGTGTTAATTTATTACTGCTTAGGATTTATGATGTAGATGGCGGGTTTAAGCCAAGATAAAGTGGACAGATTATTGTTTGTGTGATCGTTACCCAATATGACCAACAGCAGCCCGTAATGTATCTGCAGTGTAATTTTGGACTGACAGATAAACTGAAATATTAGCCAGCTAATCAAAATGGATTATCGGAGCAAAATCCTGTGAACGTAGGCAGAACAAACCCAACAAAACCATGATGGTGCTAAAGCCGTGTATATAAGTGGCGGTGACACAGCCAACTGAGGAGCAGAGACGTGCTGGGTGGCAGGCAACGACCCGCACTAACCCCCACCAGTCAGTGCAATGTCGGCCTTATTCTCGTCTGTTAACCATCTGATGGTCGGAATAACTCTTTGTTGCTCCGGCAAACAGTAGGCGATTTCATTCAATAAGAATCCGTCCTACGAGCCTGAGAGTGATAAGAAGGCTCCCAAACACCTTTTCCTTATCGGTTGGAAAGATCACATTAACTCTCTTGCAAATCCGCATGAAAGAGACTGGGTGTGCTAAGCCGACTGTGTATTTTCTTTACCATTGTGCAGCTGTTGACTTTGTAGATGAGTCTTCTTCTCCTTCCTCAGCGGAGTACTGCCACTACAGCCAACACGAATACCGTATATAACTGTATAGGGCTGGTTACGGAGCCTTAGTATAGAAACACTGCTGCAGCGTGGCTCCCCACATACAGCGTTCCTAAACAAGATGAAGTCCAAGTCTTTTCTTCACATCAGCTCCCTTCCTCGTAATGGCTTCACTCGATTTCTTTCTCTCACTTTCTTCTCCGCACAGTTCCATCCTCATCCCTCCTTTATAGCCACGTAAATGATCACTTCTATTGTGAACTGTCTGTCTGCATCCCTCCAACACAGTGGGCACGTAGCACACCTCTGGCAACACACTCAAACTCCTTTTGTGTTCAGCTGTCTGCCACAAGAGTTAACTAACATTTTAGACTTTTCAAGCATACAACTGGTCGGCTTCGGAACTGCCTTCTTCCGTCTGTATTTCCCTGGATTTATATACCCCAATTCTTTAAACAGACTATGTCCGGGCAACTCGAAATGAACGTATCTTGAATATGACTTTTTTGTTCAATTTATCCCAGAAACACCAAATTTGAGGGGTGGGAGGTCTTCCATCATTTGGTTCTTTCGTTTTTGGATTATAAAAGAAAATAAAATTATGTCTTTGCTTAAGATAGATCAAATTTCTGTTTTCCTCTTTATGCACAGTAAGTAGAGGTGAAACTTATACCAATAACACACGGGAGTATTTAAGAGTAGTATTCAAAGGACATCGCCAGGAAGTGATAGAAGTAATCCTTAGCCAACGAGCATTCCAATAACATCCTCAACCCGTTTTCACTATACAGCCCTGGATTTGTGTTTACCTGACGGAACTGGGCCATCCCGACACGTTGGACACGGCGTCACGGTTGTATAAAATACGTTGAGTGTCACTTACAAGGCAGGAGTGAGTGGCTGCGTTCACCTGATGGAACTGGTCACTCACACAATCTGAATACTAAGTCGTGGTTGCATGACACTCCATGAGCTTAATTTACGACGTACTATTGAGTCTCCTTGGTTACTACTGAAATTAACACCCAGCTGTATACATCTGGTCATCAACTGAGCTGAAAGCCGTTATGAATCTTAGTAAAGACAAGTGCTTGAGGCCCTTCGGGCCCCTCGCACTTGCTCCTGCGGAGGGCTCTCGCGCTGCTATAATATATTTTAGTTATAGCTATGGGCAAAAAATTCTACAGAGATCCTATGCCGGGCGCCGGGAGTAGCGTTTTTTGGTCAAAATGTGATCGCTCATTAAATACAGTAAAAGTTTTTCAGTCGTGATGGGACCAAGTTTTTTCACATCAGCGAATTTTTTGAGATTTTTGTGCCAGTTTTGGTGCGACTTGAACTTGTAGTTTCGGCTGCCCAAAACACACACACACACACACACACACACACACACACACGGCTAGTGCTATAGTATATTAGATAGAACGGACAAGCTTTAACAGGTCTTTCCTATGCTAAATAAAAGCGTCTGGAAGTAGCAAAAATAGTATTTTAACAGAAACGTCACTATTATTCACCAATTTAATTTCCAGGTCTGTCCGATGCTGAATACAATCGACTAGTGTTAGCAAAACGAAATATACATTGTTATGGAACAGAGAAAGATAACGTACACTTTCAGTGAGAATGCTAAAAATCACTACTGTCCCGTAAAGTTCCAGGTTCAAAACAAAAGAGTTAGGTAAAATTACAAGTTAAAGTTTAATGCTTAAATTAACAACAAAACATTCAGGACTCATAAGGATAATGTAATGGCAAATAAACAGGTTAAATATATGGTTAACTGCAATAGCCTCTATTAACACGAAATTAGCAAGAGTAAATTTATCTAAGTCAGCCCTGATAAAATGAGATACCAGATAATACTCAGTGAATGCCAGATAAATAATTACAGATACAAACTATTATCAAAAATGACTGACATAAAGAACCCCACACGAATTACAAAAACTTCACTAGGCCTACAAATTAAACTTATGCTATACAGTACAAGAAAAAATGCAACAACAGTTATACTCAAATTACACACAGCTGCTAGATGGTTGGAGATTTCTTGAGCACTCACAATAATAATATCTGTACAGGGGAGGACAGAGATGTGAACAAAATGAGGAGCAGATCTAAGTGGCAATGATGCAGAGACTGAGCTCATTATATAGGGGCTGGCAGAGCTTGATACAACTTGTAAGAGGGACGCGCAAATGAAGCCATGGGGACAGAGAGCTGAAAATCCCGCAAAGTATAACAGAGAGAACGACTTACTCTACTATAACGGTAGAAGGGGGGACTGAGGCAGAACACGCTCGTGATCAAACATGCAGCAACTGTGCGTTAAAATTACACAAAGGATGATGAAATCATAGGCTATGTAACACCTCCCCACAAAGAAAAAGAAATTTGCAAAGGAAATTTCTTATTACTCTAAAACAATCTGTCTAAAGTCTAGATAAGCAATCTGCAATAACATTTTCTTTCCCCTTGACATGTTGTATGTCTAATGAATACTCCTGAAGAAGTAGACTCCATCTTGTCAATCTCTGATTTTTATCTTTAAACTTACTAAGGAATTTCAGTGGGTTACGATCGGTATAAATGACTATGGGGTCAAAACCAGAACACAAATAAAATGAAAAATGCTGTAAACCCAAAATCAAGGCCAAAAGCTCTTTCTCAATAGTTGAGTAGTTCTTTTGAGGTGGAGTGAACTTCTTACTGTAATAAGATACAGGATGTTCAATACCCTGATCATCCTCTTGCAGCAAAACAGCCCCAGCTCCTGTATCACTTGCATCAACAGCCATCTTAAAAGGCTTAGCAAAATTTGGAGTAGCGAGCACTGGCTGACTTAATAGAATAGCTTTAAGTTTGTTGAAAGAGGATTCACAGTTATCGGTCCAGACAAATTTAACTCCCTTTTTCAGTAGGTCTGTAAGTGGTGATACAAGAATAGAAAAGTTAAGAACAAATCTCCTGTAATAACCTACCATTCCCAAAAATCTTTGTAGCTCTTTCCTACTTTTAGGTCTGGGAAGATCACTTATAACCTGAACCTTAGCTCCTGGTGGTGCAACATGTCCATCACCAATTACATACCCAAGGTACTGAACTTTAGCTTGACCAAACTCACACTTTGATAAATTAGCTACAAGATTAGCATGAACTAAACGGTCAAGAAATTTACTGACATGGCATAGGTGATCTTTCCAGTTGTCACTGAAGATTAATACATCATCAATATAAACAACACACCCTGCCAAACCCTCTGTTACAACATTCATGAGCTTCTGAAATGTGGCTGGTGCATTCTTCATACCATACGGCATTACAGAACATGCAAAACCCTTTCCTAGTGTTACAAAACATGAGATCTCCCTAGCACGTTCAGTCATAGGTACTTGCCAGTATCCCTTTAACAAATCAAACTTACTTATGTACCTAGCCTTTCCGATCTTGTCTATGCAATCTTCCACACGAGGGAGAGGGTAAGTGTCTGTTTTGGTTATCTGATTAACACGTCTGTAGTCGATGCAAAACCTCTGTGACCCACCTGGCTTAGGGACTAGAGTGACAGGAGAACTCCACTCGCTCTGACAGGGCTCAATCATCTTGTGGTCCAACAGGTAGCCAAGCTCCTTCTGGATGAGAGGAACTTTCACTGGGTTCACACGGTAAGGAGGCAGTTTAATTGGCTTTGCGTCTCCAACCTCGACATCATGCATCAACACAGTAGTTCTTCCTGGAGTGGCACGGAACACTTGCGGGTACTCCTGCAGTAATGCCGAAAACTCCTGCCTTTCCTTGGGTGGTAGATGAGAAAGCTTAGTCTGGAGATCATTCATGATATCAGGATTCTTCCCCAAACTATCACTCAGGCTCATACTGCATGGGAGAGCTTCACTTGCAGACTCGGGTGGAACAGCTACAGTGCAGACTGGATTATTTTCGTCCCGCTTGTGATATAACTTTAGCATGTTGATGTGACATAGTTGCTTGCTCTTTCTACGATCTGGTGTGGCGATGACATAGCTGACATCACTGAGTTTCTTCTCCACGAAATAAGGGCCACTAAACTTGGCTTGAAGAGGTTACCCATGAACTGGTAGCAGAGTCAAAACCTGATCTGGCTGAAAGTGGCGCAACCTGGACTTCTTGTCATACCAAGTCTTCATCTTCTCCTGAGCAGCTCCTAAATTCTCTCTCGCCAGCTGTAAAGCCGTGGACAGCCGTTCTTTGAACTTCATCACATACTCCAGCAGGTTGACGTCATCTTCCTCCGACAGCCAGCATTCCTTGAGTAACTAAAGGGGTCCTCTTACTTCATGGCCAAACAGTAGTTCAAAAGGTGAGAAGCCCAGTGATTCATTTGGAGATTCTCTTGCGGCAAACACAACGAATGGAAGACCTTTATCCCAGTCTTTCTGATGTTCCAAACAGTATTTCTTGAGCATCGATTTGAGTGTTTGATGATATCTCTCCAACGCTCCTTGGGTCTGGGGATGGTAAGCTGAAGACGTGATCTGGGAGATGCCCAACTCTTTCAGAGACTGCTTGAAAACATTTGACATGAAATTACTTCCTCGGTCTGACTGTACCTCCTTGGGCAGACCAAACTTTGTGAAGAACCCTAGCATTTCCTTAACCACGTTCTTTGCTGAGATATTTCTAAGTGGAATGGCTTCAGGATAACGAGTAGCCATATCAACCATGGTCAACACATAAGAAAATCCTGAAGAAGTCTTAGGAAGAGGGCCCACAATATCCACCAACACACGGGTGAAAGGCGCCTCAAAAGGAGGAATGGGAACTAGAGGTGCAACCTTTTCGGTCTGATTACACTTCCCCACAACTTGACAGGTGTGACAAGACTTACAATACCAGGAAACATCCCTGAAGATACCTGGCCAGTAGAAGTGTTTCAAAATGCGTGCCACAGTCTTCCTCACTCCAAGGTGTCCTGCCAAACTGGAATCATGAGCCGCTCTAATGATATCCTGCCTACAAACACGAGGGATGACAACTTGATGTACAACCTCCCATTCACAGTCGGCTGATGCTGTTGGGGGTCTCCACTTCCTCATAAGTACTCCTGACTTTACATAATAACAAGTAGAAGCACCGGCTGACTCTTCTTCACTGTAAGCAGAGTTAGCTAGACCTTTCAACTCAGGGTCAGCAACCTGCAACTCAACCAACTCTTGACGAGACAAATTATCAACACTACGGGGTACTGCCTCATCTGGTGAGTGGTCCAAATTAGCAAGAAAAGTGTCAGCTAGGATAACATCATCATCATCATTATCCTCTAAATCACCAGTAACTTTAGACTTAGCCCTAGTGACAGCACATGCAGGGAACACATCAGGGACATCACAATCCTGGGTCGCAGCCACTGGCTCACTAGACAACTGAGGAGCTGGACACACTTGACTTCCACCAATATCATTTCCAAGTAAGAAAGTTACACCTGACATTGGGAGTGTCTCAACCAACCCAACCATAACAGAACCATTAACAAAACCAGACTCTAAATTAACTCTGCACAGAGGAACAGAGAAGTAATTATTCCCTACACCTTGTAAGATTACAGTTTCATCAGAGGAATTAAAATTAGAGCCTAGAACACTGGTCAGCATAAGGGATTGGCAAGCACCTGTATCACGATATATTTTAACTGATTTCCTGTCATTACTGTCCAGAGGACTGACAAAACCATCAGACAGGAAATTAGCACATGAACTCTTGAGAGTGTCACCCACGTTACTGCTCAAAAGAGGAGCTCCATCATGAGAATTTAAGTTACCCCTCAAAGCAGGTTCAGTTAACTCAGTTAAAGAATTCTGGGAACTCTCAAGAGTGGACACTAGACCAATTGACTGAATATTTAAAGACTCCTTTTTGTTCACATCACGCTGTCTCCTGAAACATCTCTCCGTAGTATGACCAAGCTTACTACAATAAGTACATTTACTTTTCTGAAATCTAGAGGTGAAGCTGGTATTTACTTCCTGAGAAACATCATCCTTATTCTCTTTCCTGTTACCTGTACTCTGAGTAGAGGCAACGTACTTACTCTCAGCTTTCCCTTTTTCTCTAGAATATCTCTTGTGAGTGAGAACATACTCATCAGCTAAAACTGCAGCATCAGACAAATTATCTATTCTTTTCTCATCAAGATATAGGCTTACATCTTTACTAATACACCTTTTGAAATCCTCCAGCAAAATCATCTGCTTAAATTTACCAAAATCAGAATCCACATTCTTAGAATTTAACCACTGCTCTAACAGATCTTCTTTGATTTTTGCATACTCAACATGGGATTGCTTATCTTGCTTATAAGTTGTCCTAAATTTTACTCTATAAGCTTCAGGAACAAGCTCATAGGCCTTAAGAATCAAGCTCTTAACTACATCATAATTATCAGACTGATCCTGAGGCAAAGATGCATAAGTTACTTGAGCTTTACCGGTGAGAACAGTTTGAAGGAGTACTGGCCAATACTCCTTAGGCCAATTAAAACCTGTAGCTACCCTCTCAAACAACTGAAAATACTTTGTTAAATCAGATTCATTAAAAGGAGGGACAAGTTTAACATTTTTAGCCACATCAAAATCATCAGAGCTAGATGATCCAGTTCCACCTTGTTTCATGCGATACTCATGGTCTGCCTGAATCCTAGCAATTTCAACTTGTGCCTCAGCCTCCTTAGCTTTTGCCTGAAATTCAGCTTCCTTCACACGCGACCCCGCCTCCTTAGCCTTAGCCTCCTGCAGGGCTAGCTGTAACTTAGCTAATTCAATCTGCGTTTGCTCATTTGGAGGAGTTACATTAAACAAGCTTTTATTAATCATGCCAACAATTTGATCTTTAGAATGATGAGAGTGAACTGCAATTCCCAATTGTTGAGCAACAAGCTTAAGTTCATTCTTTGTTCTGTTTTCTATATATCACACACTGTTTGCACATTTGACAAAAAATCTTTGGCTTCATCAAGTGTAGAAATAGTAGCCATCATGAATATATCACAGTCACAAAATATCAAACAATATCCTTATGATAATATCCTGAATATCCTGATATGAGGTCGCCAAATTTATGTTACGGAACAGAGAAAGATAACGTACACTTTCAGTGAGAATGCTAAAAATCACTACTGTCCCGTAAAGTTCCAGGTTCAAAACAAAAGAGTTAGGTAAAATTACAAGTTAAAGTTTAATGCTTAAATTAACAACAAAACATTCAGGACTCATAAGGATAATGTAATGGCAAATAAACAGGTTAAATATATGGTTAACTGCAATAGCCTCTATTAACACGAAATTAGCAAGAGTAAATTTATCTAAGTCAGCCCTGATAAAATGAGATACCAGATAATACTCAGTGAATGCCAGATAAATAATTACAGATACAAACTATTATAAAAAATGACTGACATAAAGAACCCCACACGAATTACAAAAACTTCACTAGGCCTACAAATTAAACTTATGCTATACAGTACAAGAAAAATGCAACAACAGTTATACTCAAATTACACACAGCTGCTAGATGGTTGGAGATTTCCTGAGCACTCACAATAATAATATCTGTACAGGGGAGGACAGAGATGTGAACAAAATGAGGAGCAGATCTAAGTGGCAATGATGCAGAGACTGAGCTCATTATATAGGGGCTGGCAGAGCTTGATACAACTTGTAAGAGGGACGCGCAAATGAAGCCATGGGGACAGAGAGCTGAAAATCCCGCAAAGTATAACAGAGAGAACGACTTACTCTACTATAACGGTAGAAGGGGGGGACTGAGGCAGAACACGCTCGTGATCAAACATGCAGCAACTGTGCGTTAAAATTACACAAAGGATGATGAAATCATAGGCTATGTAACAACATATAGAAAAATAAAATACACAGGTTCCAAGGTTAGTGAAGACAGTTTCCTGCCGCTCCAGTAACAGTCTTCCCTCAGCTGAATAAAACCATATGGCGGGGTCTGTCCATCGATCTATCAGCCAGTCCTACATTGCTCTGTCGGGAGTGAAGGGGCCTGAGGCTAGGCTACTGAGCCCCCACATTTAAGGCAAGGGTGACCAGACACCAGTCTCTGAGGGGCATTATATGAGCAAAAAAAAAAAAAAAAAAAAACCATTCCTCGGACATCATATATGCACTTAATCCGGCTGGAGTTCGTTAACCCACTTGACCACCAGGCGTCTAAAGGGTCACTTACTTTCTTGATGACAGTGTTTTTATAACTCCACGCACTTATGCATATATATATATATATATATATATATATATATATATATATATATATATATATATATATATATATATATATATATTTGTTTATTTGTTTATTTATTTATTTATTTATTTATTTTACATCAGCAGCAGCAGCAACCATTGCAAGTCCACTGCTGAACATAGGCCTTCCCATCCTCTTCCACGAATTCCTTTACTGAGCCAATCTAATCTCTGCCATGTTGTGCCTGCGAACTTCTCTATCTCATCTCCACCTCCCGTCTGGCCTTTTTCTGCTACGTTTGCAGTTTCTTAACCCCTTACTCCATCGGTTATTCCTTTTCTTGCCACATGACCTGCCCAACTCCATTGCTGTTCTCTTATAACTTCTATAATGACTTTGATTTTAGTTTGCTCTATCAACCAAGTTGATCTTTTCCTGTCTCCTTAAGATATTTCCAAAGGTAACCTTTCCATTGCTCTTTGAGAACGGATTAGTTGATTTTCCATCGATTTTTTTCAGTTTCCAGATCTCACAGCGGTATGTCACAGGTGGAATTATACATTCGTTATATACTTTTCGTTTCATACACACTGGCAAGCTACTTTTCATGATGTCTCTATGTTTACCGAATACTTTCCATCTAATTATAATGCGTCTTTTTATTTATTTCGTTAGTTTTTGTATTTGTCGCAAGTAATGATTCTCCTCGACTTCTTCAAGAATTTCTTTGCTTAGTCTCTTTGGTGTATTTCGATTAAACATTAGTTTTACTACGATTCATCTTTAGCCCCACTTTGATACTGTCTGAAATTAGGCCATTTAACATTTCTTGTAATGTCATCTTGTTCTGAGATTAGGACAATGTCATCTGCTGATTTTAAATAGTTTAGCTTTTCTCCATCTATGTTGACTCCTTTGCTCTCCCAGTCTAGTTTCCGATAATACTTTCTAAGCATGCCGTAAATATTTGTAGTGAAATTTTATCTCCCTAATGCACACCTTTCTCAGTCTTAACTTTTTCCGAGTCTTTATGTAACTTGGCTGTAGCAGTTCCTTCTTCATATATGTTTTCGGTCTGGTTTACAGTGTCCTCATTCACTCCTTGTTCCCGCAATGAATTTATGATTGCTATGTGCCCCACTGAGTCTAAAGCCTTTTCGTAATCAACAAAACGTAAGCACAGTGGTTTATTATATTCTGCAGTTTTCTCAATTAGCTGCTTCATTTTTTTTATTTTTTATTTTTTGATAACAGAACGGAGGAAGGAAAAACAAATGGGGAAAAAAAAATAATCCATACACCAGATTACTGGTGTCCTCTATTCATAAAATATCTGTAACAGTTAGACTTGAACAGTTGTGGGTTGAAATTTGGAGGAAAACAACTCTGGGGAAGCGAGTTCCAGAGAGATGCAGTTCGGGGAATGAAAGAATTCTGATAGGCAGAAGTTCTGCAATATGGTTGAGTGACATTCCAGTCATGAGCGCTACCAGATGCCCGTGTAGCACGAGGGAAGGCATGGAGAGGTGGCACCATAGACGCAACTTCGTCTGAGCATTTGCCAAAAAAATATCTGTAAAATAATGCAAGGGAGGCAACATTCCTTCTTACTTGCAGGGGAGGTAGTTTATATGTAATGGCAGGGTTGTTAATGATTCTAACAGATTTATTCTGAATTTTGTCTAGTTGTCTTAATGCAACCTCTCCACAACCATTCCACAAGGGTGAGCAATATTCAAGCTGGGAGCGCACATGACTCTTATAAATTATAGCTAACTGCTCATCGGCGAAGAAGTTACGGACTCTGTACAATAATCCAAGTTTCTTTGAGGCGGTTTTAGCAAGTGATCTGACATGAGAGGTCCAGCTGAGGGCACTGTTAAGTGAGACACCAAGAATTTCAATACTTTTGGTGATGGGAATATTGTAGGACTACATATTATATAGATAGATAGATAAATAGATAGATAGAAGCAGGGAGTCAGATGATGAGAGGTGTTGTGTCTGCGAGAATCGAGCAATGCTAAACATGCTTACACTGAGGAAAGCTGACAACAGCGGCCAGTAAGGAGATGATGCAATTAGCTGTCAGCAGTCCTCTCGTGAACAAAGACCTAGTCCATCCACGAGGAACACACGTGACACACCCCTGCTACACCAGAATTTAGGAAAGAGAGCTCAGACGGAGATTAGCCACAGAAGAGGCAAGAGAGAAGTAGACAGGCCTCAGAGGAGACAGGTGACGGGAGAAGGGCTTGGCAATTTGAGAGAGAGAAACAGATAGCGAGACAGGGAGGTAGCTACCCGGGACTTATACTCGTTCCGTGTGAGAGACTTGTTAATATTTCCAAGACAAATGTCATTTATGACATGTACTTACAAACGATATGTAACAATTATGTAACGACAAACGATTGCATTATGTTACACTAACTACAATTATGTACCTACAAACGATATGTAACAATTATGTAACGACAAACGAATGCATTATGTTACACTTTGCCAATTAACAGTTGCATTAACAAGATGTAACTTTTATGTAACTTTAACTACAATTATAAGGCCAAGACACTTATGTAATAGTTGCATTAACAAAATGTAACTACAATTATAAGGCCAACACAATTATGCATTACCACAATATTTTGTAACAATGCATAAAATGTTACAATTATGTAGTACCACAATGTTAGTACAATATTATGTCATACAATTATAGCACAATTCTATATTACCAGTATCATCATACAAGTTAGGTGAAATATTAGACATTACTAAAGTGATAACTCAAATATGTAATGCATAACCTAGCAGTATTACCATTGCACAATTATATGCGTACGTCTGTTGTACATGCACGTCTTACAAAGTGTTATACAACAACCATTCCATTTATTCAAATATGTATACAACTTGTTTAAATGTATTATTACTGAATAATCACTATTTACTATGAATATTATATGTATACAATATTCATACAATTATGTTACTTTTACAATATTATATATTTCACTTAATTAGCTTATAAGTTCATTATATTGTGTATATAGTATGTATTAATATATTATGACTATTAAATGTCGATGGTACGCCATTTTTGCGCGGCCGAGCAGTATGTAGAACTACATATTATATAGATAGATAGATAAATAGATAGATAGAAGCAGGGAGTCAGATGATGAGAGGTGTTGTGTCTGCGAGAATCGAGCAATGCTAAACATGCTTACACTGAGGAAAGCTGACGACAGTGGCCAGTAAGGAGATGATGCAATTAGCCGTCAGCAGTCCTCTCGTGAACAAAGACCTAGTCCATCCACGAGGAACACACGTGACACACCCCTGCTACACCAGAATTTAGTAAAGAGAGCTCAGACGGAGATTAGCCACAGAAGAGGCAAGAGAGAAGTAGACAGGCCTCAGAGGAGACAGGTGACGGGAGAAGGGCTTGGCAATTTGAGAGAGAGAAACAGATAGCGAGACAGGGAGGTAGCTACCCGGGACTTATACTCGTCCGTGTGAGAGACTTGTTAATATTTCCAAGACAAATAAAAATAGTCCCATACTATTCTTTACCTCTCCTGTCACGACATGACAATATTAGTAGCACCGAAGGTAATGTACGAATCTGGCAATATCTGTCTATTAGTAAACTGTATATACTTAGTTTTACTAGCATTAAAAGAGACAAGGTTGTTTTGTCCCCATTCACTGATTGTAGCTAGATCTTGATTTATAGAGATGGCTGTACTGAGTTGAGAGGCAGAGATATTGGACTTTGTAAATGGATGTCTGAGTGTGAATGAACTATGTAGTGTTGAGTCATCTGCATATGAGTGAACGGGATTGTGAGTGACAGATAAGAGATCATTAATATGAACCAGAAATAGGGTTGGCGCCAGAACTGATCCCTGTGTGTAGATGATCAGTAGTCGAATACCCGCTTCGGAATCCTGCCTGTTCACGAGGTTGGTTTTCCTCCAAATTTGTTGTTATTCTTGTTCGTAAGGACTGTAGTGAAGAGTTTGTAAATGACTGATAATAAGCTAATGGATCGATAGTTACTAAGATCTTTTGAGTCGTCTTTTTTGTAAAGCAAAATAAGTTGCATTACACCATGTTTTGGGAATTTTCTTCTTCATACACTGAGTACATAAGTCGGCGAGTCTGTTCTGTACTTGTATTCCTGCGTCCGACAGTAAATCTGCTACTATTCCATTTTCTCCTGGGGCCTTCCCTCTTGAAATAGTTTTTGGAGAAATGTTTACTTCGTTTGGTGTTACCTCTGGTATTTTATTTTATTTGTGTCAACTGAAAAGTGCTTTTGGTACTACTGTCTTTGATGCATACAGTTCTTTGTAAAATTCTTCAACTCACTTCACCATCTTATCTTTGAATTTACTTATTTCACCGTTTTTGTCTTTCAGTTATATGATTTGTTGTTTTCCTAGTGCCCTTTTAGGTAGGACCTGTTTCAGACTTTTTCCTTTTTTGATGGTTTCTTTGATCCGATATTTTTTTTTTTAAATCTCTGTCTCTTGTTGCTAAGCTCATTTAATTCCGCTCATTCCATTTCGTCTTACTTTGGCTTTAGTTCTTTCTCCTTTTCATAAGCTTGAGGGTCATTTTTTAATTTTTGTTGGTTTTGGTTGTGTTAGCTTTCCCGTCTACCTCCGCTGATTCTCTTAGCACTTTTGTTAGTCTGTCATTCAACTCATCAGTGTCACACTCAGCATAACTTAGAGCCTGAAATCTGTTCGTTTTTTCTATCTGAAAGGCTGCTTTGTTTTTGCTTACTTTTATTGGGCATATCTTTTTATTTATAATCAGCTTCTTACAAACACTTCTGAAATTGAAATGGCTGTGCAACTCACCATTCTATGGTCACTTCCTATAATTACTTTGTTGATTGGTGGAGGATTAGTGCCCCTCCCTGTAAAACAAATAACTCTAAGCCCTTGGCCACCCCGTGTGGGATACATGGCGTCTGGCAATGAATGAATGAATGAATAACTGTCACAATTGTGATCGTGTTATTCCTCTCTACTGTGATGAAGATGATTTCATTCTTTGTTTCTCCATTTGGACTTCTGCAGGTCTACTTTCTCCTTGTTCATTTGTGAAAGAATGTGTTCATTATTCACATGTTATACATTTCAGCAAAATTTACCACCATTTCACCTCTGTCATTCCTTTCACCCACTCCGAATTTTCCGGTACATGTTTCTCCCATTTCTTGATTTGCCAACTTTTGTAGTTTCCCATGAGTATAGTATAATATGTGTTCTTTTCTACTTCCAAAATCTGGGAGATGTCGTCATTGAATGTTTCTGTTTATTCACCTGAGCTTTGAGTATTCGGTGCATATACTTGTATTACTCTCAGGTTTATCTTTCCCTATACTAATTACAATCCATGCTACTTTGTCGTATATGCTGCTGAACTGTTGTCTGCAAGATTTCTGTTAATTAAAAATCTTACACCACTAACACTTTCATTTTGCCTTCCTCTGAAGTAAAATAGGTGGTTGCTGTCTTGGAGATTCAGGTTTGTCTTCTTTTCTGTGGATCTCACTCAGACCTACAACATCCCAACCAATGTGTTACAATTCACTCACTAAGGTATCAAGCTCATAATCTTCTGCAAGGCTTCTTACACTGTACTTGTAGATCTTCGTGGATTTGATTTTGTTTAATGTCCCGGTCTCTGATTTGCCAAAACTGTACCTACTCACTTTCGGTGACACCTTGCTCGTAAACACAGGAGGCAGTGCGGTTGGACCTTTATATATATATATATATATATATATATATATATATATATATATATATATATATATATATATATATATATATATAATGTGTGTGTGTGTGTGTGTGTGTGTGTGTGTACATAATTATATAAACTCCTGTCAGGCCTTGGGGAGGACGTCACAATGACTAGTGCTCTAACCACTAGGCCATTGTGTGACTCAGGTACCCCTCATGCAAATTACAACAAATTTTGTTTTTAACGAGCCAGAACACACTGCATAAACATTTTCTTTGCGGTGACATGCCAACAAATTATTAAATACAACTTATAATAAGTGGTGTATTTTAATATCTCTCCCCGCTGCCTCACACCACCCCTGAGTGGTAACTACAAAGGGTGTGAGTGCCAGTTATGTGGCTTTATTCAAAATGTGTCACAATAATTCTTAAAACAGCCAAAGAGCGCCATACTGATCATAAGGACAGGGTCACCTTGAAAAGTATCGTATCCCTCTGCACTCAGCCCCATGACGGATGTTTTAGCTTCTTTTTACCACTAAACGATTTTTGCTCAGCGTAGGAAAGATGTGTGTGTGTGTGTGTGTGTGTGTGTGTGTGTGTGTGTGTGTGTGTGTGTGTGTGTGTGTGTGTGTGTGAAGCGATCAATGAAGGCTGTATCTAACTTCTCCAGTCTGTTGATATGTCACACCATCACTGCCTTGGATTTCTTTTATTTCACTCTTGCTGTATCTGTGCCTTTAGTGTAGCAGACACTGTTACCACTGGTGGAGCATTGCACAGCCTTCATAACCTACTTAAGTACCAGAGGTGTTGTCTGTGCTGAGTAAAATCGCGTGAAGGTTGCAAAAAGAAAATAAAATTCTTTGTTATCATGATGAGGGGGTAACACTATAAGAAGAAGAAAAAAGAAGAAAAAGAAAAGAAAAGGCCATACTCTGTGTACCAGGTTGTCAGCCTAGTCACACCCTGATTGGGGTATATGGGCAGAATTCTACATCTCGACAAGGGTATGGGCAGAATTCTACATCTCGACAAGGGTATGGGCAGAATTCTACATCTCGACAAGGGTAGTCTGAAATTGGCTGTTACTATTTCGTCTGCGTAATAGGGGAGGGCGGTGTATCGGGGATGGGTCTTTCCTGAACAGGGACAGAA
This sequence comes from Coenobita brevimanus, assembly GCF_032717465.1. Lineage (NCBI taxonomy): Eukaryota > Metazoa > Arthropoda > Malacostraca > Decapoda > Coenobitidae > Coenobita > Coenobita brevimanus. The sequence continues at coordinate 9,195,780 of NC_137002.1, read as the reverse complement.
ATGCCTGGAGGTCATTTCATCCCACCACCCTGTCAGTTCACACCAAAGACATACGACGTGCTTATTCCGACGCAGACACACACACACACACACACACACACACACACACACACACACACACACACACACACACACAGACTCGGCATCACATTCATATCCACTGCTCTTATTACTGGCAACCCTTCCCTATTTGCACTTGACCAGCATGAGGAGGCTTAATTCTAGGGCCGTCACTCTTCCTCTGAACAGAAGGTACGATGCTACATTAGACGGAGTGGAAGACGCCGAGTGCAAGAAGTGAGCAAAGCAATAACAGAAGGAGGGCCATTGAGTAAATCATGAGAGAGAGAGAGAGAGAGAGAGAGAGAGAGAGAGAGAGAGAGAGAGAGAGAGAGAGAGGTCAGTTATAAAGAGGGGACAAGGAAAGTGAGAGAAGGGACCTTAAGTCAGAGAGAGGGGGAAGGGGGGTATGGTGGGAGGGAAGCAACTGCGTGTATGACAACTGAGACACCGTGCGTGGGAACCAGGAGGAAGGGAAGACAGAAATGGTCATAGGAAGAGAGAGAGAGAGAGAGAGAGAGAGAGAGAGAGAGAGAGAGAGAGAGAGAGAGAGAGAGGACATTAATTATTGACAGTTGTAACTAATGCTCCACGCTGTGAAGACCTCATTGGCGGTCTTTACACACACACACACACACACACACACACACATACATTCCCGTGTGTGTGTGTGTGTGTGTGTGTGTGTGTGTGTGTGTGTGTGTGTGTGTGTGTATGTGTGTGTTAAAGAAGGAAATTTTGTACATAGTCATGCACACTTATCCGACCAATCCTTATCTGCTCTTTGATCACATTCGTTGTAGGTTCTTGGCCATCCACCTTTTGCTACTCTGGCAGTATCATTGTATATGGCATTTCAAAGGCTTTCGGTCGCACCCAGCCAAGACCTCAAATTTTTAAAACGTACTCTTATGGCGCCGCCACACCAAGGCCTAAACCAGACATAATATGATTCAAAATGTCTGACCATGTTCGCCGGAAACCATTGGCCACTGTAACAGCCATTGCTATGTTTCATAAACCTGATGAAGGGTTCGTGCTGGTGGTTCAAATCATGTCAGAATCCGGCCTTGCATTGTAGTGCCTTGTGTGCTGCCGTTTTGTGGAATTTCGTCTACTAATGAGCAAAAGCAAATGAAAGACGAACATACAGTACAGTAGACGTGGACAGGCGGACGTCATTCCACACTAGTGTGGATTTTTTTTCCCCACACTACTCGATCATTATTTGTTTAGGAATTAGGGGGACTTTATCGTGGTTGGGAGACAGTAACATGTATTATTATTCAGACCAATGAACATGTAGTATATGTTTATAACACTAATTTAAAACAAGGAAGAATACGTCGTGGAACACAGGCTACCTGCACCCATCCGGCGGTATCATTTCTCTTACCGAAAAAACAACAATTATTCACAAGCTACATGCCAAACATAAGCATTACACACTTACTTTGTAATAGTTAAGAATGGTGTGAATCGTGTACATTTTATCTACCACAAACTTGGATGTGGATAAACTTTTTTTTCTCTTGACTGGTTATAAGTCAGCATTTGCCGAATTATTAACCATTTTAATGTTCTTACACTTAAACCATAATAGGTCTGGCATCATTATTTATAACCTCTCTTCCAGTATTCACAGCATACCAAAATTTATGGTGGTTGTGCCAACAACACATCCTCTGTCATCCTGGTTACTAAACGAGAACGTGAGGAATAATGACGTCACAACCAGTGTGGAATTCAAGGCATAATAATAATAATGTGGAGTTGCTTGGCCGTATTTTCCGTGGCTGTGTCCCTGCCTTGGACTATGAAAACCTGAGTGTGGCGATACAAAGTTGTGTACGATAAAACATCCTAAACCAAGGCACTTTTGGAAGGAAGTGGCATAGGAGGTGGACACTGACGGGGCCAACTAAACTGCAGCTACTGTAGTGTGTGAGGCGCGGGATACACACCTACTGCATAGTACGTGTGATAATTAATGTCCTGACTCTCGCTCTGACCCTACCTACACGCCGGAGTTCCGTTTGCAATGAGAACACTTCTAGTTAGTGCAGTTCCACCGGACAGCTTGTGGCACACGACTGTCTCTAGACGGGGAAGGCAATGGTAACTGGACAATAGAAAAGTTGCGTTTAGACTTTTTGAGAAGGTTGGGGTGTGGGTAATAAATTTTTGTGTCTTATTTATCCACTTTATTAACGAGATTTTCGAATATCTGCTTCATAGTTTTGATTTTTGCTCAGGATATTAACTTTCCGCACAGTGCCATTACATTTAATGGAAATGGTTGTTTCTGCATCCCAGAGTTAATGAAAGCTATACATTCCATCAATAACAGTAAATACAAGATTTTTCATCTGTAGATTCTACCAACAGTTTGGCATATCTCGCTACAGAAATAACCACTCACAGCCTGTTGCCAAGGCCCAGTAGTCCTCACACATACCATATACCTGGACCTCCAAAGAAAGTACCTGAGGAGCCCTGACAGAATGTGGATAGAGTATCCATGAAGTGTACAGAGTGCATAGAGTATGGATAGAGTATGCAGTGTACAGAGTGCACTGAGTGTGGATAGAGTATGCACAAAGTGTACAGAGTGCCCTGAATGTGGATGGAATATGCAAAAACTGTATAGAGTGCACTGAGTGTGGATAGACTGCATAGAATGTAGAAAGTACACAGTGTGGATTGAGTATGCATAAAGTGTGCAGAGCGCATAAAGTATGCATAGTGTACTGAGTGCATAGAGTACGCACAGCGTACAGAGTGCGTACAATATGCATAGTGTACAGAGTGTGTAGAATATGCATAGTGTACAGAGTGCGTAGAGTAGCACAGTGTACAGAGTGCACAGTGGATAGAGTATGCATAAAGTGTACAGAGTACACAGTGTGCACAAAGTGTACAGTGTGGAGAGAGTATGGACAGAGTACAGAATTGTAATATGTAAGCTATGTTAGCGCGATGAGATTAATAACCAGTTACTTTAAAAGATAAGCAGTCCAGCTTTAAAGTTAACTGTAAACCTGAGAACAAAAAGCATAAAATAAATCAGTAAAGCAAAGTGTAGAGGAGGTGCGAATGGGACCTGAATGCCACTTAACCTCATTCAACTTTTATACACAAACTTCCCTCCCGTGCTGTAGCCCTGTTACCTTGGTTACCGCGTCCATCTGCCAGGCGTACGAGTAAATGAAGCGGGAGTGTTTATGTATTACAGGAATAACTATAATAATCTCCGTCCCGCACGTACTGATATTGTTAATAGTTTCATGAAGTTAGGACTTATAAGTGTACTGTTTCGTTAAGGGGGTGGGATCGGTGGCGTACATGAACTCTAGATGCATTGTTTACAATTCAGCGCTTTTTGCACCGGATCTAGTCACATCTGTCCAAGAATACTGTAGATTCTACCAACAGTTTGGCAATATCTGCGAGTTTTAGCATTTCTTGAAGTGATTTGTTGGGTTTTGTTTACCCGGCAACATTGCAGCGCTTTCTGCTCGAGAGTGAAGTGTCAATTAGGCAATGTTGCCAATTCAGCGCATTTGGCTCTGCTAGGCGTGCTCATTAATCTAGCTTTAGCTACTGATGGTTGATGGGTATTATACCTTACTTCGTCTCAGGATTTAGTCAGTATTAAGCGACATCCAGGAACTTTAGCAACCACAGTAGCGATTTCTAGAGTTTTGTGTAAGTAGCGACACTGTAGCGCATTTTGGTTTGGCGAGTGTATGCGTCAGTTGTCATTGAACGGTGGTGAGTGTGGGTGTGTGTATATATATGTTAGCCTGAGCCACGTGACCAGTCAACTCGGGCGGTCGTCGTGTAATAAGGCTCTTACATAAGCTACCATTCGCTGTTCTCACTTGACAGCAAATACTCTACAAACACCACACCCCATCACCCGTTGTTAGCATTATATTAAGGACAGACAAACATTCATTGCAACGTAGAACTTTTCCGCCGAGTCTGTTGGAGTTGGAAGTGCTCGGTGTGACTCAACAAGTGTGTACGGCGAGGGAGAAAGAACAGGAGGCTTAATAGGAGGGCAGGACAGATACATTGAGGTAGATATGGTGTACTAGAAGACAGTTACAGTGAAAAATGGCACGGTATGATTGGGGAACTTCGCAGGGCATAAACGGTTAAACAGAAATCAGTGATAGCAAGTAGTGGTGTGGAGAAGGTCGGGCTGTTTGAGTGTTGCAGACAGACTTTTCCCTGTATCAACCTCACAGCCTCGGCGGGGTGTGATCTCCCTGAATGTGAGGCCTATACAAAACCGACCAAGCCTCTGAGTCGCCTTGTGGTGGTGGTTATGGTGATGGTTGCAACATGACTTCCACCACCCTCGCCCTCCACCTGCTTCTGTTGCAAGGTAAGGATGCAACAAAGGCTGTGCACCTTAGAGTCACAAATTTCAGGGGAAGAATGGAGAGGGGTTATCTTAAAGGAGACAGGATCACTTTATTATGCAGTTTTCAGCCTTTTTTTTTTTTTCTTTACCTTAGCTCTTTTGGGGGATTCTTATGAGTATTTTCTGGGTGTGTTTCACGTTTCTGTTCCTCTTTCTGATTGGTGAACTGCATTTAAAAACCCAGTGTTTGTTTGCAGTCCCTAACGGCGCCATCTTGTGGTGCGTGGAAACAGATGAACGCTGTCTGAGAACACCATCTTTGAACGAAATTACTCATATCGGCGCCTAATCATCCAGACCTAGCCAAAGTTCTCGTATCTTAACCCAACCTTATTTATCCTAACCTAACCTGTTATATGCCGACAACCAAACTTCCTAACAACGAACCTATCCTATCCCTTATGTCAGGCACGGATTTGGGGGGCGTCTGCCCCCCTATTTTCGGCAAATCAGTGATTACCTATAATAAATGCAATGTTATTTACCAAAATATATGCACTATATCATCTTATTGCATTTGCCTATATAATTGCACTTATATAAGTAATCAAATAAAATTAAAGGGATTTTTTTCTTTATTTTTTTCAACTGCATTAAGAGGTAATTTTGCAAGGAATCACGCCCTCTCCCCATTTACAAAGTACTGGATCTGGCCCCGTGTATAATGATATATTCCTTATTTATTGATGTATCCTCTTCATACTAGTTAACGCACTTCTGAACACCGTTACAAAGTCTGAATTAGTTCAGTGGTACATAATTTTTTTTTTTTTTTTTTTTTTTTAAGAGGTGGCCCCATGTCTCCTCATAGATTACCTGGAGAGCCATGTACTTTACCTGTTCGATTCGGTGACGTATTCATTTATTTTATTCTTGTTACTTCCAGACGAATTTACGTAGCTCGGGAGAGATTTTTCTAAATATAGGAGTTCGATACCGGTACTTCCCTAACAAACCCCTTCACAACGGTAGGTGATCCTTAAGATGAAGACAGTCTTCTGGAGGTAGAAAAATGTACGGTAGTACAGCTTGTCACAACGTCGCTTGCGGGGTGGTAGAGCGTTTTGAGTGGTGTGGAACCGCTGTGTTGGTTAATTATCGAGGATTCCACTTGAATCAACGGAGAGTAACCTCTTATTCACGAAATGGCTTCAAGGTCAGTTCACAGAAGATTCATATTTTACCTCAGTGGCGCAGGCCTTCCAAATTTCCTATTCAAGTTAGTCTTTCCCAGGTTGATAAGAGGGGTTAGGTTAGTAGTCTTCTGATAGGAATTTGGGCTTCCAGCGTTAGGATTAGTGGCAGTCCCAGGTGCTTAAAACCATAGGGGGTCTGGGAGGCATAGCCCCCACTTAGGTTAGATTGACGAGATTATCGGTGAACAAGCTCCCGCGAGCGTCCAGGCAACGTCGTTAAATTTTTTTGTATATGAAAGGAAGAAGGAACTATGGACTAGAAACTTGCAAAAGTATTCTCTCCAAGAAAAAATAAAAACAAGATAAGAGGGAGCCAAATTCAAGATCCATTCATTTCGAGATGCCTGGACATGCTGCATTTAAAAGACTGGGGTCATAGGCAGTAGGAAATACTGGCAGAGGAAGATCCAGAGCCGACCTGTTGCATACATGAAGGACTTGGAGTAATGTTTAACTCTTGCATGAGAGAGTTGGGCAGAGAAGGAATGAAAGTTTGCTGCTAGACTGGTGCCATGCGCTAGCCATTGTGGTGGAGGGATGCAAGCAGACGGTTCAAAGGAGCAGTGACCATTGAAGTAGCGACAGAAAAGAGATAAAGATGCTGCAGTATGACGAAGAGATAGAGGATGAAGGGAGCCAGTAGGAGGAGGAGAGTTAATGAGACGAAAAAATTTGACTTGAAGGGAGCCAGTAGGAGGAGGACTAATGAGACGAAAAGCATTTGACTCCAACTTGCTGAGAAGAGTTGTATGAGGGGGGTTTCCCCACACATGAGAGTTGTACCGGGTATTTTACACAGGGGCGAATAAAGTCAACAATTGTAGAGGTCTAATGAAGGCACGGAGTCAGCTTATCACAATCTCTTGGAGGCAGACTTTACAAGAGAGGTAATATGATCTTTAGAAGATAAATCTCAGGAGAATGAAAGCTCAAGTATGTTCAAAGATAATGCAGGAATGAGTTGGGTATTGTAAAAAATTAGAGGACTTCCTTGAAAGATGTAAGAGTTGCGTTTTTGATGCATTAAAAACAACAAGATTACTTTTCCCCCATCAGAGATATGAGCCAAGTCAGACATTAGGTGTGCCATAGCCTTATCACGTGTTTGTTGAAGTAACTGCTGAGATGGATGCTGTGGGAAGCAGATGGAAATGTGAAGGGTGGAGTCATCAGTGTACGTGTGAATAGGGTTAGATGTACAGCTTAGAAGGTCATTGACGATTAGAAGGAAGAGAGTTGGCGTCAGGACAGAGCCCTAAGGAACACCACTACTGGTAGCCCTAGAAGACCGATGGCTTTCTATAACAGCAGCAATAGAACGACCAGAAAGGAAGCAAAAGATGAAGGCACAGATAGAAGGATAGAAACTGTAAGAGGGCAGTTTGTAAATCAAAGATTTATGCCAAACTCGATCTGCAATTGCAGAGCTATCACTAAAGTCCCGAAAGATGAGAAGATCGTCAGTGGAGCGATCCTGATGAACGGAAAGTAGTTTATGATAGGAAAGGTGCTTTAAAAATTTTTGCTGAAAAAAAAAAAAAAATAGAGATACAGGATGGTAAAGCAACTAGGTGATAGAGGGCTGTCACCCTTCGTTGGAAAAGGCTGAATGAGAGCAAACGTCCAGCAAGAACGAAAGGTATAAATTGACATAGGCGAAAGTTTGCCCAAGCAGGGTATAAGCACAGAAAGAGTTCTTCATGACAACAGGAAGGACCCAATGAGGCCCATATGCCTTGTTAGAACTGAGGCCAATGATGGTTGAAAACACATCAATTGAAGAATTTTATTGTCATCGATTATAAAGTCAGAAGGGGTAAGAGATGAAGGAACAGCACTAGAATCATTTAAGGTGGAATTGGAGGAGAAAGTCTGAGCGAAGAGTTTTGCTTTATCAGTAGAAGAAACAGCTACAGAGTCATCAGAGCAGATAAGAGGAGGGAAAAATAATGAAGTCAAATTGTTAGGTTTTGGCAAGGTGCCAGGAGCCGGAAGAATTTGTGTTGGAGAGTTTAGAGCATTTATTATGAAAGGAAGTGTTTTTAGCAGAGTGAAGGACAAACTTACTAGTAGCATGTGTCCTGGCAGAAACATAGAAGAGATGAATTTCAAGGGTGGTTTTGCTCCAGTACCTTTTGAAGGCCCTCTCCTTGTTGTCGACATCATTAGGATAAGCTTGATTAAACCACTTTTTTTTTTTTTTTCTTGAGTCACAGGATATGAGAAGGAAATGTATGCTTCAGTGTTCGAGAAAGTAACCTCCAATATATGGAAGCACATTCAGATATCTCCTGGCCATGGAAGCAATAATCGTTCCAGGAAAAATCAAAGAAGTCCTGCCTGAGGGCCTTCCAGTCGGCAGTTAAAAAGTGCCAAAGCCACTGCTTCTTGGAAGGGTCCACAGGCCATATTGGAGCGATAGGACTGGTTAAGGTAATAAGGATGTGATCGGAGGAGCCCAGCGGAGAGGAAAGATTAACAGTGTAAGCAGAAGGATTAGTTGTAAGGAAGAGGTTTTAGTATATTGGAACTTTCTTCAAGGTGGTCAGGGATACGGGTAGGGTGCTGTTCAGATCAGTGAAAGAGGAAGAGAGTCAAAGGTGGTGGTGAACATTGAAATTGCTTATAATGGAGATCTCAGAAAAAGGAGAAATTGATAGGAAGTTTCATGTAAGAAGTAAGACAGTCGAAGAATTTTTCATAGTGGAAGAAGGGGATAAGTAACAGCATAGATATATTTAGTCAGAGTGACAGGATAGTCGAAGCCAGAGAGTCAGAGAATTCAGGAGATTCAAGTTAAGGATGACGAGAGCAAGATATGTTTTTGCAAACAAATACACAACAGCCACCTTTGGCTTTGAACTGAGTATAGAGAAAGTAGGAGGATACAGAGAAGGGTTTGCCATCGGTCGCCGCAGACAGCTAAGTCCCAGTAAGGAAGAGAAGGTGAGGTTTAGAGGAAGAGGGGTGGTGTTCAACAGAGAAAATATTATAGAAAAGGCCGCGAATGTTGCAGAAATGAAGAATAGGTGAGTCAGTCAGTGGTTCCAAGCATCACTGTTGGTTTTCACTGGGAGAGAGGTGGATGGTACCGTAAATAGGTAAAATGCATGTTTTCTATATGCAGTTTGTGTTCTAAAATCAACAAACAGTTGTCTGTTTTGCATATTGTACTAAAACTACTTTCCTTAAGAATGAGAGAATGAAAGAAGACAAGTGGAAAAGCCGCGCCCGTGTGGTAAACTTTTACCAAAAACATGTGGTAAACTACCAGTGTAAGCCTTTATGGCTGATTCTAGTTTTATACAGTGTAAATAAGTTATTAACCCTCATATCATGACGAGCAATGTGTGACGAGATGATATATCTATCTGTCTATCTGTCTGTCTATCTATCTATCCATCTATCTGTCTGTCTGTCTGTCTATCTATCTATCCATCTATCTATCTGTCTCTAGCTATCTATCTATTTATTTATCTATCTGTATCTATGTATCTTTCTATCTATCTATTTATATATATACGTGTGTGTGTGTGTGTGTGTGTGTGTGTGTGTGTGTGTGTGTGTACTGTGGGGCTCTTCGAGTGGTGAGGTTTGCCCAGAGCTGACGGTAAAGGGAAGTGTAGGAGAAAGTGTTGGAACTTGGGCGCCTAGGAAAGGGATATTGTGCACAGACAATATTCTGTTGTATGTAGGCCCCCCTCAGTCTCTGTGCTAAAAACTGATATACCCGGTACACGAATTTTCATTACTATTAGCCTATATATGAATCTCAGCATACCATTCTTACTGTCAGACTTTTTTTTTTTCAGTTTGTGCGTTTCTTAAATACCGATATTAGGTGAGTTACGATTCAGACAGTAAATACCGTCAGTGATGCATAATGACCAAACGCCCTATATTTGGAATTCATTTTTATTCTTTAATCACACCTTGCCATGATGATATATGCCTTAATGTGCCGATTTGATTTTTATTTTTTATTTTTATGTGTCCGACTCTGGGCAAAGGCTTCAGGGCCTATATCTCAGGGGCAGTATCCTATCCCAAGGCCCAGTAGTCCTCCTACACCTCCACATTATGCATTCATTTATGTTACAAGTACCAAACCACTGATACCCGGTAAATATTATTACACCTTAGAAAAGTGTTTAAGCATTTGCACCACCCAGACGGTGATGAATGTAGCGAGATATGCAAGGCTGTGGACTTGGTCTCATGTGTTCAGATGCTTTCCTACTGAATATGATGATTACAGAAAAGTTTAATGAAATAACGGTATCATCTATTGTCTGAACACCAGGTTTACCTGATCTTATCTGTATTTTCATCAGCTGGCAGCAGGATCAGTCTCTTGTCGATATTGTCATGACGATTGTGCTCAGGGTTGTGCAAAAGAAACTGAATATGCGTTGTTAGTATACCTGTACGAACATGAAGTGTAGTTAAGCCCTAGTAGTACACGCAACAGGTTGCCTTGCGACCCCTTTGTGATTCGAATGCTTCATCAGTTTCCATGTTGCAGTCACAGTATTTGAGTTTTGATGCTTGTAGAGTATAAGGCCATGGTAGCTTAAATTAATGCATAGTTACACACCAGGCATATTTCCTCATGGCTGGTATTTGGCAAAAAATGAAGTTGTTAATGACTGTCCTACCAAATACAAAGGTTTTAGTCGTATGCGTAAATGAAATCGTTTCCCGTGCCCGAATCATACTTCACTTGGAATGTAAACAAACACAGCGGTGCCACATCCCTCTTATTTATTAATGAATTTAGTGTAGTTCAGCTTTTCCCAGTCCATTTTCTTCCGCAAAGATATACTTCTCTAAATAGTGAGATTTAATACAGCCTTCATGGCATCTTGTCTTCAGTGACGTTTTCCTAACCTGAATACAATCGTGTGGAACCACTGACAAGAAATTACAACTAGAAAGCAGAAATTTTAGTCTTTAATGAATATTATGATGTAGGGATGAAAGAAGGGCCGAAACAAAGATGCAAAAGGCACAGAAACAAGAGACCTTTTGGGATGGGGGAAGAGTCAGTGTTCGAAACTCATTACCGGTACTGCATTCCACACCACTTAAAATGCTTGTATTTGGTCCATATTACACAGTGTACAGGTCCCATTTGTACCCCTGAGTGAAGAGGAACAAGGTGGAAACTAACTACACCCAACATTCTGACCGGCCAGGGAATTGAGACGAGCTGACCGAATCTAGCCATTCTGTTACTCTCTGAATTCCTTAAAGCTGGGAAACACACTGGGATCCTTCAAATCGACGGTATCTTTAATAATCTAACCAAGCTGACTCCTGAGATAGGTCCCTGTTCTTGGTGGTTGAGGAAGCTCCCTAACACCTCTTCCGCAGTGATTTATTAATGGATTTGTTTCGTTAATATCCTTTTGTACGTTATTTATGCAGAGAATGGCGATATTGGAAGGATTTATGTAATACAGAGGAGAAAGTGTAACGAGCAAAATAAATCGCCCAGGAGAAGGTGTTAGGGAGCTTCCTTAACCGACGAGAATACGGGACGTAGTCTTGCCAACTCATTTCTCCGCTAACTCATTTGTCCACTAATCCATTTCTCCGCTAACTCATATCTCAGCTAACTCATTTGTCCACTAATCCATTTCTCTGCTAACTCATTTCTCCGCCAACTCATTTCTCCGCTAACTCATTTCTCCGCTGACTTATTTCTCCGCTGACTCTTCTCCATATACTCATATCTCTGGTGACTCATTTCTCTGGTGACTCATTTCTCCGGTGACTTATTTTTCCGGTGACTCGTTTCTCCGCTAACTCATTTCTCCGCTAACTCATTTCTCCGCTAACTCATTTCTCCTCTAACTCATTTCACCGCTAACTCATTATTTTCTCCGCTAACTCATTTCTCCGCTAACTCATTTCTACATACAGCCTTCACTAACTCATTTCTACTGGGAAGGGGGGAAGGCTTTGCTAGGCTATAGAAAAGCGTCAAAAAAAGGGCCAGTTTACGTCACGATGCTGGGGTTCAGTGGTTCAGTAGGCGCCACGGTACTCAGTGGCTCAGTAGTTCAGTAGCGTCACGGTGCTCAGTGGTTCAGTAGGCGTCACGGTGCTCAGTGATTCAGTAGTTCAGTAGACGTCACGGTGTTCAGTGGTTCAGTAGGCTTCACGGTGCTCAGTGGTTCAGTAGTTCACAGTAGACGTCACAGTGCTCAGTGGTTCAGTAGTTCAGTAGACGTCACAGTGCTCAGTGGTTCAGTAGTTCAGTAGACGTCACAGTGTTCAGTGGTTCAGTAGACGTCACGGTGCTCAGTACGGTAGTTCAGTAGTTCAGTAGACGTCACGGTGCTCAGTAGCGTCGCAGTCCTAGGCGTTACATACATCAGTGTCGTAATTGGTGGTGTGGCTTCAACCTCTCAGTATCAGGAGGTCAGTATGTTCAGTTATTCTAATCTCAATAAAATGTTTTGGATGTGGCAAAAATCAAATGCAAAATAGGTCAAGGTAACGAAATTGTATAAACCGTGCTGTATAAACTTCCCATGTCTCAGAAAATGCAGGTGTTAGTACCCAAGTGGTGACATGAGTGTGTAAGAAGAGGGGCATACACTAAATCCGTCAGTTACCATGCCGTGAAAAGACAGGCCCCCGAAGCTCGTTATCAAGCGGTCACACACACACACACACACACACACACACACACACACACACACACACACACACACACACACACACACACACACAGTATCAATTAATATCCCTGCCTACCCTTAACACAATAAGAACACGCAGTCTCACAGTCACCAGCACGTATCACGCACCACGAGAGAGAGAGAGAGAGAGTCACTTAATTCCCCTGGCAACCCTTAACACAATAACAACACGCTATCACCAACACGCATCACGCACCCACAGTATATTCCTTTACCTGCCACACGATTTTATTTAGCCTATGAGAGAGCCATTTGAGTGAAAGGATCAAATAAGCTATACTCGTTTTACTCTAACTTGGCCTAAAACTGCCATCCGTGTACGTTGAATGCCGAGTATTAACAATGGATTACCACTAGAATGTAAAATTAGTTCCCAAGAAGTGCTATGGAAATGATGTAGAGCCGTAACACTGTCTTTTTCTGCCACTGAGCAACGTGAAATAAGCTGCACTAAGACGAAAATCTGGGTCAAGATGAGGTAAAAAAAAAAAAAAAAATCGAATCCTGTCAGTTCTAAGTGTGTGTCATATGTTGAGTGAAATCGTGTTATGATGGCAAGGAGTCCATTAAGTCAACAAGGTAATGAAGGCTGTAATTATCCAACCAGCCTGTTCCTAACCTTTACTGCAAGATAAATACATTGATGTTTTTCTTCTGCTTCTTCTACTTCATCATATCATCTTTATTCTTCATCTGTACTTTCTTCTTCGTCTTTTTCTTCTCTTCTTCATTTTCTTAGCATCATCATCTCCAGCCGTCTTCTTCTTTTCTTCACTTTCTTCATTTTCTTCTCCTCCTCCACCTTCTTAGTCTTCTTCTTTCGTCATTTTCTTTCATTCTTCTACTTTCATCTCTTTCTTCTTCTGTCTTCATCTTTTCTTCATTTTCTTCTTCTTCTTCTACTACTACTACTACTACGGGACTACTGCTGCTGCTGCTACTACTACTACTACTACTACTACTACAACTACTACTACAACTACTGCTACTACCACCGCCGCCATTTTCTTTCATCTTCTTTTTGTTCTTTTTCGTCTTCGCTTCTTGTTTCATCTTTATTTTCAACTACTACTGCTACTACTACTGCTACTACTACTTCTGCTACTACTACTGCTACTACTACTTCTACTACTACTTCTACTACTACTATTTCTTCTACTACTATTTCTTCTTCTGTGTAATTCAGCATACAAGGCGTCACCATATCGAGGACATTATTAACACTCTTAACACCTCTTCCTTGGCAGTTCATTTCTTACGTGTTTTGTCAGTGAACCATGATGAGAGTAAAGTGTCTGGGTTTGTCTGTCTTGCTGTTGAATGCAATCTGTAACGTTGCATGCAGGCTAAGATTCTCTCTCTGTCTCTGTCTCTGTCTCTGTCTCTCTCTCTCTCTCTCTCACACACACACACACACACACACACACACACACATTCTTTCTGTATCTGTCTATACAAAAACTGCATTTATGTTTCCCCGTATGAGAGAGAGAGAGAGAGAGAGAGAGAGAGAGAGAGAGAGAGAAGGGATGGGGGAGGCGGATTTTGAGGACGAGAATGACCATGTGAAGACTAAAAAAATGAGAGAGAGAGAGAGAGAAAGAGAGATTTTTGTGTGTGTGTCCGACTCTGGGCATAGGCTTCACAGCCTGCTTTCAAGGCCCAGTAGTTCTCCTACATACCATACACCTCTTCATGTCACCACTTCGGCGCTAACACCCACCGTCCATACTGAATACATGCTAGGGCTGTCTCATACAGGACTGGTGTACTGGTATTAGCGGGGGTATTTTTACGACATGTCGGCGGGTCTTCTGGTAGATCAGTAAAGTCTGATTTTATGAAATTCAAATCCTTAAACTGTTCCCTGCCCCAGCGGGATTTGAACCTGGGTCCGAGACTAAATAATGAGAGAGAGAGAGAGAGAATGGCAGTATACAAGCTAACGTGACTACTGTAGTGTTGGTAGGAGTGTGAGAGGCTGATGGTACACTGACCTTCATAGTCCACTGCTGACACTAATGATGCATCTCTCTCTCTCTCTCTCTCTCACACACACACACACACACACACACACACACACACACACACACACACACACACACACACACACACACACACACACACACACACACACACACACACACACACACACACACACACACACATTTTTTTCAGTCTTCATATGGTCATTCTCGTCCTTCATCTCCATCGCCTTCCTTTTCCCTTCTCAAGCTTTCTCATTTTGACTAATTCTCTGTCTGTCTGTCTGTCTGTCTGTCTGTCTGTCTGTCTCTCTCTCGCTTACGTGATTCATAAATAACTTGGTTTATCCCTCCTATTGTCTCAAACACTGACTCCCACTCTCTCAAGGCCGAGCCGTGGATGGAGGAGGGGAGGAGGAAAGGAAGGAGTAGAGGGATGAGAGAGTGGAGGAAAAGGGAGGGGAGGGGAGGGAAGTGAGAGGGGGAGGGAGAGGAAGAGGGAGAGGGAAGGAGAGAAATGAAAGAGAGAGGGAAGAAGAGAGGAATTTAAATATATGTAGTGTATGTGACTTATGATTTGCATGGGATGAAGTGTATCTGAGTTATTTGATGAAGTGTGGTTGAGGAAGTGTATCTGGTGTATTTCATTGAGTGTATTCCATGTACTGGATGAAGTTTAATTGAGTTATTGTATGAAGTGTGTTTGGCATATGAATGAAGTGTATTTGGCGTATTAATGAAGTGTATTTGGCGTATTGACGGTGTGTTTGGCGTATTAATGAAGTGTGTTTGGCGTATTAATACAGTGTATTTGACGTATTAATGAAGTGTGTTTGGCGTATTAATACAGTGTATTTGACGTATTAATGAAGTGTGTTTGGCGTATTAATGAAGTGTGTTTGGCGTATTAATGAAGTTGTCTGTTTGGCGTATTAATGTAGTGGTGGCGTATTGCTGAAATGTGTTATTTGGCGTATTAATGAAGTGTGGTCTATTAATGAAATGTGTTTGGCGTATTAATGAAGTGTGTTTTGGCGTATTAATGAAGTGTGTTTGGCGTATTAATGAGGTGTGTTTGGCGTATTAATGGTGTTTAACGTATTAATGAAGTGTGTTTGGCGTATTAATGGTGTTTAACGTATTAATGAAGTGTGTTTGACGTATTAATGAAGAGTGTTTGGTGTAGTAGTGAAAAGTTTGATATATTAATGAAGTGTATTTGTTGTAGTGCTGAAGTGTATTTGATGTATTGGCTGAGTCCCCTTAATGAAATGTGTATGATGTATGAACTTACACGTATATAATAACAAATGTGTAAGGATGAGGAGTTAATGTACCGGTATTTGAGGAAGTGTATTTGATTAACATTTTTCATCCTGATTTAAAGTTTATATATATATATATATATATATATATATATATATATATATATATATATATATATATATATATATTGCCAGACGCCTCAATCCCGTTTGGGGTGGCCACAAACAAATCGCCTCCAAGTCGCCCTGTCCCCCGCCATTTCACTCCCCTGCGCCCAACTCACACCCCTCTCTCATATACCTCTCCACCCCATCTCTCCATCTCATCCTCGGCCTCCCCCTCCCTCTTTCCCCCTCCACCTCACTCACATACACTCTCTTCGTCAGTCTTTCACCCTCCATCCTCTCCACATGGCCAAACCACCTCAGTGTGTTCCTCATAACGCTCCCTATCACATCCACATCAACACCACAACGCTCCTTTATATCCTCATTCGTCAGCCTGTCTCTCCATGTGACTCCACAGGCTCCTCTTAAATAACTCATTTCCACGGCTCTCACTCTTGACTTGTGTCCTTCCAACAACGTCCAAGCTTCACTTCCGTACGTTAGAGTTGGTATCACAATACTGTCATGTAGTAACTTTTTCACTTCCATGCTCACTTCCCTGTTTCTTATCACTGCTTTCAAAGAACCAGCAACCTTTCTTCCCTGCTGTACCCTTTCAAGCACTTCACCCTCCAAACCTCCATCCTTACTCATCACACTACCCAAGTATTTAAACGTACTCACATTTTCCAATTCCTCACCATCCAGCCTCGCTGTACATTCACTGACTTCACCTCTCTCAAAGACCATCACTTTACTCTTCCCTACATTCACCTTCAGATTCCGTTTCTTACACACTCTCTCAAACTCATCCACCAAGCCTTGCAGCTCCCCTTCGTCTTCACTCAACAACACGGTATCATCTGCAAACAACAGTACAGGGAGTTTCCAAACACTATCCTCTCTCACCAGGGCCACTCCAACATCCACTATATATATATATATATATATATATATATATATATATATATAATTTGGTTTAACCCAGGTATCCCCGAAAGGCTAAGGCGTTGCCCCTGGGTAGAGGACTTTTGGACTGGAGCGTGTAGAATTTTATGACCGGATGCCCTTCCTGATGTCTACCGATGACCCTTGGGTGGATTCGATCCTCCGACCCTTCGGTCAGAGCGGAGCGCTCTAACCCACTGAGCCACGGCTGATATATATATATATATATATATATATATATATATATATATATATATATATATTTATATATATATATATATAATAACAACAGAACAGAGGAAGGAAAAACGAATAAAAAAAAAAAAAAACATACACCAGATTACTGGTGTCCTCTGTTCATAAAATACCTGTAACAGTTAGACTTGAACAGCTGTAGGTTGAAGTTTGGAGGGAAACAACTCTGGGGAAGCGAGTTCCAAAAAGATGCAGTTCGGGGAATGAAAAAATTCTGACAGGCAGAAGTTTTGCAATATGGCGGAGTGACATTCCAGTTATGAGCATTACCGTACCAGGTGCCCGTGTAGCACGAGGCAAGGCATGGAGAGGTGGCACCATGGACGCAACTTCATCTGAGCATTTGCCATAAAAATATCTGTAAAATAATGCAAGGGAGGCAACATTCCTTCTTACTTGTAGGGGATGTAGTTTATTTGTAATGGCAGGGTTGTTAATAATTCTAACAGCCTTGTTCTGAATTTTGTCTAGTTGTTTTAATGCAACTTCTCCACATCCATTCCACAAGGGTGAGCAATATTCAAGCTGAGAGCGCACATGACTCTTATAAATTACAGCTAACTGCTCATCGGCGAAGAAGTTACAGACTCTGTACAATAATCCAAGTTTCTTTGAGGCGGTTTTAGCAAGTGATCTAACATGAGAGGTCCAGCTGAGGGCATTAAGTGAGGCGCCGAGAATTTCAGTTCTTTTGGAGATGGGCATATTAGTAGTACTGAAGGTAATATACGAATCTGGCAATATCTGTCTGTTAGTACCGTAAATTGTATATATTTAGTTTTACTAGCATTAAATGAGACAAGGCTGTTTTGTCCCCATTCACTGATCCTAGATAGGTCTTGATTTATGGAGATGGCTGTACTGAGTTGAGAGGTAGAGATATTAGACTTTGTAACTGGGTGTCTGAGTGTCAGTGAACTATGTAGTGTTGAGTCATCAGCATATGAGTGAATGGGATTGTGGGTGACAGATAAGAGATCATTACCATGAACCAGGAACAGGGTTGGGGCCAGAACTGATCCCTGCGGCACGCCAGCGTTAACTGAGTGGAAATTGGAATATAGGCTACATCATCTACTTTTACTCTTATTTTCCTGTCACTGAGATATGAGGAGATCAAAGGAACAAAAGACGTTAGTCCATAGCAAGGGAGTTTGGACAGCAGGGAACGGTGCCATACTTTACCAAAAGCTTTAGAAATATCAAGAGCTACTGCATGAGTTTCTCCATGTACCATAGATCAATTGATTGATGGATGGTATGAGTTAGGAGATTGAGTATGTCAAATGTGGATCTTTCGTGACGAAAACCATGTTGTCTATCACTAATTAAGTTGTTGGATTCAAGATTTTTAACAATGTGCTTATTAATTAAAGTTTCAAATACCTTACCAAGAGATGTGACTGCTATTGGTCTGTAATCAGAGGGGTCAGAGGAACTTCCTTTCTTCGGAATTGGGTGGATATTGGCTTCTTTCCATTAATTTGGGATTGAAGAACAACGTATGCATAATCTGAATAATGTAGCTAGAACAGAGGCAAGTTCAGGGGAACGCTTTTTCAAAACAATTAGCGGAATTCCATCAGGGCCTGGAGCTTTATTGGTGGGTAAATTGTCTAGGGTAGATTTTACGTATCTTGTCTGTATTTTAAGTGGAACAATTTCGGGAGAGTCAGTTTCTAGTACTGGGACGTTCTGGCTGGCATCGTCTATGGTAGAATTTCTGGCAAATGTACCGGCAAAAATATTTGCTTTGCACGTGGGCCATTTGTAATGTTGCCATCTGAAGATATTAGTGGGGGAATGGATGATGACTTGTTAAAGTTATTATTGAAAGAATTAAGAGTTGACCAGAATATTCTATTGTCATTAGGGTTGTTAAGCAGTTTTGATGCTTGCTTTTGAAGAAAGTTTGATTTAGCAAGATTTATTACAGCTTTTGCATGATTTCTAGCGATTTTAAATTGGGAGAGTGATTCAGATGTTTTGATTTGAAGCACCGGTAAGAGTTATATGCTAATGACTTTTGGGCTGTTGCTGTGGCACAGTTGCCGTCAAACCATTTTGGAGAGTTCGATCTTTAAGTGAACTGTTGACTTGGTATGAATAAATCCATACCAGCTAGTATTAAGTCGCAAATATGGGACTGGGTAGAATTGGGTTCACTAAACAAGAAAGACTGCCATGGAATGTCAACAAGATAATTTCTAAATCCATCCCAGTCTGCCCTATCAAAGTGCCATCGGGTCACCCTGACAGGTTCAGAACGGGGAGGTGTGGTGGGCTTAACTAATGAGGCTTTGATGAGATTGTGGTCAGAGGATCCAAGTGGTGACAATAACTCTATCCTGTATTGATCTGGATTATTTGTTAAGAATAAATCCAAGAGATGGGCATTATGGTCAGGATTATGAGGTATTCTGGTTGATTGCTTTACCAGCTGGGTGAGATTAAACGATTCTGCAAACAGCTCGCACTCAAGACCAGTGTCATCAGCCCTGGCAGAATGCAATAACCATTCAACATTATGTATGTTAAAATCATTTGCTAAGGGCAAGGTTAAGGTTACTCAACTGTGTGGATATGGAATCAAATACACTGGGTTCCGAAGAAGCATTGGGGGAACGACAGACGACGGATATATATTTGGTAATATTTTGACAATTTAGTTTATACAATGCGTAATCAAAGCTGGATGAAGTGAAGTTTAAAACTGTGTCAACTGCATATTGGGATTTGCTATAACAACAGGTGCCGCCCTTGTTACGGAAGCTTGTAAGGAGATGGTAACTGGGAAAACAAAATGGGGATATATCGGTAGAGGGTGAGATTTGTGGTTCTGTGAGGAAAAGGGGCAGAGGGGATATGGACTGAAGGAAAAAATGAACTGAGTTTAAATTTGTGTTAAGGCCACGTATGTTGGTGAAGAATAAGGCCGCACTTTCATTCTCTGCTGACGATCGTCATTGGAAATTGCAAGAGTCGCTGCCAGCACAGTCGCTTGATGGTGACCGGGAGGACCCTGTGCCGCCTTAAGTCAGCGGTATTTATCCACGTTTATATATACTCCTTAAGGGATAAATGGGCTCCTGTCTGGGGATATAAAGGTTCCTGTCTGGGAATTTAAAGGTTCCTGTCTGGGGATAAAGGTTCCTGTCTGGGAATAAAGGTTCCTGTCTGGGGATAAAAAGGTTCCTGTCGGGATAAAAAGCAGTGTTGTAGGTGTCGAGACCAGTTTGATGTGGTCTTGGTCTTGATCTTGGTCTCGTTTGACGTGGTCTTGATCTTGATCTTGGTCTCGAAGCTTCTGGTCTCGGAGTTTTGGCTCGAGACCAGGTCGAGATCAGGATTACAAAGTGCGTCGCGGCGTGGGGAAGGTCGGAATTTACGATCATACACGGAGAAGAATCATGGCTGATTCGATTCACGACGTGCCATACAGCGTTGTACTGTCCATAGATACTGCCTGGCTAGCGCTACGGTGATGATGCATGAGCTGAGCCCTGCGAGCGCTGATAGAGTGCGTGCGAGTCGAGAGAGCAGGCATGACGTGGCCATTCTCGCAGTGATAATCTCCATTTGCACGCACGCATGTTTGCAGCTCTGTTCACCTCCGTGTACTTCATATACGTGTATGGTGTATGCAATCCCCGCACCCTTCGTACACGTACACCGCAGGTTTAGCTAGTTCGCTCGGAAAACGTAACCACAAAAATTGCTATTTTCCTATGTTTGTTTCTTCATGCCAATGAAACAATGAAAGCAGAAGTATTTTACCTAGATGTTCAGTTGTTCACATATTTTAAATTTTGTAAATTTATTTCCTCCCTTACTGGGGCGTAGCCAGGATATTGGAGCGATGGGGGCCAAGTCAGACATCAGTGGCTTCCAACCTTTCGAGTTGTGATCTTTCAGAACTTCCAAACGGCTATCACGGACGCCTGCAGTGACTTCTATGACCTTTTTAGAAGAAATCAGAATATTTTCTAGTGTTTCACAGCCACCCACGTATTTCATACAACTTATTCACCTATGAGCGGGGGGCCATGGCCATGTGGCCCAGTGGTATTTCTAGCCCCACGAAAGTGGGGGGGCCACCTGGGAGCCGATAATTCATCTGTACTAGCAAGAAGGGCAGTGAGCAGACTCGAATGAGAGCCCTTTCAAGAAGGAAAATTAGTGAAAACTGTTCTCTTAAACAAATAGTGGGTACAACCGTAAGAAATATGTGGAGCACTTATGGAAGTAAAATATATATTTTATATTTAGGGTATGAATATTTTTTGTTTCCCACCTCTATATCCCGAGACCCCCTCAGTCTCTTGTGTAATTATCCTGAAAAATAGGTAGTCCCCCTCGACTGTTCACGAGAAACGAAAGATGAATATGTTGTGTATGGAACGTATGGGCACGGGTAAAGCTCGGAGAGAAGTGCGAAAATTAGTCTTCCGAAAACCAGCTTTCGCATGAGGAAGATACAGCTCTCCATGAGTACGATGGCACTGACAAAGTGTGCAACACAATACATTATAACTTCAAAACCGTACTTTCAAAAGTTTAAAAACTTAAAAAGACTTTCAAAAGCCGTAACATCGGTGTGCAGGGCCGTAGAGAGCTATGGCCGCGCCCTGGGGTGCCTGGAAAACGTTTGACACGGGCCAGAAAAAGAAGCAATATTGTCACAGACCTGGTGTGGGCCCTGGTCCCTCCATACTCTTGAGTTTTTTTTCGCTGGGAATTGTCTTCATTGCCCTCATCTCTCTTTCATTCAGCTGATGTGCGGTAATCAGATTCGTTTAAAAGGTGTTGAGTATCGCACTGACACATAATCTGCAACTGGGTGATTGGGGTACTAGTGCACTCACTCGAGAGGCCGAGACGTCCGTGAAAACTGACCAGCAGTGCAACACCTGCAGGCTGCAGTTACTTTTCATTCATTCAGCAGACACATAAATTCTTGGTTTTCGTCTTGGTCTCGGAGGATCTGGTCTTGGTCTTGGTCTTGGTCTCGAGGTGCCTGGTCTTGACTACAACAAAAAAGGTTCCTGTCTGGGGATAAAAAGGTTCCTGTCTGGATATTTAAAGGTTCCTGTCTGGGGATAAAGGTTCCTGTCTGGATATTTAAAGGTTCCTGTCTGGGGATAAAGGTTCCTGTCTGGATATTTAAAGGTTCCTGTCTGGGGATAAAGGTTCCTGTCTGGATATTTAAAGGTTCCTCTTTGGGGATTTGAATGTTCTTATCTGGGGGTAAACAGACTAAGTTCAGAATGAGAAATAAATAATAAGACAAAAATACGAAGGAAATTGGATAGAGAATTGTCAGTATATGATATAAGTAAACAGGCAGCTCTACAAATTTATTAATCATCACGGTCTCATACTCTGAGCAAAATTACACTTTTATTGCCGCTTCATACTGTAAAATAAGAATGAGTGTTTTTTCTTTTTCCCGGTGTTTTTCAGTAATTTCTGTTGACAAGAGTAGTTTCAGTAACAGTATCATTTATGCATCACGTTTATACCGGCACTAAGCTTGTATGGGTGCGGTTAACTAGGCTTTGTATGGGTGCGGTTAACTAGGCTTTGTATGGGTGCGGTTAACTAGGCTTTGTATGGGTGCGGTTAACTAGGCTTTGTATGGGTGCGGTTAACTAGGCTTGTACGGGTGTGGTTAACTAGGCTTTGTACGGTTGCAGTTAACTAGGCTTTGTACGGTTGCAGTTAACTAGGCTTTGTACGGGTGCAGTTAACTAGGCTTTGTACGGTTGCAGTTAACTAGGCTTTGTACGGTTGCAGTTAACTAGGCTTTGTATGGGTGCGGTTAACTAGGCTTTGTACGGGTGCAGTTAACTAGGCTTTGTACGGTTGCAGTTAACTAGGCTTTGTATGGGTGCGGTTAACTAGGCTTTGTATGGGTGCGGTTAACTAGGCTTTGTATGGGTGCGGTTAACTAGGCTTTGTATGGGTGCGGTTAACTAGGCTTTGTATGGACGCAGTTAAAAGATAAAAACGAAGCCCTGCCATACAGTTTATCCTACTCAACGCACAGCTAAGACAAGTAGGCTACAGTATTTTCTTTTTCCAAATCATTGAGCATTGGGTATAGCGTACACCGTCCTCCTATGTGCAGAAGTTCCACCACACACAGTCACCTGACCATATAACCGACCACATCATGACCACCGTGCTGACCAGGGCTGGATCAGGGGTAAAGTCTCCTTACATTTCTTCCATAGCGTACTCTGCACAAAATACTGGCATTTTGTGCATACTGTATTGCAGCATAGTGTTTTCTGTTATTATTTAAACAGACATATTTTACATAAAAAAACTAATAATCATGCAGCTGATAGGCGTGCAACGTGAGAAGTCCACTCTAATGCAGGTTGCAGCCTTATCTTGTTTTTCAGTAGCACTGATGCGTATAAATTCCAAACATTTTAATAACACGAGGTTCATGGAAAGGAAGTGTAATAATACCCTTTAATGTTTATGTATATACTTTAGTATCTAACCAGATATGTAAAGGGAGATCCGGCTACTTACACACACACACACACACACACACACACACACACACACCTCGTCCTGCACCCCAGTTTCGTTCTGCTTGAAATTACATTGGTGAAAAATGTGTATTGAATCCACACTATATATGTCATAGTCAACGATATGAATGAATTTTAAAAACTAAGGTGAGAACCAAGAGGAGGGAAAGAATCTCTCAACGTACAGTACCAAGTGTTGCGGTGCATCCATTTTTGATGAATGAGTATTTATATTTCCACTCGTTATTAGAAGCACAAGAAATCTGATTGTTTCTTCATAAGTAATGGTGTGGTTGCAGTGAATTTTTTTTTTTAGCAACAGTTGGTACTTGTGTGATGAAATTATTACACAAGTAGAAAGTATGAAAGTGTTATTTGCTGACATAAATTGGTAAGGAAGAACATGTTAATCTTACACGCAGCGCCCACATTGGAAATTCATATCCTCAGCATCGCAGTTATCATGGTCAGGTATTCGTGGTCAAAACTTCCTTTTAAACATTATATTTTTACGCCACTTAAATATCATATGGCAGTCTGTAGAGTAGACCAGATATTACTGATGTGTATAAATTCCAGGCATTTTAACAACACGAGAGTCATGGCAAGGAAGAAAGTGTAATAATACCGGTACCCTTTTGTTTATATTCTTTAGTATCAAACCAGATGTATAAAGGGAGATCCATCTTTATAAACACACACACACACACACACACACACACACACACACACACACACACACACACACACACACACACACACACACACACACACACACACACACACACACACACACACACACACACACACACACACACACACACACACACACACACACACACACACACACACACACATTCCATTACTCTTTTCTGTTTCATCAGATAAATATTCCCAGCCGACCAGTGATGTTCTTTCATTTGTGTATTCACCCAACTTTTTGATGAGCATTAACAAGGATGATTGTTGGGAATGACTGTAGATGTAAGTTATTTTGGAAGGGAAGTGTTGATGGATACGGTGGGATGGGCCTGCTGGTGGAAGAGAAAAATGTGGAATATGTTTTGTATGTTTGCAGTAAGCGCACAGTAAATGAATGGATTATAACATTGAAATTATTGTATTGAAAACAGGTTACGATAACATCGGCCAGTGCTACACAGGCTGGCTTTGATGATGAAGATAGGGTCAGATTCTGGGATGATTAGATACGTGTGGTTTCTGGTATGGGGGATGGTGAGACTGTAGTTTTGGGAGGGGATTTAAATCGCCATGTGGGTGCAGCAGCTCAAGAACATGAAGGTAAACACTGGAGATGTGTGTATGGTACGAAGAATGCGGAAAGGGAAATGATACTAGGGTTCGGAGAGGCAGTGAATATGTTTGTGTGGTTTTTAGGATATGAGAAAGTAGGCTGAGAGTCTGGGATTAATAGTAGCCATATAGAACTTTTCTTGGTTAGGAGGCCTGAGAGGTGGTTAGTAAAGGATAGCCTGTTAAAGTTGTATGGAGCGAAGAGTGTGTGCAGCATCACAAATGACTGATACGTGACATGGTACTAAAGAATTGGGTAGTGAAGAAAAGGACGTATGTACCCAGGAGAAAAATGTGGAGGTTGAAAAACCAAGCAGTAACTAACGAGTGCCTTCTGTTGAGAAATGTGTAGAGTGATGGTTGAACAGGGAGCCATAGACAGACGCGTTACTGAGCAGTATAGCACTCGCAGGAAAAATCTTTTGAGAGTTGCTGATCCAGTGTGTGGATGGACAAGGGCCCCTCCAAGACATTAGGTAACATGGTGGTGCGATGAGGGTACAGAAGCCGCAGTTAAGATGGAAAAAAAAAAAAAAAAAAAAAAAACGGGGAGAATGGAGATGGGGTGGAAACAGAGAGGGATACTTGGCTGCTAAGCGTACGAACAGAAAGGAGGTACACATGGAAAAATCTTAGTCTCAGAGACTTTTACTGGATAGCCTAAATAGTGATGAAAAAAATAATGTATTCTTCATATCGGCAAAACAGATGAAGAGAGAAAACGGGGGTATCATAAGTGAGTAGTGCGTCAAAAGTGATGAAGGAAGAGTAGTGGTGGAACTGAGGATATTAAAGATGCCTGGAGAGAGAGCATTCCGGCTGGTTGGTGACTGAGACGTTTGTTCAGAACAAGGAAGATTTGCAGTTGGCAGATCCAGCGTTTGACCCTCAGCCTTAGTTTGACGTTGATATCGCAAGCAGGACAATCAACAGGCTGCAGTTGGGAAAGGCGGCGGGTGTGTCTGGGATGAGTGCTGAGACGTTGAAAGCCTCAGGAGATAGAGGAGTGGGATTAATTATTGATTTGATAAATTCGTTTATATATAAGAGTGGTGTTCCAGATGACTGGCTGAAGAGTGTGATGTAACTGTGTACAAGGGGAAGGGTGATGCCCTGGAATAAGAAAGTCTTAGAGGCAAAAAAATTTGGAACCTGATAATGAAGGTAATGGAAATCACTGATGTAGTATTTATTGTCTGACAGCTTCAGGAAAAGTACACAGGAAAGAAGAAAGAGATTTACTTTGTTTTTATTGATTTAGTAGAAAGCCTTTGACAGAGTCCCTAAGGAGGCAGTGAAGTGGGCAGTGAAAAAAACCTGGAATCGAGGAATGGTTATGGCTACGTACAAGGGTGGCCACACTCAGGGAGGTTCGAGTGTTGAGTGTTCTGTTGCTGTTGGCATGCATCAGAAGTCAGTTTTAAGCCCTCTGTTATTTATCATGGTTCTTCAAGTTCTCTCGCGTGATTTCAGAACTGAACTCCCATGGGTGGTGGTGTATGCTGATGACTTGGTACTGATCACAGAGAATGAGAGGAGGCGGAGGAAAGATTTGGGAAGTGGAGAGATGGAATGAGGAACAGAGCTTGAGAGTGAATGCGGATAAAACAAAAGCGAGGATATCTAGGACTGGTGGCAGTACTGTCTAAGCAGAGGGAGTGTGGCCATATGCAGTTTGCCATAAGGATGTTGGAATTAGCTCCATTTTGTGCAGTAGGCCTATTTGTGATAAGTGAATGCATAAGAGATGTGGTATTAGAGGTAGGCTACGAAGTCATGCTGATTTTGTGTGTGTGGTGTGTAGGGGAGAGCATGTAGAGATTGTCAGGCATGAACGGATTGACTTTGCTGAAGAGTCTCTTGAGTTTGTGGAGGAGTTTTGTTATATGGGAGACATGTTATGTGTTTTAGGTGGGGCTGGAGTAAGGAGTGGTTGGAGGAAGTTCAGGGAGTTGTTGCCTCTCTTGACGTTGAGAGGGTTCTCCCTTTGTGTTGAGGGGTCCTTGTATGCAGCATGTGTCAGGAGTGTAATGTTGTATGCTAATGAGAAAATGGGCAGTAAAGGCAGAGGATATTTGTAGACTCAAACACACAGAAATGACAATGATTAGATGGATGTGTAGTGTGTCCTTGAATAAGGGGCCTGGGGGAGGGAGGTAGGATTGCAAATGAAGAGAAGTAGGAAGGGATTTGAGTATATTAATGTTGTGATGAGAAGATGGTAGATTGAGATGGTCCGGCATGTGGAGAGGACAGATGACAACTGGGTGCAAAGGATGAGAGACGTGAACACTGAGGGTATAGTTGCGAAGGGCAGATCGAGAAAGACCTGAGACGAGGTCATAGAGTATGACCTGAGGGATAAGGGACTGGATAGGGAGGCTTCTAGAGATCGAGCAGCGTGGAAATCTGCCATTAGGAGACCAAGGCTGACACTGGCAGGCATTTTGGAGCATTTATAAAAGAAACGAATAACCACTACAGTGACCTGATATTTAAACATAATTCTTGCCACTACCAGAACATTTATTCAGCTTTGGTTATACCCAAGAAGTGAGAGGGATAATAAAGGCTGTACTGAACCCCTCCAGTTCGGAAAGTCTCTCAGGCTGCATAAGATCGGCCGTTTGTAGCCAAAATATACAAAAAAGTATTCTAGCACAGAAAGTTAAAGAGTTAACCCTCTTCTTTATATTCATCCTTATATTTCTCCATTTTTTTTTTTTCCAAACACCTTATCTTGTTATGAAGGATGTGTCCAGTTAATGATTTCCAGACTTTTTTCATAAGCCTTTATTTCACTCTCAGTTCATTTTTTTTTTTTTTAATCATTAAAATAACATTTACGGTATTCTGTTCTATGCTGCTTTCTACTAATGAATTTTCTCAATGCAGTTGTTCCGGTGACACTCAATCATCCTCCGCCCACTGCTCGAACAAATATTTGTTTGAGTGTTGGTGCAAAAAGATGACAAAAACGGATGAGTGGAAACATTAGGCGTTACTGAGGTAGTGGTATGAGCTGAAATGAGAAAATGTGTAAGGGACAGAGTGCGGCGAAATGTTTGTGGAAAATGAACCAAAAAACCTGAAGGTGTGGAGTTGTACCAGTGGAACGGGAAAAAAAGATGATTTTACCATTGTACGAATACTCTGTGTGCGTGTGTGTGTGTGTGTGTGTGTGTGTGTGTGTGTGTGTGTGTGTGTGTGTGTGTGTGTGTACCGTACGTAGAGTAAATGTTCTCTGAGCTCAGTAGTCCAACCAGACACAGCTTCTGAGTGGGTCATGTAAGAGATCAGTTAAGCCTTTTCGACAGACCAAATCAGGGTAAGGCAAGGATGGAGGCCTTCCACTTTGAGAACAATCAATCGAAGGTCAAGGTCACAGGGAAAGGTCAAAGGTGAAGGCCAGATGGCGAGGTGGTCAAATTACGCAGTTTTGATACGATGAAGACCAAACTTTGTGAGGCTTCAGAGTAGAGCAAAGGATTAAGTAAGGGATTCGATTTTTGAGAACAACCTGCCCTAGGTCAAGGTCACAGGGGAGGCTTACATATCCGACTGTATGACTCAAACAGTTTATATCCGATTTAGACTAAACCTCGTAAATT
The DNA here is from genome assembly GCF_032717465.1 of Coenobita brevimanus. NCBI lineage: Eukaryota > Metazoa > Arthropoda > Malacostraca > Decapoda > Coenobitidae > Coenobita > Coenobita brevimanus. Next base: position 9,167,342 of record NC_137002.1, on the reverse strand, counting down.
GATTAAGGTTTAGCCTGGGATGAAGAGAGTATATTTCGTAAGCCATAGGTCATGGATGAGGGTCATAGGGCATGGTCAGTTCAGACTGTTTTGGTCCGATTTAGACCAAAATTGGTGGAAATGTTGAGGGTCATTCAAGATTACAGTATTTCCAATTTGCGAACAATCCGTCGAAGGTCAAGGTAACAGAGAAAAGTCAAATACTCGGGCCATTGACCATTGTAAGTCGCGGGTTTTGCACTCTGTGAGCGTCCCTCCTTTATTTGATTAAAAACAAGGAACACAGCAGAAGTATGCTCTACTGGTACAGCACAACAGATTCAAGAAACCAGTTCAAATACAACGAAAATCTAGCCATGATCCGTGATTAACGTTGTCTAAACCATTTCCAAGCAGTTCTTTGGTCCCATTAACCCCCTGCAAAAATATATTAGCTTTTCACTGCGATAACGTCTTTTATGTTTTGTTCTGGCTGCGTACAGTAATTTTAATACTGTATGCGGCCTGACTTCTGGCCCCGCGAAATATACCAAAAATGGAATGTAAAACGTTGTCGTCGTAGTGAAGGGATTAACAGTTTAATTCCAGTGTCGTATTATTTAGTACATTCAAACTATATCAGATGACTTAACTGAATTTGTAGACACTGTTTGAGGTGACGGAGTTAGAAACAGCCTCTACCAACACCATCATAACCGTAAATCCCTCCCTAAACTGCATTAATCAACACCATCATAACCGTAAATCCCTCCCTAAACTGCATTAATCAACACCATCATAACCGTAAATCCCTCCCTAAACTGCATTAATCAACACCATCATAACCGTAAATCCCTCCCTAAACTTCATTAATCAACACCATCATAACCTTAAAGCCCTCCGTAAACTGCAATAATCTCTGGAGGCAGGGAGAATACCATCACAAACACATCACTGTAGTAAATGGGTCAAGGTGTTTACCGTGTTTCCCTGCCGTCCATTCACCCTACGTATTACAATGAATCCCTCACATTACCCAATACTATCTCATTGTTGTCGGGAGTCATACGGCCACACTTGCATAACATCTTTTGTTTAATCCTCATATGGTCGGGACAACTCCGGTATTTTATTCCAACTGACAGCAGGTGATTTCATTCATCATGCGTAACTCACAGACGCCTGAAAGTATTAGTGCTGATGCTATTACCCCTCTGATTGTCGGAACTACTTTAGTAGTTTATTGTTAGTTGGCGCCAGATGATTTTTTTTTCAGCTGAGCGTGGGTCATGGGAGAGTGAGAATGTGACTATTGTCTTTATCAGTGTCAGAAGGAGTTAAAGGTGCGAGGGGGAAGTGTATGCAGGCAGTCAGTGTCTGACCCATTTACGGGACAGTTGTGCGCAACGGAAGTAGTTGGTGTGCATGTGATACAGAATACATTCAGAGGTGAGACAGACAACCCAAGTACACTCCATTTCCATCATGGACATCACAGATGAGTCACCTACTCCTTCCCAGTTCTTTTACCAGCTGAATGTGATGGAGTCTCCCTTAACTATATATTTAAGAGAGAGAGAGAGAGAGAGAGAGAGAGAGAGAGAGAGAGAGAGGTAGTGTAGGTAAATTACAGCCCATGTCATTGTAGCAGAGGGTATTGATTTTGTGAGTTTTTATTTGGCATTGGTTTTAACAAGTGTCGTTTTACTGAAGGGGCCAAGATCACAGTCAATACAGTAGTGTTTCCTTTGCCAAAGAAAGTCGTCAGGAGCAAGTGTGGATGAAATATAGAAGGTTGAGGGGTGAGGCAGGGGGGCGGGTAGCACAGATCAATATCGCACTGTCACCGGACATGGCAGGTCACGTCCAGGGCCCAGCCTCTCACTTCCACGGTAATGTGCCAGGTTGTCAACAACACTAAAAACATCCCAAACGATAGTGCCTTATTGTATGCATCGTGAAGCGCCAGAGGCTGCTTTTTATGAACAAGGAATTAAATTAAAGCTGAAAGCTGTCAGGTGTCCTTAGAGAGAGAGAGAGAGAGAGAGAGAGAGAGAGAGAGCATGTTTTCTCTTTCATTAAAGAGTAAGACAGAAAAGTAGTGAGAATGCTTCATTAGATGGGGAGATGGGTATTGCGTTCCTGCCGTAATGAAGAAGGAACGTAGGGGACAGTTAAGAAAAGCAGTGACGGTTAAAATACCAGTAATGCAAGAATGAGGATGCAACACTGCTGCGAATATATAGAAGTTGAAGAGAGTCGGTAACGGGAGGAGCGTTTATGAGAGGAAAAGTCTTTGGTTTAGAAGTGATGTTTGAGGTGAGTCCTTCCACATACGAAAGCATTGCTCCACACAAGGGCAAATATGGCTGCTTTAAGAGGCTGACTTTATGCACACGCCTTCATGAGCGTGACCTAAGGTATCAGCCACACCTAAAGACAGATGAAAGTCACCAGAGGATCAAAACTGTAGTAACTCAGTAGCTGCTTTAAAATGACTTTCACAAATGTGGCCTGAACAGGAATGGAGTGAATACAAAAGGTTAGTATTCGAATACGAATATTTCAGATTTCCAGGAGTACGAATACGAACACGAAAACAAAGAAATACGGTGACTTCGAAGGCGAATACGAACACTTTATGAAAGTACCTATGAATGCAGTCACGAATATCCTCGTTAAGAAAATAACTTCAAGCTATAGGTCAGCCAAGTATCATATTAAAATTATGCAATGGCAGATGATTTCACAATTGATGCCAGTATTCAGTACCTGTATGGCAGTGGAAATATATGTGTTTGTTTTCCTAGTAAGCGAGTTACAGTCGGAACACAACATATCATAGTATGCCATGTCTGTAGTAGTCTCGTCTTGCAGTCCTCACTTTTCATCTTCAGAGTTTTAAAGATATCTTTAATAATGTTATTTTTATGTAAAGCATATAGTGATATTGTGCAGCTGTTTCATATTTCATGGTATTGTGGCCAACTGTCCCAGAAAATCTAATGAAAGGTAACTGAAAAAGAGATTTTTTGATAAATTTATGTAATGCATGAAAAGTACAAGCTACTGATAGATTACCTTTGTATGTTTGACGTAAAAAACGCAATTTCTTCTCCACCCTCATCTCATGACCCTTCTTTGTCACGTTAACGTCCTTTACAATTTTGTAGTTCGTCTCTGTCCGTTCCTTTGCTGTTGGTTTAGTTGTCCTTTGATGTCACTCCTTTCTGCCTCTACCCTGGTGCCAAATAGCCTTGTGGATTGGCTCGAGGATTTTCAGTCAACCAATCAATTCTCCACCCACAAAGCAAAGCACAATAGTATCATACTAATGCGCTTGCGACTAATGTCCACAATTCTTAACCTTAACATCTCAAATGTCATATCACTGAGCATACAACGTTCACTCCTACATATCTTCCCTCCAATACTACATGCGCGCACCACTGGAAGAGAGGAGACTGGAAACCGTAGGTAATGCTTGGTTAGTCTTGATAGGTATGGGTAATCATTCTCATGAGCTTTCCAAAATTGCAGTGGGTTGCTGTCCTTCTAAGTGCAGGGGTTCTCTTAGTAGTTTTTCAGCTCATCTTCCACAGGTGATGAAGTTGACAGAACTGATTGACAAGCTGTGACTATAAAGCTGAACAGTTTACTTTTTTTTTTTTTTTTTTCACTTGGGGTGGGGAAGTGTGGATCTATTTCATTTTGTAAATTTTCTGTGTCAGATTTTGTACTTTGTTGCAGCTTTTCAGTTTCTTGCATTAACAGCCTTTGTATGACGTCATATGTACCTGGATTATTAATGCACCAATTAAGCTTGAACCTGGGGTCTAAGGCAGCAGCTAAAAAGAAGACAGAATACTTCATAAGGTGCCAGTGAGTTTGGATGGACTGTTTTGATTTCAGTACAAGATGGCTGTTGTATTTCGACTGCTTGTTAATGAACTAAGATTTCAGCCCAAGGACACATGGTATGACATAGCTAGATGTGACAAAGTTCTGACCTTATGTGAAATTTGTTGCTTCAGCATAAGGTGCCAAGATTGCCATCAGTTCAGTGAGCACAGACTGATCGTGATAAGTAGGCTTAGGTACAGTAGTCTTCAGTCTGTCCAAATTTTCTTCAGGAATTTTCAGTAAGGACTTAATTATATTAACTCCAGAATTCCATAGTGTTGGTGTTGCTGTCTAAAATGTGGCCTCTCCTTCTAGCAAATTTGTTGGTTGAGTGGATTTTTCTTATATTAGCTACTACAGCAGACACTTGATACAGCCTTATGTAGTGATCCAGCGTCCCTCTTTCCATCTTTTGCCACGAACTGTAGTGTGTGTAAAAAAAAAAAAAGGAGCCATGTTCAGGAAGGAATCTAAATAAATCATCTGGAGAGTTTTGTGCATCTAGAGATTCACTGTCTGATTCCGAGTTATTCTCTGAACTACTGTCAGACCTGCCTACCTGTAGAATATAAGGTTCTTGTTTTAAGGGGTTGGGTCTAGCTAAGAAGAAAGCTTTCATCATGTTCAATGTATTGTCCGTGATTACGTAAGACACTTTGTTGGTGCTGTTAAAGAAAATAACTACCGGTACATCTGCAAAGTCTGTCTGTCTTTCTATAGCCAGACGCCATAATCCCGTAAAGGGTGGCCAATTGTCTTTGAGTTAGTTGTTTTACGGGGAGGGGCACTAACCCTCCGCCGACCCACTTGTCGACACGTAGCGAACATGTATGGGTTGTTTATATGATTACCACCCAGCTTTGTAAATGGTTTCTTGGCTTATAGGAAACCATTTGGCTTATCACTCAGTGGAAAGCCACTGGAAAAGGAAAGAAAAGTAATAAAAAATGACAGGAAAGATGGGAGAAATAGGGCGAGAGGAGGGAACACACACAAAGAGAATGGTAGAGGTGGAGGATGAAGTAGGCAGCACTACATCAAGTGAGTGGATGATGGTCGCCACCATCTACCACACTTCCACAAAGTGAACAACGATATTCCCTGAGGTGTGACGACCTCTAAATCTCCGATAGGAAAACATTAAGTGTAGCTTCCAGTCATGTATAATGTGAAGCAGTCACTCCTAGGAAGCTCCGCATTTGTCTGTTACTCCAGATATTTTCAGTAATATTGATATTTCGGACGTGTCATTATAGAGATAGAAATTTGTTGGAGCTCATCACACTTGCTTTTAAACAAAGTTGTTGACAGTTAGCTACAACCAGGATAACATATCGAGGCTCCAGTGTACTTGTTAAATCCTTAAATTCCCTTGCTTCCACAAGTGACAGTGGTTGTAGGTTTCCAGTAGTGAAGGTGAGAGTTCTGTCAGTAACAAGCTTCTTGTGTGGGTGTGAAGGTTTGAAGTGTTCTGACTCCTTCCAGGTTGACAGTATTATGGATTGAGTCATACTTGTAGATGCACAAGGACCAGCTCCAGACCTTCGCAGTGGCACTGACGCACAGTTAGCCAACACTGAAAAGAAAGAGAACGAATACCGTAGCTCTAATAACATTAACTGCAGGATGAGGAATTTGGAAGGAATTTGAGTGTAAAGTGGAAGGACTGTAAGAAAATGTTCTGGAAAGAGGTGAAAAGAGTAAGACAGGGTGGAAGTGAAGTTAGCAGGGGAGTGAAAGATAAAAATGGTAGATTACTAGTGAAGGGAGAAAAAGTGAGCAGATGGAGAGAACACTTTAAGGAATTGTTGAACATACCGGATGGAAGTGATGCGAGTATAAGTGGCTGGGGAATGGCTGGGAGAAGGAGGGAGGTGAGAAGACAGGAAGAAATCAGTAGGATAGAAGTTGTGGAAGCAATGAAGAAAGTTATATTGGGGAAAGCCCCAGGAATTGATAGAGTGTGTGGTGAAATCCTGAAGCATGGGGGAGAGATACTAGTAGAATGGATGTGGAAGATGTGCAGATTGGCCTGGGAGGAAGGTAGAGTTCAGGAGGATTGGAAGTCAGGTATAATTATTCCCTTGTACAAAGGAAAAGGGGAAAAAGAAGTATGTGGTAATCATTGGGGCATTTGTCTTCTTAGTATAGGCTAATAGGAAAAGTGTATGGTAGGGTACTTATTGACAGAGTTAGGGAAATAACAGAGGAATTAGTTGGAGAAGAACAGAGAGGCTTTAGGAAGGGAAGAGGTTGTGTAGATCAGATATTCATTCTTAGATCTTTAATGGAAAAGTTTCTAGAGAAGGGAAAGAAGTTGTATGCGGTTTTCATGGATTTGAAGAAAGCATATGACAGGGTGGATAGACAAGGGTTGTGGAAAGTATTAAGAATATATGGAGTAGCTGGTAAGTTGTTGAATGTTGTGAAGAGTATGTATGATGGTGCTAAGGCTGCAGTGCGTGTGGATGGTGAACTGAGTGAATTTTTCTCTTTGAAGGTTAGGTTGAAACAGGGGTGTGTCATGTCTCCATGGTTGTTCAATCTGTACATGGATGGGGTAATAAAAGAGGTACAAGGTAGGGTAGTGGATGTTGGAGTGGCCCTGGTGAGAGAGGATAGTGTTTGGAAACTTCCTGTACTGTTGTTTGCGGATGATACTGTGTTGTTGAGTGAAGACGAAGGGGAGCTGCAAGGCTTGGTGGATGAGTTTGGGAGAGTGTGTAAGAAACAGAATCTAAAGGTGAATGTAGGGAAGAGTAAAATGATGGTCTTTGAGAGAGATGAAGTCAGTGAATGTACAGCGAGGTTGGATGGTGAGGAATTGGAAAATGTGAGTACGTTTAAGTACTTGGGTGTGATGAGTAAGGATGGAGGTTTGGAGGGTGAAGTGCTTGAAAGGGTACAGCAGGGAAGAAAGGTTGCTAATTACTTGAAAGCAGTGATAAGAAACAGGGAAGTGAGCATGGAAGTGAAAAAGTTACTACATGACAGTATTGCGATACCAACTCTAACGTATGGAAGTGAAGCTTGGACATTGCTGGAAGGGCACAAATCAAGAGTGAGAGCAGTGGAAGTGAGTTATTTACGAGGAGCCTGTGGAGTCACGTGGAGAGACAGGCTGACAAATGAGGATATAAAGGAGAGTTGTGGTGTGGATGTGGATGTGATAGGAAGCGTTAGGAGGAATACACTGAGGTGATTTGGCCATGTGGAGAGGATGGAGGGTGAGAGACTGACAAAGAGAGTGTATGTGAGTGAGGTGAAGGGGGGGAGAGGGAGGGGGAGGCCGAGGATGAGATGGAGGGATGGGGTGGAGAGGTATATGAGAGAGGGGGGTGTGAATTGGGAGCAGGGCAGTGAAATGGCGGGGGACAGGGCGACGTGGAGGCGATTTGTTTGTTGCCACCCCAAACGGGATTGAGGCGTCTGGCAATAGATAGATAGATAGATTTTTTGTTGTTGTTGTTGTTGTTTCAGATGTCACAGCTCAAAGGATAAAATGTATCATGTGTGTAGCTACCAATGGAAATTTGTCTTTAAAGTGTATCGACGGGAAAACAGTACAGAACAGGTAGCATAACGAAATTGGCTTCTAATAAGGAAGATCCTATTTACCATCATGATATCTTTAGCAATTTCATTTGAAATTCAACAGTTCGGCATTAGATTTCAGAAACCCTACCTAGACCTAGACCTATGGTTGCCAGGTTTCCAGTCTGGGGCCAGAGTCTCCAGAAATTCATCAGTGTGTCTGGTCTCGTGTCAGACAACGAAAATCTCCGTATTTTTACTGACCTTAGCTACCTATTATTATTTGTTTTTCATTCTAAAAACATAATTATATTCACAGAGAGTTCTTTTTGGTGACATTATTTTCCAGATGTCATTATGATGGCAATAACTTCCCTGGACAAGACCGCTGTTGTCATAATTATCGTGTCCCCCTCCCTCCCTTTCTGTCATCAGTTACTTTTAAAAATGGTTTGCGTAATCCTTTTACATGGCCTTATGTTGAAACTTGTGAGACTTGTTCCCCACTTTTTGTGAGATGTCCCCTCCCCCTGTCATGAACATACATAGCCTACACCACTGAGGACATTAAGTACTGTATATTTTACTCCGCCCCACGGAAAAGGACTTTAATATTATTGACCTTCCCCATCACATACACATGCGGAAAAAAATAATCTTCAGTTACTCAGTTGCTTAAAATATGTTTGGCCATTGTTTGAGGCTGCAGTAAGTTAGAGGTAGTTGTTCCTGAAGTTGATTTTTTTTTTTTCCCCCACAAAATTTACAGCGTGCTGTGATGGCACCACTTCTGATTTGGTGGATAATGAAGTGTTCGTACACCTGTGATGACTGCGTACAGTAGATGACATTATATAATATATTAGTGGTCAGATGAACTGTCATATTACACAGAAAGATGCCATTATTCAATAGGAGTTAAAATGACAGAACCTGGCGAGAGAATAAAGGTTATGAAATAACAATACGATTATCCATGCACAAACAGAATCGACTCTTATTCAGTGATGACAGTATATTAACATGATACATTGTAGTCGATGATATAGCCAGATTATATCAGTCTAACATTGTCATTAGCATAATTTTCTACTTGAAGCAAAGAGCACGAATTCACGCACCGAATCCTGGCTCAACGATTTCATAATTCACTCACTCACTAATTCAACGTGGCACAACCTAATTGTCGTGTAGGTGACAGAAGACTCAGCTACTCAGCAGCTATACTGTAGTCGCGGCGCACGACTCTGAGGTAGACTAAGGTTGTCATTATCGTACCCTGGCAACCTACCATTCAAAAGTTCGTCCGATATCGTATCATATTATACTCGAATCATATTATTATGCACGAATATATAATACACGAATATTATTATACACGAACGTATTATACACGAATCATATGCGTCTCATATTATACATGAAAGACGCATTTTTGAATGGTAGGTTGCCAGGGCACGATAATAATAACCACTCGGAGTCGCGGGGCGCGACTATAGTTACCAACATCTCACCCGTCCACACTGCGTACCGACGCCTGCTGGTGTCAACTGGACGTGTTCAGCAGTGCCAATTCAGACGCACTGGATAGGTTGAGCAGCACCAACTTCATACGGTTCACATGGCATTCCATTTTTTGGTAATGCTGTGTCAAACGACATTACATATCGTATTTTAATGCCTGTATATGCGTTCAAACAGAACTTAACGGTCAAACGGATGGTTATTTCTGGTAACAGATCTACGAGTATTTGTCAGATAATTCGATTAATACGAAAACTTTGCCCATGTATTCAAATACGAATGCGAATACCTTGATATCTTATAACTAATTCAAATACGAATACAGATAAACATGAATGCATTCAAATACGAATAGCGAAGATGGATGCCCATCCCAGGAGCTGAATCCGTCTATAGTATCTGAAATCGACGCAGTGAACCTGAGTGACGTGAAAGGACCTAAAGTGACTGAAGTAATCTTTCATTGGGTGTAAACCGTGCAGAAGTGAGCTAGACGTACACGAGTGGCTCTAAGATGGGGTGGGTGGATGTGACTGGACCTAAGTGGATGGCTGAATGGACCCAATTAGACCTGAATGGCACTGAGCTGACCTCACCAAGCCTGAGCGTCCGGCATGTGAAACGCATGTAAATAACTTAATGGGTCTGCCTGGATCTAAGTACCCTACCGTACTATCTCCGAAATTAATATTTTTCATCTTGGTGTGGGACTACCAAATCTGCATCCATTCACTGAGTAGGATAACCATCCATCCATCCAGTCATGTGTTGCCCCATGAGAGGCATAGGAGCCCGGGGCTAGACAAGTTGGTCCTGATACTTAAGATGAGAATGACCAGCCCCACTCATCCCTGAGTGGCATTACGTGAGCAGTAAAGCCCAACCACCCCTTGAATATAAACCTACACAGGCTCAGTCCGATTGGAGCGCCATAATTACCCACTAAACCACCAGGCGCCAAATTTTGGTTATATGGTTATCACCCAGCGTAGTAAATGGTTTCCTGGTGTACAGGAAACCATTTGGCTTGTCACTCAGTGTATGTAGAGTCACCCATAGGCAGAATGAAGAGGAGAGAATAAAGGTAAGACAGGAGAGGGAGTGTAAAGTCGCCCGGAGGCAGAAGGAAGAGGAAAAAATGAAGGAAAGATAGAAGAGGAAGAAAGGAAGAGAGGAAAAGGCAGACGCTCAAAGCAGCACTACATCGAGTGAGTGGATGGTATGCGCCCCCACCTACGACAAAGTAGGATAAAGCTTATTTTATTTTCTTACTGCCGCTTGAACGACTTTGTTATGCTTAAGGGAGATATCTCGTTTTGCAGTTGTTACAGTCCCTCATACCTCATTGACTTCCATAACACTATTTAAGTTGTGTTTTGCCGACTAAAGAGGAATTTACTCAACATTTCGGAGGCAGATCTAGCAGTAAATAAAGACTCTCATGCACTCTCACGCTTAGTAGAAGTATTTACAGACAAATAATTAAGGAAATACTGCATTATACAACGATGACATTAATCCTTTCATTAAATGGCATAGGCTTTATTTTATTCTCACTATCGGCTTACTTTTTTATTCAGCTTGGGGAGACGTCTCGTAGGGGAGGCGATAACTACACCCGAGGTCGCGAAGAGAGAATAGGGGATTGTTTTGGTCGGTAAGTGTGTGTGTGTGTGTGTGTGTGTGTGTGTGTGTGTGTGTGTGTGTGTGTGTGTGTGTGTGTGTGTGTGTGTGTGTGTAACAAAATAAATGAGGCATTTTTTTTCTTTAACTGATATGAATTAAGTTTGATGGAGCGATTTAGAGTCTTGCCAGGGTTTGAACTATACTTCTTGGTATCAGTAGGCCAGAGATCACGGTTACATGGCATTGTGAACTAAACATCCGATGTAAACCAGTCTTTATGGATGGATTGACGGCATGGCGAGGATAGAGATACTCAGCTTACAGAACAATCTGTCCAGGGTCAGTATCAGAGGGCAGGGTTAAAGGTTGGACCATATAACTCAAAACGGTTTTCAGTAGATTCGGACCAAGCCCTTTGGAAGGTTGGAAGGTCAGGCAAGGAAGAAGGGAGCTTATTTTAAGAACAGTAGGTCAAAGATCAACGTCTCAACTGAAATAGTTTTGATCCAACTTAGGGGAAACTTGGCCTAGGCTAGTAGTCGAGGGTCAGGCAAGGGTAAGGTAATTAATTTTTGAAAACAGTCAATTCAGTGTCATGGTTACAGAGCTGAATCAAGTGTTCGGTCCTTAGGGCAGTTGCGGGTGTGGGTGTTGTACTCTCTGAATGCTCCTCCTTGCCGTCCTTCTAGAATCAAACGAAGTAATTTAAATTAGGAGACTCTTGTCAGACCTCTGATAGTAAAGGGGTCAGTAAAGGTAGTGCTTCATCCCTTCACTACGATGGGTCTCCTGAGCTGAAGAAAATTTTGTCTTGTGATGGTAGGCATATAATGTTGGAAGATATCATCCTAATTAGGGAGTTTAATACTTTTAGTCATTTTCCTTTTAATGTATTGAAGCATTTAATGTTACTGTATATCCTGAGCAAAGATGACAGTTGGCTGTTCGCTCTTCCGTCCGTCTGTGCGTGCTGTAACGAATTCAACTGTGGACCAATTTTGGCAGGTCAGATGTCAAATTAATCCTCACCACGAGATGGTGTGCCATCGCCGGAGTTGGTCAACACGCTCAGAGCAACCCTAAGGATACAATAACGACAAAGGCATTTAAATTGGTATCACAGGGAACGGTGTTCAAAAGGCGGTAATTTATGCCTCATCAGTTTTGATACGACTCACTAAGAACGGGCCTACTGTAAAAAAAATTTAATTACACGTCTGGGTCACTACCTCATGAGGTGGTGGTGGCAGGTAGTGAGACTGGTAGGAAGGCTGGTAGTCAGGTATATAGGGGGGTAGGTAGGTAGGCAAGATAGAGAGGTAGGGAGGGGAAATGTAGGTAGGCAGGAAGAGAGGTAGGGGGGTCGTCAGGGAGATAGAAAGACATGTAGGAAGGCAGAGAGACAGGTAGGGAATCGGATGGGTAGGTAAGTAGGTAGGTAGGTAGGTAGGAAGGAAAGTAGACTGGGACAAAGGCAGAGAGGCATGTAAGGAAGTAGCCAGGGAGGTAGGTAGGTAGGGAGGTCGGCAGAGAAGTAGCCTAGATAGAGATGCTGGTAGAAAGGGTAGGTAGTTATTTAGGCAGGGAACCAGGTGGGCTGGTATTCAGGGAGATAGTTGAGGAGGAAGGTCAGTAAAGAAGGAGAAAGCGGGAAAAAGAATTGCAAGTTATTTTTTTTTTTACATAACGGTAGAGGAATAATTTGCGGCTTAATACTTCTCGGTTAAGGGATCGCATTGTCTGATGGAGTGGCAGTGCTCCGTACTACAGTTGGGTGCTATAGCGCTGAATCGACATGTACTTATCTGGGAAACTAAGCTTGAGTGGATATATACGCATCGTTGGAAAACGTATAACAGAATAACAGGTGTTACTTAGGCGACTTGTCTAAAAATTCCTCGGCATTTTCGCGATAAAACCCTTCCCCCCACCCCCACCCCCCCAAAAAAAAAAAAAAAAAAAAAAAAAAAAAAGTTTGAGCCCGAAAACTGTCTCGGAAAAATTCAGTCTGCGGTGGAAAGCATATGAGAGGTAATAGGTGTTACATAAGTGACTTTTCTAAACAGTCGTCACCGTATCTCTGATTAACACCAGAAAAACGTGCCAGATTAAGCACCAAAACTGGCTTAGGCCCATCTCGGAAATCATTAACACTGCACCGGATCTACGGACATTACTGGAGTTAATGGAAAACTAATTGATGTTCTTTTCATTACTTTTCTCAAAATTCACAGCACTGTTGCTGAAAAAAAAAAAAATGTGTGAAATTTAACACCAGAGCTGTATTATCTCGGAAATTATTCAAGCTGTAACGACCCTAAGCATATCTTTAGAAAGCTTATGGAAAAAGAATGAGGTGTTACTTAAGTGACTTCTCACATTTACAGTGTTCATTTATGTCAGGAACGCCGGATGTCACATGTTTTAGTTAAATAACAGTATTAGCAAACTTGCTCCCTCCAGCACATTCCACATCTTTACGCCTTCGCCCACCTATGGTGGAGGAGGCATTAAGTGACTGGTCTGTCCGTCCGTGCGTGCCTGGGTCCGTGCAGCTGTAACACTCTTGTGGGCGCGATATCTTATGAACCCATCGACGGATTTCGACCAAACTTTTGTTAGTGATACACTATGAAAGGCCAATGAATTGATTAGGTCAGGAAGGTCAAGGTCATGTAGGTGTGGTTACGATATCTCCTGAGCCCCTTGTCGGATGTCGACCAAACCTTTGTCAGTGATACAGTGTGAAAGGACGATCAACTGATTAGGTCAGCAAGGTTAAGATATCAAAGATCAAGGTCATGAATGTGGGCGCGGTATCTCCTGAACTCTCTAACGGATTTTGACGAAACACTTGCCAGTGGTACAGTATGAAGGGACAGTGAACTGATCAGGTCAGCAAGGTCAAGGGGTCAAAGGCTAGGGTCATATGGGGTTGACCTAGTTTATTTTTGGTCTTATTTCAAGTCACAATGAACCTTGTCATGGAGGTTGTATGGCACGTCCGTGCACAAAGCTTGGCAGTGGCACACCAAGCGTTTATTATAATTCCGTCGACATCTTGGGGCCTGAATTTTCAGTGTTTCATATCAAATGTGGTCGCCTATAATTTATGATAATATTCATGTTGTTCCACATTTCTAGCGTTGAAGCGCTGTGCTTTATGTTTAGTCTGTGCTGGTCCTGGGTGCTTCCGGTCTGCTCGTGGTATTGTACTTTTTTCCCTAGGTCATAATGTAATGCATGTTCACTTATTTACTCACTGAGTTAGCGTACTTTTTTTATGTGGTCCAGGCTTAATGGTAAGGGTGATAGGAAAACGAATTTTGCACAGTAGTAGATCTCCACCTGAGCCAGGTCTCGGATGGAGTGGGACCTCTTGAGTACATCCTCCCACGATTGGATGTGACCACCAAGGATCCTGTCCAAAGATGTTATTCACGGTCAGTTATCCTGACTAATAAGAAGAATTTTTACGCAAGGGTAGAGTTTCAGTCACAGGGAGGGAGGGGGGCCAAGGGCCGCCCCTAACAGAGGAGTTGGGGGTGGGAGGAGGAACGGGTTTGAGGACCCATGCAAAGTTGTTACGGTATGTACGCAAGTTTGCATGCTGGTAGACGCCTTTTCGGCCACGTTTCGGGCAGAGCGGAATCCCCGAGGTTCCCCATAACAAAGGAGCAGGCTGAAGTAGGGTCATATATATATATATATATATATATATATATATATATATATATATATATATATATATATATATATTGTTACATAGCCTATGATTTCATCATCCTTTGTATAATTCTAACGTACAGTATGCTGCATGTTTGATCACGATTCGCCTCGTGGCTTCCATAGTGCGTGTTCTACCTCACTCCCCCCCTCCAGCCTTATAGTAGAGTAAGTCGTTCTTTCTGTTGTTCAGAGCAGGATTGTCAACTCTTTGTCCCCTATGGCTTCATTTGCGCGTCCTTCTTACAAGTTGTATCAAGCTCTGCCAGCCCTTATATAATGAGCTCAGTCTCTGCATTAATTGCCACTTAGATCTACTCCTCATTTTGTTGACATCTCTGTCCTCCCCTGTACAGTTGTTATTATTTTTGTGAGTGCTCAGGAAGTCTCCAACCATCTAGCTGCTGTGTAATTTGAGTATAAGTGTTATTACATTTTTTCTTGTACTGTATAGCATAAGGCGTTAATTCATAGGCCTGGTAAGGTTTTTGTGATTCATGTAGAGTTTTTGTGTCAGCCATTATTAATAATATTTTGTATCTGTAATAATATATCTTTCATTAACTGAGCATTATCCAGTTTTCTCATTTTATCAGGGCTGACGTAGATAAATTTACTCTTGCTAATTTCGTGTTAATAGAGGCTATTGCAGTTAACCATATATTTAACCTGTTTTTTGCCATTACATTATCCTTATGAGTCCTGCATGTTTAATTATTAGTTTGAGCATTAAACTTTAACTTGTAATTTTACCTAACTCTTTTGTTTTGAACCTGGAACTTTGCGGGACAGTGGTGATTTTAGTGTTCTCACTTGAAGTGTTCATGATCTCTTTCTGTTCCGTAACACAAATTTGGCGACCTCTTATCAGGATATTCAGGATATTATCATAAGGATATTGCTTGATATTTTGTGACTGTGATTTATTCATGATGTCTACTATTACTACGCTTGATGAAGCCAAAGATTTTTTGTCAAATGTGCAAACAGTGTGTGATGTAGAAAACAGAACAAAGAATGAACTTAAGCTTGTTGCTCAACAATTGGGAATTGCTGTTCGCTCTCATCATTCTAAAGATCAAATTGTTGACATGATTAATGAAAGCTTGTTTAATGTAACTCCTCCAAATGAGCAAACGCAGATTGAAATAGCTAAGTTACAGCTAGCCCTGCAGGAGGCTCGTGCTAAGGAGGCTGAGTTTCAGGCAAAAGCTAAGGAGGCTGAGTTTCAGGCTCGTGCTAAGGAGGCTGAGTTTCAGGCTCGTGCTAAGGAGGCTGAGGCACAAGTCGAAATTGCTAGGATTCAGGCAGACCATGAGTATCGCATGAAACAAGGTGGATCATCTAGCTCTGATGATTTTGATGTGGCAAAAAATGTTAAACTTGTCCCTCCTTTTAATGAATCTGATTTAACAAAGTATTTTCAGTTGTTTAAGAGGGTAGCTACAGGTTTTAATTGGCCCAAAGAGTATTGGCCAGTACTCCTTCAGACTGTTCTCACCAGTAAAGCTCAAGTAACTTATGCATCTTTGCCTCAGGATCAATCTGATAATTATGATGTAATTATCAGCTTGATTCTTAAGGCCTATGAGCTTGTTCCTGAAGCCTATAGAGTAAAATTTAGGACAACTTATAAGCAAGATAAGCAATCCCATGTTGAGTATGCAAAAATCAAAGAAGATCTGTTAGAGCAGTGGTTAAATTCTAAGAATGTGGATTCTGATTTTGGTAAATTTAAGCAGATGATTTTGCTGGAGGACTTCAAAAGTGTATTAATAAAGATGTAAGCCTATATCTTGATGAGAGAAGAATAGATAATTTGTCTGATGCTGCAATTTTAGCTGATGAATTTGTTCTCACTCACAAGAGATATTCTAGAGAAAAAGGGAAAGCTGAGAGTAAGTACGTTGCCTCTACTCAGAGTACAGGTAACAGGAAAGAGAATAAAGATGATGTTTCTCAGGAAGTAAATACCAGCTTCACCTCTAGATTTCAGAAAAGTAAATGTACTTATTGTAGTAAGCTTGGTCATACTACGGAGAAATGTTTCAGGAGACAGCGTGATGTTAACAAAAAGGAGTCTTTAAATATTCAGTCAATTGGTCTAGTGTCCACGCTTGAGAGTTCCCAGAATTCTTTAACTGAGTTAACTGAACCTGCTTTGAGGGGTAAATTAAATTCTCATGATGAAGCTCCTCTTTTGAGCAGTAACGTGGGTGACACTGTCAAGAGTTCATGTGCTAATTTCCTGTCTGATGGTTTTGTCAGTCCTCTGGACAGTAATGACAGGAAATCAGTTAAAATATATCGTGATACAGGTGCTTGCCAATCCCTTATGCTGACCAGTGTTCTAGGCTCTAATGTTAATTCCTCTGATGAAACTGTAATCTTACAAGGTGTAGGGAATAATTACTTCTCTGTCCCTCTGTGCAGAGTGAATTTAGAGTCTGGTTTTGTTAATGGTTCCGTTATGGTTGGGTTGGTTGAGACACTCCCAATGTCAGGTGTAACTTTCTTACTTGGAAATGATATTGGTGGAAGTCAAGTGTGTCCAGCTCCTCAGTTGTCTAGTGAACCAATGACTGCGACCCAGGATTGTGATGTCCCTGATGTGTTCTCTGCATGTGCTGTCACTAGGGCTAAGTCTAAAGTTACTGGTGACTTAGAGGATAATGATGATGATGATGTTATCCTAGCTGACACTTTTCTTGCTAATTTGGACCACTCACCAGATGAGGCAGTACCCCGTGGTGTTGATAATTTGTCTTGTCAAGAGTTGGTTGAATTGCAGGTTGCTGACCCTGAGTTGAAAGGTCTAGCTAACTCTGCTTGCAGTGAGGAAGAGTCAGCCGGTGCTTCTACTTGTTATTATATAAAGTCAGGAGTACTTATGAGGAAGGGGAGACCCCCAGCAGCATCAGCCGACTGTGAATGGGAGGTTGTACATCAAGTTGTCATCCCTCGTGTTTGTAGGCAGGATATCATTAGAGTGGCTCATGATTCCAGTTTGGCAGGACACCTTGGAGTGAGGAAGACTGTGGCACGCATTTTGAAACACTTCTACTGGCCAGGTATCTTCAGGGATGTTTCCTGGTATTGTAAGTCTTGTCACACCTGTCATGTTGTGGGGAAGTGTAATCAGACCGAAAAGGTTGCACCTCTAGTTCCCATTCCTCCTTTTGAGGCGCCATTCACCCGTGTGTTGGTGGATATTGTGGGCCCTCTTCCTAAGACTTCTTCAGGATTTTCTTATGTGTTGACCCTGATTGATATGGCTACTCGTTATCCTGAAGCCATTCCACTTACAAATATCTCAGCAAAGAACGTGGTTAAGAAAATGCTAGGGTTCTTCACCAAGTTTGGTCTGCCCAAGGAGGTACAGTCAGACCGGGGAAGTAATTTCATGTCAAATGTTTTCAAGCAGTCTCTGAAAGAGTTGGGCATCACCCAGATCACGTCTTCAGCTTACCATCCCCAGACCCAAGGAGCGTTGGAGAGATATCATCAAACACTCAAATCGATGCTCAAGAAATACTGTTTGGAACATCAGAAAGACTGGGATAAAGGTCTTCCATTCGTTGTATTTGCCGCAAGAGAATCTCCAAATGAATCACTGGGCTTCTCACCCTTTGAACTACTGTTTGGCCATGAAGTAAGAGGACCCCTTAAGCTACTCAAGGAATGCTGGCTGTCGGAGGAAGATGACGTCAACCTGCTGAAGTATGTGATGAAGTTCAAAGAACGGCTGTCCACTGCTTTATAACTGGCGAGAGAGAAATTAGGAGCTGCTCAGGAGAAGATGAAGACTTGGTATGATAAGAAGTCCAGGTTACGCCACTTTCAGCCAGGAGATCAGGTTTTGATTCTGCTACCGGTGCATGGGCAACCTCTTCAAGCCAAGTTTAGTGGTCCTTATTTCATGGAGAAGAAACTCAGTGATGTCAACTATGTCATTGCCACACCAGATCGTAGAAAGAACAAGCAACTTTGTCACATCAACATGCTAAAGTTATATCACAGGCGGGATGAAAGTAACCCAGTCTGCACTGTAGCTGTTCCACCCGAGTCTGCAAGTGAAGTTCTCCCATGCAGCATGATCCTGAGTGATAGTTTGGGGAAGAATCCTTATATCATGAATGATCTCCAGACTAAGCTTTCTCATCTAGCTCCTGAGGAAAGGCAGGAGTTTTCGGCATTACTGCAGGAGTACCCGCAAGTGTTCCGTGCCACTCCAGGAAGAACCTCTGTGTTGATGCATGATGTCGATGTTGGAGATGCAAAGCCAATTAAACTGCCTCCTTACCGTGTGAACCCAGTGAACGTTCCTCTCATCTAGAAGGAGCTTGGCTACCTGTTGGACCATAAGATGATTGAGCCCTGTCAGAGCGAGTGGAGTTCTCCTGTCACTCTAGTCCCTAAGCCAGGTGGGTCACAGCAGCTTTGCATCGACTACAGACGTGTTAATCAGATAACCAAAACAGACACTTACCCTCTCTCTCACGTGGAAGATTGCATAGAGAAGATCGGAAAGGCTAGGTACATAAGTAAGTTTGATTTGTTAAAGGGATACTGGCAAGTACCTATGACTGAACGTGCTAGGGAGATCTCATGTTTTGTAACACTAGGAAAGACTTTTGCATGTTCTGTAATGCCATATGGTATGAAGAATACACCAGCCACTTTTCAGAAGCTCATGAATGTTGTAACAGAGGGTTTGACAGGGTGTGTTGTTTATACTGATGATGTATTAATCTTCAGTGACAACTGGAAAGATCACCTATGCCATGTCAGTAAATTTCTTGAGCGTTTGGTTCAGGCTAATCTTGTAGGTAATTTATCAAAGTGTGAGTTTGGTCAAGCTAAAGTTCAGTACCTTGGGTACGTAATTGGTGATGGACACGTTGCACCACCAGCAGCTAAGGTTCAGGTTATAAGTGATCTTCCCAGACCTAAAAGTAGGAAAGAGCTACAAAGATTTTTGGGAATGGTAGGTTATTACAGGAGATTTGTTCTTAACTTTTCTATTCTTGTATCACCACTTACAGACCTACTGAAAAAGGGAGTTAAATTTGTCTGGACCGATAACTGTGAATCCTCTTTCAACAAACTTAAAGCTATTCTATTAAGTCAGCCAGTGCTCGCTACTTCAAATTTTGCTAAGCCTTTTAAGATGGCTGTTGATGCAAGTGATACAGGAGCTGGGGCTGTTTTGCTGCAAGAGGATGATCAGGGTATTGAACACCCTGTATCTTATTACCGTAAGAAGTTCACTCCACCTCAAAAGAACTACTCCACTATTGAGAAAGAGCTTTTGGCCTTGATTTTGGGTTTACAGCATTTTTCATTTTATTTGTGTTCTGGTTTTGACCCCATAGTCATTTATACCGATCATAACCCACTGAAATTCCTTAGTAAGTTTAAAGATAAAAATCAGAGATTGACAAGATGGAGTCTACTTCTTCAGGAGTATTCATTAGACATACAACATATCAAGGGGAAAGAAAATGTTATTGCAGATTGCTTATCTAGACTTTAGACAGATTGTTTTAGAGTAATAAGAAATTTCCTTAGTAAATTTCTTTTTCTTTGTAGGGAGGTGTTACATAGCCTATGATTTCATCATCCTTTGTATAATTCTAACGTACAGTATGCTGCATGTTTGATCACGATTCGCCTCGTGGCTTCCATAATGCGTGTTCTACCTCACTCCCCCCCCCCCCTCCCTTATAGTAGAGTAAGTCGTTCTTTCTGTTGTTCAGAACAGGATTGTCAACTCTTTGTCCCCTATGGCTTCATTTGCGCGTCCTTCTTACAAGTTGTATCAAGCTCTGCCGGCCCCTATATAATGAGCTCAGTCTCTGCATTAATTGCCACTTAGATCTACTCCTCATTTTGTTCACATCTCTGTCCTCCCCTGTACAGTTGTTATTATTTTTGTGAGTGCTCAGGAAGTCTCCAGCCATCTAGCTGCTGTGTATTTTGAGTATAAGTGTTATTACATTTTTTCTTGTACTTTATAGCATAAGGCGTTAATTCGTAGGCCTGGTAAGGTTTTTTGTGATTCATGTAGAGTTTTTGTGTCAGCCATTATTAATAATATTTTGTATCTGTAATAATATATCTTTCATTAACTGAGCATTATCCAGTTTTCTCATTTTATCAGGGCTGACTTAGATAAATTTACTCTTGCTAATTTCGTGTTAATAGAGGCTGTTGAAGTTAACCATATATTTAACCTGTTTTTTGCCATTACATTATCCTTATGAGTCCTGCATGTTTAGTTGTTAGTTTGAGCATTAAACTTTAACTTGTAATTTTACCTAACTCTTTTGTTTTGAACCTGGAACTTTGCGGGACAGTGGTGATTTTAGTATTCTCACTTGAAGTGTTCATTATCTCTTTCTGTTCCGTAACAATATATATATATATATATATATATATATATATATATATATATATATATATGTGTGTGTGTGTGTGTGTGTGTGTGTGTGTGTGTGTGTGTGTAGAGAGAGAGAGAGAGAGAGAGAGAGAGAGATTGACATACAGACAGACAGATGTAAAGCCGAAGAGCACAAAATTCTCCACAATGGTAGACGTTCATTCGGACCAGAGTTTTGCCGGAGTGGAATCCATGGGTGTCGCCCTTCCTGCGTATTTTTTTTTTTTTCATACAATATTGTAGGGGTGGGTGCGGCCACAGAGTTGTCCTTTGTCATCCATTTGTTCTGGAAGTTTATCTTCACGTCTCCAGTATTAAATTAGCATTCTAATACTTATACATTTGTGTGTGTGTGTGTGTGTGTGTGTGTGTTTGTGTGTGTACGCCACAAGTGACCCTCTGGGATATGAACTTTAAATACTACTACTTAACACACTCTCCACGCCAGTAAAAGCTGGATTTGCCTCGCCTGACACACACACAAGCAAAATGTATATATATGATTCTGACGTGCGAAAAAAACTGCCCTGGTGGTAAAACAGTGTAATTGGCGTTGTGGTTATTGTGGTGCTGACAGTGGAGTGGATGCTGGTGAAAGCACTGAATGAAACACAGGATCAGCCAATACGAGTACAATAGTCCTACCATGCTTCATTCTCTCTCTCTCTCTTGAACGTCGAGAGAAGTATGGAACGATAGGACGATAGGGAAGTACGGGTATGGAAATAATGAGAATAAAGGAAGAATGGTAATGGAACGAAAGAATAATTAAAAAAGATGAAAAAGAAGAAGTAAAGTAGAGAGAAAGGAAAGGCAAAATGATAAATGAAGCGAGAAAGAATGGTTGGAGAAACAGCCTGAAATAATACAAATAAATAATGAAGAAAGTAATAAAATAGTTAAAGTAAGGCAGAAGTGTGGTGGAAGACACGAGGAACAAAGGAATAAAGAAAGTCTAAAACAAAACAAATACTAAAGGAGTTGTAAAGTACTTCCTGACCCTTAACCCTTCCACTAACCACTTTGTTTGCATCCTTGACCTGCCACAGATTACTCTCCAATAAACTGACTCTCTTCTTGGCTAACCCTTAACATTTCCACTAACTTTGGCCAAAAGCAGATCACAAATGTTTGAGTTGACTCCACACAGTGTTAATGCCTTTGATCTTTCCTTGTGACCTTGACTTTGGACGGACAAATAGCTAAGGAAGAGGCGCTACGCTGCCTCCTGTGGCAGCTACTGTATAATTCCACTCAAAGACACTCTGTACTAAACCATTGCACAACACTGCAACAATACTAACACTATACTAAACCACTGCACAACAATGCCACAGTACTAACACTGTACTAAACTATTGCACAACACTGTCACAGTACTAACACTGTAATAAACCATTGCACAACACTGCAACAATACTAACACTGATGCAACACAACACCACAACCCTGACGGTGTTAATGAAGGCTATATCTTACCCATAAAATTCGAACAGTGTCTCCAAGGGTGCATGAAATCGTCTAGTAGTATCGAAAGTATGAAAAAGACGTCCTGGGATTTAAAAGACCAGCTACATTTGGCAACGTAGCGCCCACAATTAACGGGCACGCGCCAAAATCAAGGGCGGGATATGCAAACGTATTTACCTTAAGGACCGTATCCTGGATGGTATGGGAGGCCTCGTAGCACATCTTCCTTAGCGATTTATGCTACTATCACGGTAACTTTCTGCTGTACGTCATATATACAGGATGGTCCTTAAATAGCGCTAAACTGAAAACTCACCTGGGGTTTGTTTTGTGTTATGGGGACTGCTCAGTTGCTTGGGTGTGGTAGTGGGAGTAAGAAATTAATTAATGCGGCAGGGTAGAGGCCAACAACACAGTCATCCGTCCCCGAAATACACGCAAACACCGCCGGACTGTGCGAGGGGAGCGTCATACGTGTGCATCCCTGTATACTGTAGTGTTTTATTGTGGATGGTTGACATCAGTAACGCGCAGGAAGATATTAATGGATCGCGCCGAAGAACTACAGAAAGCAGCCTCATTCCCTCACATTTAGGTTCCTCAGCCTCTCCAGCTGGGGAAAAAAAATTGGAAAATACGAAAAAGGGGGGGAGGGGGCAGCACAAAAGAGAGGGGTGGTCAGACAGTACAGCGGCGCCGGACCTGATCTCTGACTTTGACCTCTAATTGACCTGCACCAAAATCAAATAACTTCTCCCATTCCTAGATAATGCTGGAAATAATTTGGTAACATACTGTACACACACACACACACACACACACACACGTATCTATCTATCTATATAAAGCACAGTATATAGCTACACCTGCAGCGTGGCTAATAAACCCATACGAGACAAGATTGGATTCAGAGAGTGAAGTCCTTTGATAAGTACGGACCCATGCCATAATTCAGACTTTGACCCGTCCCTCCTACCTCTAATTCACCGCGCTGCTGCTGCTGTGTGTGTGTGTGTGTGTGTGTGTGTGTGTGTGTGTGTGTGTGTGTGAGAGAGAGAGAGAGAGTACAAAGGAAAACAAACAGCAACAGATCTGTTGGTCCATTCGCGGCTGTTTGGAATAGGGAAAGTTAAATTAACAAATCTGTTCTATCAGTTAAAGACAAGGATAAAGAAAAGCAGGAAGGCTCCCCCCACCCACCAAACCTACCATCATATGCCGGCAAAAAATAGTGAGAAGGACCACCATGCAGCGCAGAAATACTGTCATGAAAATTTCATAGGAAAGAGGGAAAGGACATCTTACTCTACACTATCTACCTGAAAGGGAGAGTAACATTACGTCAGCAATAATTATGTGTGTTATTCTGCAGCTGTATCCGCCAAGCTCCGAAAAGAAGAAAAATATATCGATATATACTGTATGTATGTGTGTGTGTGTGTGTGTATATATATATATATATATATATATATATATATATATATATATATATATATATATATATATACTAGTGAAATGTATTATTCATGAGTGAACATAATTAGCTATGGGTCAGAAGACAGGTGCTTATCCAAGCGATATTTAAAGGTTAGTACTTTATCAGAATTAAAGAAAAATGTTTAGGATCATGTGGCGGAAATCGCTTGCCGACAATTTTATACCCATTGCCTCTAATGTATTTTGAGCGATCAGCTGTGAAATATTTATCAATAGCCACATTATCGTGTCCTTTGAATATATTGAATACCTGGTACTTGAATTAAATCTTCTATTAACCTGCGTTTATTTAAGGTAAAAAGAGATTCAGGGCTTCTAAACACTCCATCCTATGGTTTATTTCTCAATCTAGGTATCATCTTTGTCGCCCTTCGTTGTACTAGCTCAGAATATCTTTTTTGTAATAAGGCGACCAGAACTGGACACAATACCCCAAGTGTGGGCGTACTAGAGAATTATACAAGGTGAGGATGATATTATCTGATATATTATATTCGAATGCTCTACCAGTGAATCTAATTAGTTTGTTGGTTTTCTTAACAGCCTCTGAACAGCGTTTGCTTGGTTTAAGATCATTTGTTATTATAATTCCTAAGTCTTTTTCATGGCTGATATTATCTTGTTGAAAATTGTTTGTAGTGTAACTGGCCTTTCTCTAATATACTATAGCAGTAGCCGTGTGTGTGTGTGTATTTTGGGCAGCGGAAACTACACATTCAAATCGTACCAAAGTTGGCACAGAAATCGCAAAAAATTCGCTGATGTGAAAAAACTTGGTCCCATCACGATTGAAAAACTTTTACCATATTTAATGAGTGATCACATTTTGACCAAAAAACGCTGCTCCCGAAGCCCGGCATAGGATCTCCGTAGAATTTTTTGCCGAGAGGTAGAACTAAAATAAACTGGGTTCCATTACCGAAGCTGCAAATAACACGATCAATTGGATAGCTGCAAAAAATTCAAGTGACAACTTTACACTAGAACAGCACATAAACGCGAGAGCCCTCCGCAGGAGCAAGTGCGAGGGGCCCTAAGGGCCCACGAGCACCTGTTCATTTCTATTTCCATTATTTATCAGTATGCATTTACTAATATTAAAGTCCATCTGCCAGGTTTGGGCCCAGGTAAACAGTCAATGGAGGTCACACTGCATTGCCTGCCTCTCTAAAGATATATCTGCACCGTTTCCAGCTTTATGATAAGCAGATTTCGATGTTTTACAATAAATCTTCATTTTTATCATTTATATATATTTAAACAGAATACGACCTAATACTCTCTGTGGCACTCACTTGTAATATCTTTCCAGTCTAATTGTTCACCATGTATTTATGACTCTGTGTTTACATCCTCAAAGTCAGCTATTGATCCATCCGAGCACACTGCCTCTGAGCCCATGCTCCCTCAGTTTCAGAAGTGGTCTGGTGTGGGGAACTTTATCAACTACTTTTTTAAAATCATGAATGACACTTTCAGTAGATCTGGTCTTATCATATATATTTAATATGTCATAAAGAAATCCAAGAGATTCGTAAGGCAAGACAGATTATCCAGAAAACTGTGTTGTTAATCTTCGAGATTATCTATTTCTATGTGTTTAACAAACTTGTGTCTGAAAATGGTTTCCAACAACTTGCGCACCATTGAAGTTAAGCTTATTGGTCGATAATTTTCTGGTTGTGATTTGTTGCTCGTTATGAATACTGGAGTTACATTTGCTAGTTTCCACTCATAAGGCACCTTACCATTTCTTAGTGTTTTACTGAATAGCTCAGTTAATGGCTTAGATTTTTCATTCACTGTTTACTTCAAAATGCGCAGATATTTTATCAGGCCCCGGTGTCGTTCACTATAAGTTTACCAGTGGCAAGTCGTCCATCGTTCTCACTAACAGTAATGTTGCTGATCGTGTTACCTACTTACAAGGTAACAGGAAAAGCTGTGGGAATGGAATCTGTATTTTCAACCGTAAATAAGGATGCAAAGAAAGAGTTGGGAAATTTAGCCATATCCGTTTCATCGTCTGTTTACTCTCCATTATCTGTGACGAGTGGGCCAGTTGTTGGTGATATAACCCTCTTGTTTCTGATATAGCTGGAAAAGAGAGAGAGAGAGAGAGAGAGAGAGTTTGCATGCCGGCTCACGCCTGATGTAGTGGAATGATTGTCACATGGCGAAGCAGTTCATTAATGTATTTATTTTTTGTCAGGCAGAAATAGCTGGAGCATGCGAAGAAGCAAGAATACAAGGGTGGGAAGAGAAAGGGAGAGGAAGAGGTGTGTGTGTGGGGGGGCAGGTGTTGGTGTGGCTGTGAGTGTGGGGAGGAGGAAAAGATTTGGATGTGGTTGTGGGTAGAGGGAGTGGGTGTGGGTGTAGGAATACTTATGGGGTGAGGGTGAGGATGTGGGTGCAGCATGAAGGTGAGGATGTGGGTGTAGGGTAAAGGTGTGGATGTGGGCATGGGGTGAGGATGTGGGTATGGGAGGCGGTGTAGGTATAACATGTAACCTGATATCAGTTCTGATTCCTATTGTTACATTCCTTTGCTTCAAGAGGCAGAGTGGGTTAGTGGACATTAGAACCAAACCATTTCCTAAGAGATGTTTTAAATCGTTTGGCAGTAGCACGAATAACGATGGACTGATGTAGATGTTTTATGTCTCCACTACAACAGGCCTTCCTAAGCTGACTGCAGTCAGAGAATAGCAGGAATAATACACCCAGAACGCTATTGCAGGGCATGGATTGTAATGCCTTTCCACAGAAGGGCTCCCTGAGCTCAGTAATAACGTCTGATGGTACTGTGGCAGGTATAAAAAATTGAATATCGTCGTCCACGGGAGGTTAATGGCCATGTCTTCTAATCCATGAAACAACCTCACCCCAGGTAATTAACCTCGCTCAATGGTAGTAAAAATAAGAAAGAATCCTTCGTACACCGTGGATGAATGGAGATGCATTAGAACCCTTAAATGTGCCGCTTCACACAAGATGATGCAATGTAAGTCATAATCCTTGCAATCTGAAGAGTAACTGATGACGCAACATGACGCAACTTCCCTATAAATGGTCGTTGAAACTTTTCCTGGGGATGGATTTGCGTCAGATTTTGTTGAGTCAAAGCTGAGGGTAGCCACATCTAGGGGAAATGTATGGCAACACCCGGGAGCTTATCGGAGGGACAAGCAGCCTATATTTAGCTCAATATTCTCCTGGCAATCAGGCTCAAAGGGTGTGTGAGCATGCGGCTGGGGATTTAAACCCGCATTTCCTACTACCGGACCAGCCATACGTTATGTGTGTATAGTGATATTGTTATAGTGCAATGTGCTTGTGAAGAAAGTGTATAGCCTAAGTGTTTCTTATATAATTTCAGAGAAAGCCAGATCTGAAAATTCCTAACCGATTTTTACCGTTCCCTTCCTATTTTACACTAAACCTACAATGTCTCACAAGGGCTTATCAGAGAAAGTGTATCTGACAACTGACACCACTGCCATCACTCCTATGACAACTGACACCACTGCCATCACTCCTATGACAACTGACACCACTCCCATCACTCCTATGACAACTGACACCACTGCCATCACTCCTATGACAACTGACACCACTGCCATCACTCCTATGACAACTGACACCACTGCCATCACTCCTATGACAACTGACACCACTGCCATCACTCCTATGACAACTGACACCACTGCCATCACTCCTATGACAACTGACACCACTGCCATCACTCCTATGACAACTGACACCACTGCCATCACTCCTATGACAACTGACACCACTGCCATCACTCCTATGACAACTGACACCACTGCCATCACTCCTATGACAACTGACACCACTGCCATCACTCCTATGACAACTGACACCACTGCCATCACTCCTATGACAACTGACACCACTGCCATCACTCCTTTGGCAACTGACACCACTGCCATCACTCCTATGACAAGTGACACCACTGCCATCACTCCTATGACAAGTGACACCACTGCCATCACTCCTATGACAACTGACACCACTGCCCTCACTCCTATGACAACTGACACCACTGCCCTCACTCCTATGACAACTGACACCACTGCCCTCACTCCTGTGACAACTGACACCACTGCCATCATTCCTATGACAACTGACACCACTGCCATCACTCCTATGGCAACTGACACCACTGCCATCACTCCTATGACAACTGACACCACTGCCATCACCCCTATGAGAACTTACACCACTGCCATCACTCCTATGAAAACTGACACCACTGCCATCACTCCACACACACACACACACACACACACACACACACACACACACACACACACACTCGCACATCACAAATACTCTCTCTCTCTCTCTCACACACACACACACACACACACACACACACACACACACACACACACAAACACGCTGTGATCGTACCTGTCCTCTTCTCTGCAACTCCATCTCCTCTCAAGAATCACTACAACACTGCTAGAGGACGTGAATAATCAGTCTAGTTTTTATACTGTTGCATTGTAAGGTGTAAAATGTGTTTATTATGTATTTCTCACAGGGAAAATGTGGTGCAATTCATTGCTCTTCCCTCAGTCATAATACTTGTAAAGTAAAGGTCGCATCAAAATCTGAAGAAAGCTTGATCAAGCTGATGATTTCTCATGCATCCTTTTGTAGAGCAAAGTTATCTATGTGTGAAAATAATTGGGGAAAAGTTACGAAAGGCGAACATACTCAGCCTATGGGCCGGAATGTAGGTGCTGTCACCGCACGCAACCCATTGTAACTTTTAACAATTCATTTTGTCCATAACAGTAAGGGTTATAACACTGTTAATTATATCATGGGCTTCCTTAACCTTTGGGCTACAAAACTGGATAGAATTTACATATATATTTTTTACAATGTCACTAACAACATACGAAATAATAAAAAAAAAAAAAAAAGAAAGAAAGATTTTTAGGCGATTATCGTAGTTTTTTTTTCGATATACTCAAAAACTACTGGACGTATCAACTTGAAACTTTCACAGATGAAAGATCATGAAATTCTGCATATAGACATGTCCTTTGCAGCTGCGTGTCATGGGAAAAATTTTTCATGGTGATGTTGGGAAGTTATGAGAAGCTAGTTTTCACGTATATAAGGTTTATTCAGGCTTCATTTGTGTACATTTATTCATCTGTTTTATGTTTTTTTTTTCTTATCTGATAGTATAAACATCAACGAAGATGATGGGAAGCGATTTATAACAATATAAGCACTTTCTGAGGGTAATTTAGGTCATAGAAATTTTTCCCTTGCCACGCAAGTGGAGCCAGCCTTAGCAAGGTTTTGGTTCTGTGCTGGCGTGGAATCAAAACTTATTGAAAACTTATGGAGCGTGAGGGGGTTAAATGTGAAAGGCCTCCTAAACCCTAGCTGAATAAACTCTCTGGACGGTATGAATAAACTCTTGACGGTATGAATAGTCTTGATGGCATGAATAAAGTCTTGACGCTATGAATAAAGTCTTGACGCTATGAATAAAGTCTTGATGCTATGAATAAACTCCTGACGGCATGAATAAACTCTTGACGGTATGAACAAACTCTCCTGGCGGTATGAATAAACTCTTGACTGTATGAACAAACTCTCCTGGCGGTATGAATAAAGTCGTGACGATATGAATAAACTCCTGACGGCATGAATAAACTCTTGACGATATGAACAAACTCTCCTGGCGGTATGAATAAACTCTTGACTGTATGAATAAATTCTCCTGGCGGTATGAAGAAACTCGTCTCTCGGTAGTAGTAATAAAATATATAAAAAAAAATCATCATTGTGCAGTACGAGTTAAATCCTTCAGCCTGGTAAGTATTTTTTTAATGTTAATGCCTTCAGACGATGTTGTAGAGCTTGGGGAGCCACTTTAGACTGTGAAGGAATCAATGGAGACTGTTTATAACCCCGTCACTGTAGCTGGTCTCTCCAAAGTTCCAGAAAATCATGTAGGCCTAGAGGTAAGGAAGAATGAAATGAAACAGACGTCATCGGTGTGAAGGCGATAATGAAGGGTTCCCAGCACCTGTACAGTTAGTGTGTTCCTTACGCTGGACAGAATAGTTTGAAGGGAACAGCAAGACATTAACGCTCTTTAGGCTCTTATGAACGTCTCTCAGCTGAATAAAAACGTCTGGCGTTAGTTTGAATATCCTAGAGCTGTCCCCACCGTGAGAGGGTTAAAGGTCACGGTAATAACATCCTCCGTGCACCTATAACCACTATGAGCTCAATAAAATCACCTGGCTGGCGCAAAGGACGAGGAGACGCAGTTGATAAGCAAGACGTCAAGGTGCAGGGAAGGGTTAAGGCACCAAACACACGGCTATTACAAAAAATAAAAATAAATAAAAATAAAAACACCAAACACCGTAAAATCTACACCTCTCGTTATTCCGGCCTCACGCAGCGTTAGGGCAGCGTAGGTTATGATGCCAGTGTTTTACCATACTTCTTTGTCATTAGTACAAATCATGCAGGTTTGCCCTTGAAAACAAGTGTGACCTTTGTTTGGCCTATCGTAATATCAGCTAAGTCTGTTTGTTTGTTTTTCTGTTCTGCTGCACAGGTTGTTTGCTGAAAAAATTTACGTTAGGAGATAATGCGCTTCTCTCTCTCTCTCTCTCTCTCTCTCTCTCTCTCTCTGACATTTGTTCAGTTGAGGATCGGATCTGTTCATAGAGATGTGTGTGTGTGTGTGTGTGTGTGTGTGTGTGTGTGTGTGTGTGTGTGTGTGTGTGTGTGTGTGTGTTTTCTCACACCGTGTGTTGCCTGGAATACTACCTTTTGACTAATACTACTGCAGAGTGGTTCAGTTGTTTGTGAATGTATTTGAACAACAGAGTATGAAGGCTGATAATTATGACAGTACGGTTGCTCAGAGAAAACGTACCTCATTGTGTAATGTATCCACATGTGGACATCAGGCCTCTATGAAGCAACAGCTGTATATGATGCACGTTTCAATACAATGCTGAGCGTTGCAGCATAGCTGCTTAAAGGGACCATGCACCACATCTGTATCATTAGCCATTCCCATGAGTCAACGTCCTAATATATTACAGTCATTACGGTACATAGCTCGGGCTAACGTGAGACTGTTTTATCCAGCTGCAGGGAAAGAACGTGCTGAGGTAATATATTCCCGTCAAATACAACTAACTAGTAATGCAACTGTGGAATAATCTGAGTATTTATTACAGAGACACATCAGCACTTCATCATAATGGCTATAAATTATGACTATCGAGCGACAAAGACGACATTGTTCTGATTACACAACAGGCATGGGATATGAGTCACTGGCAACTTTTCCATTCACCTAGAGAATGGTTAATTAGGGACACCACCTGCTACACACATGGATACCTGTTTCTAAACTCTTCGTTCCTATTTCTCTGAATGCATGGTGCGTACAGGCTTCCAGACTCTTTTTGTCGAGAGTGTACACAGCAGTTACCAGGATCAAAAATAGTCTACAGTGAGTAGTGTATCACTCTTTGTTTATGCAAAAGTGAATGACCACTCCCTGAAAAATGATAGAAATCCAAATAGTGCATCCATCCAGCCATCATCCAAGCCTACGTTCCCCCATAAGGAGCGTAGAAGCTCGGGGCTAGGCAAGTTGGTCCTGACATTTAAGATGAGAGTGACCAGCCTCACTCATTCCTGAGCAATAAACCCCAACCATCCCTTGGATATAAACCTTCACCGACTCAATCCAATTGGAATGCCATAATTACCCACTAAACCACCACGTGCCAAAATTTGGTTTTATGGTTACCACCCAGCATAGTAAATGGTGTCCAGGTGTACAGGAAACCATTTGGCTTGTCACTCTGTGTAGAGTCACCCACAGGCAGAAGTAAGAAGAAAGAATGAAGGAAAGAAAGACAGTAGAGGAAGTGCAAAGTCACCCATAGGCAGAAGGATGAGGAAAAAATGAAGGAAAGAACGACAGAAGAGAATGGAAGGAAAGAAGGATGGAGGAGAGGAAAGGGCAGACACCTGAGAGTAGCACTACACTGAGTGAGTGAATGGCGAGCGCCCCCACCTCCAAATAATAATAATAATAATAATAATAATAATAATAATAATAGTAATATTATTATTATTATTATTAATAATGAAACGCTGAGAACTTGGGCCCCGAGCTGTCGACGCCAACCATCGCTCGCTATGCCTCCGCCAAGCCTTGTGCTCGGACTCGCCGTACAGTTCCAAGAGCTTGCTGACCTAGACAGTTCATCTTCCCTTCATACTGTATCACTGACAAAAGTTCGATCGATATTCGGTGAGGGGTTCAGGAGGTATCGTGCCCACAAGGATAAACTAAGTCGACCCCATATGATCTTGACCTTTGACCCCTTGACCTGACCGACCTAACCAGTTCATCGTCTCCTAATACTGCATCACTGACAAAAGTTTGGTGGAAATCCGGTGATGGGTTCAAGAGATATCGCGCCCGCAATAGTGTTACGGATGCACTCATCCCTGCACGCACGGACGGACAGACTGACCAATCACTACATGATGTCTCCCACACAACAGATGGGCGAAGCCATAATAAAAGAAATGCAAATCATGATACCGGTGGTAATAATAATAATAATAATAATAATAATAATAATAATTTATTATTATTATTATTATTATTATTATTATTAACTTTCGTTTCTCATAAGTATATTTCAGTGAGAAAGCTATTGTTGTATGGCTTGAAAAAGATGAAAATGTGGAGTGCTATTTGACAAGGCAACACGGATGTCACCTCAGACATAGTGGTTTCATCTCTTAGTTTTGATGCCCATAGATGCTGAAAACCCTGACTCACAAAGTTATACAACACAAGAAGGAATAAGCGTTCCCACAGCTCTTTTTGCCAGATGACGTTACGCTTGTGTCAAGAAACAAAAAATATCTCCAAAGATTCATGACACATCGTTGTCTTTGTCTTTACACCAGTGAGGTCATCTTGGCAAGGTCTGCATCATTAATACATCCAGTGTTAACAAAGAAAAGATTACAAGTCCACGTTTCAGATTCAAGACCATATAAGCAAAAATAAACAATGAAGATTTTTACGGTGTTTCCAGGCTTTGTTATAAGTATGATAACGACGACAGTGATGATTCTTTTGCCAGACCATGCACTATTGCATGCCGTGCCCCATCAGGCTTTCTTCTCTTCGTCAGCTAGTAAGAGAAAGGAACATAAATAAATACCGTAACGTATACGAGTACAATAACTATTCCGTTTCAGGGATCCCCTGAAGCCCATTCTTAGACTTTTAGGATATCCATAGATCCCAGGTTAAATAACTCTGTTCTAGTTCATTTCAGCTAATTCAAGTCCAACTTATTTTAGTCAGATTAGATTCTTTCATGTCATATCCACCAAAGTTAAGTATTTATAGACATATTCAGGTAATGTCTGTGAAAGTCTGTGCCCAAGACCAGCCTTACAGGCATATAACATTTCATATCTTTCAGGTCCCCTTTTTTCCATCAGATCGTTTCACTTCATTGGTGATCATTCTTGGTCATGGCTATAATGGCTTGTGCTGAGTATCAGTCCTGTTGGGAAAATTATTATAACGAAATGTCGATTGAGGTCTGTGAGTAGTGTGTGGGTCAGGTAGAAGGGAGTGTGTGGGATGGACTGGAATGGTGGTGTCAGAGAGGGGTAAATCACTACGTAAGATAGATATTGTAGATAGGATGATATGGGCGTGACAAAGGCTTACAGTTATTCATTTTTTTTTTTAAGTAGAGAAACAACACCGAACACATAGAGAGGAGTAGACTGTAGCACCAGTCGAGCAGGGCAGTACTCCCGAGGTGGATGGAAAGCTGATGACAGGGAGTGCTGGAGCTCCCGTTTCATCAGCCCTCAGGACTAGTTCCTGACCATCCCCCTTTGCTGAACTTTTTCAGTGACTCAGTTACACAGAGAGTAGGGCAGCATGCTCTCCAGTACAAATTTCTCTAACTATCTACACCAAACTACATGCACAGTACACACTACGCGTCCTATTCAAAATTTAACTCAAAATGGCGTCTCTTTACCAAGCCTCGGAGTCCCCAGGGGGGGGGACCATAAATGCCCCCACCATCCGCCCCTCTCCCGGTGATGACTCGAGGTGCCTGGAACCACTGTCTGACTCTTCTTCTTCATTTCTGCAACATTTGCGGCCTTTCCTCTAACTTTCGCTCTGTTGAGCACCACCTCTCCTCCTCTAAACCTCACCTTCTTTTTCTAACGGAGACTCAGCTGTCTGAGGCAACTGACAGCAAACCCTTTTCTGTATCCTCCTACTTTCTCTATACTCATTTCAAAGCCAAAGGTGGCTGTTGTGTATCTATATGCAACGACTTATCTTGCTCTCGTGTTCCTGAACTCGATTCTTCTGAATTCTCTACGCTCTGGCTTCGGCTTTCCTGTCATTCTCTGACTAAATATATCTGTGCTGTTTACTTATCCCCTAATTCTACTGACTATCAAAAATTCTTCGACTATCTTACTTCTACGATGGAACGCATTCTATCCATTTCTCCTTTCTCTGAAATCTCCATTCTAGGAGGTTTCAATGTTCACCGCCACCTTTGGCTCTCCTCTCCTTTCACGGATCCACCTGGTGAACAAGCCTACATCTTTTCTATCCTTAATGACCTAGAGCAGCTTGTACAGCACCCTACCCGTATCCCTGACTGCCTTGGAGAGAGCTCCAACATACTTGACCTCTTCCTCACAACTAATCCTTCTGCTTACTCTGTTAATCTTTTCTCTCCGTTGGGCTCCTCCGATCACAACCTTATTACCTTAACCTGTCCTATCACTCCGGTACGGCCTGTGGACCCTCCAGGGAAACGTCGTCTGTGGCATTTTGGGGCCGCGGACTGGGAGGCCCTCGGCCAGTACTTCTTTGATTTTCCCTAGAATGATTATTCCTTCCATGGCCGTGAGCCATCTGAGTGTGCCTTGTGCATTATGGAGGTTATTCTCTCGGGCATGGAAGCATACATTCCTTTCTCATATCCTTTGACTAACACAAGAAAGCCTTGGTTTAATCACGCTTGTTCTAATGCTGTCCGCAACAAGGAGAGGGCCTACAAAAGGTACCGGAGCCAACCCACCCCTGAATCACATCATCTTTACGTTTCTGCCCGGAATCGTGCTAAGTGTGTTCTTCGCTCTACTAAAAATAATTTCATCCATACTAAATGCTCTCAACTCTCCAACTCGAATTCTTCCCGCTCCTTCTGGCACCTTGCCAAAAATCTTTCTAACAACTTTACCTCATCATCCTTCCCTCCTCTTTTCTACTCTGATGGTTCTGTAGCTATTTCTTCTACTGATAAAGCAGATATCTTCGCACAGACTTTCTCCTCCAATTCCACCTTAGATGATTCCGGTGCTGTTCCTTCATCACTTCCCCCCTCTGACTTCCTCATGGCTGACATTAAAATTTCTTCAGTTGATGTATTTTCTGCCATCACTGGCCTCAGTACTAACAAGGCATATGGGCCTGATGGGGTCCCTCCTGTTGTTCTCAAGAACTGTGCTTCTGTGCTACACCCTGCCAAGGCAAACTCTTTCGCCTTTGTCTGTCAACTTGTACCTTTCCTTCTTGCTGGAAGTTTGCTCTCATTCAGCCAGTCCCAAAGAAGGGTGATGTCACGGGGTTTTCATAATATCACTGTGTTTTTAAAATAGATGCTTAAATATTATTTAAATTGATAATAATATTCAATAATATTGAAGAGCAGAGACAATGATTGTCTTGCTACATCAAGCAACGATTACTTTACGCTGACTTGCTACGATTCTCTAAGATCGAGAATTTATAAACTTTCTCAACAGTACACAGCAGAGACTAATTACTCACAATTGCTGAATTACTGTACTGTTAGCCTCTGGAGAAAGTTACATCACCCCTGACAATAAATAACTAATACTAATAATAACAACATCAGGTTCTTGCTGATGCATTAACTCCTGACACAACGGATTTTAAGTTAATACAACAAGACTGGTCTAAGTACCAGTTATGAAAGCAAAACGTTTATGCAAGCTAGGAGCTATATGGGAAATAAGCTTAATAATGGAGAAATGAAACAAGATTTTACTTTAAGCTCAAGGAAAAGAACTGTTAAATTTATTAATTACAAAAAATAAATTTAACGTTACAATTCAAATCAATTAAATGAGACGCACTCGCTCACTCACGCAATAGCTAAATACTTACGCCTAGGAAAAACACCTTAACTAAACTCTTAAAACTAGGAAATACACAAAGGAAATACCAGTCGATGAATACTATGTATCACCCGAGGAGTGGGGGGTGGGAGTACTGGAATTAACTGTACTAATGGAGCTTGGGGTGCTAGCTGACCTCTCCACTTCTGAGCACAGAACCTTTCTCCGTCACAGCAAACACAAGACTGAATTCAAATAATGTACAGGCAGGACGCACAAGCTACCAGAAGGCGTGGCTAACGGTTTAGGCAAGCAGAGGTGAACGATAAAGAAACAATAGTATCGCTCAGTAGCGCACTTAGTGACGTGCATCAAATCGGTCACCCCTGAAAATGGTGACGAATGATTTGAAAAGTATACCCCGAAATGGAGAGAGAAACGGTTAACTGAGCGATACACAGTGAGTTTTCCACTAATAGTTCGTGGCTTCTCACAAAAAGGAAATGTCGCGAATTGATTCGTGACATTACGCCCCATGAAAATTAAATCTTTCTTCCTTCAGAAGAATGATTTCAATATACATACATATAAATCCTAACTCAGTCACACAAGATTCACACTGTGGTGTGTGTACTATCCTGCTACAGGAGAAAGTCGCAGTCGTCAGTGAGCGGAAAAACCTCGTATTTACGTTAATAGAAGCAAGCTTGAGGGAAAAACTCCGTGACGACGGTGAAAATCCTGTACTCAGGTCAAACTGAGCGAAAATTCGCTACATTTACACTGACAACTAATTGTTGTGTAGCGTGGTGTATGTAATACACGGTGTAGGTGTGACAGTTGTAGTGTAACTGTACCTACGTGTAAAATGACACAGTAAATAATATGGCGACGACGAAGGCAGAGGAGAAGAGGCGGCAGCGTGCGGCAGACGATCAGCTGGTCCGCACAGCAAAACTGCTACACCCATTGCTGAACCTGCAAAACCAATTAAGGAGGAGCATCAAAAGTGTCAATGAGACAAAATTCTTATTACGTTACAATTACTCTCTCTGCCTAGCAATCAGTACATGCTACGAAAAGTACACTCGAGGTCGCCATTAATTTTAGCACACGATTAGTGTCAGCAAGTTGAGAATCCTTGTGCAAACTCGGGTCTTCCATAGCCTCGAACCGCACACGGGTCCTCAACCTGTGCCTTAACCTACAGTACTTATATTAGTATCGGAGAGCTGAGAATCCTTGTGCAAACTTGGGTCTTCCATAGCCTCAAGTCGCCTCTGCGGAGTTCTCACTTCCCCCTTTACCTACAATACTTATATTAGTACCGGGAAGCTGAGAATCCTTGTGCAAACTTGGGTCTTCCATAGCCTCAAGTCGCCTCTGCGGAGTTCTCTCTCGAACTTCCCCCTTAACCTACAATACTTATATTAGTACCGGGAAGCTGAGAATCCTTGTGCAAACTTGGGTCTTCCATAGCCTCAAGTCGCCTTTCAACTTCCCCCTTAGCCTACGGTACATATATTAGTACCGGGAAGCTGAGAATCCTTGTGCAAACTCGGGTCTTCCATAGCCTCGAGTCGCCTCTCAACTTCCCCCTTAACCTACGGTACATATACTAGTACCGGGAAGCTGAGAATCCTTGTGCAAACTTGGGTCTTCCATAGCCTCAAGTCGCCACTGCGGAGTTCTCTCTCTCGAACTTCCCCCTTAACCTACAGTACTTCTATTAGTACCGGGAAGCTGAGAATCCTTATGCAAACTTGGGTCTTCCATAGCCTCAAGTCGCCACTGCGGAGTTCTCTCTCGAACTTCCCCCTTAACCTACAGTACTTCTATTAGTACCGGGAAGCTGAGAATCATTATGCAAACTTGGGTCTTCCATAGCCTCAAGTCGCCTCTCAACTTCCCCCTTAACTTACGGTACATAATATGTATGTACAGGCCCTGGACATAATGTGTCCTGTGGGGCCAATGGGCGAGATGTCAGGTCTGCACCCACTTCACCACTACCCTGTCTCTCAACTGACTCAGAGATTACAGGTGTAGTTACAAATGGCACAGGAAGGGCATGTCCCTGATTAGTGGTGATACTTTGGCACACACTGCAGGAACGGACAAAATTATCTATGTCTCGTCCCATCCCTGGCCAGAAAAAGCCAGCTCGGATACGGCCCTGGGTCTTCCTTTTGCCCATGTGACCTCCTGAGGCTGAACAATGACCCCATTGTAACACTGCTAGGCGGTACTTGGCGGGAACGACAAACTGCAGTCGAACCTCGCCCTCGGGTGTTCGTGACTCACGGTAGAGCCGTCCTTGTTTACGAAGGAACTTGGCTCGACCTCCCCGTGAATACTTAATCACTCGACCCTTTTGTTTGTTCCACACGGTAGCAAGTGTCGGGTCAGAATGTTGTTCTTGCACAACAAGTTGACTACACATCAGATCTTGCGGCGATTCAATGATCACTGGGGTGACACAGTCTGGAGCCTCAGCCATGGCTCGTGTTACCGCAGCAGCCGAAGTCTGAGTAGAGTCATCGGAGCAACTATCCTTGACTCCTTGAATATTGCCTACTATAAAGTCAAATAGAGGCTCTGGCATGACAACTGCAAGTGTCGTACCAGTATAAAATGGAGATGCCACCTGGATACATGCCTCAGGGAACAATCTCACTGATCCATCAATAAGCTTTGCATGGATCTGTCGACCTGTATACTGCTCAGGCCAAACTAAACTCTGCTTAACAGAGCAACCTGAGGAACCATTGTCTCTCAGGACCTTCACAGGAATGCCTCCCACAAACCCTGGCTGAACAAGGAAGGTACTGTCACCTGTGGGAGGGCCTGTGGAGGAAGCAGCTAGCCACTCATGAGGCTGCTAAATTGATGTGGCAAACATTGTGCCTTGAGGGTTATATTGGGAAGATGGAACATTGGCCATCTGTGGAGGGGGGTTCACTGTCACTGTGGGACTAGTGAACTGTGGGGAAGTACCCACACTGGTAGGGACGTGACCACCAGGCTGCTGCTGAGGAATGAAGGCTGCATTCGCTTCCTGCCTCTTTTGAGCTGGTGGTGAAAAAGTTTGTCCCGACGGTCGGTTGCGTGGCTGATACTGCTGCTGATTAGGGTACTTGTTGTACCCCTTCCACTCAGGTTTCTGAGTGTTTTGCCCCTGGTCCTTCCACTGCAGTTTTGGACCTTGGCCATTACTCTGAGAACGGCCTTGGTGCTGGGATTCAGTCTGAGACGGCTTCCCAGACTTGGCAGTATCTTTTCTGCTCCAGGTGTTTTGCTTACGAGCTTGATACCCGTATGCAGTAAAGAATGCGTCAGCCTTCTCTGCCATTTGGCTGGCATCTTTCACCTGGCAGATCTTAAGCTGTGCTATGAGCTCAGCAGGCCACGACCTCTCTAGCTGTGTACGCAGCATAAGGTCAATTATCCCCTCACGCGTTGAAGGAGTTTCATCTTTCTCCATCCACTCATTTAAGTAAGCTGTGAGACGATCAAGGAACTGAACAGCTGTCTCCTTGTCTTGGAGACGAGCTCGCATGAACTGAACTTTGGCGTCGTCTACTGTGAGACCATACGCCTTAATGAGTGCAGCTTTCATCATCTCATATGTGAGATTGTCTCCACGAATTCTGTGGAGAATATCGAGGGCGGGGCCCTCAAATAAACTAA
Organism: Coenobita brevimanus; assembly: GCF_032717465.1. Classification (NCBI taxonomy): domain Eukaryota; kingdom Metazoa; phylum Arthropoda; class Malacostraca; order Decapoda; family Coenobitidae; genus Coenobita; species Coenobita brevimanus. The sequence continues at coordinate 9,127,696 of NC_137002.1, read as the reverse complement.
GAAACTGAAGCCGCTTAGCTGCCTCATCCAGTTGATACATGTCTGCCATGTCCTCAAAACGAGCTATGTACGGCTCGATGCCGTGGGGTCGTCAGGACATGTGCAGGGAGAAAGCTCGTGGAGCTTGGACCAACTGCAGCAGACGTGTCTGAAGCCAAGGAATCTCGCTTGAGCTTCAGCACTTCAAGATCATGTTTTTCTCGTGCTTCTCGCTCGGCACGTTCGTGTTCTCGTTGTTCCCGCTCGTATTCCCGTTGTTCCCGCTCGTATTCGCGCTCTTTCTCACGCTGCTCTTGTTCATAAGCACGCTCTCTTTCACGTTCCTCACGCTGTTCTCGCTCGTATTCGCGCTGTTCTCGCTCGCATTCGCGCTGAATCTTACGCTCTTCACGGGCATCATTCTCGCGCTGCTGCTCCTGATTATGCCGTGAGAGTATATACTCTTTAATTTCGGTTGGGTCCGAAAGACCCATTTCTTTGGCTTCCTGTAAAAATACAGTAGTAGCCATGGCGCTAATTTACTAAGCAAAACCGAAATTGAGTACTGACTGCTTAGCGACGAATACTAATAAACACAAGTAAAGAGTACAGACACAAGCTAGTGGTGACCAGTCTTATCCAGTTAACTGGCAAAGAATAAATAAAAAATGTAAATGACTGGGAAGACTCAATAATAAACACAATGGGTACGGCGACTTCCCAGGAGCGAATAAAATCGTGTGGCGTTACCAAGAATAAACTAGAGTTAAGTACTCTATTGATTAATAAAGCAAAATTCACTTGCTAAATTAAGGGTAAACACCAGTAAGCTTGTGCCTATAAACTTTAATGATAAATACCTAAATATGAATGAGTGAGCACTATCTCGTGAATAGCTTTAGAGCTAGGAGTTAATATCCTGGAATGAGGTCGCCAATTATCAGGGGTTTTTATAATATCACGGTAATTTTAAAATATATGCTTTAAATGTTATTTAAATTGATAATAATATTCAATAATATTGAAGAGCAGAGACAATGATTGTCTTGCTACATCAAGCAACGATTACTTTACGCTGACTTGCTACGATTCTCTAAGATCGAGAATTTATAAACTTTCTCAACAGTACACAGCAGAGACTAATTACTCACAATTGCTGAATTACTGTACTGTTAGCCTCTGGAGAAAGTTACATCACCCCTGACAATAAATAACTAATACTAATAATAACAACATCAGGTTCTTGCTGATGCATTAACTCCTGACACAACGGATTTTAAGTTAATACAACAAGACTGGTCTAAGTACCAGTTATGAAAGCAAAACGTTTATGCAAGCTAGGAGCTATATGGGAAATAAGCTTAATAATGGAGAAATGAAACAAGATTTTACTTTAAGCTCAAGGAAAAGAACTGTTAAATTTATTAATTACAAAAAATAAATTTAACGTTACAATTCAAATCAATTAAATGAGACGCACTCGCTCACTCACGCAATAGCTAAATACTTACGCCTAGGAAAAACACCTTAACTAAACTCTTAAAACTAGGAAATACACAAAGGAAATACCAGTCGATGAATACTATGTATCACCCGAGGAGTGGGGGGTGGGAGTACTGGAATTAACTGTACTAATGGAGCTTGGGGTGCTAGCTGACCTCTCCACTTCTGAGCACAGAACCTTTCTCCGTCACAGCAAACACAAGACTGAATTCAAATAATGTACAGGCAGGACGCACAAGCTACCAGAAGGCGTGGCTAACGGTTTAGGCAAGCAGAGGTGAACGATAAAGAAACAATAGTATCGCTCAGTAGCGCACTTAGTGACGTGCATCAAATCGGTCACCCCTGAAAACGGTGACGAATGATTTGAAAAGTATACCCCGAAATGGAGAGAGAAACGGTTAACTGAGCGATACACAGTGAGTTTTCCACTAATAGTTCGTGGCTTCTCACAAAAAGGAAATGTCGCGAATTGATTCGTGACAGGTGACCACTCCCAACCCTCCACCTATCGTCCAATTGCTTTAACGTCCTGTATTTCAAAAGTTTTCGAGTCAATTCTCAATAGAAAAATTTTAAGGCATCTTTCCTATCACAACCTTCTTTCCGATCGTCAGTACGGATTCCGTCAGGGACGCTCCACTGGCGATCTTCTCACCTACCTTTCAGACTCCTGGTCATCCTCCTTTCGGGACTTTGGCGAAAGCTTTGCCATTGCACTTGACATCTCAAAGGCTTTCGATCGAGTCTGGCATAAATCTTTAATTTCCAAACTGCCCTCCTACGGTTTCTATCCTTCTATCTGTGTCTTCATTGCTAGCTTCCTCTCTGGTCGTTCTATAGCTGCTGTTGTAGACGGCCATCGTTCTTCTTCTAGCTCTATCAACAGTGGTGTTCCTCAGGGCTCTGTCCTATCACCAACTCTCTTCCTTTTATTCATCAGTGATCTTCTAAGCTGTACATCTAATCCTATCCACTCATACGCTGATGACTCCACCCTTCACCTCTCCATTCGGTTCCCGCAACGCCCATCTCAACAGTTACTTCAGCAAACAAGGGATGAGGCTATGGCACACCTAATGTCTGACTTGGCTCGTATCTCTGACTGGGGTTAAAATAATATGGTTGTTTTTAATGCATCTAAGACTCAGTTCTTACACCTATCAACCCGACAAAATCTTCCACAGGTATACCCACTAATGTATAATAATATTCAGCTTAATCCTGCATCATCCTTGAACATGCTTGGGGTTTCATTTACTCGAGACTTATCTTGGAAAGATCATATTACATCTCTTGTAAAATCTGCTTCCAAGAGATTGGGTGTGCTAAGCCGACTCCGCTCTTTCTTTACCCCTGCACAATTGTTGACTCTATACAGGGGTTTTATCCGCCCCTGTGTGGAGTACAACTCTCACGTGTGAGGAGGCTCCCCACATACAGCTCTTCTCAATAGGGTGGAGTCAAAGGCTTTTCGTCTCATTAACTCTCCTCCTCTTACTGACTCCCTTCAACCTCTGTCTCTTCACCGCACTGTTGCATCTTTATCTCTTTTGTATCGCTACTTTAATGGTCACTGCTCCTCTGAACTGTCTGCTTGCATTCCTCCACCTCTACGACGGGCGCGTAGCACCCGTCTGGCAGCAAACTCTCATCCCTTTTCTGTCCAACTCTCTAATGCAAGAGTTAACCGTTACTCCCAGTCTTTCATTTATGCAACAGGTCAGCTCTGGAACTGTCTCCCCTCTGTCTGTATTTCCTGCTGCCTATGATCTCCAGTCTTTCAAACGCAGTGTGTCCAGGCATCTCAAAATGTTCGGATCTTGAATTTGGCTCTCTATTGTATTTTGTTTTTCTCTTGGAGGGAACTGTTACTGCGGGCTCTTGGGCTTTGGTTCCTTCTTCCTCGCATAAAAAAAAAAAAAAAAAAACTTACATCATCCATATATATTTGGCATCTCACGGCGCACGTAAAATGAAATAGAAAAAAAACATCTAGTGGACTTTTTTAATTGGAAGCCAGTGACGTGAGGTGGCATCCATTGTCAGCCGTGGTGTGAACAGGACAGGTGACAAACGCAGACATTTGTGAGCTGGTACACATCGCTTGGGTAAATTTCACTTACACCTGAATTTCATGACGCTGACTGAATTGCCACCGTTGTTGGTGATGAAGATAGGTTTAATACAGGTGAAGGACAGGACGAACAGCGTCGTTGGTAAATAGCGCAGGGATGAACTTCACAAAATACTTTACAATCATTTTTGTATCTTTAACCCATTGGAGCCCGGTGCCCGGAATATTGGACAGGACTGGGATTTTTCAAGTCTTTATAAAGTAGGGAACCCCTGGGTAGTGACCTATGAGCTTCGCGACCATTAGCCGATAGGCGGAGGGCGGTACGCTTAGTACCCACCCAGTGCCATGCCTCGCCCAGCATCCCTGGGATCCAATGGGTTAAACTGAGACTCTTTTAAAGGAAGAGTATAATGCATATAAAAACGGCATTCCCCCTCCCCTTTGTTTATGCAGGAAAAACGAGACATGGAAGGATCCTGCATTTTTCTTCCCCTGTTGTGCAGAAAAACAAGGGTTTGGGAATTTTCATTTGTTGTTTATGCAGGATGAACAAGAGCCATTGGAGGAGTCTCTACTGTTATTTTGATTTTGCAGGAGGAACAAGAGACATAGGTAGTTTCTTTACTCTCTGTCCTTTGTTTATGCAGGAGAAACAGAAACTTGGATTATTTCTGCTGTCAATTTTTCTGGTGTTTCAGCATAAAGTAATCTAATTTACGACAGGCAATGATTCGGAAGTTCGTGAATCACCGTTGTCTTGTAGCGAATGTTTGTGAGCCACGTTGGGTAAAGTCCATATTATAATCACATCGTCAACTTGAGAACGTCCTTTTTTATTTTATTCATGCTGTCGCCACCCGATTTCATGTATATTTCTTTTTCGTAATAAAGAGGAGATTAATGGACACTGTATACAACCCCTTCATTTCGAAAAACCTGGTTTAAGGTGAATCAACTCATCATGGGAAAACAGTACAGTATTGATAACACCTAAGAGCTGAAAGGATTGAGTATGCTAATGGAGATGGCCGCTTCCCCTTACCTTATTATATTTTTCAACACCACGCTCAGCTTTCTCCTTCCAGGGTGATAGTGACTCCTTTCTTTAACCTTAGCACACGTAACTTATATGTAACTTCACCCAAGCACTCTAATCTACCCTAACGTAACCAACCATTACAGCTTAACTGACTAAACCTACTTGCTCCTGGAAAGTAAACTGACCAACTAGGCCACAGTTTGGATATTTACTGCACAGCGTGTGACTGGTTGAGTTTTCACGTTGACCCGAGGGATTTCGTGACATTTTTTCCCCTTTAGTTACTTTGCACATTCTGCCTTGACCCTCTCTAGAGGACAGCCTCTGTATTGTTATATTCTTGCTAGTACCACAGTTATATTCAGCTTCAGAGAGACTTGCCAATTAGGAGTGATAAAATATGGCCTTTTCTAAACCTGTCACTAACAGGGGGTTTTCATAAGTTGAATAAAATCATTTAGTATTAACAAGAATAAACTTGCAAAGCGTCGTATTTCTTAATTTTTTTTTTTTTTTTTTTTTTACGTGTCCGACTCTGGGCAAAGGCTTCAGGGCCTATTCCCAAGTCCCAGTAGTCCTCCTTGGGGCCCAGTAGTCCTTCTACATTTCCACATATCACCACTTCGGCGCTAACACCCGCTATCCATAATGAATACATGCTAGGGCTGTCTCATACAGGATTGGTGTACTGGTATTAGCGGGGGTACTTTTATGACACGTCGGCGGATCATCTGCTGTATCAGAAAAGTCTGCTTTTTAAGAAATTCAAATCCTTAAACTGTTCCCTGCCCCAGCCGGGATTCGAACCTGGGTCCATTAGGACTGCAGGCCGCCTCTCTACCGATTCTGCCACCGCCTCCCCCAGAATATCCTTTAGTGCTTAATCGATGGGAATTATTATACTAAATCGAAATGTAATAACGTCACATACAAGAGGATATTAACTCTCCAATGATCACCTGTACGTCATTGTTATATTTCGGCTAACAACAAGCAATATTATTAAATGTGAATCATAGGCACTAACAAGTTGACAATATTAGTACTGTCACCATGAACCGTTTTGCAGTCACGCCACCTCCACTCTTGAATTTTGGTACAGTGGATGATTTATTCAGCTGAGGGTGTGCAAAATACTATATATCGCTTAGGAGGAAGTGCTACCAAGTATCCTGTGTCAAGTAGAATACGGATTATTGTTGCGGGAAAGTTATTATTAAAGGCCTTCTGTATTTTAGTGGCATTTTATGATAACCCTTGACTACGATGACGTCTCTCTGTAGTTTATTCCCATTGACAGCATATATTATTCAGCTTACTGGAGCCGCCTTGTAATGAAGGGGTATGTGAAGCTTACGTTTAACCTCTCCGTATCAACAAGTCTGTCCTGAGCCGAATAAAATCCCCAGGAGATAGTACAGGTGAAACTAATACGTATGTGTTCTTATTCAGTGGGTGAACTCTCTAACTTAGGCTTGGAAAACCTGTGCTGAGCTGAATTAAATCGTTCAGATATATCACGATAACAAGTACAACATCCTGGGCATGAATGGCACATGAAGTGTTGCGTGTGGCTGTGTCTTACCTCACTGTCTGAAAAAAAACTCTAAAGCCTCCACTCAGAACAGCAGCGATCTGTCATCCTGCACTTGTTATTGTTCATGCATCTTTCTTTTATTAAACAAAGTATCTAGTGAATAGTGTGCCAAACATGAACAGGTCATTATTGGGCAGATTTTGAATACTGAATACTATATCAGCTTTGGTTCAGGTATCAACCGCTTGGGAGCTACAATTACTGATAGCCTTATGGGCGAAAACTTGCCTTCCATGTTCATAATTCGTCCATGTGGCCATCATTGGTTTTTGTAGTTCCATGACGGTTGAACACTGAACCCATTTTTATCATTACTAATGTTGTTTATCTGTGGAGATCTTTGTATACGTCATTATTTTTATTATCACCACCTGTTACCATAGCTGGAGATCTTTGTTTTCGTCATTATTATTTTATTATTATTATTATTATTATTATTATTATCTTATTAATTCACTCTTTGTCTCCGATATTCATCATACGTGTTGAGGCTGTACAGCACCATGACCTATTATGCCAACGGTTTCAGTTACCTTGACATACTTTTCAAGGTCACTGGTCCAGAAATGTTCAAAAATCAATAGTTTTCAACCCTGTTTGCTCCAAAACTATTATAGATACATGAAAGTGGAAGGATATCCCGTGATAATATTATTTTCCAAACATTTGTATAGATAAAATTTGAGTCATTCATGCGTGACATTACGGTATTTTGGACAGCCCACTTGTCAATAATTTTCAACTGCTCTTCCATACAAGAAAAACCAGAAGAAAATGAAGCACTTCTTGGCCTAGAAATTTTGTCTGATCCTGGGCCACGTCTGTAGGCTTTTTGGAGGCAGTTTGACTAATAGTTTTTGAGTGATTACAAAAAAAAAAAAAAAAAACTTAAGTTGAGCCTGTCAAGAATATTCTCATAGGTGAAGATCAGTAACTGTCTCTGGCAGTTAGTGTTCAGGGTGTTCTTATTCTTTGATTTATCATTAGTAGTAGTAGTAGTATTGTTGCTGTTATTATTATTATTATTATTATTATTAGCATATGACAGGGTGGATAGACAAGGATTGTGGAAAGTGTTAAGAATATATGGAGTAGATGGGAAGTTGTTGAATGCTGTGAAGAGTATGTACGATGGTCCGAAGGCTGCAGTGCGTGTGGATGGTGAACTAAGTGAATTTTTCTCTTTGAAAGTTGGGTTGAAACAGGGATGTGTCATGTCTCCATGGTTGTTCAATCTGTACATGGATGGGGTAATAAAAGAGGTACAAGGTAGGGTAGTGGATGATGGAGTCGCCCTGGTGAGAGAGGATAGTGTTTGGAAACTCCCTGTACTGTTGTTTGCAGATGATACTGTGTTGTTGAGTGAAGACGAAGGGGAGCTGCAAGGCTTGGTGGATGAGTTTGGGAGAGTGTGTACGAAACGGAATCTAAAGGTGAATGTAGGGAAGAGTAAAGTGATGGTCTTTGAGAGAGGTGAAGTCAGTGAATGTACAGCGAGGTTGGACGGTGAGGAATTGGAAAATGTGAGTACGTTTAAGTACTTGGGTAGTGTGATGAGTAAGGATGGAGGTTTGGAGGGTGAAGTGCTTGAAAGGGTACAGCAGGGAAGAAAGGTTGCTGGTTCTTTGAAAGCAGTGATGAGAAACAGGGAAGTGAGCATGGAAGTGAAAAAGTTACTACATGACAGTATTGTGATACCAACTCTACCGTTTGGAAGTGAAGCTTGGACGTTGTTGGAAGGACACAAGTCAAGAGTGAGAGCAGTGGAAATGAGTTATTTAAGTGGAGCCTGTGGAGTCACATGGAGAGACAGGCTGACGAATGAGGATATAAAGGAGCGTTGTGGTGTGGATGTGGATGTGATAGGAAGCGTTATGAGGAACACACTGAGGTGGTTTGGCCATGTGGAGAGGATGGAGGGTGAAAGACTGACGAAGAGAGTGTATGTGAGTGAGGTGGAGGGGGGAAGAGGGAGGGGGAGGCCGAGGATGAGATGGAGGGATGGGGTGGAGTGGTATATGAGAGAGGGGTGTGTGAGTTGGGAGCAGGGCAGTGAAATGGCGGGGGACAGGGCGACTTGGAGGCGATTTGTTTGTGGCCACCCCAAACGGGATTGAGGCGTCTGGCAATAGATAGATAGATAGATTATTATTATTATTATTATTATTGTTGTTGTTGTTGTTGTTGATATTGTTAACCAATGAGTAGACTTATGATGCATGGCCTATTTCTCACGAACCACCCTGCAGGCTAAATTGCAAGAACCAGCTTATTTTTTGAGACTGTCTCCACCAAAATCGAATGGATCGTTCTGTACATAAAGGATACAGTATTTAGACATGATATTCGAGAGACAGTTTTATGGCTGTGTCACTAACCTTATTGCCTCACACGAAGTCTCATGTTAAAAGGAAAATAAGAGTCTGAGTACTGTGTTGATAGTGGTAATAAATTTGTAATGAGGAGGTGTGAGCCTTGCAGGCAGATAAGAATACGGCCGCAGGATAACACGGTGGAGAGAGACAACGTTAGGCTGTATAAGGCAAGGGGATGCTGTGTCGGTGAGAGGGTTCGTCATGAGGAGTGACGGCAGTTCATGAGGTCCTTTTATGGAGAGAGAGAGAGAGAGAGCAAGGAAGGACTGTATTCTCACTCTCTGTAGAACACTTTCCGTATAAATTAAAAGTTTGGAAAAGTGTGAACAAGACCCTAACTCCATATGACTCTCTATGGAACACTGGTAATTGTTATATGTCATCAGCCTACATCCCCTGTACAGCGCATTCAGCAGTGATACAGAAAAATCAAGCATAATGTAGTAGCATCAAAAGATTTAGAAATAATTGTAATGCTGGGTTGAATTAGGCTCGACTTCTCGTACCTATTCAACCCAACGCGGAGCGGGGTCCTCTTTCGAGACCGGAGCTAGTGCAATAAAGAGAGGTAGGACATAAAAACCTTCGGCAACACCATACACGTATATTACTACAGTCAGACACAGGACACTTCAGCAGACATTACATCACAATATAGAGCAATACAAAAACCTTATCTAAAATATTGTGTATCTCGCAGGATACTAGCTTTCTAGATACCGTACTAATGACAATACAACAAATCTTGGTGATAGGAGTGCAGTAAATACAGGTGCGCGCGGAGCGCGTGAGGAGGGAGGGGGTGGGGGGGTTTGTGATCCACCAGGAGGAGGTAGGGGAGACACGGAGAGTGATTTAAAACGGCGAGGAGACAGTTATGGTAGTATTGAAGGATGCCCGATATTAGCAAGGGAGTTTAGGTGTTTTCTGTTGGCGAAGATTCTTTGACAAATAACTCTGATTCTTACTTTGGCTTTAAGAGCGGGAGCGAGGAATGGAGAGAGTTTTTAGGAATAGCGTGCGGAGGAGGGGAATATCGTTAATACTCGCCTTCCTTGTTATTTTGGTGGAAATAGGTTTCTGTAGGCACAAACTTATTCATTACACATCTCCTAGGTATGATATGTAGACTCTCGCTTCACAACGCGTAACAAAGTCGGAATACTCGTAAATACTATTCCACCATATTACTTAGAGACTAGCCAATAGAACTCCAATAATATTTTAGTCTTTCTTCGGGTTCTAGAGATATGTCTTTAGAAAGATTCGGGGTGACACTCGCACGTATTTTCACTTTAGGTCTCAACCCACATTCTCGTCCTTCAACTGGGTATTGTGTTCTGGTTTACCCCAATGGAGATTACATAAAGTTACTGCACAATACTTATTCTAAGAGAAGGGAGTCACACTTAACCTACTTCACGATTGTTACAGGGTCACTCGTATTTCCTCATGGAGAGAAACAAGGACACGTCATCGGCGATCCGGTCGGACTGAGGGCGTCGTCAGGGCGGGGTGAGCCGAGAGGGCACGGGGCGACTCGCGAGGGCGTCCTCTCGCGTCCGGGGGTTTCCGGACTGGGCTCCGGCGTAAGGCCTGTAGGACTGGGGCCGAAGAGGTCTAGGAACCTCTGGGTCAGGTCCCAGCGTCGCGGGGGCGTGGTGAGGTCTCGCCCGGGTGTCCTAGGACGGGCCGGAAGAGGCGACAGACTGCGGTCTCCCATGACCAGGGGCGCCGTCAGGGGAGGACTGCGGCAGCGGCTGTGACGGGGGCCCGACAGGTGGGTCTGCTCGAAGGCCACGCGTAAGGAACAGAGGCCGGGGGAAACAGGGAGGTCTCTCCAAGATATTCTGGAGCAAGACCCCTGGAGTTCAACCTCCGGTTGTGGAGACGTCCCTCTCCTCACTATACCCTGGGAGCGACCATCGATCGTCTCTACCGGAGTGCTGAGGGAGCGACCGTTGATCGTCTCTACCTGAGCTTTGGGAGAGCGACCATTGATCGTCTCTACCTGGATTTTGGGGGAGCGACCATTGATCGTCTCTACCTGGTTTCTAGGGGAGCGACCATTGATCGTCTCTTCCGGGGGGCCAAGGGAGCGACCATGGATCGTCTCTACCTGGGCTTTGGGGGAGCGACCATTGATCGTCTCTACCCTAGTTTTGGGGGAGCGACCATTGATCGTCTCGACCGGAGGGCTAAGGGAGCGACCATTGATTGTCTCTACCTGAGCTTTGGGGGAGCGACCATTGATCGTCTCTACCTGGGTTTTGGGGGAGCGACCATTGATCGTCTCTACCCGGATTTTGGGGGAGCGACCATTGATCGTCTCTACCCGAGCACGGTGGGAGCGACCGTCGATCGTCTCTACTGGAGGGCCAAGGGAGCGACCATTGATCGTCTCTACCTGGGTGTTATGGGAGCGACCATTGATCGTCTCTACCGGGGTTTTATGGGAGCGACCATAGATCGTCTCTACCGGAGGGCCAAGGGAGCGACCATTGATCGTCTCTACCTGGGTGTTATGGGAGCTACCATTGATCGTCTCTACCGGGGTTTTATGGGAGCGACCATAGATCGTCTCTACCGGGGTTTTATGGGAGCGACCATAGATCGTCTCTACCTGTTCACTGTGGGAGCGACCATAGATCGTCTCTACCTGTTCACTGTGGGAGCGACCAATGATCGTCTCTACCTGAGGGGCGTTGCCTGGAGTATTGTTTCTGACTCCACCCCTAGCTAACTCGGTGATTCCGCCACGCGAAGGTAGTGTCTTTCGCCTACGGTGGCGGCGGCGTGGTGGTTGAGTGTCACAGGGGCGCACGGCCTGGGCTGACATAGGTCGTTGTTGCCCGGAGTGGTGGTGGCTGGCGGCGGCTACCCCGTGGGGTCCGAGTGGGGGTGTCGGCATTCTGGAGGGCGAACTCCGCTGCTCCTGGTTCGCCTCGATGTCGGGGATACTGCGGTATTCTCCAGAATATTCCAGAGTATTGTATGTGTGTCTGTTAAAGCCACGCATTTCACCACCGTGTTCTTGAAAAAAGTCACGTCCCTGTGGCTGGAGGTGGAACGCTAGAGTGTTGGAGGTGGTGTAAACGGGCTGGAGGTGTCGGAGTGTGTTCTGCCAGGCGGCAGTGTAAGAATTTTCCTCTTGTGCTTGGTCATAGGTGAGGAAGAGGGCGGAGGGGGTGGTGGTGTGGCCCACGGAGCCGGTGGTTCTTGGTAAAGGAAGGGGCCCATACAGCTCGCTTAATCCTCATGTTGCTTGGTGAGGTTGTCGGTGTGGTTGGAGGTTGAATGCCGGATAGAGTGGGCGAAGGCCGGGTTTTGTGCGGTAGTAATGCGGCGTTGAGTCTCTGGGGAGTACAGGTAGGAGGGATTTGGGCCCGATGTAGCTGGACGGTGTGAAGTCACAGGGAGGTGGGTGGTGTAGGGGTGTGGGAATATCGGGCGGGTGGGCGTGAGAGGCGGCCGGAGCGGGTGGTGGTGGTGGTGAGGGTAGGGGTGGGGGGGGAGGGGGGCGTTGGGTGTGGGCGTGTTGTCTTTCATGCCGCAGGCGTGGTAGAACATGGTATTGGTGGAGTGGGCATATGGGTGGTGGGCAGGGGAAGGGGGGGGAAGGGGGTTGTGGTGAAGGGGTGGTGGTGGTGAGGGTAGGGGTGGGGGGGAGGGGGGCGTTGGGTGTGGGTGTGTTGTCTTTCGTGCCGCGGGCGTGGTAGAACGTGGTATTGGTGGAGTGGGCGTCCGGGTGGTGGGCAGGGGATGGGGGTGGAAAGGGGTTGTGGTGAAGGGGTGGTGGTGTGGGCGGAAGGGGTGGTGGTGGGCTGGGGGGAGGGGGTGGCGGCAGGGGCCGGAGATGGGGGAGTGAGGACTGAGGGGGAAGCCATGGACGGGTGGGGCGAGGGGGAGGGGGGGGTGGCGGGGGAGGCGTCAGGTGAGGTGCCTGGGGCAGGAGAGGTGGAGGTGGCAGGGGGGGAGAGGGGGAAGGGGAGGAGATGTAGCACTCATATGTGGTTGTAGAGGGTGGAGCAGGAGCCGTGAGGGGTGGGGTCGGGGCGGGGGGAATGGGCGTGCGGAAGGTGCGCACGTGTCGGTTTCGGAGGGTACGGGGAGTGCCGTGGTAGTCCACGACCACCTGGTAAGGGTTGGGGATCTTGGTGATGGTGTGGGGGCCCGTGAAACGGGGGGCAAGTTTGTGGGGAGTGGGGAGTTGGGCGATGACTACGGTGTCACCCGGCTTGTAGGGGTTGGTGGCTGTGTCGGGTTCAAGATCTAAGTTCCGCTGTAGGTGGTATACCCGCCTTTTTAGCAAGTGTAGCGGGTCCGTGGCAGGGGCGGAGGTGGGCGGTTGCAGGTGATGGCGTAAAGGTAGTAGGAGGGGGGTTTTGCCAAAGATCCTTTCGTGGGGGGAAACCCCGTCCTCTCGGGGGCACGAATTCATGCCCCACTGGACGATTTTGACGTGTGCTGGCCAATTGTTGTCTTTTGTAGCCTCGATTCTGGTCCGTAGCTGATTTGCCAAGGTACGATGGCTGCGTTCACACACTGCGTTCCCTTGAGGCCAATATGGTGAGGAGTGGGAGATTTCGTATCCAAAAATCCTGGCCAGCTCTTCCCAGATTTTCCCGGAGAATTCAGGGGCATTATCGGAATGGATGGCTTGGGGAATGCCAAAGTAGGGGAACACATGTCGGAGTAAGGCATCAGCGACAGCGACGGCGTGATGTTCTTTAGCGGGGCAGGCTACTACGAACTTGGAGTACGTGTCGACAAAAGTGATCACGTACTTATATCCCGATTTAGGAGGGAGAGGCCCTACCACGTCGACTGCTAGGAGCTGCCAGGGTTTGTGGGCGGTGATATGGCCAGAAGGCCCGGCGGTCCGGGTAATGTCTTTCCCGAGCGCGCAGGCGCGGCAAGTTTGAATAATTTCCTTGGCGAGGGTGGAGGGGTTCAGGGCCCAGTAGACGTCATTAAACACCTGTAGCAATTTTTTTGTGCCCAAATGGATGCCGTTGTGGGCGTGTAACTGGCGCAGGGTGTCACGTGCCGCATCGGGGGCCAAGAGGATGTGTCCAGACGGGTTTAAAAGGTGGTCGCCCTGTCGGCACAATTTGGGAAACAGGTAGGCTGGAATCCAGGGGGGGCGTTCCTTGTGGTGCCAGAGTTCTAGCAGGTCCCGGTCTGGTTGGATCGCGTGGATGGGAAGGCGGGAGAGGGCATCTGCGTTGGTGTGGAGCTTCCCAGGTCTGTACGAGATCTCGTATTGGAATTCCTCTAGGGTGTCACGCCATCGGACGATTTGAGCGTTCTGGGAGTCCGATTGTCGCAGCCACTGAAGTGATTGGTGGTCGGTTATTATAGTGACTTGGGTCCCGGAAAGGTAAGCCCTAAAATATTGGAGGGACCAGATTATGCCGAGGCATTCTCGCTTGGTGGCGGCATAATTTTTCTCGGCCGGGTTCAGTGTGCGGCTGGCACAAGCAATAATGTGTTCCCGACCGGCCTGTACCTGGGCTAGAACAGCGCCAATGGTGTCAAGGGAGACGTCTGTGTAGAGGCGAAAAGGGAGGGCATAGTCGGGGAAGGCCACGATGGGGGCCGAGATAAGCTTGTCTTTCAGCTGTTGGAAAGCGGTTTGTCAGTCCTCTGTCCAGAGGAAAGGTTCCCCTTTTCTCGTCAGGTCGTGAAGAGGTTTAGCAATCTGTGCAAACCCCTTCACGAAGTGGCGGTAGTAGGACGCGAGCCCCAAGAAGGCACGGATGCCTTGTACATCCTGCGGAGGTGGTATGTCCGCTATGGCACGCAGCTTGTCGGGGTCTGGGGAAATTCCTGCTTGGGAAATGGTATGGCCTAGAAACGCGACGGTTTTTGCGGCCAGGACACATTTGGATGGATGTAACTTGAGGCCTACCTGGCAAATTCGGGTGAAAACTCGGCGGAGGCGCTGCAAGTGGTCGGCCCAGGTTTGGCTAAAAACAATGACATCATCAAGATAGGCCAAACATATCTCCCAAGTGAGGCCGCTTAAAACAGATTCCATCAGCCTGGAAAACGTGGCAGGGGCATTGCAGAGGCCGAATGGCAGGACATTAAATTCATAATGTCGGCCATTACTGGTAGAGAAGGCCATCTTGCCTCGATGATCCGGGTGGACGGGGACCTGCCAATATCCAGACAGGAGGTCAAGGGTAGAAAACCAAGACGCCCCGTACGGGGAGTCTAGGGAATCGTCGATGCGGGGGAGGGGAGTAGCAGGGCTCGGCTTCTTCCATCTCTCCGACGATAAGCCCTTTGGGGAGGGTGAGAGGGGATGGTGCGAGATTGGCGATGCGAATGGCAGCGCGGTGGGGGGGGAGAAAGGTAGGGGAAACGAGGCAGGCGGAAAGGGGTCCGGCAGGGAGGAGGGGGGAGAAGAAAACGGATGGGCCCGAGGGCCTGTTCAGGGGCACCCATGCCTCGTGGTGTGAGGGGATGGTAACGGCGGCGGAAATGGTGGCAGGGAAGGAGGGGGCAAGAGTGGGGTGGGGTGGCGCGGGGGAAGGGGAGGGCGAAGAAGGGGAAAAAAAAGAGAAAGAGTGCCGGGGGGGGGGTTTGTGTGGGTCCTCCGGCCGGGGCTGCGGCGTGCAGGTACAAACGGCTGGAGCGGAACGGGGTGGGGGTGGAACTGGAGTTGTCGGTTGCAACAGTCGATAGTGGCTCCGAGTTTTTGAAGTAGGTCTAGCCCTAAATATCCGTCATAGCTCCGGCAGGATGAATAAAAAATGATGAAGGGGTGCTGGGCAGATACTGGCTGGTGGGTGTCGACCCATAGGGCCCGAGTCTCCCCACGGATGGGCAGGGGGCCATCCCCCGCGTCTATAAGGTGAGTGGTAGTGGGGCGGAGCGGGCCAAACCGTGATTTGTAGCGGGAGAAATAATGGCTGTAAAGACAGGATCTGGCTGCTCCCGTGTCAACTAGTAGTCTGGCCTTCACGCCGTTGATTTTCATCTTGTGGTATACCGGGGGGCGATACTTAGGGGTGATGGCCCCCGCCACCATGAGTTGGTGCGGGGGCGGGCCTAAAAATCCAGCTGGCTAGGGCTCTCGTGCTCCTGTTCCTGCTCTAATTTTCCTGGTGGGGGGTCGTCCGCCGGCGCCAGCTCGTCCCCTGAGGCTTCGCATTCTAGGGCGGAGACCTTTCGCGAACCCGGGGTTGTGCTTTTGCGGCGAGCAGCTTTCAGCTGGTCCCGTATGTCATGAAGGGGGCAACGGGAGTTGCAGGCTGTGAATTCCCACGGGTTGATCAGAATTAAGTTTGGGTTTTCTTGCGGGGCGGGGCGCCGACGAGAGGGGTGCGCCCTGGGTGGGCTAGGCGTCGGGGTCGGGCTGGTGTGGGGCAGGGGCGGACGCGGTGCGGCTGGGGGAGCCGGGGGCCGGGTGGGGAATTTCTTGACAACATTAATTTGTTGTGGAGGAGGGCAGGCGGTCAGGAGGCGCCATATCAGCTGTATATCCCTATCCATGTCTCCTGTCGGGTCGTGGATAGTAAAGTGTTGCTTCACAACACTTGGGAGTACTCGGAGCAGAGTATTGAAGGTGTGCTGATCCCGGGTTTCTTCGTCTGTCTCCGGGTAGGCAGCAGTAATCAGGCTTCTTGCCTGCAACAGGGTATTATCTAAATCCCCGTCATAAGTAAAGCTATCCAATTTGGATAGAGCCACCACTTTCCCTAGTGATGGGGTGATGGCTTGGACCGCGAACTTGGTAAAGTTCTGCCAGGTGAGTTCTGGGACAATTTTTGGCGCAATATTTGCTGCGGCTTTACCCAGTAGTGGTAGTGTGACTGCAATTTTTTGTTGGTCATTATCGAAGCCAATATCTAGTAAGGGTTTAACTATTGCAAGATATGTGTGTATGTCATACTGGTCAAGGTCAAACTTGGGTAACTGAATGTGCGGTTTAGTTGCCATTTTCCCAAATATTTCCTATTTACCTCTCTTCTACGCCCGGATCTAGAACCACCGCTGGCCACCAGTGTAATGCTGGGTTGAATTAGGCTCGACTTCTCGTACCTATTCAACCCAACGCGGAGCGGGGTCCTCTTTCGAGACCGGAGCTAGTGCAATAAAGAGAGGTAGGACATAAAAATCTTCAGCAACACCATACACGTATATTACTACAGTCAGACACAGGACACTTCAGCAGACATTACATCACAATATAGAGCAATACAAAAACCTTATCTAAAATATTGTGTATCTCGCAGGATACTAGCTTTCTAGATACAAATGACAATACAACAAATCTTGGTGATAGGAGTGCAGTAAATACAGGTGCGCGCGGAGCGCGTGAGGAGGGAGGGGGTGGGGGGGTTTGTGATCCACCAGGAGGTGGTAGGGGAGACACGGAGAGTGATTTAAAACGGCGAGGAGACAGTTATGGTAGTATTGAAGGATGCCCGATATTAGCAAGGGAGTTTAGGTGTTTTCTGTTGGCGAAGATTCTTTGAGAAATAACTCTGATTCTTACTTTGGCTTTAAGAGCGGGAGCGAGGAATGGAGAGAGTTTTTAGGAATAGCGTGCGGAGGAGGGGAATATCGTTAATACTCGCCTTCCTTGTTATTTTGGTGGAAATAGGTTTCTGTAGGCACAAACTTATTCATTACACATCTCCTAGGTATGATATGTAGACTCTCGCTTCACAACGTGTAACAAAGTCGGAATACTCGTAAATACTATTCCACCATATTACTTAGAGACTAGCCAATAGAACTCCAATAATATTTTAGTCTTTCTTCGGGTTCTAGAGATATGTCTTTAGAAAGATTCGGGGTGACACTCGCACGTATTTTCACTTTAGGTCTCAACCCACATTCTCGTCCTTCAACTGGGTATTGTGTTCTGGTTTACCCCAATGGAGATTACATAAAGTTACTGCACAATATTTATTCTAAGAGAAAGGGAGTCACACTTAACCTACTTCACGATTGTTACAGGGTCACTCATATTTCCTCATGGAGAGAAACAAGGACACGTCATCGGCGATCCGGTCGGACTGAGGGCGTCGTCAGGGCGGGGTGAGCCGAGAGGGCATGGGGCGACTCGCGAGGGCGTCCTCTCGCGTCCGGGGGTTTCCGGACTGGGCTCCGGCGTAAGGCCCGTAGGACTGGGGCCGAAGAGGTCTAGGAACCTCTGGGTCAGGTCCCGGCGTCGCGGGGGCGTGGTGAGGTCTCGCCCGGGTGTCCTAGGGCGGGCCGGAAGAGGCGACAGACTGCGGTCTCCCATGACCAGGGGCGCCGTCAGGGGAGGACTGCGGCAGCGGCTGTCACGGGGGCCCGACAGGTGGGTCTGCTCGAAGGCCACGTGTAGGGAACAGAGGCCGGGGGAAACAGGGAGGTCTCTCCGAAATATTCTGGAGCAAGACCCCTAGAGTTCAACCTCCGGTTGTGGAGACGTCCCTCTCCTCACTATACCCTGGGAGCGACCATCGATCGTCTCTACCGGAGTGCTGAGGGAGCGACCGTTGATCGTCTCTACCTGAGCTTTGGGAGAGCGACCATTGATCGTCTCTACCTGGATTTTGGGGGAGCGACCATTGATCGTCTCTACCTGGTTTCTAAGGGAGCGACCATTGATTGTCTCTACCGGGGGGCCAAGGGAGCGACCATGGATCATCTCTACCTGGGCTTTGGGGGAGCGACCATTGATCGTCTCTACCCTAGTTTTGGGGGAGCGACCATTGATCGTCTTGACCGGAGGGCTAAGGGAGCGACCATTGATCGTCTCTACCTGAGCTTTGGGGGAGCGACCATTGATCGTCTCTACCTGGGTTTTGGGGGAGCGACCATTGATCGTCTCTACCCGGATTTTGGGGGAGCGACCATTGATCGTCTCTACCCGAGCACGGTGGGAGCGACCGTCGATCGTCTCTACTGGAGGGCCAAGGGAGCGACCATTGATCGTCTCTACCTGGGTGTTATGGGAGCGACCATTGATCGTCTCTACCTGGGTGTTATGGGAGCGACCATAGATCGTCTCTACCGGGGTTTTATGGGAGCGACCATAGATCGTCTCTACCTGTTCACTGTGGGAGCGACCATAGATCGTCTCTACCTGTTCACTGTGGGAGCGACCATAGATCGTCTCTACCTGTTCACTGTGGGAGCGACCATAGATCGTCTCTACCTGTTCACTGTGGGAGCGACCATAGATCGTCTCTACCTGTTCACTGTGGGAGCGACCATAGATCGTCTCTACCTGAGGGGCGCTGCCT
This sequence comes from Coenobita brevimanus, assembly GCF_032717465.1. NCBI lineage: Eukaryota > Metazoa > Arthropoda > Malacostraca > Decapoda > Coenobitidae > Coenobita > Coenobita brevimanus. Next base: position 9,108,867 of record NC_137002.1, on the reverse strand, counting down.
GGAGTATTGTTTCTGACTCCACCCCTATCTAACTCGGTGATTCCGCCACGCGAAGGTAGTGTCTTTCGCCTACGGTGGCGGCGGCTTGGTGGTTGAGTGTCACAGGGGCGCACGGCCCGGGCTGACATAGGTCGTTGTTGCCCGGAGTGGTGGTGGCTGGCGGCGGCTACCCCGTGGGGTCCGAGTGGGGGTGTCGGCATTCTGGAGGGCGAACTCCGCTGCTCCTGGTTCGCCTCGATGTCGGGGATACTGCAGTATTCTCCGGAATATTCCGGAGTATTGTATGTGTGTCTGTCAAAGCCACGCATTTCAATAATAATTAAAATTTGCTTGCTGGACCACATATTGTTGCTTTCAGTTTGATTAATATGGCCAGGAGTGTTTGGTTACGGTATTCATTACTGACTAAATGGTGTACAGCACATTATTATTATTATTATTATTATTATTATTATTGTTATCATGTAGTAGTAGTAGTAGTAGTATACAATTTACGTATAAGGAAATTGAGGTTATTTGTGCTATTCTCTTAGGTATGCAAGAAGGCAGGTTGGGTCAAATCAGAACATACCTTCACCAGGTACGTTAGATCCTTCACTATGAAGACATACAGTATGTTTTGAGGTGATTCTCGCAGCCTCCAGACGCTATTATTATTCAGTACACGACGTCCCGTGGTACTGAACAGATTAATGAAGTTCGAAAGCTGTACGCGAAAACTTAATCGTCTGGAAACATCAGGGACTGAAAACAGAAAACCGATTAAAACCACGCCCTCTGTGTGGCCTTAATGCGCGTCCACACGTGTGCGTGAACAAATGCTGGCAACGTGTAAGCAACACAGTAACGAACACTCTGCAAACATGTTGAGAACAGCAGCGTCCAGAGCACGTTGGAAACATCATGATGAAGTCTCAGCTGCCTGGTACGGAGACATCCTATCGCCTCTTCTGCCAGTTTTCGAAGCTGTACTGAAACATGTTTGCATACATCTGTCCAAATACAGCTGCAAACATGTTCCCGAACACATTGCCAGCCGTGTTGCCAACATATGTTCGAGGGCACGGGTGGGCGATCTCTTATATTCTTTTAACCCAGTGAACTCGGGAACGTCTTTTCCACCTTAGGTTGTTCATCTCCTATCGATTTTATTTACCTGTGGAGTAGCTTGTCGAATACAGAGGCTACGTCTGTATTTCATAAACTTCCTCAGTACGAGAGGCTTTTTTTTTAGCTGATTAAAATCGTTTGGTAGCCAGCGTCATCAGTCTAGCCTAATCTTGACTATCTTAAGTAAAAACTCTAAAAACCGAACCTAAAAATTAACACAGCAACCAAACGTAAGCAAGCCCAAACAGTCACAGCTTAACTTGCCTAATCCTAAAAGTATAAGTTAACCCATCCTTACCAAATCCTAGTGGACGAACCTAACTTATCCTAAAAACAGACAGATTCTTCTAAGCATACTTCCACTGATCTAACCTAACCTAACAGCAAAAGTTTAGCCCAACCCAGCTCACCCCTAACCCAACACATAAAATCTCCTGTTTAATCTGAGCCTCTGACTTAATCCTAAACTTCCCAGGGAGAGAGTAATTGCCAGTTCGAGTGTAGTTCGGTTATCGGCTGCCGGTGCATGTTTGGCGTGTGCATGCCGACCGCTATAGTTCATTCGTTGATGCCCTACCTTACACACACACACACACACACACACACACACACACACACACACACACACACACACACTACCCTGTTCATTTGCCATCGTGTGTCTGCCAAAGTGCAAACTCCTCCAACAAGTGACTGTCATTAATTGCGAAACCCTTGATGAGAAAAAGCGTAACTGGATTATCTTCCTCGTTGCCAAATGCGGACTGGTGCGTGACACACAGGCTGATTGCATCCAGCGCTCACAGGTGTTACACAAATGACCTTCAGAAATCGGAGGCGTGCACCCACCTTCGCCCTCACAGCATTTACCTCCTTGAAATTGATAGACTCCATGTTACTATGATGCCATCGATTCAAGAGATATATCGCTCAAAGGTGCTTGATATCGCCATCCTTGACCACATCGTTGCTACAGGCCCCTCTAATTTGACTATATCTGTCTGGTGGTGACGAGATCATAACACACATCATCGTAGTGAAGGTGTTAACAGTGCGGTGTGATGTTTGACCTGCAAAGTATTTACATTTGTGGGGTCAGGTTCGTAGCAATAAGTGTGCGGCCATACTTGCTCCATATACTGTATGTGATTGACATGAGGAAAGGAGCCTCAGGGGTACGACCGACGTTCAGACTCGGATATTGCAGCGGCTCAGACCCTGTGCATCCTTTCATCCTGTCAGTCACACCTTTCGAGCACGGAGCAACCTTTCTTAGTAAGACTGCGTCCAACTCCTTCAGTTATCATAAACAATCATAAGCCAATTAATATCCTCTAGTGATAGCCGCAATGTGTTAATGGATATGCCCTCTTGTTAGCTTTTTTTATGCAGGGAAGAAGGAACCAAAGGCTTCAAGCCCGAAAGTTGTTCCCTACAAAAAATAAATAAATAATTATATAAGATAAGGAAAGAGCCAACGTCAAGATCCGTTCATTTCGAGATGTTTGGACACACTGCGTTTAAAAGACTGCAGATTATAGGCAGTAGGAAATACAGATGGAGGAAGACAGTTCCAGAGTTCACCTGCTGCATAAATGAAGGACTGGGAGTGATGGTTAACTCTTTCATTAGAAGGATAGACAGAAAGAGGATGAGAGTTTGCTGCTAGACGGGTGTTAAGTGCCCGTTGTAGTGGTGGGGGGATGCAACAGACAGTTTTGGAAGGCAGTGACCATTGAAAGAGGTAAAAATGCAACAGTGCGGCGAAGAGATAAAGGTTGAAGGGAACAAGTAACAGGAGAAGAGTTAATGAGACAAAAAACTTTTGACTCCAACTTGCTGAGAGCTGTATATGGGGAGCCTCCCCACACATGAGAGTTGTACTCTACACGGCGGCAAAGTCAGGGATAAAGAAGGCCCGGGATTGGCTTAGCACACCTAGTCTCTTGGAAGCAGCTTGTACAAGAGAGATGTTATGATATTTCCAAGATAAATCCCGAGAGAATGAAACCCCAGATATGTTCAAAGATGATGCAGAATTAAATTGGATATTGTTAAAAATTAGAGGATATGCCTTGGGAAGATTTTGACAGGTCGAAAGATGTAAGAGCTGAATTTTTGATGCATTAAAAACAACAAGATTACTTTTACCCCAATCAGAGGTATGAGCCAAGTCAGACATTAGGTGTGCCGTGACCTCATCCCTTGTGTGTTGAAGTAACTGCCACGATGGAAGCTGCGGGAAGCCAATGGAGAGGTGAAGGGTGGAGTCATCAGTGTGTGAGTAAATAGGATTAGGTACAGCTTAGAAGATAATTGATGAATAAAAGGAAGAGAGTTGTGATAGGACAGAGCCCTGAGGAACACAACAGTTGATAGCCCTAGAAGTACAGTGGCATTCTTCAACAGCAGCTATAGAACGACCAGAAAGTAAGCAGGAGATGAAGGCACAGACAGAAGGATAGAAACTGTATGAGAGCAGTTTGGAAATTAAAGATTTATGTCAGATTCGATCAAAAGCTTTTGAGATGTCAAGTGCAATGGCAAAGCTTTTGCCAAAATCCCGAAAGGAGGATGACCAGGAGTCTAAAAGCAAGGTGACATGACCAGTGGAGCGTCCCTGGCGGAACCCATACTGACGATCGGAGAAAAGGTTATGATTATAGAGGCACTTTAAACTTTTCTTGTTAAGAATAGATTTTAAAACTTCAGAAATACAGGATGTTAAAGCAGTTGGGCGATAGTCAGTGGGCTGGGAATGGTCACCTGTCTGTGGGACTGGCTGATTGAGAGCAAGCTTCCAGCAAGCAGGAAAGGTACAAGTTGACAGACAAAGGCGAAAGAGTTTATCTAGGCAGGGTGTTAGCACAGCATCACAGTTCGTGAGGACAACAGGAGGGACTCCATCAGGCCCTTATGCCTTGTTAGTACTGAGGCCAGTGATGGCAGAAAATATGTCAGTTGAAGAAATTTTAATGTTAGCCATGAGGAAGTCAGAGAGGGGGAAGTGATGGAGGAACAACACCGGAATCGTCTAAGATGGAATTTGAAGAGAAAGTCTGAGTGAAGAGATCTGCTTTATTAGTAGAAGAAATAGCTACAGAGTCATCAGACGCAGAAAAGAGGAGGGAAAGATGATGAAGTAAAGTTATTAGAAAGGTTATTGGCAAGGTGCCAGATGGAGCAGGAAGCCTCTGAGTTGGAGAGTTCAGAGCATTTAGTACGAACGAAATTGCTTTTAGCAGAGCGAAGGACAGACCTACCATGATTCCGGGCAGAAACATAAAAGAAATGAGATTCAGGGGTGGGTTGGCTCTGGTACCTTTTGAAGGCCTTCTCCTTGTTGTGGACTGCATTACAACAGTTATGATTAAACCAAATTTTTTCTTTCTTTTTTTTAGCATCAGTCACAGGGTAAGAGAAAAAAATGTATGTTTCCATGCCCGAGAGAGTAACCTCCATAATGCGCGAGGCACACTTAGATGGGTCTTGGCCATGGAAGCAATATAATCATTCCAGGGAAAATCAAAGAAATACTGCCTGATTGCCTCCCAATCAGCAGCTCCAAAGTACCAAAAGCCGCCACCTCTTGAAAGGGCCCACAGGCTTTACTGGAACAATAGGACTGGTTAAGGTGATAGGGTTGTGATCAGAGAAGCCCAATGGAGAGAAAAGATTAAGAGAATAAGCGGAAGGAATAGTTGCAAAGAAAAGGACAAGTGTGCCAGAACTCACTCCAAGGCATTCAGAGATATGGTAGGATGCTGTACAAGCTGCATTAGGTCAGTAAGGATAGAAAAAATATAGGCTTGTTCGCCAGGTGGATCACTGAAATGAGAGGAGAGCCAAAGGTGGTGGTGAATATTGAAATCACTTAGAATGGAGATTTCAGGGTAAGGAGAAATTAACAGGATGTGTTCCGTTTTATAAGTAAGATAGGTAAAGAATTTTTCATAATCAGTAGAATTAGGGGATAAGTAAAAGCACAGATATATTTAGTCAAAGAATAACAGGATAGCCAAAGTTAGAGAGTAAATAATTCAGAAGATTCAAGTTCAGGAACACGAGAGCAAGATATGTTTTTGTACACATATACACAACAGCCGCCTTTGGCTTTGAAATGAGTATGGAGAAAGTAGGAGTATACAGAGGAGGGTTTGTTAACAGTTGCGTCAGACAGCTGAGTCTCAGTAAGGAAGAGAAGTTGAGGTTTAGAGGAAAAGAGGAGGAAAGGCTGCGAATGTTGCTGCAGAGATGAAGAAGTATGTCAGACAGTGTTTCCAAGCATCTCTCTTGGCCATCACCAGGAGAGGGGCGGATGGTTAAGGCTTTTATGGTCCTTCCTTCCTCGGGGACTCTGAGGCTTGGTGTTGAGATGCTTTTTTTTTTTTTTTTTCTCCAAAGAAAAGGAAGTGTGCTGAGTAATGTGCAGGTAAATTGGTGTTGACAGATAGAGGAAATTGTTTAGGAGAGCATGCTGACCTACTCTTTGTGTTACTGAAACACTGAAAAGGCTCAGCAAAGGGGGATGGTGAGATGCAAGTCCCGAGGGCTGGTGAAACGGGAGCTTCAGCTCTCCTTATCATAAGCTTTCCTTCAACCTTAGGAGTACTGCCCTGTTTAACTGGTGCTACAATCTACCCCTCCTTTTCGAATGCATTTTCTGTTATTACACCCACGGCAAGAGAAGTGATTGTGTGTGTGTGTACTAATTCACTGGATCAGTCAGGATCATGTAATGGTTGTGATCATCAGCTTTTTACCCTCCCGGAGGAGAGCTGAGAGCTCGTGTAGTCCGATCTAAGGGCAAAGCCTTGACCTTCACACAAGCACACACCCATCCCCTTGCTCAAGGGGGACAGTAACCACCCGCTTCGTCAGTGAAACTTTTCGCATCCCGAGCAAGGCGCAAACCCCCGTCTTAGCAGATGCTAGGCGAGAGCGTTACCATCGAGCCGGTAAGCGTTTTGTGTGTGTGTGTGTGTGTGTGTGTGTGAACAAAAAATTCAAACTTATTTTATCCGAACAATTTTCTCCAATAGTTTTGAGATATATTTGTTGAAACTTGGTGGAGAGACTGAGAATATGTCAAGGAATAAAATTCTTGTTACTATGAACACTACTGTACATCAAAGGTCAAGGTCACAGGGCAAGGTCAACTTGGTTTTTTTTTCCGATGTAGACAAAGCTATGTCGAGTGGTTGAAGATTAGGATAGAACAGTTTTACTCGAGTTTGAGAACAGTCACTGGGAAATGTCAAATGTCAAGGCCACGGGGCAAGGTGCGCCCAAACAGTTTATGATTTGAACCAAATTTTGTGGAAGTGTTAAGGATCAGGCAAGAACGACGGTATTCAGTACTGAGAACGCTCGGTTAAAGGTCAAGGTCACAAGGCAAGATCAGTACTCGACCCGTTAGTGTGTGTGTGAGGAAAATATCTAAAACAATGTTTATCTGATTTGTGTCCAGCTTGGTGGATGAGTTGAGGATCAGCCGAAAAGTTGATTTTTTTTTTTTTTTTTTTTTTTTTTAAATAAATCAGAAGTCAAGGTAACATTTCAAGGTCTATATAAATAGTATTATCCCATTTGAATTAAACTTTGTGAAGGGTTCAGGACAAAACAAAGATAAAGAGGTTCTATTTTGAGAACCATCAGCAAATGTTTAAGGTGACAGGGAAAGGTCAAACGTCAAAGTCTGTGCACAAAGTCAGCTCGTACAGATTTGATTTCATTTACACCGAAGCTGATGGCAGGGTTAAGGGTGAAGCCATTATACCGTAAATCGATTTTGAGGGTAGCCTAATCTGTTGGAGGTCAAGGTTACAAGGTAATGTAAAAAAATCGGCCTTTAGAATAGCTGATGGGACTTTTTTTTTTTTTTTTTTTACTATTGCTTTCTACATTTCTGCATTATTTTTCTTTTTAAGTTTGTGAGACGTCTGGCAATAAAAGGTCAATCGTATCAGTTAGTCGACGTCTCTCTCATTACCATCAGGCTGTCACCAGACGACTTGATTCAGCTACAGGGAAATGTATATTAGTAGAGGGATTAATGAAGATGATAACCTAACCTTTCCAGCTGGTAGAGTCTCACACAAACTGAATATAGACGTCTGATGGTGGCAGAAATGAAATGTATAAGACGTAATCTTTGATCTACCATCAGTTATAGCCTTTACTGAGTCGAGTTTTTTAATTATTATTAGTATTATACTCTCGCTGCCACAAGAGTATTGTACACAGCGTAGGAGAGATTATTCAACTGGATGGGCTTCATAATCACTTCGATAGTTTTACTCTGTTAGGCAGAAGAAAACGGTCATACTGATAATTTGAAGCTATCACACGTCGATTATATGGAATTTTGGAGTAGATCATGGAGGTAAAGAAGTTAATCAAAGTTCTTCTCTCCCTCACTCCAAAAGCCTTCCTTATTAACTGTATACCCACGCGTCAGGCACTGGGTAAGGGCGGGTCACTTCTTCACCAACGGAAACTGTTGTTTGTCAGGCTTGCTCTAGCCGGCCGATACAATACGTACATGATGAAGACTGTAACCCTTAAAGCTCGAAAACTTAAACAAAAAGTCGTAGAATTAGAGAGAGAGAGAGAGAGAGAGAGAGAGTCCATGGACACGAGTACAGGTATAAGGGAACAGTGGGTACAGAGACAGTGGGATGGGTGAGGGGATGACTAAAGAGAAAGGGACAGTTGCGGAAGCGGATGTGGCAGTGTGTCAGGCGAGCCAGACACACTGAATGTTATAAATTTTATCTGGAGAGAGAGAGAGAGAGAGAGAGAGAGAGAGAGAGAGAACAGTGTTTCCATTCTTTTATCATTTTGACGACAAATCCTAAGCTTCCTCAAACATTTACATTTATTTTGAAAAAAATATAAACAAGTATCATAAACAAAACTCGAGTAATAAAATGCTATTTGGAGCGTGACGAAAGCGTTCATCTTCCATTTTTTTTTTTTTTTACAAATATTGTAATACCGAAACAAGTATTTCAAAAGCAGGAACAACTGAGGCTGCCTGTCCTGTGCTCTTCATAACTCTAATTTGGTAAATTACAAGTGATGTGTTGACTAAGCCCAATTACATTTTACAGTAACATGGTATTTGTGCGGAGGCTAAATGGTTGCATAGATGCTGAGATGACGATAACCCTGTGAATTATCAGTATATGGCTAATCGTGCATTGCATAACTGATGCCGCATATACTGTGGTATGGACAGCAAGTACAATTTACAGTGATTTATTATTTGTGCATTGCCTGTTTGTTTGGACAAATGACTGGGAATTTGTGCATAACAGAATTGATTGCAATTGTCACAAAAGCTGAAAGTTGGACTACAAAATATGTGAACGATTGTGTGTGTGTATGCACCAACGCAAGACCGTGCACGTAGAGTGAGAAAAGAGTTCTGAGCAAATGTGGAAGCGTGCGTGGAAAAGTTTGAAAGAAATGAGAGTGTTCTTGATTGGAGCTATGAATGGAAGAGTAGGGAATGTGAAGGTGGGTGGAGTAGTTGATGACTCGGGTGTGCCTGCAGAAGTGAATGAGAATACCATTGCTCTAGTGGACATAAGTGCGGGGAGGGGGTTGGTGATAGCCAATACCCTCTTTATACATAAGATGATCCACAGTTATACGCGGCGAGTGATGAAAAGGTTGGGTGGTGAACTCAATGAACGGAAGGCACTGGTTAATTATGAGTTTGTGGATGAGGGAATGAGAAGGTGTGTAATAGATGCAAGAGCATACAGAGGTTGGGGGAGTGGACTTTTTGACCACCACTTGGTGATGGCGAAAGTCTAGGTTCAGATGCAATGGAGGAATAGAAGGAGGGAAGGACAAGAAGTAGTAGTCCACACAAGGAGGGTAGAAAGGTTGCAGAAGGATGGAAAGAAAGGCAGAATATAATTGAGAAGTGAAGGAGCGATTGGATAAATAAGATTTGGAGCAAAAGACAGGGGTGGAAGGTGTGTGCAAGATATTCACAAAAGAAATCTATGCAGCATGTGAGGTGGTGTGTGGGATGAAGAGAAGACGAAAGGGGGTGCAAGGAACAGCATGGTGGAATGGAGAGGTGAGACAAGCTGTGGCGCAAAAGAAGAAAGCATGTAGTGAATGGATGGAAAGCTTGGGCGTGGAGGAAGTTGAGAGACGGAAGAGAGAGTTATATGCAGTGAGGAAGAGAGAGGTGAAAAGATTAGTAAGAGAGAGTAAGAAGTAAGTGGATGAGGAATCTGGAAGGAATTTGAGTGTAAAGTGAAGGTGGTAAAGAAAGTTAGACAGTGTGATAAAGAAGGTAGTCGGAGAGTCAAAGATAAAAATGGTAGACTGCTAGTGGAGAAGGGTGAAAAAGTGAGCAGATAGAGTGAACACTTTAAGGAACTGTTAAACGTAGAGAAGAAAGTATTGGGAGTATAACTGGCTGGTGAATGGCTGGGAGAAGGTGGGGATGGGAGAAGAGAGGAAGAAGTCAGCTAGATGGAAGCAGTGAAAGCACTGAAGAAAATCAAAATGGGGATTACCCCAGGAGCTGATGGAGTATGTGGTGAAATGCTGAAGCTCGGGGGAGAGATAGTAGTAGAATGGATATGGAAGATGTGCAGATTGGCTTGGAAGGAAGGTAGAATCCTTGAGGGTCGGAAATCAGGTATACAGTAATTAATCCCTTGTACAATGGAAAAGGGGAAAAAGAAGTGTGTGGTAATCATAGAGGCATTTGTCTTCTTAGTGTAGTAGGAAAAGTATACGATAGGATACTTACTGACGGAGTTAGGGAATAAACAAAGGAATTAGTTGGTGAAGAACAGGGAGAGAAGAGGTTGCGTTGATCAGATATTCATTCTTAAGTCTTTAGTGGAAAAGTTTCTAGAAAAAGGAAAGAAGTTGTATGCGGCCTTCATGGATTTGGAGAAATCATATGACAGAGTGCATAGACAAAGAATGTGGAAAATATGAAGAATAGATGGTGTAAATGGGAGGTTGTTAAATATCGTGAAGAGTAAGTATGAGGGTGCTAAGGCTGCGGTATGGGTAGTGAAGTGAGTGAATTTTTCTATTTGAAGGTTGGGTTGAAATAAGGATGTGTCATGTGTCCATGGTTGTTCAGTCTGTATATGGATGGTGTTATAGAAGAGATATAAGATAGGGCAGTGGATGTTGGAGCATTCTGAATGAGAGAAGGCAACGTTTGGAAACTCCCTGTACTGTTGTTTGCCGATGATACTGTATTGTTAAGTGAAGACAAAGGGGAACTGCAAGACTTGGTGAATGAGTTTGTGAGAGTGTGTAAGAAACTGAATCTCAAGGTGAATGTAGGGAAGAGAAAAGGTATGGTCTTCGAGAGAAAGGAAGTCAGTGGATGTACAGTTCGGTTGGATGATGAGGAAATGGAAAATGTGAGTCATTTAAGTACTTGGGTAGTCACATGAGTAAGGATGGAAGTTTGGAGGATGAAGTGCTTGAAAGGGTACAAAAAGAAAGGCTGCTGGTTCTTTGAAAGTAGTGATAACAAACGGTGAAGTGAGCATGGAAGTAAACAAGTCGCTACGTGACAATACTGTGATACCAAAGAGTGAAAGTTCAAATGAGTTATTTGAGAGGAGCATATGGAGTTACATAGAGACAGACTGACAAATGAGGAAGTGAAAGAGCATTGTGGTGTGATGTGGATGTGAGAGAAAGCGTCAGGAGCAATACACTGAGGTGGTTTGGCCATGTGGAGAAGATGGAGAGCAAGAGACTAATGAGGTGAATGGATATGAGTGAGGTGGAAGGGAGGAGAGGGAGGGGGAGGCCAAGGATGCGATGGAGGGATGGAGTGGAGAGGTATATGAAAGAGGGAGGTGTGAGCTGCGAGCGGATAGTTAAATGGTGGGGGACCGGGCTAAATGGAGGTGATTTGTTTGTGGTCACCCCTTACGGGATTAAGGCGTTTGGCAATAGATAGTTAAATAGACAGAAACTGAGGTGTCACAAATCTTTTAATACATACCCTTGTGTTTCAGTAGTGTGATGTGACTTGATTATTACTCCTTTACTATGGGTCATAAAAGTATCGGTGCACAATATGCATGAAACATTTGGCACCATAGAACGAAGGTCACAGAAATATTAGTGTCCGACCTGCCACACGTTGGTAACCCTGATGTTGGGGGGGTGTCATATACCGCCAACCAGCAATATTATGTTTCTATAAACAGACATTGTTCATACACAATGAAACGTTGGTAAACATCGGCAGTTGTTCCAATACGTTCAGTAGGCGTCGGACCCCCTGTGTACCGATACTTTTGTGACTCATATTGCATTATCTAATTAAGTTTATTAATATTTCTTTCATCATACACTTTCTTAAGGAGTGTAAAATAGTTTAGTTATAGTCAACAAGAACATCTCATGTTTTTTTATTCCACGATACTATACCCTTTCCTGACTCGTAATTCAACAGTTTTGTTACAGTGCCAAAGAATTAAACAAAACACTATAAACTTGTAGTGGACACACAGGACCGTAGGTGCTCCACAGTCGTTTTTACACATGTATAAAAAAAATGTACGAAGGTTCAGGCCCGTATTCTCGTCGGCTAAGGAGTCTCCGTAACACCTCTTTGTTAACGAACTGGTACTCATTAATAACTTCGTTTTTGCCTCTTGTATCTGTTTAATGTCAACAAAAACTGCATATAAAACACACAAGATTATAGAAATGAAGCACAGTCAGAAATAAACCAGTAAGGAAGAAGTGTTAGTAAGCTTCCTAACCTCACGAGAATACCACCCGCTGGGATGGTGATGCTCCAAAACTATCAGAGGAAGGTCGAGGCAGTAAAACAACGAGTAATCCTATCCCTACTTTTTTTTTTTTTTTTCCGTGGCATTCTTTTGTGTACTGTGTGGCAGGTTAACAGTCAGGCCATTCTCATGACACTTTTCAGGTGCACTTACGCCACACCACAAAGGCAAGTCCTGGTGTAATACAAAGCAAAATGTAAGAGTGAAATTACATGTTTTACTGCCACAACTTTCTTCCGATGGCTTTAGGTACACATCCATCCCTACAGCTTCATGCATTTTATTAGACTTTTTTTTAGTACTTGTACTACTGATTTTTTGACTCTGTAAGGAGGCTCTATAGGTTTTTGCAAGTTTTTACCAGCCGCAGTGGCGATGCTGGTACTGTTTTCAGTTTCTCTGTATGTCTGTTTGTCTGTGTGTCTTTTAGCTTGATAACTTCGCAACCACTCAAGATATCATCATAAAATTTTACAGGTGTGTAGTAGGGATGAAAATCTCAGACGAGTTCGAAATTGGTAAAAGTAGGTCAAGGTCAAGGTTATATTCCGAGCCGCGCTAGATATGTATCGGCTTGTGGCTGGCGTGACTCCCCCTTTGGGGTGCTTTAAGTTCAGCTTCAGAGCATCATAGTAGCAAAGGCTTTGAGTAATCTGCTCCAGTTCAAGAAGTCCCTAATAAGAAAATAACATGAAGCACTGAGAAAGCACAACACCCACACCTTGTGATCATTCTATGGCCGAACTTTTGACCTATCTCTGTGACATTGATCTTTGATCAATTATTGTCAAAATAGCTACTTCATCCTTGTGTGACCTTGAACTCCACAACCAAGTCTGGTTCCAAGTGGATCAAAAGTGCTTAAGTTGACCCCACACCATTTCATCAAGTTTAATACAAACTGAATAACTTTTTTAACTAAAGACCGAAAGTTTGACACTCATGTGACCTTAAGTTTTGACCGATTGTTCTCAACTTTGAAACATTTCGCCCAAGTTGTGTAAATAGGATCAGAACTGTAAAAGTTCACCTATTCTCGCCCTATTATCTTTGACATTTGGGGGGGTAATATCTACCATGCTTGTGATCCATTGGAAAACGAAACCTTTATGTGAAAAAAAAAAAAAAAAAAGGTATCGTCTTTGCCATTTTAAAGCTAAAGGAGTAAAAAAAAAAGTCAATAAGAATAGAGCGAAATAGAAATTTTTGTCTTTTGTTCTTTAGCATGCAAGTGTTACGGTTTTGCTACTTTAAGAGATAGTTTAGGTATAGATAAAAGTGATGATTAAGGCCAGATGCTTTGAAAAAATTAATAATTACGTGTTCATGAGCTATGAAAGTTTATATTTGTTAAGGCTTATGAGTGTGTCACTGCCATCCCTATATAGTGTCTACAGACACACTACATAGGCCTGTCCTGGGGACTCCGCTTCTGGCTGTGGTAGAGGACAGATACATTCTCGAGTACGCTCTGGTTTGTTTACATCCATCATCTTATTAATATTTGGCACACTAACAACAATGCACCTTTTTCATACTTTCCTTAGAGCTTTTCTTTCTGGTTACATTTCTGGGACGATTAGCCTCAAACTTACTATGGGTATATGCAGCCCTATTATCTCAAAACACCTTTCTCGCATGTATGGTGTAGATCCTTAAATTAATTTACAGTATACCCCAGGTGGACAAAAAAACATGCGCAGAGCACCCCAAAGATGGGCGTGTAACTACGAGATGCCAAAACACCCATCCCAGTAAAGGCACCTGCGTTTTGTGCAGTTTCGAATGCCTTGAGGAAAACAGACAGGGCCGCCCTCTAGTCTGTTGTACTGTACAGTTATTAGAGAAAACGGATCTTATGGCTAACTTTGGGAAATATCATGCATTTCCCCACAAGAGTTGCTTGTTAGAATGTATTCTTGTTATTTGATTATATTCAATTTACACAGACTTTTATACAGAAAGGAATTGTTAAGGCTATATGTATCCACTCTGGATCGAAAATTATGTGGTGGCAACATAATTGCAATACCTATGTAGCAGCCAGAATATAATATTACAAACTGATCATGGTAGTGATATAGTTTATAATCCAATGGTTGTCTAAGGTTTCCCTGACGTGGGTAAAAACGGTGCCTGACCATAATATACCCATTATGCATGGGCAGATCCAGGGGTGTTGCTGCCCAGGCAACACCCCTGGTTTGTCGCACCAAGGTACAGCAGTATCCAGTACTGTGCATATGGAGCCCCTGATGCGACAAGGAGCAAATAGACCATCCCAGACAAAAATGGGTTATGATATGTTGAGGCTTTCCAAGGCCTTAACATTTATATCCAAGTGGATATTCGCCCAGAAGAACTATAACACTAAGGCGTACTTGCCATTGAAAATGAATGGCTCACACTACTTTGACAGCTGGCGGGTCTATTTAGAGGGCCATTTCAGTGTGAGAACCGGTCACTATCCACTCACGGGGTGAGCGGCGAGTATTGTAGAGTGACTGTCCCGGCTCCTGGATTTCCCTTATAGAAATTGATGAAAACATAAAAAACAATTCAGTGATCTTCCAGTGTTAGCTGTAAAAGTACATGGTCTGCAGTACATTTTGATACCATTAGCACATCACTATCTTTAAAATTGACCTGATTATATAATTTTAAAATGTTAATGATAATTTGAGTAACCCCTATTATTTCATATCATATTAAAACACCAGTGCAAAGGTTTAACTGAATATTCTACATAAGTAGCTCTGCTTGTAAGCATTGTCTCTCTGGCCATAAAAACAAAAAGAAATGATCAGCTGGTTTAAAAAAAAAAAAAAAAAAAACTTTGATGCAGTTTTCTGGCACTTTATTTTTGGTTTATTCACCTCTTGTCCGTCGGGGGGGGGGGGGGTAGAGGGACATATATGGCATACATCTATTATTGATTATTATGTCTTGTCTCCTACACAGACAATCATTGTTGATAGATGTTACTCAGTTGAGCAAGAGCAAGGGGAAGTCGATCCCTCATTATTCTGGGAAAATTATGTGCGCAGCACCTCAAAAAATCCTGGTTCCGCCCTTGATATGAATTTGACATGTTTAGCGTACCTAACATCTTTTACAGCTTTTCTCTGCTTCATTCTTCCTCCACCGCATCACCACTCTCACTCAACTATTCGGTCGCGAGTTTGTCACCTCATCCAGTGATACATTCACTTTTAGAGGTAAAGGAAGGGATGCATTTAGAGTTAAACGTGAGAAGTGCAGGTGGAAATGTGTAGCAGTGACGGTGATTGTAAGCATTAAAATGTTTATACACCGGCAAAGGAACTAGATTAGTACCTACCAGGTTTATTCATATATTTATTTATTTAATTTACTAGTTTGATCACATTTTTCAAGTTGGATATTGACCTTGGAACCTCACGAGACAAACATATCGGTATTGTGTCTACTTGTGTCAAATGTTTACTGAAACGAATGTTCCTTCATTTCTGGATAATATCTGGCGTTTGTTAGGCGAGTTTACAGTAGCAGGCTAATCGCCATGGCAATAATTGCCCTCCCGTTAAAAGCCGCTGTACAGCATACCTGATGCGCGTTGCCCAGCTACTTACCATAAAAAAGCTCATAAACTAGACCATTTTTTTTTTTTTTCTAAAATGATTAAACTGAAGGGATGCAAAAAATGTACTTGAGATGGAAGGAGATTCAGAGTTCTATGCTCACTACGACATTCCACCAGACACAAAAGTATTGTGACCAGTGTGAAACGTAATAATGGTAGAACGCTGAAGCGCCTGAATTCACCAGATGCATTCATGTTTCAGTACGTTTTTTCATCCTTTCTTTCTGCTTGTTTTCCATCCCTGCATCTTTACAATCATTTTTAGAATAAGCTAGCTATATATATATATTGTTATGAAAGGGGATTTGCCAGTTAGGTAGTCTCATTCTTCGAGATGTTTCTTGTACCGTACGTTCCGGCATCGGTACGTGTCAGAGTTGCCAGTTTGCTTGCTGTTTGTGAGTATAGTTATTTCGTAAGTCATGCTTTAATTCTTGTGCTCTTTTTCTTTATAATGCTTATGTAAGTGATTGCATGTTTAATTATGTAGTTTGCGTTCGTATGGTAAATGATTTAGGGTTATGTAATGTAAGACAACACTGGCATGTTTTGGGCTGTTTCTGAGTTGGCAACTGTTGCCCGTCGAGAGTAAACACAAAGTTTCGAGAGTAATGCAACCTTATACTGTATAAGATGGGGTAGAGATTATGAAAAGTTTAGTCGGGTGTCAGGTCAGTTTGAGTAAAGTGCTGTCGGTTTTGGTGCAGTGTCATTGTCAATGAAGATAGTATATTTTAGGTACTTGTGAAAACAGTGACTGGTTATTGAAGGTTGTATATTATTGGAACTTGAGAATATAGTGAAGAGTCAAGCATTAAGTATAATTGCTGTCAGTGAAGATTATTTTTGGCACTTGTGTAATAAGTGAAGAGTTAGCAGGCATTAAGTGTACCAGCTGTGAAGTGTTGTCAGGCATTAAGTGTAATTGCAATTAAAGTGTGTATAGCTCCAGTACTTGTGAGAACAGTGAAGAGAAGTTGGAAGGCATTCAGTGGAATTACTTGTAAAATAAAGACAGTGAACTTTTAAGGAGCCAGTGTTGTTGTTGTTGATTTTCTCCTCATTAGAGGAGACCGGGCCTTGCTGTAGCCCGGTTGGTGGTGGACGACTTGAGTGGGGTAAGGGGGAAGACAGGGCCTGGGGATTGCCCAGCACACATGCCCTGTCTCCTGGCTGAGTTTGTGGTGTGTGTGTGGGCCAGTGTTTATTTTCGCCTCAGCTGATCTTGTGTACTGCACACCTAAAGGCTGACCATAAGAAGAACATCTCACTGGGCAACGTCCTTCCTGTACTGTACTACTGCTGTTGGAGCCTGTGGCAGTGTGTGGGTGGGGACGCAACAATATATATATATATATATATATATATATATATATATATATATATATATATATACAAGCATACAAGCAAGTACACTGTTATACCCGTGGTTTTATATTTCTGTATTCCTACTTTTCTTGCTTGGAAATATTAAGAAAATTAATCTCTGGAGAAGAGTGTAGAGTGTAGCCACATTAATCATAGGTAAAGGGTACTGTGCGTGCTGCCAGTGTAAATAAAATTTTTTATGAGTCTCAGTTCAACAACATTTTTGCTTTTAGCCACCACTTCGTCTGCCAGAGATATACAATTTTCTCACAAACTGTCGATAATATTGCGAGGCGGGACAATGCTCACTTCCTGACTGAGAATAAGTCAATCGAGAAGCCTGGCACGAACTGGAGATTTATGCCTTGAAATATTTATCAGGTAAGTGCCAGCCCCGGCCAACTCCAGGTATCGTGTAAAGTATGCACAACAGGATATATCCTTTATCGAGGGGTACGACTCACGCTAACATTTTCACCTTAAGAAAACAAAGTTTCATAAAAGTTTGATGTTTAATGCTACTGTTTCACAAATATTAGTTGAAAAACATGTAAGTGTAATGCTTGTGTGCCACAAATGTCTGGGAACACTTACGTGCGTAATACTCCTTTGCCACAAATATAAGCATAACAAAACATGCAGATGAAATGCCACTGTACCACCGATATCTGATGAAGGAAACCTGAAAAAAGGAGGCCACTGTACCACTGATA
>NC_137002.1:9056240-9086240 GCF_032717465.1 Coenobita brevimanus | reverse complement strand
GTGGGCTCCTTCTGGGAGTGTTAGGTCGCCCTCCGTGGCTTTGTACTGCATTTTAATATATATATATATATATATATATATATATATATATATATATATATATATATATATATATATCAATCAATCATTTCCTGTGGCACCCTCGGGGATGCATAGGGCCTCGATGAACTCACACCACCACATCCTATCTTGTGCTAACTCCTCAAGATCTCCCCAACACTCATCTCCAGCTTCCCGTCTCATTGTCCTCACCCACGTCTCTTTTGGCCTTCCTCTACCTCTCCTACCAAGTGCCACCCACCCTGGTGTACCTTGTACTATTCCCTGTCTCCTATACACATGTCCTAGCCACTTCCATCGTGAGAATCTAACATATTCATCGATCGGCTGCACTCCCGTTATTTCTCTAATTCTACTATTTGGTATCCTTTCCCACCACTTAACTCCTAATATTCTTCTAAGTGCTTTATTTTCAAACACCAAGAATTTATTTTCCATAGTCACTGTGCTGTACCAAGACTCGTGTCCATAAATTAAGATACTCCTAACCATTACCTTATAAAGTTTGATTTTTGTATGCACAGAAAAATTGTTATTATTCCAAATATTTTTAAGCATTCCCATTGCCTGATTAGCCTTCTTTAACCTTTCCTCGAATTCAAAGTTCAAAGAACCATCCTTGGCTAAATAAGTACCTAAATATTTAAACCTATCAACTTGCTTTACAACCATACCTCCAATTACACATTCCTGCGCGTTTTCCATATTCATATTGATTATTTCAGTTTTTCCACAATTAATAACCAAATCCACCTTGCGACCTTCACTCACCAAACAGTCCAAGACTCTCTGCATTTCTTCTGGCCCATCACAAATCAAAACTATATCATCTGCATAATCTAAATCCAAAAGTTTCCTGTTCTCTCCCCAAAGTATACCTGCACCGGTTTCTGTTCCAACGCGTTTCATGATGTAATCAGTGACCAATATAAATAGTAAAGGCGATAGAACACCACCTTGAATTACTCCGGACTTGACTTCAAACGAATCAATCAGACAACCATCAACCATCACTTTACAAATGTGTCCTCATGCATGTTCATAATGACCCTCACAAACTCCTCTGGTATTCCATAATGTCTCATGATCTTCCCCATAGTCTCTCTCGAAACACTATCAAAAGCCTTTTCAAAATCAACAAAACAAAGACTTAACGGTACTCTCATTTCATTAACTTGCTGCATCAAATGCCTAACTATAAAGATCTGATCATTGCAACCACGTCCCTTTCTAAAACCAGCCTGTTCATCCCTCAAAATACCCTCAACCACCGGCTCCAACCTATTTAACAACACTCTACTGAAAACTTTCAAAGCTATCGGTGACAAAGAGATTCCCCTCCAATTACCACATTCACTCAGGTCACCCTTCTTCGGAACTTTAACAATTACACCATTCTTCCAAACTGATGGTAGTAACCCCGTCACCCATATCTTATTGAATAGCTTGGTCAAGATCATTATTAATCTATCCCCCTCCACTTTAAACATTTCCGGAAATAAACCATCCTCCCCTGGTGCCTTATTATTCTTTAACTGTTTTACTGCTTTCTCCACTTCTGTAAGCCTCAACTCTCCTGTTTCTATATTTAAATCTTCCTGAGCAGACGGTATATCCTCTTCTGGTAGTATTGGTCTATTAAGAACTGTCTCAAAATGCTCTTTCCATCTATTTTTAATATCTCCATCTTTGGTCAATAAATTTCCTTCCCTGTCTCTAACTGGTATTTCCTTGCGTTTACCTGCATTACCACTCAGTTCTCTAATCGATTCATATGCTATTCTTTGACTCTGTCCATCATTTTTGTTTATTAAGATTTCAGTCTCTGCAACCTTTTCATCCACACATCTTCTTTTATCTCTCCTAGCTAACCTTCTTACTTCTGAATTCAAACTCCAGTACGCAGCTCTTGCTAATTCAATCTCTCGTTCATCAACGCATTGCATCTCACTCCTCAATTTAGCCTCACCTCTCTTTTTTATCATATCCCACGTTTCCTCTGATATCCATTTCTTTCTCCTGAATCTATGTCTCCTTCCAATCGTACATTCAGCAGTCTCATGCAAAACTTTGTTCACATCCTCCCACATCTCATCTACACTTCTCTCCCCCTCTTCCAACGTTTCCAACACCAAAAACCTATTTCTGCATTCTAATCTAAATTCCTCCTTTTCTTCTCCTTCCCTTCTAAGCTTAACAATATCGTATCTACCAACACCAGATTTTTCCTTCTTCTGATTTTTAAGTTTAAACCTTATTTTTGCAATGCTGAGTTGATGGTCACTACCAATATCCGCTCCCCGTTTAACATGAACATCTAGCAGAGAACTTCTATGCCTCCTACTGATAGCAATGTGATCAATCTGATTTTTATATTTTCCACACGGCGACACCCAAGTTGTCTTGTGTATATTGCAGTGCTGAAAGAGTGTGCCCCCGATGACTAAGTCATTTGCTAGACTGAAGCTTCCAAACCTCACTCCGTTTTCACTCATCCTACTACCAACTCCCATCTTACCCATACATGCCTCAAATCCCTCATTTGAACAGCCCATTACTGCATTAAAGTCTCCAACGCAGATCAAAACATCATGTCTAGGTACCCTTCCTACTCCTTCTTGCAACTTTTCATAAAATGTGTCTTTCCTTTCATCGAGTGCATCATTAGTAGGTGCATAACACACAAACAGACTGATGTTGCCATGATTTGATTTAAACCGTGCGTATAACAATCGCTCATCTATAGGATCCCACTCACATAAAGCCTTATTTGCCTTACAACCCAGCAACAATCCTACTCCCTGATAATGCATTCCGTCCTGTCGGCCAGATATCAATAAAGGTATACCATCCTCCAAATCCAACTTATCGACTCCAGTTAATCTAGTTTCTGTCAGAGCACAAATATCAAGTCCGTAATTTTGAAAAACCTTCACTAACTCATCGATTTTACCGTCATGATTTAGCGTTCTCACATTCCAGTTACCAATTTTAATTGTATTTTTTGCATTAACAAAGGAATTAGATTGTAATTGAGGCAACCGTGAGATTCCTAGCACCCCCTGCCCATTTAAGGGCTGCACGGGACTGGGGGCCATTATTGTTCTTTCAGAGTCCATCAAGGTTTCTTTGGCTAACTTCCTGAACACCTCGCCATTGTGTTGCAGTCGCAGTAGGCAGCTAACTTGCCTGATTGCCCACACCCGAAAGACCCAGCTATGCTGTAGCCAGTCACGTGCCGGCATGCTTCCAAGCCATTTCACTCTCAAGGAGTTCCTCTGCCTGAGAAAGCAACCACCCCCCTGCTCCCGAGGGCTTTTGATCTGTGTAGGTAGAGGGCGATCACTCCCTCACTAGCCATATACAGTGTATAGGCTACACTCACCATATATATATATATATATATATATAAATTGTGGTAGGTGGGGGCACTCACCATCCACTCACTCGATGTAGTGCTGCTCTCGGATGTCTGCCCTCTCCTTTCCATCCTTCTTTCCTTCCATTCTCATCTGTCTTTCTTTCCTTCACTCTTTCCTTGTCCTTCTGCCTACGGGTGACTTTACACTCCCTCTTCTGTCTTTCTTTCCTTCATTCGTTCCAATTCCTTCAGCCTGTGGGTGACTGTACACTGAGTGACAAGCCAAATGGTTTCCTGTGCACCAGGAAACCATTTACTACGCTGGGTGGTAACCATATAACCAAATTTTGGCGCCTGGTGGTTTAGTGGGTAATTATTGCACTCCAATCGGATTGAGCCGGTGAGGGTTTTTATCCAAGGGATGGTTGGGGTTGATTGCTCATGTAATGCCACTCAGGGATGAGTGAAGTTGGTCACTCTCATCTTAAATGTCGGGACCAACTGCCTAGCCCCGGGCTTCTACCCTCCTTATGGGGCAATGTAGGATTGGATGATGCATGGATGGATGGATATATATATATACACACACACACAGTGGTAGATGGGGGCGCCCATCATCCACCCACTTAGTGTAGTGGTACTCTGTTTTAGGGTAGAGTGACAAGCCAAATGATTTCCTGTAAACCAGGAAAGCATTTACAACGCTGGGTGGCAACCTTATAACCAACCGACACGTTCCTTACGTGACAGCAAGTGGGTTGGCGGAGGGTTAGTGCCCCTCCCCGGAAAACAGCTAACTAAAAATACGAACAAGAAGCCTCGGACCAGGACTGACCAAAAGATGACGACTATGGACCGCACAAAGGACATGATATGGATGGCGACGTGGAATGTAAGGAGTGCAAATGATGAGGTGAAAGACAGAGAGATTGTCCAGGGGGAGGCGGTGGCTGAATCGGTAGAGAGGCGGCTTGCAGTCCTAATGGACCCAGGATCGAATCCCGGCTGGGGCAGGGAACAGTTTAAGGATTTGAATTTCCTAAAAAGCAGACTTTCCTGATCTACCAGATGACCCGCCGACATGTCGTAAAAGTACCCCCGCTAATACCAATACACCAGTCCTGTATGAGACAGCCCTAGCATGTATTCAATATGGACGGTGGGTGTTAGCGCCGAAGTGGTGACATGTGGAGGTGTAGGAGGACTACTGGGCCTTGGGATAGGTCACTGCCCCCAAGAAATTGACCCTGAGCCTTTGCCCAGAGTCGGAGACACACACACTTACACACACACACACACATACACACACACACAAAAGGTACTTGTGGGTGCGAAAGTTGATGTATGTGGATTAACTGAAACTAAATGGAAAGGAGAGTGTGTGACAGAATGGGAGTATGGATGGGGTATATGTGCAGGAGTAGGTGAGAATGAGAGGGCAAAAGAAGGAGTGTGTATTGTTGTGAGTAACAGATGGACGGAGAATGTAAGAGAGTATGGATCAGTTGGCTCAAGGATTGTGTGGGTAAGCTTGAAAGCTGGACTACGAATGTGGGCAATTGTGTGCGTGTATGCGCCACCGCAAGATCGTGCAAGCAGAGTGAGAGAAGAGTTCTGGACAAATGTGGAAGTGTGCATGGAAAAGTTTGAAAGGAATGAGTGTTTTTGATTGTTGATATGAATGGTAAAGTAGGGAATGTGAAGGTGGATGGAGTAGTTGGTGAGTAGGGTGTGCCTGCTGAGATAAATGAGAATGGCAGTGCTTTAGTGGACATTTGTGCTGGGAGGGGGTTGGTGATAGTCAATACCCTCTTCAGGCACAAAATGATCCACAGGTATACATGGCGAGTGATGAGAACGGTGGGTAGTGAACTGAATGAAAGGATGGCAATGATTGATTATGTTTGTTTAGATGAAAGGATGCAATGATGTGTAATGGATGCAAGAGCATATAGAGGTTGGGGGAGTGGACTTTCTGATCACCACTTGGTGGTGGTCAGAATCAAGGTCCAAGTAAAATGGAGAAATAGAAGAGGGGAAGAACGGGAGTAAGGAGTAGATGCAAGGAGAGTGGAAAGGTTACAAGAGGATGAGAAAAAAACAATATAAGAGAGTAGTGGAAGAACGATTGGGTAAATATGAATTGGATCAGATGGGGTGTCAGGACTCCATATTATAATAATACAACTCATAGCATGATTGACAGGTGTAGGAATCTACATTATCATAATACAATTCATAATAGATAGTGTAATAGATAGGCACACAAGTCAAGGTGTGGGAATAGGAAATATGTCAGCAAGAGTTAACCAAAGGAAATGTGTTTGTGATTTCAGTGGGAAAGGAAATGTATCTGCATTTCTGTAAGGAATGCCAGACGTGCACTATGGAACCGGAAGCTCTACATACACATTGACACACACAGCTTCTAGAACCCACAAAGTCCTCCTAGACAGGGAAGGAAGAGTTAGAGAGTCAGAAAGGGGCTAGCCATAGAACCGAGAGGTTGTGGAGAGAGGAAACGAAAAGAGGGGTCCAGTGAGAACTTAGCTAGTAAATTACGTTCCTGTGTAATATATGTACTGCTCAGACAATAAACTATGGTCAAGACCCTGTATCCATATTTTACGTCTCCTGTCTTCGACTACACGATAACTAAAACCAAATTTCAAGATTTACATATTATATGGTCAAGATATCACATATCAGGGGGACGTGGAAAGTGTGTGCAATATATTCACGGAAGAAATATGGGCAGCATGTGAGGTGGTTTGTGGGGTGAAGAGAGGACGAAAGGGGGTTTAAGGAACAGCATGGTGAAATGAAGAGGTGAGACAGGCTGTGGCACAAAAGAAGAAAGCATATATATATATATATATATATATATATATATATATATATATATATATATAGATAGATAGATATATATATATATATATATATATAGATAGATAGATAGATAGATATAGAGATATATAGATATAGATATAGATAGATATATATATATAGATATAGATAGATATATATATATATAGATATATTGATATAGAGATATATGTATGTAGAAATATATATATATATATATATATATATATATATATATATATATATATATATATATATATATATCTGTATATATATATATCTATCTATCTATATTTATATATATTGTATATATATATATATATATATATATATATATATATATATATAGATATATATATATATATATATATATATATATATATATATATATATATATATATATATATATATATATATATATATATATATATATATATATATATATATATATATATATATATATATATATATATATATATATATATATATATATATATATATATATATATATATATATATATATATATATATATATATATATATATATAAACTATATATATACTGTATGTAACCATATATATATATATATATATATATATAGATATATATATATATATATATATATATATATACAGTATATATATATATATATAGGTTGCAGAGACTGAAATCTTAATAAACAAAAATGATGGACAGAGTCAAAGAATAGCATATGAATCGATTAGAGAACTGAGTGGTAATGCAGGTAAACGCAAGGAAATACCAGTTAGAGACAGGGAAGGAAATTTATTGACCAAAGATGGAGATATTAAAAATAGATGGAAAGAGCATTTTGAGACAGTTCTTAATAGACCAATACCACCAGAAGAGGATATACCGTCTGCTCAGGAAGATTTAAATATAGAAACAGGAGAGTTGAGGCTTGCAGAAGTGGAGAAAGCAGTAAAACAGTTAAAGAATAATAAGGCACCAGGGAGGATGGTTTATTTCCGGAAATGTTTAAAGTGGAGGGGGATAGATTAATAATGATCTTGACCAAGCTATTCAATAAGATATGGGTGACGGGGTTACTACCATCAGTTTGGAAGAATGGTGTAATTGTTAAAGTTCCGAAGAAGGGAGACCTGAGTGAATGTGGTAATTGGAGGGGAATCTCTTTGTCACCGATAGCTTTGAAAGTTTTCAGTAGAGTGTTGTTAAATAGGTTGGAGCCGGTGGTTGAGGGTATTCTGAGGGATGAACAGGCTGGTTTTAGAAAGGGACGTGGTTGCAATGATCATATCTTTATAGTTAGGCATTTGATGCAGCAAGTTAATGAAATGAGAGTACCGTTAAGTCTTTGTTTTGTTGATTTTGAAAAGGCTTTTGATAGTGTTTCGAGAGAGACTATGGGGAAGATCATGAGACATTATGGAATACCAGAGGAGTTTGTGAGGGTCATTATGAACATGCATGAGGACACATTTTGTAAAGTGATGGTTGATGGTTGTCTGAGTGATTCGTTTGAAGTCAAGTCCGGAGTAATTCAAGGTGGTGTTCTATCGCCTTTACTATTTATATTGGTCATTGACTACATTATGAAACGCGTTGGAACAGAAACCGGTGCAGGTATACTTTGGGGAGAGAACAGGAAACTTTTGGATTTAGATTATGCAGATGATATAGTTTTGATTTGTGATGGGCCAGAAGAGATGCAGAGAGTGTTGGACTGTTTGGTGAGTGAAGGTCGTAAGGTGGGTTTGGTTATTAATTGTGGAAAAACTGAAATAATCAATATGAATATGGAAAATGCGCAGGAATGTGTAATTGGAGGTATGGTTGTAAAGCAAGTTGATAGGTTTAAATATTTAGGTACTTATTTAGCCAAGGATGGTTCTTTGAACTTTGAATTCGAGGAAAGGTTAAAGAAGGCTAATCAGGCAATGGGAATGCTTAAAAATATTTGGAATAATAACAATTTTTCTGTGCATACAAAAATCAAACTTTATAAGGTAATGGTTAGGAGTATCTTAATTTATGGACACGAGTCTTGGTACAGCACAGTGACTATGGAAAATAAATTCTTGGTGTTTGAAAATAAAGCACTTAGAAGAATATTAGGAGTTAAGTGGTGGGAAAGGATACCAAATAGTAGAATTAGAGAAATAACGGGAGTGCAGCCGATCGATGAATATGTTAGATTCTCACGATGGAAGTGGCTAGGACATGTGTATAGGAGACAGGGAATAGTACGAGGTACACCAGGGTGGGTGGCACTTGGTAGGAGAGGTAGAGGAAGGCCAAAAGAGACGTGGGTGAGGACAATGAGACGGGAAGCTGGAGATGAGTGTTGGGGAGATCTTGAGGAGTTAGCACAAGATAGGATGTGGTGGTGTGAGTTCATCGAGGCCCTATGCATCCCCGAGGGTGCCACAGGAAATGATTGATTGATTGATTGATATATAATGAATGGATGAGACATAGGGGCATGGAAGAAGGTGAGAGATGGAAGAGAGAGTTATATGTAGAAAGGAAGAGAGAGGCGAAAATATTAGTAAGAGTAAGAAGAGAGTGGATGAGGAATTTGGAAGGAATTTGAGTGTAAAGTGAATAGAATGTAAGAAAATGTTCTCGAAAGAGGTAAAGAGAGTTAGACAGGGTGGCAATGAGGTTAGTAGGGGAGTAAAAGATGAAAGTGGTAGATCACTAGTGGTGAAGGGAGAAAAAGTGAGCAGATGGAGAGAACACTTTAAGGAATTGTTGAACATAGAGAATGCAAGAGATGCGAGTATAAGTGGTTGGGGAATGGCTTGGAGAAGGAGGGAGGTGAGAAGACAGGAAGAAATCAGTAGGATAGAAGTTGTGGAAGCAATGAAGAAAGTCAAAATGGGGAAAGCCCCAGGAATTGATGGAGTGTGTGGGGAAAGGCTGAAGCATGGGGGAGAGATAGTAGTAGAATGGATGTGGAAGATGTGCAGTTTGGCGAGTCCCGGAGGATTGGAAGTCAGGTATAATTATTCCCTTGTACAAAGGGAAAGGGGAGAGAGAAGTGTGTGGTAATCATAGGGGCATTTATCTTCTTAGTATAATAGGAAAAGTGTATGGTAGGATACTTATTGACTGAGTTAGGGAGATAACAGAGGAATCAGTTGGAGAAGAACAGGGAGGCTTTAGGAAGGGAAGAGGTTGTGTAGATCAGATATTCATTCTTAGATCTTCAGTGGAAAAGTTTCTAGAGAAGGGAAAGAAGTTGTATGCGGCTTTCATGGATTTGGAGAAAGCATATGACAGGGTGGATAGACAAGGATTGTGGAAAGTATTAAGAATATATGGAGTAGATGGGAAGTTGTTGAGTGCTGTGAAGAGTATGTATGAGGGTGCTAAGGCTGCAGTGCATATGGATAGTGAACTGAGTGAATTTTTCTGTTTGAAGGTTGGGTTGAAACGGATGAGTCATGTCTCCATGGTTGTTCAATCTGTACATGGATGGGGTTATAAAAGAGATACAAGGTAGGGCAGTGGATGTTGGGGTGGCCCTAATGAGAGAGGGCAGTGTTTGGAAATTCCCTGTGCTGCTGTTTGCAGATGATACTATGTTGTTATGTGAAGACAAAGAGGAGCTGCAAGGCTTGGTGGATGAGTTTGAGAGAGTGTGTAAGAAACGGAATCTAAAGGTGAGGGAAGAGTAAAGTGATGTTTTCGAGAGAAGTGAAGCCAGTGAATGTACAGCGAGGTTGGATGATGAGGAAATGGAAAATGTGAGTACGTTTAAGTACTTGGGTAGTGTGATGAGTAAGGATGCAAGTTTGGAGGGTGAAGTGCTTGAAAGGGTACAACAAGGAAGAAAGGTTGCTGGTTCCTTGAAAGCAATGATAAGAAACAGGGAAGTGAGCATGGAAGTGAAAAAGTTACCACATGACAGTATTGCGATACCAACTCTAACTTATGTATGTGAAGCTTGGACGTTGTTGGAAGGACACAAGTCAAGAGTGAGAGCAGTGGAAATGAGTTATTTGAGAGGACCCCGTCGAGTCACAAGGAGAGACAGACTGACTAATGAGGATGTGAAGGAGCGTTGTGGTGTGGATGTGGATGTGATAGGAAGCGTTAGGAGAAACACACTGAGGTTGTTTGGTCATATGGAGAGGATGGAGTGTGAGAGACTGACGAGGAGAGTGTATGTGAGTGAGGTGGAAGGGGAGAGACGGAGGGGGAGGCCAAGGATGAGATGGAGGGATTGATTGGAGAGGTATATGAGGGAAGGGTGTGTGAATCGGGAGCAGGGCAGTGAAATGGCTGGGGACAGGGCAACGTGGAGGCGATTTGTTTGTGGTCACCCCGTATGGGATTAAGGCGTCTGTGTATATATATATATATATATATATATATATATATATATATATATATATATATATATATATATATATATATATAATAAATATATATATATATATATATATATATATATATATATATATATATATATATATATATATATATAATGTACTGCTAAGCTGGCTGAAGGTTGGACTGCTTTATTAATGAACGCCAGATTTTTTTTTTTTTAATGCGAGAAAGAAGGGACCAAAGGCTACGAGCCCGCAAAACAGTTCCTTCTAAGAAAAAAAAAAATACAAAAGAGAGCCAAATTCAAGATCTGGTCATTTCGAGATGCCTGGACACACTGCGTTTGAAAGACTGGAGATCATAGGAAGTACGAAATACAGACAGAGGGAGACAGTTCCAGAGTTGACCTGTTGCATAATTGAAGGAGTGGGAATAACGATTAACTCTTGCATTAGAGAGTTGGACAGAAAAAGGATGAGAGTTTGTTGCTAGATGGGTGCTACGCACTCGTCGTAAAGGTGGAGGAATGCAAGCAGACAGTTCAGAGGAGCAATGACCATGGAAGTAGCGATAGAAAAGAGATAAAGATGCAACAGTGCGGCGAAGAGACAGAGGTTGAAGGGAGCCAGTAAGAGGAGCAGAGATGATGAGACGAAATGCCTTTGACTCCACCCTATTAAGAAGAGCTGTATGTGGAGAGCCTCCCCACACGTGAGAGTTGTACTCCATACATAAAGTCAACAACTGTCCAGGGGTAAAAAAGGTACGGAGTCGGCTTAGCACACCTAATCTCTTGGAAGCAAATTTTACCAGAGATTTAATATGATCTTTCCAAGATAAATCTCGAGTGAATGAAACCCCAAGCATTTTCAAGGATGATGCAGGATTAAGCTGAATATTATTAAATGTTAATTGGTACTCCTGTGGAAGATTCTGTAGGTTGATAGGTGACATGTAGAGGTGTATGGTATGTAGGAGGACTGCTGGGTCTTGATAGCAGGCTGTGAAGCCAATGCCCAGAGTCGGACACATAAAAAAAAAAAAAACTGAGTCTTAGATGCATTAAAAACAACAAGATTATTTTTACCCCAGTCAGAGATACAATCCAGGTCAGACATTAGGAGTGCCATAGCCTCATCCCTTGATTGTTGAAGTAACTGCTGGGATGGACGTTCTGGGAACCGAATGGAAAGGTGAAGGATGGATTCATCAGCATACGAGTGGATAGGGTTAGATGTACAGCTTAGGAGATCGTTGATGAATAAAAGGAAGAGAGTTGGTGATAGGACAGAGCCCTGAGGAACACCACTGTTAATAGATCTAGGAGAAGAATGATGACCGTCTACAATAGCAGCTATAGAACGACCAGAAATTGATGAAGGCACAGATGGAAGGATAGAAATCGTAAGAAGGCAGTTTGGAAATTAAAGATTTGGGCCAGATTCGATCGAAAGCCTTTGAGATGTCAAGTGCAATGGCAAAGCTTTCGCCAAAGTCCCGAAAGGAGGATGATCAAGAGTCTGAAAGGTAGGTGAGAAGATCGCCAGTTGAGCGTCCCAGACGGAAGCCATACTGTACTGACGATCAGAAAGACGGTTGTGATAGGAAAGATGCTTTAAATTTTTTCTGTTAAGAATAGACTCAAAAACTTTTGAGACACAGGATGATAAAGCAATTGGACGATAGTTAGAGGGTTGGGAATGGTCACCCTTCTTTTGGACTGGCTGAATGAGTGCAAACTTCCAGCAAGAAGGAAAAATACAAGTTGAAAAACAAAGGCGAAAGGGTTTACCTAGGCAGGGTGTAAGCACAGAAGCACAGTTCTTGAGGACAACAGGAGGGACTCCATCAGGCCCATATGCCTTGTTACATGTAGTTCTGAGGCCAGTGATGGCAGGAAATACATTAGCTGAAGAAATTTTAATGTCAGCCATGAGGAAGTCAGAGGGGGGAAGTGATGGAGGAACAGCACCGGAATCGTCTAAGGTGGAATTGGAGAAAGTCTGAGCGAAGAGATCTGCTTTATCAGTAGAAGAAATAGCGACAGAGCCATCAGAATAGAAAAGAGATGGGAAGGATGATGAGGTAAAGTTGTTAGAAAGGTTTTTGGCAAGGTGCCAGAAGGAGCAGGAAGAATTCGAGTTGGAGAGTTGAGAGCATTTGGCACAGATGAAATTATTTTTAGCAGAGAGAACAGACTTAGCACGATTCCGGGAAGAAACATAAAAAAGATGTGATTCAGGGGTGGGTTGGCGCTGGTACCTTTTATAAGCCCTCTCCTTGTTGCGGACAGCATTAGAACAAGCGTGATTAAACCAAGGCTTTCTTGCATTAATCAAAGGATATGAGAAAGGAATGTATGCTTCCATGCACGAGAGAATAACCTCTGTAATGCGCTAGGCACACTCAGATGGCTCCCGACCGTGTAAGCAATAATAATTCCAGGGAAAATCAAAGAAGTACTGCCTGAGGGCCTCCCAGTATGCAGCTCCAAAGTGCCACAGTCGCCGTTTCTTTGGAGGGTCCACATGCTGTACCGGAGCGATAGGACAGGTTAAGGTAATAAGGTTGTGATCGGAGGAGCCCAACGGAGAGGAAAGATTAAACGTGTTGATGATAAATGTGAGGGTGTTTGGAAGGTGTCGTTTGGTGTCAGGCGAGGGGTTAGGGTGTTTCATGT
The DNA here is from genome assembly GCF_032717465.1 of Coenobita brevimanus. Classification (NCBI taxonomy): domain Eukaryota; kingdom Metazoa; phylum Arthropoda; class Malacostraca; order Decapoda; family Coenobitidae; genus Coenobita; species Coenobita brevimanus. The sequence goes on along the minus strand of NC_137002.1, from coordinate 9,072,948 downwards.
GTACCGACATACAGTACAAACTGTGGGGGTGTTTAAGTGCCAACATCACGACTGGCTATTGCTTTGTCGGAGTGCAGCGCTGCAGCGGCTACAATGGATACTCACAGCCAGTTATGTCGTGTTTGCAGCTTCAGTTCCTCTTGCTTTATGTGCGTATATTAAAGATTGAAATGAGGAACAGGCAGTGTAGATAACTTCTTTAATATGCCTCATAAAGCACTTAAGCGGAGTTCTGTTGTACGAAAGCTGTAAACTATTACAGAAGAGTCGTAAGACTAGAGACTCGTTAATTACACTTTACAATCCCTGAGCAAATTTACAATCAGCACAGATATCACGAATATTTACCTTTGTGAGGCAAGATTCTCTCTCAGGTTAATTAAATAGTCTGGTAAGAACCAGAATATTTTGAAATGATGACTTCTTATGGTACAGACATGAGCAAAAGTTCGCCGACAATCGTCTTCTGACATTGGGTCCAGCCTTCCATATTTCCCCTTCCTCCCCCCGCGATAGTGAGTATGCTTTTCCACTAAACTTTTATGTGCTTCATATTGCTGTCATAAAAATAGTTCATGACATGTAATACCTGGAGCTGTCACCACCAAGAGAGATGTGTCGGTGAACTTTTGCTGATGGCTATGCACAACCTATCCCGTATTACCATCGTATTACCATCGATTGCAGCACTTTATCCCCTTTAAGGAAGACCTCAACACTTCAAGGTTTAAATCTGGCTACCGCCATTCAGTTTGATTCGCGTAAAGGAAATATGCGTGTTATATATATATATATATATATATATATATATATATATATATATATATATATATATATATGTGTGTGTGTGTGTGTGTGTACGTTGTGTGTATATTCTGTGTGTGTGTGTGTGTGTGTCTGTGTGTGTGTGTGTACATCACAACTGGAATTATACATTCGTTATATACTTTTCGTTTCATTATTCATGCATACTGGCAAGCGACTTATCATGATGTCTGTTTACCGGAAGATTTCCATCCGATTGTAATGCATCATTTTATTTCGCAATCATGGTTTTTCGTTGGTTTTGGTATTTGCACCAAGTAATTGCACTCCTCGACCTCTTCAAGAATTTCTTTGCATATTCTGATGACGTTCTGTGGTGTATTTGGATTAAATATTAGTTTTACTCTGGTTCATCTTCAGCCCTGCTTTGAGACTTCCTCTGTTCAGGTCATTTAACATTTCTTGCAATGTCTCTGCTGTTTCTGAGATTAGGACAGTGTCATCTGCAAATCTTAAATGGTTTCGGTTTTCTCCATCTATGTTAACTCCTTTGTTTTCCCAGTCTAGCTTTTTGAAAATTCTTTCTAGGCATGCTGTAAATAATTTTGGTGACACTGTATCTCCCTGACGCACGCCTTTCTTAGTCTTAATTTTTTCAGAATTGTTATGTAATTTAACTGTAGCAGTTCCTTCTTTGTATAAGTTTTCATTCTCCTTTGCTCTTTGTTCTTACAATGAATTTATAATTGCAATGTGCCCCACTGAGTCAAAAGCATTTTCGTAATCAACAAAACCTAAGCACAGTGGTTTATTGTGTTCTGTAGTTTTCTCAGTTTGCTGGTTCATTGTGTGTAGATGATCAGTAGGCGAATACCCGTTTCGGAATCCTGCCTGTTCACGAGGTTGGTTTTCTTCCAAATTTGTTGTTATTCTGTTCGAAAGGACTTCAGTGAAGTGTTTGTAAATTACTGATTATAAGCTAATGGCTCGATAGTAAGGTCTTTTGAGTAGCCTTTTTTTTTTTTTTTTTTTTTTTTTTTTAGTAAAAGAACTATTGCATAATTTTCCTCTCTTTTTTTGTACACGGAGTAAATAAGTGGGTGAGCCTGTTTTGTACTTCTACTCCTGCATCCAACAGTAAATCTGTTACTATTCCACCTACTCCCTGAGCTTTCCCTCTTTTCATATTTTAAAGAGAAATATTTACTTCGTCAGGTGTTACCACAGGTATTTCACTTGTGTCAACTGAAAGGTTAGTTATTGGTACTACTGTCTTTGATGCATACAGTTCTTTGTGAAATTCATCATCTCTCTCCACCATCTTATCTCTGCATTCAATGACTTCACTGTTGTTGTCTCTCAGTAATGCAGTTTGTTTTCCTAATGCCATTTTACTTCGGACCTGTTTCAGACTTTTTCCTTTTTCGGTGGTTTCTTTGATCTCATCCATGTTTCTCTTTCTTTTTTCTTCTCTCTGTCTCTTGTTAATAAGGTTATTTAATTCCTCTCCTTCTGTTTCATCTTTCTTTATTTTTACTGTCATATTCTTTCTCCTTTTAGCGTGTTTGGGGGATATTTTTGAATACTTCTTGGCTTTGGTGTATTAGGTTTTCCTGCTACCTCGGCTGATTCTCTTAGCACTTTTGTTAGTCAGTCATTCAGCTCAGCAGTGTCACACTCAGCATAACTTAGAGCCTGAAATCTGTTCTTTATTTTTAACTTAAAGGCAGCTTTGTTTTCACCAACTTTTATTGGGCATATATTTTTATTTCCAGTCAGCTTCTTGAGAGAGAGAGACAGACAGACAGACAGACATAAAGTATAGGTATAAATATTGATTTCGATATAAATAGCCAATGTAAAAGCTCGATACACCAGTGCAGAGACTCAGTCCACATTCATGAAGTTTCGTACTTTATAGTCTAAAGATGATCATATTATGACAACGTTATTTTTAGGCATCTATCAAAGAAGGCAATCTGCGCAGGTCATCACCAAGCACGTCATGGCTCCTCTCATGCCGCTCACTCCATGTCCTGGCTGTTAAGCTGGCCGGCCAGCACTTACACACACCCCACACATTTTACATCTTTTGTAGCCAGTTCCCACAACCAAATGCATGCTGGTAGTTTCGCATATTTTATTGCACAACTGGTGAACAAGTATGAGAGCTTTGGTGAATATATTTTTCGCTGCACTTACCTCCAGTTGATACAGATGCACTGTGTTCAGGTATTTCCAAATAAACCGTCATGATCCTGGCTTGCTGAAATATTCACGCCTGGGAGGAGCTGATGTGAGCATTGTATTTGGAGTTGGGTCGGGATGGGGGGGGGGGGACAATGTAAAGCCGTTACTCTTTCAGGACAAGACAAATATATAATCAGAGTTGGTAATGATGCATCGAAAAACTGATGGAAGACAAAATTTCAAACATGGCTGAAATGCAAGAATATATAGACACTGAAAACAAGCAACAGGAATCAGAAATACCAGAAACAAGGAGGAGCAGTCAGAGCGGGAAACACCCTCGCCCTTCAGCTGCATTTCTGTGACCTTGACCTTCGGCCAGTTGCTCTCAAAATCGACTGCCTTCATCCTTCCCGACCCTGAAACCTTCACAAAGTTTGGTCTGCATCGGACATAATTGTTTAAAATGACCATGCCATATGACCTTGACCTTTCACCTGTTCTCACAAACCATAGGTCTAACCCTTGTCTGATCCTTAACTCATCCAACAAGTTTGATCCAAGTGAGATAAAAACTGTGTTACATATATTGGTCACACACAAATACAGTCTATCAGTTTATCTATAGCCAGACGCCTTAATCCCGTGACGGGTGCTTACAAACACATCGCCTCCATGTCGCTCTGTCCCTGCCATTACGCTGCCCTCATCCCAACTCTCACACCCCTTTCTCATACGCCTCTCCAGTCCATCTCCCCATCTCATCCTCGGCATCCCCCTCCCTCCCCCCCCCGTCCACCTCACTCACATACACTCCCCTCGTTAGTCTCTAACTCTCCATCCTCTCCACATGGTCAAATCACCTCAGTGTTTTTCTCCTAACGCTTTCTATTACATCCACATCCACTCCACAACGCTCCTTCAAATCTTGTTTGCCAGTCTGTCTCTCCATGTCACTGCACATGCTCCTTTCAGATAACTCATTTCCACTGCTCTTACTCATGACTTTTGTCCTCTTCCTTTCATACATTAGGGTTGATATCACAGTACTATCATGCAGCGACTTTTTTATTTCCATGCTCACTTCCCTGTTTCTTATCATTGCTTTCAAAGAACCAGCAATCTTTCTCCCTTGTTGTACCCTTTCAAGCACTTCATCCTCTAAACTTCAGTCCTCAATCATCACACTACCCAAGTACTTAAATGAACTCACATTTTCCATTTCTTCACCCTCCAGCCTCACTGTACATTCAGTGACTTCATTTCTCTCGAAGACCGTAACTCTGCTCTCCCCTACATTCACATTTAGATTCCGTTTCTTGCACACTCTCCCAAACTCATCCACCAAGCCTTGTAGTTCCCCTTCGTCTTCACTTAACAATACTGTATTATCTGCGAACAACAGAACAGAAAGTTTCCAAACGTTGCTTTCTCTCATTAGGGCCGCTTCAACATCCATTGCTCTGCCTTGTATCGCTTTTATAATTCCATCCGTATACAGATTGAACAACCATAGGGACATGACACATCCCTGTTTCAATCCAACACTCAGATAGAAAGTTCACTTAGTTCACCATCTCCACGCACTGCAGCCCAATTGCCCTCATGCATACATACTCTTCACGTCATTCAGCAGCTTCCCATTTACTCCACATATTCTTAATATTTTCCACATTCCTTGTCTGTCCACTCAACCTTATGCTTTCTCCTTATCCATGAAGGCTGCATACAGAGTCTGTCCCTTCTCTAGAAACTTTTCCACTCAACGCCTTAGAATGAATATCCGATCTACACAACCTCTTCCCTTCCTCAAACTGCCTGTTCTTCTCCATCTAGTTCCTCTGTCATTTCCCTAACTCTGGCAATAAGTATCCTGCCATACACTTTTCCTATTACACTGTGAAGCCAAATGCCCCTTTTCCTTTGTACAAGGAAATAATTGTACCTGACTTCCAATCCTCCGGGGGAGGAACCCCTAGGACAGTGGTTCCCAAACTTTTCCGTTCTGTGGCTCCGTCAGGACAATATACCGTAAGCTGCGTGGCCTCGTCTACATCTTCATTTGAATAAGCAAAGCAGCTTCCCAATAATGTGCACGTTTGATATAGCCTAAAATTTTAACATATCCGGTAATTAAACATGGAATGCATTGTATGCACGTCAATGAATGCTCTTAGAGTGAACTGACTACTACAGTAGTGCTAATACTGATTTTTTTTTTTCTTTTTTTTTGCTTCAAGGTGGGTTTTCATTTGCTTCAAAACAGTAAGGGCACAGAAGAGATCCACATGGTATTGGTTATACTCAAATATATTAAACAACAAAAACACGAAGAGGCAGTTTAAGAGAGCTGTAGTCAAAAGATAATGGTAGAACACGTTGCTATTCTCTGACTCCACTAAAGTGGCCTAAAATTAACATATCTCCATTTTTGAGTACTGAACTGTAGCATGAAATTCACATTAGACTGGTGCTAATCAAGAAGAAGTGCTGTTAAAAGATATAAAGCCTTTGTATCGTCTTGTTCATCTCTTCAGTATTAAATACCAGAATCTGCTGCAAGTCACAAAGAAATTGTATATAAACGATGGAGAACCGTAGTGTTGTCTTATCCTGCCACTGAGCTGTAACAAGTGGCAACATTAGAATATGCTTCAAGTCACAAGTCACAATCAGGGTCTTGGCCTTAATGTGTAACTGCGGTCATGGGAAAGACGCCACAAAGGAACAATAGTCAGCTTCTTGTTTTCAGATTCCAGTGAAATTTTGCAGTTCATCTCTTCAGCAGTGTAGCGTATTTAATTCCTTATTCCCACCGTCACCGATTGAGTTTGTGAGAGATTTTGTCAACACGAGTGAAGAGACGCAGGCCAGTATTTTCGTAGCTTGAAGAAGGTCCCTATCACCTCTTCCCTAGCGATTTTTTTTGGTTGTGGGTGGTTAATATCCTTCGGTACGTCATTTAGGCAGAGTATGACGATTTTAGAAGGATTTATATAGCACAGAAGAGGACAATAAGGTGTAATGCGCAAAATAAATCGCTTACGAAAAGATTTTAGGGAGCATCCTGAACCGATGAGAATGCGGACCTCTGCCTTTATTAACCCCTTCAGCACGATAATAGATAATGGCAGCCTTTTCAGAGATGCTATAATGTTACCTTAATAAATACCTTTAATCTGACACTAAAAATAATTGTCTAGATATGACCTAATGAAAATAAAACCACGCCATTGACTTCATGTGGTTGATTCTCCTCTCTCTCTCTCTCTCTCTCTCTCTCTCTCTCACTCCTAAATGAATAAAGCCCTCACAGAACGTCAAGAATAAAATTAAAAGTAATAATATTCTATCTGTCTATGTATCTATCTATTGCCAGACGCCTTAATTCCGTAAGGGGTGGCCACAAACAAATCGCCTCCATGTCGCCCTGTCCCCCGCCATTTCACTGCCCTGCTCCCAGTTCACACACCCCTCTCTCATATACCTCTCCATCCCATCCCTCCATTTCATCCTTGGCCTCCCCCTCCCTCTCCCCCCTCCACCTCACAAAAATAATAATAATAATAATAATAATAATAAAAATAAACAGAATGAAATAAAAGGAGGGTATTTTTGCAATGAGAAGGTTAGCCACTGGTCCTGGTGTTATGAGTGGAATTCTGTTTATCTGTCTATAGCCAGACGCCATAATTCCGTAAGGGTTGGCTGTTTGTCTTTGAGTTAGTTATTTTACGGGGAGGGGCACTAACCCTCCACCAATCCACTTATTGACACGTAGGGAACACGTATGGGTTGTTTATATGGTTTCCACCCAACGCTGTAAATGATTTCCTGACTTACAGGAAACAATTTGGCTTGTCACTCAGTGTATTGCCACATGAAAAGGAAGGAGAGAAATAAAAAGTAACTGGAAAGATAGGAGAAATAGGAAGAGAGGAGGGCAGACATAGGAAAACAATGATAAATGTGAAAGAAGAACTAGGCAAAACTACATCAAGTGAGTGGATGAAAATTTGTACCATCTGATATGGCCTTTGCAGAATTATGACGGATGATCGGAATGTTACTGTAACGTCATATTTTGTGTGTTGACTAATTTCAGCGTTTTACACGCTGAGTAATTTGATATTTGCATGACTATTGATTTTTACCCGTCCCCGCTCTGGAGGGGCTCGGAGACGGGTATTGTTTTCACTCGGTTTGTCTGTCTGTCTGTCTGTTTGTTAACTTTACACGAAAACTACTAATGAGATTTTGACTAAACTACAAGGACGATGGGCTATGATCCGATCATCTGATCAAATTTTGGGCCAAACTGGGCAAAGACCCAGACTGTAGGTCCAAAAAATGTAAAAATACGGGGACGGGTAATAATCGCTTTTTCGCCATAGCTCCTTTCAGATTCGTTACATCATTATAAAGCCAAAACCTGTGCATCTTTTATATCTGCGTCCCCCCAGTTAGCGGTAAGGGGGTCATGTGGGTTGGGCCTAAAATTTCCAATGAGCATAAAATCGTCCATTTTCACCCGATTTATTCCAAATTTGATATGTGACATCTTTGACTAGATATCCTTTTGTGTTTATACGTCAGGACAAAAATGACTGCCGGGGACGGGTTTGCTGTGTTTTGGCACCGTTTCTTGTTTACTATTACTTTTGTTTTTTTCAGTTTTGCTTGCCTTTATTTTTTTTTTCCATATACATTTCGATCAAGTTAATTCTCATACCATATTTAGGGCCCAAGATTCTGTGCATTTCTATTATGGTACATTCACACACGCTAATCACAGGGATTCCCATCTGACAAGCTAAAATAATATAGATTTTAACATACTGTACTTCAATTTCGCTGATGGTATTTCAATTTGTTCACATTTCACAGACGTAAATTCGATCCTACTTCGCATTCGTGAGTTTGTTCAACTGTTGTACACAGTACTGCCTTGAACAGTACTGGCCATTAGATCATTTCAGCCTTGTCACAACACCCGGCATTAGATCACTTCAGTATTGTCACAACGCTGGGCATTGTAGTATATTATTTCAGTGTTGTCACAACACTCAGCATTATATTATTGTTGTAAGCTGAACCATTCCATAAAGTTTAGTCTACATTAGATATAAATTACATAAGATGACTGTCATGTTACTTTGACCTTTGACCTGGAAGCAATAGATCGCTGTCTTTGGTAATCTCAACTCATCCACCAAGTTTGATCTAAATCAGAGCAAAATTCTTTTAGTTATTTCATTCACACACGGACATATGGGTTGATATTTAACCTGACCGTATGACCTTAAACATCTGACTGGTTGCTTTCAAAATTGAGTCCTATTGTTCTTCTGTGACTATTAACCAAATCTCAAAGTTTGGTGTAAGTCGGTTAAATCCTGTTGAAGTTGACCTTAACCTTAGACCTAGTAATCTAAAATGAATTGATAATAAAAGAATTAATATACAGAGCCTACTTCTTGGCCGACCCTCAACCCCTCCACGACGTTTTGCCAAAATTGGACTAAAACTGTGTGAGTAGTTTGTTAATTATTCACAAGGGTTGAACTTTGACCTTGCCCTGTGATGTTGACCTTTGACTGAGTGTTCTCAACTTTACCCATTATCATTTCCTAAAGTTTGGTCGAAAGTAGATAAAAACTTTAAGCTGATTTTGTTTAGTTAGTGTTTGACCCAGCCCTGCGACCTTGACCTTTGACATATTGCTCTAAAAAAAAAAAAGAAAAAAAAAAGTAGGTTTCCTCATGCATTACCTCTCAGCACTTCCAACAACTTTGGCTATGAATGGGAAGAATGATAAAAATACCATATGACTGAGAGGGCTAACTGATTGGTTCTTGACACACATGACCACAGCCACATGGCGAGAAGGCAATCAGCCGTTCCTACACCTCACCACCACTTGCCTGACGCCATTACTTGCCACAGTACCGATGTTATGGTGGCGTCTATTACTGTTGTTTTCACTCAGCAAGAAATCATCACGGTCCTTCACGAAGTTCAGCAGTTCTGCCGTATTTGACGAATTTTCATAGACTTTAGTGGTGACGGACTTTATAGCACATTTTTAGAGCGAGCTTAGCAGTCTCTTGGGCCGTATTTTAATGCTTTCTGTAGCTTCAGTTGTGTATAAGTCTTCCTTTTCATAGGTTATCCCCAGTCATTCATGTCACAGCCAAAGCAGACTAAATTTTGAAGTAAAAATATACTACCAAATAAAATTATTTTTGATAGTAAATCACTTCCATGGAAACATACGTATCATAAAAGTTAAAGACCTTTATGCACTTGGTCCTTCTGGATTGTGTTTGGGGACCGTTGTAATGTTATCTTAGGTGATTTTGCACTGAGTGACAAACCAAACTGTAACCAAGGAACTATGCTGGTTGGTAACCATATTACCAAATTCCGTGTGGTGGGTGGGTTAAGGTGCTCCAACCAGCCAGACCCAGTAAGGGTTTACATCCGAAGGATAACTGGGATTTATTGCTCACATAATGTCATTCAGGGTAGAGGGAGGCTGGTCATCCGCACGTTAAATGTCGGAACTTACAAGACCAGTCCAGATCCCCACGCTCTTGATGAGGCAGCAAAAAAGTACTATATGATGGATGGAAGGATGGATGGTCGTGACGCTGTTTTTGGCAGTTACATTGGCACCGAGAGGGAGACTTACAACTGACGTGTCCCGAAACTAATTATTGGCATTGCACTTTGTACGCATCCACTCCCATTGCTCTCGTAAAAATCAATGCTTCAGTTCACCATTTTGTCGCCATGCACACACGTCTTTGCTTATTTATACTGAGCTGACTGTATTCAATTGGCCTAAATATCATTGGACCTTTCCACATTTTGCCGCCATGGACACGTTATTACTTTTACTCAGGCAAAAAGCAGGTGATTTTATTTACCTGAACTAGCCAGGTGTATTACTACTTCGTGGACAGAATTACTTAGCAGGCACAAGACAGGTATCTTTGTTACGGTATTCCTTAATCCCTTCAAAATGCTGACGTTAATTTTAGTTTACTGTTGCTGCACACAAGGGATGTTAGCGAGATGAGGAGAGCCACCTGGCAGTGAATGGGTTAATGAAGGTCAATTGTGTCCCTTACAAAATTATCCCAAGATGACAAAAATATAATACAAATGATGTCCTCGGGCTGCAGGAGTTAATATTTGTGTTCTTTTACTGTCCTGTTATTTTAGCAATGTGTTAACCTCTCACGGTAGGGACAACTCTTGCATTCTATTCCAGCCAATGCCAGACGATTTTACTAAGTTGAGAGTGAGTCTTAGGAGCCTGGGTGTTAATTTCTACTCCAGTAAGTTCACCTGGAATGACCCCGGTGTAGACGTATGTTAGAGGCTTCAGTGTAATTATATTCCAATGTGTATTTCGCTGGGTGTCCACATCACTAGTTTTTCCATCTTTTGCAAAACAAGAAATTCTCAGCTAAATTGGTTCATGTATATATATTTGTAGGAAGAAACATTTTGTTTTATCACTAAACTAAGATTATAGTTTCAACATTTTGGCAACATCAACAGCATCACTTCATTCCAACTTCTCATAGTATTCACACACATTTTCTTTGGGTCAAAAATAGCAGAAAAATCACTGTGCCTCAAAAGAATAAATAAGGTAGAAGAGTACCTGTATTTGTAGCCTACCACAAAAACTCAGTACACCAAAGCTAACTCCAAGCATCACAAGAAACTTAACAAGCTGAATTTGACAGCAAACTTAACGTGCGATGACAAACAAACTATTCCATTACGAGGACGTTACTGTAAACATCAGCCTAATATACATAGAGTATTTTTAGACTGATAGAAGATTAATTTACCAGTTATTAATTCCAGGTAAATGAATCATAATGGAAATGATCACAGTCAATAGATTAATTATGTAAATATCATAAACATCAATTCATGGAGAGTATATTACTGGCGATTAAGGTAATTACAGGAGTGAAGTAATTAAGTTAATGGAGTGCTAATCACGCCCAGCAGTTCAGACTAAGCATTACTGTATAAACAAGGCAGACGGATTACGCCACCGCAAGCTGGACTCCACACTGCTAACGCTGTCAACATGTGTGTCAGTGATGTATTGAATACTGTGCCTGCGGTGTACAGCGTTTTATATATAATTATAGTACTATGTATATAACAAAACCAACAGCAAAATCGGATTCAAGTCAAGCAGTGTCTGTGCGACTCATATTTGCAAAGGCATCAGTCAGTTCACAGGGGATGCGGAGGCGTTAATATGAACATAAAAGCCAGACCACCCGGTGACGCCACCAGGATGTCCACACAAGTAAGAAAAATATTATTATGCCAAACATACGTCCCGCAGCGCCACGACACGGCACCTTCCCAGTCACTGAATTTCCTTTTTTTTTTTTTTTTTTTTTTTTTTTTTTTTGTAATACTCTTGGAACGTCCGCGATTGTTACATTATTTTTCAACATTATAAAAAGTGGTATTTAGGCAAAACCTCCAGTTTCATCAATGATATCATACAGTTATATGATATTAAGTACTAAGGACAGACCTGTTATTCGTTGGATTTCCTTCCTGAATAGGCTTGTTTAATTTTTGTCACCTCTTGTAGATGTCCTATAGTTCCGTGCATGAAGCCACTCCCGCCTCCAAATTCGTGACATATAGAACACATTTGTTTAATTTCACTCATGTAGTCAGTATGTTTTTTTTTTTTTTTTTTTTTTTTTTTAACTAGGCTTAGCCAAAACATTTCAGCTGGAGGTTCGTAGATATAGCCGTCATTACCATTTTTCAAGGAGAATCTCCTAATAAGAATAAATCAGTTTGAAGAATATATATATATATATATATATATATATATATATATATATATATATACATACAATAATCCTTATTCTTCAACAACCCATGCCAGCAACAATGAGCACATTTGTTACCTATCTCCTTTCACCTCAGGACGTCTTCGTATTTCAGTCTTCCCCTTTTCGGATGATACCGTTCATCTTAAGATATACACTTTCTGAATGTCTTGATGTCTCGAGCTTACTTTCGTTATTCTTAAGCAACTTCATTTAAAAAGCTCTTTCAATAAGAGGTGGTAATGAGGCCAATGTATGCCCTTCCAGCTCGAAAGATTCTTCCACCCTGAATCAAATCATTATGGCAAAACCATCAGAATGAAATAAAAAGGTGTTAGTACTGAAGGCGATCAAGACTGCAGGGGTAACACAAAGCCTTTAGTACCTGTCATTACTATAGAGACTTCCTTAAATTGAATAAAATCCTTGGGTACCAGCAACAATTGCCATATTCGGTCGGTCTAGCCTGGCAGACCCCTTAACCACGGGCGAGCAACCTCATCTGTCGAACCGTCTTATAGGTACAGTAGGCTACTGTGCACGCACCGTGCAAGGATTCAGCGTCTCCTTGTGGTAGACAGCATCTCACCAGGATCGTACCAGGGTCCTTCCCATAGAGAGGTACAAATAATATGAGAGGGCTTGGCGCCCGGGTGGATGCCACATCTGCTCCACTCAGTGCACAGCACCATCTCGTATAGGCTTCTCATCAGCGCCACAACAACAAGTTGCCCTGCAAAATAATTAATTATATTTGCATTTGTTACGACCTTTTCACAACAATAACAGCAACAATAAAAATAAAAACAGCAATAATAATAATAATAATAATAATAATAATAACAACAACAATAATAATAATAATAATAATAATAATAATAATAATAATAATAATACAAACAGTAAGAAAGAGCACTGACGAAGTGCAGCTCCCAACCGGTCTGACTCAAATATTTGACTTTGCCTTGTGAACTTGGCCTTCGACACATTACCCTTAAAGCCAAATTGCTTTACTTGTGCCATCTCCTGAACTCCTTCACCAGTTGAGTGTATTTTCCCAGTGACCATAATATTTGACCTATTCTTGTCACCTTTCGACCTTTGGTTGATTGTTCTCAGAATCGTATTTCTTTATATTTGCTCTAACCTGAACCCTTCTACATCATTTCCACTACGTCGGATAAAAAACTATTGTCGATAGACATAGCCGAGGTGTTAATTAGATAGATTATAGGTGAATCGTAGATGTATCGTAGATCGCAGCAGCCACCAGTGTTGATAGCGCAGCCCTTGTAGATAATCGTAGCTCAGGAAGTGTAGATTAACGAGGGTAGCTATTGATAAAATCGTGAGGCGTAAGATGGCTCTTTGTGGGGTAGGTGCCGCCCTGTCTCACTGGCCTTTCTATCTTGTAACGTGGGTGAGGTGAGTTATAGGCACTCTTGGGTTACCAAGTGTATTGTACACAGTTATATCGAAATGTGGTTGACAGCGTACCGTAACATGATAGCAAGCTTCCTAGCTACCCTGTCTCCTGCCTTCTGCCCTCGATCGTACTCTCGGCTCTCTCACTATGTCCTCCGAAATATGAGAATATATACGGCTCGGTGGGGATGTAGAGTCTGGTAGATTTCCACGGGTAGTTTCCATGACGTCAGGTGACTGGCTCAAGTTGGCTTAACTGCTCGTGTCATGAAATTCTTGTATCCTCTGATCTAAAAAGAGATTGTTTAAGATACATCATGTGTCCTGACATTCTTAATGGTCTGAGGCAACAGGATTGTTGATATACATCATGTGGATTGACATTCCTAGTGAGAAGCTGTGTATGTGTCCAGCAGACACTACATCCTGTACATTTTGATATGTGATATATACTGTTGCCTCTAATCATTATATAAATATAACTATTACATATGACATATTAATGTTTGTATACTATTTAAGTTTACGTCGTCAGGTGACCTTGGCCAGTGGTATATTGTTAAAAAAAAAAATGGTCATCCTCTTGGGTGATCCTCAACTCATATCCGACAAGTTTATTCAAATTCGATCACTACTTTTTTTTTACGTTATTTTCACACACACACACATACACACACACACACACACACACACACACACACACACACACACACACACACACACACACACACGGACTGAATTTAACTATGCCGTGTGACCTTAGCGACTGATTTCTTTGTATTAAGTCCCGTCGTTCTTGTTTAACATTTAACCCTTCTACCAAGTTGAGTTTAAATTAGATCAAAACTTTGAGTTTTCATTTTCTTGTGACCTTCGTCTTTGACCTTTCCCTGTAAGTTTGACCTTTGATTGATGTTCTCAAAATCGAATCCTTTTATTCTTGCCTTTTCTTCAACTCTTCCACAGACTTTGGTTTAAATCAAATAAAAACCATAAGTTGGCCCAGCTCTGTGGCCTTGATTTTTGAACTTTAGCTCTAAAAAAAAAAAATAATAAGATTACACCATTCCTGACCCTGTCATTCCACAAAGTTTGGTTAAGGGCAAAACAAAACTGTTTGAGTCGTTTTGTTAAGGTGGACACACACGGGTTGAACTCTGCCCGTGCTCCGTGATCTTGGCCTTTGACTGGGTGTTCACAAAACTGCATCACTTCATTCTTGCCCTGTCGCCAAACATTACCCCAAATTTGATCTAAATTTGATTAAAAAGTCAAATTTGTTTGGTCAGGTTTTGACTTAGTTCCTGCAGCCTTGTCCTTTGACCTATTGTTATAGAAAAAGAAAAAGAAAAAAGAAAGGAAGGAAGGCTTACATATTTACTGAACACTTCCAAGTATGGTTAAAAAGGAATTAAACAATTTTGAGTTATTTTAACACACACACACACACACACACACACACACACACACACACACACACACACACACACACACACACACACACACACACACACACACACACACACCAGTCAAAATATAACACCCGCTCTCGTTGTGCACAAGCCCAGATATAATCATCATCATCATCATCATCATCATCATAATGATGATAAAACTTCCCATGTCCCTATGGGAAGTTTCTTGTTTTTACCATTATTATTATTAGTATTAGTATTACTTATTTTAAATTTGTGATATTTCAAAGGTTATTTGGCCTAGAGCCTTCAAACTTGGTCAACTTAGTTGGACAGCTGTCCGCTTCTTTTGGCCAAATATGGTGGCAGTCCATCAGCTGGATCTCTGGACATTATCCGGAACACAGACAATAGGGTCAGCCACGCTATCTCAAGAACCGCTTAATGTAGGAAGTTGAAATATTTACAGCAATATTGCCTTAAGGTGGACACAGTGCAGAAAGGAGTATGATTCCAATCATTTGATTATTTTCTGAGATCACCTGCGGTATAAAATTGGGACTTTTCCAGATATTCCTGGTGTCACCTAATTTTCCATGGATTAAAGCTAGAGCCGAGAAACTTGGTGACTTTTGACTGTGATGACCTCAGGTGACAAGCACAAGATCAATGACCCTGACTTTGCCTGGGGTAGAAAACTGGGACTTTTCTGGATATTGTAGATGTAACCTTATTTTCCTCGAAGGACTAAAACTAGAACCACCAAGTTTGGTGGACGTATAGACAGTGATGACTTAAGGTGACATGCACACGATCAGTGACCTTGACCTCAAGGTTCCTTTATAGCTCAACTTCTAATAGGCAATGACTGTGGGGAGTGTTTCTTTATCAAAATTTTCGTTGGACAGTTTTACAGTGTTCTGGTTATCACAGTAAACTTCCAGTTATCTGGCATAATTCTTCCAACCCTACGCTGGTTATCATAGAATGCCGGACATTGCATAATAACCCCCACCCTTTGGCTCAACGTTCGGTATCGAGCCGGTTAATGTTATTATCCATCTCGACCCTCTATCCAATAAGCTTTCCCCATGAGTAAAGAAATGGCTGGGGTAACCAGCTGAAATTATAATGATATATAGCAGGGACATGGTCGGGGTGCAGTGCTTGAGGTGGACCCAATCGGCTGGTTATTCTCCGGGATCACATATGGTCCAAAAATTCAGACTACCCTGGGAGAACAGAATGTGACCTAATTTCCCATGGAGGTAAGCTAGAGCCACCAAACTTCATGAACTTACAGATCTTGACCACCTAAGATCACATGGACAAGAGAGATAACCTTGACCTCAAGGACAAGATCACACAGACTTTCAAAATTGACCCCTTTATAACTTGGCTTCTATTGGGGCTGCAGACAAAATAAAATTTGTTTCAGAATCCTTAAAGCTTCCTCTCTAAGGCACTTTCGTTGATTTTTTTAATATTAATTTTTATTCAACCGATTTTGACATTTTTGCAGGTCACTTTCCACAAAAAATTGCCAATTTTCCATGTTATGAGGCTTAAATCATGTACACATTGATGCAAAAGGTTGAAATTTTGCACGTTTACATCCATATGTGTCTTTAAAGCCTGCAAAAAATTCAGTGACCTTGATCTTGGGTAAAAGTAATTTCCAAGGTCAAAGTGTTGCTATTTTCAAAAAGCTATACTTGTATCTCGGAAACTGTTGGTGCTAGAAACAATATAAAAAGTGTTCCAGAATCTTGAAATCAACGCCTATGCCAAACATCAATATTTCTTCAGCCGATTTGAGGCCCCTTATTGGTGGCACCTGCAGTATATTGGTTAATATGGTACAAAGTAGTATTTTACAGAGAGAAGAGAACATTTGGACTGACTCATACATTTGGCATTTCTGCTTCAGTTTGCACAATGTGGATGTCCTTATATATGTTTGTGAGGCTGGGGAGTTATCAAAATTGTTCTTGGACAGTATTACAGTGTTCTAGTTAT
>NC_137002.1:9018740-9053740 GCF_032717465.1 Coenobita brevimanus | reverse complement strand
GGTTAGCAATTACTGAACAGACAATACAGAGACAACTTCAAGATTAGCCCTCTCACTATGAATATGAAGTCTTATATTTTTTCTTGGTATTTCCAGGTCATATTATTCAGTGTGTGTGTGTGTGTGTGTGTGTGTGTGTGTGTGTGTGTGTGTGTGTGTGTGTGTGTGTGTGTGTGTGTGTGAATCATGAGATGCATGGTATATATATTATGGGTGGTGCGAGCTGATTTTGCTGTTAATATTCTTCTTGGAGAAATTTTTGAATTAAGCCACTGGTACGTCCATACAGGCCAAACAACTGCACCCATTTTCCAGTGTATTATCCCACCCTGCCCCGCCACTCACCCCCACCCCCACCCATCCCACCCACCCTGCCCCGCCACTCACCATCACCCTCACCCATCCCACCCACCCTGCCCCGCCACTCACCCCCACCCCCACCCATCCCACCCACCCTGCCCCGCCACTCACCATCACCCCCACCCATCCCACCCACCCTGCCCAAGTCCATACCAGCCAATTTACACTTCGCATTTTTGCGAAGTGTACTCGTATTATCCCGACACCCATCAACCAGCACACTCCCTGTCTAGCCTGCTATGAGTATTCCACGCACTTTTTTGTACCCCCATCCCCCGCACAAATTCCCTCCTACAATTCCCATCTTCACAAGGGGTGCACCTCCTGCCCATCCATATCAGCCACTACCATCCCTGGCCATCCCACTCATCACATTCTCTCTTTTCTGCACACCTCACCAATTTCATGTTGAATTATCTTTGACCAGCATCTTACTTCCCCACCAACAGCACAGATCTTCACAGTGTATCTCTCCCAAAGCATGGCCTACCATCGAGCACCATCCTGGCCCCGCCGACCCCCTCTCCCCCACTCACCTCATCCGTTTATGCTCTGATGTTATTCATACGCCAACATTGACGGTCTCTAACACTCACATTCTCATGGTACACTTCTGTCCACGTGCCTCATCACCCACTGTCATCCTCCCAAGCATTTCTCACACGTGTCCGTCCACTCCACCAACCCTGAAAGAGCACAACCAACACACAGTATCCCTCTACATAGACTGGCTAGACGCAACAGTGGATCAGTAAATCCTAAAGTTCATTAAACCTGATGCTTGACATTCATCATAATTTACAAACCACGGTTCATTATATACATACGTATGCCAGTTTGTTAGTGACAACGATACCGCAAGCGTTCACATACTGTTATTAATGACTGAAATTTTTAAATCTATTAAATTTCAATAGAGTAAAACAATAATATCTTTCTTTGTTTACTGTTTGTCATGTAGACGGTAAATCGGTCAATCCCTACCCTTGTAGCGACCCTCGTTCAGTACACGAGGAGATTATTTGACTGACTTAAAGAGCTCTCTACTGTAAATCTGAAAATCGGTAAATTAATTTTCGTTGTAAATGGGCCTGGTTTGTTGTATCTAAAAAGAACAAAATCATAGCACCAATTTGAGTAATTTTAGCAAACGCTTCCACACACACCTTAAAACAATCTGTATGATCTACATCAGCCTGATGGACGGAAAGGAACTAAAAGGACCTGAAAGATCTGAAAGCTAAAATCGTAAAGCTCGTTGCACTGACATGGGCTGATGTAATGGACAAGAAAAGACGGAAAAAAAAAATGGATAGGCCTAATTGACCCGATTGGGTCAGAATGGACCACTGGATCTGAAGGGACCTGATATGACCCTATTAGTCTTGAACTGACCACATTAGACCGTAGAGGATGCGATGGGTTTTACTGGACCAGAAGTGACATTGATGTTCTTGATGAATTTAGTTGGTCCAAGATGGGCCTAATTTATGACCGGCCTAGAAATCTCAGTGTCACTGACCTACCAAGGTACCCAGGTTAAAATTAGCACAAACAAGAAACAGTGCCAAGGCACAGCAAACCCGTCCCCGGCAGTCATTTTAGCGCTGACGTATAAACACAACAGGATATCTAGTCAGAGATGTCACATGTCAAATTTGGAGTAATTTGGATGAAAATTGACGATTTTATGCCCATTTGAAATTTTAGGCCCGATCCACCTGACACTGACCCCCCTACTGCTAACTGGGAGGTGACCCCCCTGATGTAATAAGGCATGCGATAGGATGCAGGTTTGAAAGATGCACCTTTAGGTTTTGGTTTCAAGCCGATATGACGAGTTTGAGAGGAGTTATGGGGATTTTTTTTTTTTTTTTTTTGGGGGGGGGCGACAGCCTGTGCCAGTTTAGACCAAAATTTAATCAGGTGATCACAAAGTCATAGCCCATCATCCCAGTAGTTTTAGTCAAAATAGCACCAGTAGTCTGTGCGTAAAGTTGTTAACAGACAGACAGACAGACAGACAAACAAGCAGACAAACCAAGAGAAAACAATATCCGTCCCTGAGCCCTTTCGGGGGCGGGGACGGGTATTTAAAAGCCAAAAAGCATTTGACCATACGGCACACCAAACCTATAACCGGCGACGCATAAAAAGCCCACTTTGATCATTTTGGCCTTATATGTTTATCTCCCCCCCACCATGTTTAAATTTCCCCTGGGGGGGGATATTCCCCACTGGGGAAGCCAGGCTCTAGTGTGGCTGTGGCCGGCGGCTGCATTATTACAGAGGCTGGAGGGGAGAGGGTTAAGTCGCTCTGCCTGGGGGTAAAGGCGATCTCACAGCCCTGTTCTGCACACACTCAGTACACTGATGGTTTCTGGGTTAATGTTGCCACCACCTGATGATATTTTGAGTATGGAGGACTTGTTGAAATGACGGGGTTAATGAATTAATCAGACCCACCCCTGCAGCTGGCTATGTCTGTTCTAACCTGAATTTCGATTTGAGATAGGAGGTGTAAAATATAAAATGCGCCATCGGGCTTAATGGATTAAATATTGCTATATTGGTTACGCCTTTTTTATAATATTCTTGCCATTCTTTGAATGATTTTATTTAAGTTATTGTATACAGATTTCATTGTTTCCTTCTCTACGTAGTCTTTTCGCATTACAGTGTCCGTGTTAGTAGCAACAGATTTTAAAAAAATCCTCACCTTATCAAAGCAGTTATTCCTTCGCAGTGACTACGTCTTTTTCATTTTAATCACTCTACCACCAGACGATTTTATTCAGCTTAAGAAGGATTATCGCCTCCAATCGTAGTCGTCTACCCTGAGCCGAAGACCAGCTTCTGGAGACAACATGAATTTACTGAAAATTATATAGGAGTGTTGAAGCTGTTAACTTGTACATGGTATTTGTTTTATAGCAGGCTACCGTCAGTCCATTTTATTTATGTTACGTAGGACGTGTAAACAAGCGCTTAGCGGCTGGATAGGGCCGCTAAGCTCTTGCCCCCAAGACATGCACTGACGTGTTCCGACATAGCAGGCATGCCCATGCGAAATTCAGCTCATTCCACCCAGCGGTATGACCTATGGAGGGTTCCCAATGTCTCGCGAAAAATCGGGCACAAAAGGGCTCGCATGCAATTTTACACCATTGTTGTCAGGTCGTCGTTCGGCGTCTTCTATGGCACGTCGAAATGCGAGGGGGTCAAACACACAGACAACGCTTAATCGCATGGTATTATTGATGTCCGTCCTGTGTTGTCCGAACACGCTTCTCGTCAGTTTCAAGCATAGTATAAACCAGGATATAAACAGTGGATCAGCAGAACAGATATGTTGCAGTTCACCATGATTCCACGTTCACTTTCTGGGCATTTTCCATTACCATACCCCAGCAGCACAGATGGTCGTGCAGGAAAGTCGTAATATTGAAGGCAAGATTGAAATATAAGTCTAAACCTTCCAGTTCGTTATATCGCCTCAGATATATATATATATATATATATATATATATATATATATATATATATATATATATATATATACACACACACACAGTATGTCACTATATATATGTAAAGCACCCTTTGTTCGATTAGCTGATGCTATATTCACGAAATGTATGAAGCTTGCAGGGGACAATATTGCGGACTTGTAGCCTTTGGTTCAATCTTCCTTACATTAAAGAAAAAAAAATCGGTGCACGAATAGAATATGCTGATACTCAGCATCCTTTCTGTAGCACTTTTTCTAGACCAGCATCATCTAGTGTGAATCTTTGTTATAACTTATCCATGCAGATGAGAAGATGGCAATTATAGACCAAGTAAATAAAGTGATAACAAATATAATACACAAAGGTACCATCATACATAAGGGGTAAAAGGCTTAAGAGACATCGTTAACACCTCTCCATATGGGATTTATTTTGCATATTATACCTTGATATTCCCCAGTATGCTATTTATGCCTGTTTGCTCCAGACATACTCGTAATATACAACAGTAATACAGAAGCAGAATGGTAAGGTGAAACAAGCATAATATATCGCTGACTAATTTACCAGTTCAACACTTCCATCGAGATAAAGTACACTAAATAAGGCCATGCTCAGAGTTTGGGCATAATCGCCGTGTTCTTGTACAGGACGCTTCGTATTGGTAAATTTGACGTACCAGCCTCATCATTCTCCTGCATGTTGATTTTAACCCTTAAAAAAAAAACGCGGATTTTGCATCAGTAACATAAATGAGGATGTATATACTCTCCCAGGTTCCCATGGTTAACTCTCAGCTGAATAAACTCATCTGACTACGTGTGTGTGGATGAGCGAATGAGAAGACAAGTGTTGGATGCAAGAGTGTGGAGAGGGTGGGGGAATGGAGTCTCGGACCATCACTTAGTGATGGCCAAGGTAAAGCTGCAAAGAAAATGGTTGAAGAGACGAAAGGGAAGACAGGAGGAAGCAGCTCCTGTGAGAAGAGTGGAGAAATTGCAAGATAGTGAGAAAATGGCAGAGTATAAGAGCTTAGTGGAAGAAAGATTGGGAAGGTATGAGTTAGAGCAGATGGAAGGGGTGGAAGACGTATGTAAGATATTCACGCAAGAGATAGGCGCAGCGTGTGAGGTGGTTTGTGGAGTGAGAAGGAGATACAGGGGTGTGCAAGGGACAGCATGGTGAAATGATGAGGTGAAACGAGCTGTGGAACAAAAGAAGAAGGCATATAGTGAATGGTTAGCGAGTAGAGGTAGGGGAGAAGATGAGAGAGAGAAGAGAGAGGTATATGTGAGCAGGAGAAGGGAGGTGAAAAGACTGGTGAAGGAGAGTAAGAAGAAAGTGGATGAAGAATTTGGGAGGAATCTGAGTGTGAAATGGAGGGAATGTAAGAAATTGTTTTGGAAGGAGGTAAAGAAAGTAAGGCAGTGTGACAGGGGAAATAGTAGGGGAGTGAATGATAGGAATAATAGATTGTTGGTGGAGAAGAGAGAGAAATTGAGATGGAAGGAGCACTTTGAGGATTTGTTGAATGTAGAGAGTGAGAGCAGTGCGAGTATAAGTGGTTGGGGAATGGCTGGGAGAAGAAGAGATGAGAGGAGGGAGGAAGAGATCAGTAGGGCGGAAGTAGTGGAAGCAATGAAGAAGATCAAGATGGGAAATGCCTAGGAATTGATGGAGTGTATGATGAAATGCTGCGGTATGGGGGTGAGATTGTTGAGGAGTGGATATGGAAGTTGTGTAGATTGGCTTGGGAAGAGGGAAGGGTTCCAGAGGACTGGAAATCAGGTATAATTGTTCCTTTATACAAAGGAAAAGGGGAGAGAGAAGTATGTGGTAACCATTGGGGTATTTGCCTTCTTAGTGTGACTGGAAATATATATGGTAGAATACTTATTGATAGGGTTTGGCATATGACAGAGGAGCTAGTTGGAGAAGAACAAGGGGGATTTAGGAAGGGAAAAGGGTGTGTAGATCAGATATTTGTTCTAAGATGTTTAGTGGAGAAGTATCTAGAGAAGGGAGAGAAAGTGTATGCTGCCTTCATGGACTTGGAGAAAGCTTATGACAGAATAGACAGGCAAGGTATGTGGAAGGTATTAAGAATATATGGAGTGGAGGGGAAATTGTTGAGTGCTGTGAAGAGTATGTACGAAGGAGCAAGGGCTACGGTGCGAGTGGATGGTGAGCTGAGTGAGTTCTTTTATCTCAGTGTGGGACTGAAACAGGGTTGTGTGATGTCTCCAGGGCTGTTTAATATATACATGGATGGGGTTGTAAAGGAGGTGCAAGGTAGGGCAATGGATGTGGGGGTGGCCCTAATGAATGAGGGTGACATTTGGAAGATTCCGGTGTTGCTGTTTGCTGATGATACAGTATTGTTAAGATGAATGGGAGTTGCAAGGTTTGGTGAATGACTTTGGGACAGTGTATAGGAAGATGAATCTGAAAGTTAATGTAAACAAGAGTAAAGTTATGGTGTTTGAGAGGAATGAAGTCACAGAATGTACAGTGAGGTTGGATGGTGAGGATATTGAGAATGTGAGTGCATTCAAGTACTTGGGTAGTGTGATGAGTAAAGATGGAACGTTGGGGGATGAAGTGCGTGAAAGGGTACAGCAGGGAAGGAAGGTTGTTGGTTCACAGAAAGCAGTGATGAGAAATAGGGAGGTGAGTATGGAAGTTAAGATGTCACTGCATGATAGTATTGTGATCCCTACCCTGACGTATGGAAGCGAGGCGTGGACCTTGCAAGAGGGGAACAAGTCAAGAGGGAGAGCAGTGGAAATGAGTTATTTGAGAGGAGCATGTGAAGTGACATGGAGGGACAGGTTGACGAATGAAGAAGTGAAGGAACGTTGTGGGGTAGATGTGGATGTGGTTGAGAAGATTAGGAGAAGTACACTGAGGTGGTTTGGACATGTGAAGAGAACGGAGAATGAAAGACTGACTAAGAGGGTGTATGTAGGTGAGGTGGAGGGAGGGAGAGGGAGGGTAGACCGAGGATGAGGTGGAGGGATGGAGTTGAGAGGTATATGAGGGAGGGGGGAGTGAGTTGGGGGGGAGGGTAGTCAAATGGTGGGTGACAGAGCGACTTGGAGGCGTTTTGTCTGCGGCCACCCTTTGCGGGATTAGGGCGTCGGGCTATAAATAGATAGATAGATAGATTGTGTGGGATAGAATACTAGAGTGATCTTGACTCTGTGGAGGTAGATGCTGACATTAACATTCTTAGGCATCTGCCGTAGGGTACAGTTGAATAAAATTGTACAGCACCAGCTGTCATATAATACTAGACTTGTCCCAATAACGAGAAGGTTATGGCTCGAGAACTAGGGCTTCGAGCTGTCGACGCAAAGCGTCGCTTGGTATGCCTCCGCCAAGCCTTGCACACGGACTCGCCACATAGCGTCCATGACAGTGTTCATTGTGGGCTGAAATGAGACAGCTTAATCGACCCTTTATGACGTTGAGCTTTGCCGGCTCTTCAGCACTCCTTCGTGACTATTCTTATACTTGTGTTAATCAACTTTTACAACTCATCACTCGAGGTGGGGAGATGGAAATTTTCGGCCACGGTTGCGTAAAAGGGGTATAGTGAACTGTGATTAATGTAAAAGTAAAGTGAGGTGTGGAGGTTGATGTTTTGAATATGAAAATATCTGAAAGTTCGTAAAGGTTTGATTTTCTCAGGCATCACCGGCGGCGTGTGAGTGTATAAAGATTAAAACAATACAGCAAAGGACCGTAGTAATTACAGGAATTCTTGATAAATAAAAGCAAAAAAATAATATTAATAATAATTTCTTCTCCAGGTGCTTCATAATTTCAGCAACATTTTCTTTTTCTTTTTGTCTGTGTGAGGTGGGATTTAGCACGTTATGTAGTTCAGGTATACAGAGGAAAGGAGAATAAGAAATGTACCTTTAGAAAGTGAGAACGAAATGGTTAATAAAGGAAACGGATGAAGTTTGAAGGGGATGGGCAGGTGGGGGGAGTTGGTGAGAGGTGGATGTGTCATGGGAGGAGGGTGCATTACTGAGTGGTGACAGAAATGCCTGCAAATCCTGTTGTCAAGGCCACCCCTCACAACACGCAGTGCTAAGCAGGAAACTGACAGAAACACAGCGAGACTAGCTGGCAGGGAGTGTAATGGTGAGGTGGGAGGAGGCAGAGTAAAGACAAGGTGGAAGAAATAATTAGGAAAACATGAGAGAGGGTTATGTGTTATAGAAGGGTGCAGGTATATTATTTTCTGGGGATGTTTAGTTAGAACCAAGAGAGGTAAAATTATTGATATACACAAGACTGCAGCATCAGCCTATACTGCACATCAGTTTGACACCTTCAGTCAGAGAACTTCGTATTTATATTACTCTTGCCATTCCAGACGACGTCATTCAGGATAGCGGAGAATTTACAAACGATGGGTGTGCTACACGTATAATAAATCAGCCTCTCCACTATGGGGTTCTCCTAAGTAGAACTAAATAGCCTGACGACGGCAAAGAGTAAGTGAAAAGATGTCCGGAAGAGAAAGGCTTGAAAAAGAGATGGGTCAGCAGAGTGACAACAGGTCGCCGGGGTGGAGAGGATTCGAGTGTTTTGCCTAGCATGCAGCCCAGAGATTCCCAGATCAATTCCTGGATCAACCACGACATTTAGATATTTCGTTTTCCTGTCCCCTTGTACTTGGAAATACAGATTGTCACCATGTGAAAAGGCAGATGCATGTCATGTCCAAGAGAAATTGTTGTTTTCTTGACAGACTAGTGCACGGTCTTGACTGCCCCCTACTCTTAAGTGCTGCCCATGCACGTTAGGTGAAGCCGGATACTTGTCCCCTCCCCCCCTCCTAGTTCACTTCCTAATCATCTGATCCTCCCTTTGCCCCCTCTTTCCCTCCGATTTAGGTAAGCCGAACATGATGCCCTGCACACTGCGCAGTCATCCCTCTCAACTGCTTTGATATCTCTGGTAGTTGTAGGTTACAAACATCAGGCCTCACGAAGGTCTGCTCTTTATGCCATCGATCCCTCCTTCAACCTCGACAGTGCTTTTCATGGTTTTAGTGCATCTTGTAGTGGTAGGTGGTGGCGACCATCATCCACTCACTTCATGTAGTGCTGCCTACCTCTTCCTTAGCCTTTATCATTCTTTTTCTGTGCCTGCCCTCCTTTCTTCCTATTCCTCCAATCTTTCCTGTCACTTCTTATTACTTTTCTTTCCTTTACAGGTGGCTTTACATTGAGTGACAAGCCAAATGGTTTCCTGTAAGCCAAGAAACCATTTACAACGCTGGGTGGTAACCATGTAACCAAACCATACGTGCTTGCTACGTGTCAACAAGTGGGTTGGTGGAGGGTTAGTGCCCCTCCCTGTAAAACAAATAACTCAAAGTCAAATGGCCACCTCTTACAGGATTATGGCGTCTGACAATAGATAGATAGATAGATAGATTGCCATGTTAATTGTGGGACTCTGTTGAAACAGTCTTGCTTTGGCCCACAGCATCAATCACCTGTATTGTTCTCTGTTAATGGCATTCCCTTCCCTCCCCTTCTTTGGATTATGTAAACAAATTAATATTGGTGGCCAGCATCTTCACATGTCATTGCCTCTGTCTTTTTCTCGTTTCCAACTAAAATATTCCTTCTTTCTGTGTTCAGCTCTCACACAGCAGGAGCAGATTCCGTTAAATCCTTCCTCCGGGACTCGCCCCATTTCTGCCGTAGAACTAAAACTCGCCCTTTTCAGAAGCCACACATATCCTACGTAACACACAAACTCCAGTGCTCTAGCCAAAGCTCCTTTTAGACTGTGGGCTTGGACTACTTCTCAGTCTTGAATCACAGTCTGTCCAGTACATCTACAAATTGTTCCCTCAGCAAAACAAACAACACACCATGCGAAAGTCCAGGCTAGCCTGTAAGGCGTACTTTTCAGGTCTTGACCAAACTGTTGTAGTGCTTCACCTTGATACGGGTACGAATACACAATCTGACCCTATAAATATTACTCTGGCGTTTGGCCCCATATCTGCATTCCAGAACCTTTACCATTGATGTGCAATTCCCACCGTCACTAACTCAAGAGTTGCCACTGATCGTCAGCTAGTTCAATATGGAAGTCGGTCTACTCATGCAGAGACCACAGAAGTCGAATATCTTTAAAAATCTCTCCCGTGATAGTTATTGATATACCGTACGTAAGCTCTTCATGATATTATTATGTAGTTGTTATACTGATTTCCTAGATATGCTTTAATGCGATAAATGCAGGAAAACGTTACTATAGAAGCCTTGAAAACACACCGGGTGTGACAGCATTCATCACATATTTACAAGTCTCTAGCTTCACTTTTTGTTTGAAACCCATATAATTTAGTTTTCTAAACGAACAATGCTTCATCTCCAAAATGCTGAAGAAAATCTGCACAGTTTTTCATATGAAAACCGTACAATGTTTAAGGCCGAAAACGTGCAGAGACGAGACCGCCGGCCGAAATCCGACGTTGCCGAGGGCTCCAAAATACCGTACAAAAAGTCAACACAACACGCCGGTGGTGTACCCTGAACATGGTATTCCTCTAGACTTCAGGAAAAACTTCAGTCTAGGCACTGTCCATTTTTCTGTGCAACGGTTTTCCATGATCTTTGTACAGCAGGTCCACCGGGGCAGCAGACACACGAGAGTTTGTTATCGTTTGTGATCGTATCGTACGATATTCAGCCGTGTCGAGCTAATAATTCTTAACGGATAATCGTTACATGTTTCTCAGAACATATTTATTTTTGTTTTGATGGACAAATACATGAAATGGATGTAAAATAAAGTTCATCGATATTTAAGGAAGGAAAGAATAGTAACTGTCCCAAAACCGAGATGGTAGACTCAGCACACCAATTTTTGATTCTATTTGAATATATTACAGCCTCTCTTCCCTGTAGCAGTGAGTAAAATAATGTTGTTATAGTTTTTCCCTTCCTTTTAGTGACACAGGGCACACAAAATGAACGGGGTTTAGCTGACTGACTTTGATGTCGAAAATTAAATAATCTGTTGAATAGTGGCAGTTGTTCCACAGTTAGTGCTTCTCTTTTCTCATGGCAACTGGCTTGGAAGGTCCATAGTCGATCACTTAAAGACCCACACCTTACTGCGCAACACACCATTATCCCAACCGTTCTGTTCTGACAGTAACTTAAACTTTGGTTAGTGGGCTTCCCATGAAACCGTGCCATCAAAATCCATTCACTAGACATCAGCACATGTCTGCTCTAGATCATCCTTCACTTCCCTTAACCTATCATGCACCTCTGTGACCTCTTGCAATAGTGCCGAGTGTGTTCAGGCGGGAGTGAGTCATGGGTGCCTTAGTGTTGATACTGATAGCAATAATAAATTCATGGCCGAAACAACTCTGGTAGTCTCTTCCAGGTAACATCAGGCGCTTACAATTAGTTGAGGGTGAGCATAGGAGACTGAGAGTGTTTATATTTTCTGATGATCTTGTGTGGTACCTGTCGTAGTTTATCATTCTCGTCACCTCTCGCTTCCTGCAGCTGTCCTTGTTTTTACTTGCAAATGCACACTTTCAATGTCAGTTCGGCAGCTGTTGTTTTGGGTCATTGCGCTATTGCTTCCACTCTTCTTGTTTGGATCGGTTCATTTGCCTTTTCTTCTTTTCGTTTTCATCCTTTTCTTTTCCTTTTTTTTTCTTTTCATTTCTTCATTTTCTTTTCATTTCTTCCTTTTCTTTTCTTCCTTTTCTATTCTTTTCTTCCTCTTCTTTTCTTCCTTTTCTTCTTTTTTCTTCCCTTTCTTCGGTTTCTTTCCTTACATTTCTTTTCCGTTTCTTTCCTTACATTTCTTTTCTTCCTTTTCTTTCTTATCTTCCTTTCCTTTTTCTTCTTTTTCTTCCGTTTCTTTTCTTGTTTTCTTCCTTTTCTTTTCCTTTTCTTCCGTTTCTTTTTATCTTTTTTTTTTTTTCCTTTTCTTTTCTTCCATGTCTTTTCTTTTGTTTCTGATTTTCTTGTGTCTGGTCTTTTTAATATTGCTTTTACTCTTCTTGTTTTGTTTTCCTAATGTTGTTTCCTCTCTTGTTTCTGCTCTTCATGGTTTGTTTTTGTCTTGTTTCTGTTCTAGTTATTTTTGCCTTTGTTTCGGTTCTTGTTATATCTCATCAACGTGTTATATTATTCCTCTTCTTGTTTGCCTTTTTCTTCCCATTCTTGTGGTTTCTGGTCTCCTTCACTCGTCTGCCTTTCTCTTTGCGTTGTTGTGATATTAACGATTGTCGGATATAGATGTCACGGATTCAGTTTTTCAAAATGTTGTGTAGCGGTAGTGTTACATTTTGAAAGTTGGAGTCACAGGCAAGCCTACTTCCGGTTTAATCCTAATCTCACACAACCAAACCAAACCTGACCTAACCTAACCCAACCTGACCTAACCTAACCCAACCGAACCCAACCCAACCTAGCCCAATACAACCCAACCCAACCTAACCTAACCTAACCTAATCTAACATAACCTGACCTGACCTAACCTGACCTAACCTAACCTAACAACCCAACGCAACCTAACCTGACCTAACCTAACCCAACGCAACCTAACCTGACCTAACCTAACCTAACTCAACGCAACCTAACCTGACCTAACCTAACCTAACCCAACGCAACCTAACCTGACCTAACCTAACCTAACCCAACGCAACCTAACCTGACCTAACCCAACGCAACCTAACCTAACCTAACCTCCTAACCCAACCCAACCCAACCCGACCCGACCCAACTCAATGCCTCTTCCATATAACATTTCGAAAAACTGAATCCATTAAATCTAAATCCGGCTGTTCGCAAAATCACACCGCCATTGTCTGTGATGTTGCCTTGATTTGTTCACATAGTTTCCTTTTTAAAGTAGTTCACGAGTTTGTGGATGTGATAGCAAGCGTTAGGAGAAACACTGAGGTGATTTGGCCACATGGAGAGGATGGAGAACGAGAGACTGACGAGGAGTGTTTTTTTTTTATGCGAGGAAGAAGGAACCAAAGGCCGTGGGCCTACTATTATTGTTCCTACCAGGAGAAAAACAAAATACAAGAGAGAGCCAAATTCAAGATCCAATCATTTCGAGATGCCTGGACACACTGCGTTTGAAAGACTGGAGACAATAGGGAGCAGGAAATACAGACAGGGAGACAATTCCAGAGCTGACCTGTTGCTTGAATGAAGGACTGGGAGTAACGGTTAACTCTTGCATTAGAGAGTTGGACAGAAAAGGGATGAGAGTTTGCTGCTAGACGGGTGCTATGCGCCCATCATAGAGGTGGAGGAATGCATGCAGACAGTTCAGAGGAGCAGTGACCATTGAAGTAGC
This sequence comes from Coenobita brevimanus, assembly GCF_032717465.1. Classification (NCBI taxonomy): domain Eukaryota; kingdom Metazoa; phylum Arthropoda; class Malacostraca; order Decapoda; family Coenobitidae; genus Coenobita; species Coenobita brevimanus. The sequence continues at coordinate 9,040,484 of NC_137002.1, read as the reverse complement.
GATAGAAAAGAGATAAAGATGCAGCAGTGTGGTGATGAGACAGAGGTCGAAGGGAGTCGGTAAGAGGAGGAGAGTTAATGAGACGAAATGCCTTTGACTCCACCCTATTGAGATGAGCTGTATGTGGGGAGCCTCCCCACACATGAGAGTTGTACTCCACGTAGGGGCGAATAAAACCCCTGTATAGAGTCAACAATTGTGCAGGGGTAAAGAAGGATCGGAATCGGCTTAGCACATCTAATCTCTTGGAAGCAGACTTTACAAGAGATGTAGTATGATATTTCCAAGATAAGTCCCGAGTAAATGAAACCCCAAGCATGTTCAAGGATGATTCAGGATTAACTTGAATATTATTAAACGTTAGTGGGTATCCCTGTGGAAGATTTTGTCAGGTTGATAGGTGTAAAAACTGAGTCTTTGATGCATTAAAAACAACCAGATTATTTTTACCCCAGTCAAAGATACGAGCCAAGTCAGATATTAGGTGTGCCGTAGCCTCATCCCTTGTTTGTTGAAGTAAATGCTGAGATGGACGTTGCAGGAACCGAATGGAAAGTTGAAGGGTGGAGTCAACAGCGTATGAGTGAGTAGGGTTAGATGTACAGCTTAGAAGGTCATTGATGAATAAAAAGAAGAGTTGGTGATAGGACAGAGCCCTGAGGAACGATGTCCGTCTACAACACCGGCTATAGAATGACCAGAAAGGAAGCTAGAGATGAAGGCACAGATAGAAGGATAGAAACCGTAAGAGAGCAGTTTGGAAATTAAAGATTTATGCCAGACTCGACCGATAGCCTTAGAGATGTCAAGTGCAATGGCAAAGCTTTCGCCAAAGTCCCGAAAGGAGGATGACCAAGAGTCTGAAAGGTAAGTGAGAAGATCGCCAGTGGAGCGTCCCTGACGGAACCCATACTGACGATCAGAAAGAAGATTGTGATGAGAAAGATGCCTTAATATTTTTCTGTTAAGAATTGACTCAAAAACTTCTGAGATACAGGATGTTAAAGCAATTGGACGATAGTTAGAGGGTTGGGAATGGTCACCCTTCTTTGGGACTGGCTGAATGAGAGCAAACTTCCAGCAAGAAGGAAAGGTACAAATTGACAGACAAAGGCAAAAGAGTTTGCTTAGGCAGGGTGTAAGCACAGAAGCACAGTTCTTGAGAACAACAAGAGGGACTCCATCAAGCCCATATGCCTTATTAGTACTGAGGCCAGTGATGGCAGAAAATACATCAGCTGAAGAAATTTTAACGTCAGCCATGAGGAAGTCAGAGGGGGGAAGTGATGGAGGAACAGCACCGGAATCGTCTAAGGGGGAATTGGAGGAGAAAGTCAGAGCGAAGAGGTCTGCTTTATCAGTAGAAGAAATAGCTACAGAGGCATCAGAGTAGAAAAGAGTAGGGAAGGATGATGAGGTAAAGTTGTTAGAAAGGTTTTTGGCAAGGTGCCAGAAGGAGCGGGAAGAATTCGAGTTTGAGAGTTGAGAGCATTTAGTACGGACGAAATTATTTTTAGCAGAGCGAAGAACAGACTTAGCACGATTCCGGGCAGAAACATAAACAAGATGTGATTTAGGGGTGAGTTGGCTCTGGTACCTTTTATAGGCCCTCTCCTTGTTGTGGACAGCATTAGAACAAGCGTGATTAAACCAAGGCTTCCTTGCATTAGTCAAAGGAAATGAGAAAGGAATGTATGCTTCCATGCCTGAGAGAATAACCTCCGTAATGCGCAAGGCACACTCAGATGGCTCCCGGCCATGGAATCAATAATCATTCTGTGGAAAATCAAAGTATAAGAGTGGTGGAGGGAGGTGGAGGCCAAGGGTGTGATGGAGGGATGGAGTGGAGAGGTATATGAGAGAGGGAGGTGTGAGCTAGGAGCAGGGCAGTGAAATGGTGGGGACAGGGCGACATGGAGGCGATTTGTTTGTGGCCACCTCTCACGGGATTAAGGCGTCTGGCAATAGATAGATAGACGAGTTTATTAGAAGGAAAAAATCTTCATTAACCCCCATATAAACGGAAAGTCTCCCCAAATGTGAATGAAATCGTTTGTTGTTAAAAAATCAAAAATGATAACTCGAACCACTTCCGGTCTATTTCACGCCGGTTAAGGAAGCTCCCTAACACCTCTTCCATACTGATTTATTTTTCGATACTACTGGCTAATAACGTTTTGTACGTTATTAATGCAGAGTAAGGTGATATTATAATGATTTAAGTAACATAGAAGAAGACAGCAAGGTGTAATAAGCAGTGAAAATAAATAAAAACGTCAATAAAAGATGTCATTGCAAAAGCCAGTAAGCTGTGAGATGGTGGTACGCCTGAGTCCAGTGACGTCTTTTCATTTAGTTTCTTGCTGACACCACTTTATTAAGCCGGGCAGAGCAGCTTACGTGTGAAGAGGCAAGACGCTGGCTTCGTGTGGTAGAAACGGTAACCGATACACACAGTACCACAACCCTCTGCTTTATCAGTGGGAAAACACTCTATAATTTTGTTACTGCTCCTTTCAGAAATAACAGTATTTTAATGTTATTTAAACCAGAGGGGAAACTCCCTCGTGCAGTGGCATCGAGATGATTGGGCGGCTCACTTTCCAGATATACAATCGCCCCTCAGCTCCCTCCCAGTACCCCGACAGGAGGATAGCAGGCTGCAGGAACTGGGCCACTTCCACCGGCAGTCCACCAGAGTCACGGTCAGATGAGCCTTTCTATGTATCGTCTGACGATCATATTAAGCTTTGAAATGGCATCTTGCAGGGTTGGCAACAAAGTGGGTAACCCGGTTTTACCCACCCGGGTTTTTTCAGTAAATCCCACTTGAAAAATCCCACTATTTTACCCACTTTACTGTTTTTTTTCAACCACAACCAGCTGTGCGAGGCATATTTCTGATCTCTGAAATAAACAAGAAATTTTGCACTCAGTGTCTTCATTCTTACTAATACCCTGGTCACACTTTTCTACCAAATTAGTGTAAACATGACCTGTGCTTAAACTTGGGTTAAAAAATCCTAATACGGGAGTATATAGCTTGAATTCAAGGTAAATTTCCTTGGTTTTCATCTGGTGAATACAAACTTTACAGCCAGCACTACCCGTCTCTAATTTTGAAAGTTTTAAAATTAAGAGTAAAATTGTTTTTGATAGATATGGTTTTTAGTTTTATTTAAGGAGTGGGGTAAATTTGTTATATAACAGTAATCATTACTGGAGTTAACTTATACTATATGTTGTCTCATATCATTACCGAATATCAATAATTCTATAGAAATATAAACGTTGCTTTGTTTAAAATAGATGTATTTTGTAGGCTTAGATATTTGGTTACCAAAAGCTATTATTACTGTTAAGATAATGCGTGAAATCACTTATGCAACAGATTTTTCAATAATAATTATTTACAAGATTGAGAAATGCATGTATATAATTACCAAGAAAAAAGGAGAGTAGCAAGGCAAATGACTCCTCCTCCTACTATTGTGTAATATGGACTGATCTTTGCCAGCTCATGGGTTGTGCAGTGCTCTCAAGCCTCTTATGTTGAAGCATGTTTTGCTGTGTAGCAGGCAGCCCAAGGATAACTGCCAAACAGGTCAAAACATAATTGTGTTCATTTCCCTCATTCAAATAACTGTGTGAAAAATAAGATTATGTTGGGCTATTCATAATTATGTATAGCGGAAACATTATTTTATTTAAATTTAAGGTAAATTTTAAAGAACCCACTTTTGCCCGGTATTTGGGGGGTATTTTGTGAAAATCGAAAAAAAAAACAGGTAGGTTGGGCTTTTTCAAAAAAAGTGGGTTTTTTGCCAACCCTGGCATCTTGACATGTAAAACTGGAGAAAAATCTTGAGTAACAGTGTCAGTATAAACCTTTATATATGCATATATACAGTATATCTCATTAGCCGTTTGAGTGTCCACTGCAGGACCGGCCTATCCCGACCGAAGTGGGGACGATACAGCCAATGTATCTCTACCAAGTGGCTTAGGCTGTCTGGTAGAGATTGTATGTAGAGTGAGAAGTGCTTGTAAGTGTAATTGTAGTGTTGGAGTGGATTTGGATGTGTGTGTAGTCTGTGAACCAAGTGTAATCGGCCGGCGCAAGCCGACTGGGTGCAAGCATACTTTATAGTATGCGACACTGGTTCAACTACAGCACCCCTTGTGTCTGCCAAATAGTACGTGGCCAGAAGAACGCTCCCAAAGTTTATTACCCTGGCTTATATATATATATATATATATATATATATATATATATATATATATATATATATATATATATATATATATATATATATATATAAAGTACAGTACGTATAGTGGTAGCAGCAGACGATTTACTGGGCATAGTAGTGTGGTGTGGTGGTGTACAGGTCAGTAAGGCACAGGTGTTGTTAGGTTGGGTCAGGGATCAATACAGTACGTTCTCACCTTATAACTAATTCACTGAGCTGGGCAGCGGCGTCAACCTAACACCGACAACCGTATTATCGTCACCTTCGATCCTCTTCCTCATACTTGTGCACGGCTGGTTAATGCGCTGCAGTTTGCTATTAGCGCTCACCACTACGATTTCAGAATGCATTTAAGCAACACACGTGATGATATTAAGGGTTAAAATGTTAAACAGTCGCTAGCACAACACTGCCACGACTACGAGAGTAAGACCCCGTATTTCTGTGAGTGTTGCAGGCTTCGTAACACCTTTTCCTCAGCGCTTTATTTTGCACATAAATGTTATTCACGTCTTTCCATTATCGACATAAACTATATGCATAACTTAAAAGACAGTGTTCTGAGTCCGTCTATTCTTCTCTAGACCAGAAATGGGGATCTCTAGACCTGAAATGCGTATTATAGTTTGGGGGAAAATTGAATATCTTAATGGCCCTTGTGCAATCAACAGACATTGCTTTAAGTCTTCTTCTTCCTCTCGTGGCTAACAAACAGGGGCTGATGTGCGCGTCACGCAAGGAAAATTTCATCCGTCCTTCCACCAGACGATTTTATTAAGCTCAGGGAGATCTGTGTTGTAATGGATTAATGCAGATTGTTTGTATCTTGTTTTCTTTATACGGACAAGTTGTAATGGAAGAATTGAAGGAACTGGAAGGGGTCAAGGTGGGTGGTAAGGGGTGGTAAGACATTAATAATCTGAGGTATGCTGATGACACGGTACTGGTAGCGGATACGGAAGAGAAACTACAAGAACTGGTGGATAGACTAGTGGAAGCATGTCAACAGAAAGGGATGAAGATTAACATCAGGAAAACAAAGGCAAAACGAAGAGAAGCGATAAATATCCAATTTAATTTCCACGAAAGCTATATAGAGCAGGTGAGAAGTTTCGAATACTTGGGTGCTGTTATATCAGATGACGGAGGAAATGAGAAGGAAATTGTAAGAAGAACTGGTATTGCTAAAGGAGCTTTCGGACGAATGAGAAAAATTTTAACTAACATCTGTGAACCTGAGGACACGAATAAGAATGTTGAAATGTTTTGTCCGGTCAACGCAATGGAGAGTAAAGAAGAAAATGAGAGAGAGATTACAAGCAGTTGAGATGTGTTTTTTGAGTAGAATGATGCGAATATCATGGATAGAAAAATTAACGAATGAAGAAGTTCTGAGAAGGGCAGGAGTGGAAAGAGAAATGATGAAGACTATAAGGAAAAGACAGATGGAATTTTTGGGACATGTTGTAAGAGTAAAAGAACTTGAAAATGACTGTTTACTTGGAAGAACAGAGGGAAGAAGAACAAGAGGAAGACAACGATTAAAGTATATGGATTGTATAAGAAGCGATTTACGGTACAAGAAAAAATCAGCAGTGTGGAGGTAATCAGGATAGCTGAGGATAGAGGAAGATGGCGCTCCATGGCCGCTAACGTCACATGACCGGCACTTTGGTAAAGTAAAGGTAAAGGTTTGTTGCTCCACAGGGACGAAACATCCTTTCCGAGAAGAATAAGAAATCGCCTGATAGTAGCAAGAAAATAAAATATGTCACCGTCATAAAAGAATTAAAAGGTTACTGTGATGGATATTAAGTACATTAAATCCGCTACGGCCTAAGCACCTTTGTTTTGTCTTGACTCTGCCGGGACGAGTGTGTTCGACAAACGCAAATCTGCAGCAAGACTATTAAACACTTGTTTCATTCTTAGGCTGCAATTTACTAACTACGAACTTTATTTTGGCCGTCTCTAGGTTTTTTTTTTCACTTCAGGAAAACAGGCCAGTGCCAAACATTTCAGTAAACAGAAACAACTACTACTCTGCACTTCATTTGACTGCCCGTAAACAGTTTTATTCAGTTAAGGAAAACTGCACTCAACCATGCAATATTGTAAGGGGAAACATATAATTATTTATGAGGGAAGCGGAGGGGAAATTCCCTTGGATCCCACCCTCTTCCTACTTTGGTCCCGGTTAAGGTCTCCTGCTGTGCAACTTTTCGTATACCTACGTAAAAATTATGTCGTCTCCCTAGGGACAGTTTCCTTCTGTGGGGTTAGCCATTAGAGATTCCATCCTGTCTAAAACGTGGCCGGGGTGAACGTATACCACTGTTTAAAATTTGTTGTTCCCGGGTTAAAACCAAGACCTTGCATAATTACCTTGGCCAGGACCCCTGAGGGCCGCATATCACGTTCATCGTGCATGATCTTTGGGGGTGTCACCCTGCTTAAAACGTGGCCCCAGTAAAGATCTACCATTGTAACAGATTTCATGTTCTTGAGTAAATTAAAAAAAAAAAAAAAAAAAAACCTAAAACGTGGCCAGGGTAATCGCCTACCTCTATGCAGTATCTCATACTCCTAGATTAAAAACTATTGCCATGCATACTGACTTTGCCAGGACCCCTGGGGGCCGCCCCTCCCCCACGAGGGGCGGCACTCGGGGGTCCCAATGTTCCCCCAAAGCGGCAAGGTTGGATACCTATCACTATGCAAAATTCTATATTCTTCAGTTAAAAACTTTGGTCGTGCATAGACTTTGGTCATGATCATCGGGTCGGCCTTGGAGCTCCCACCTGGCTTACAACCCTGTGCGAATGAAGTCCTGACACTTTGCAAACCTTCATGTTCCTTAGATTAAAAAAAAAAAAAACTGCCTAACGGTGGCTCTCTTCGGTGGCTGCCCACCCCTCCACCCAAAACCTGACTAGACGGAGGTCTGCCATTTGCAAAATTTCGTTTTCTTAAAATAAGGCCTGTACCTCATTCTTCAAAAAAGTACAGTAACTCAGTGAATGAATGGAAAAGTGACAGAGTTAAAGACAATCACAATACTTTGCAGCCACTGTGGGTGTTGCAATAATACAGGTCTGTACTTCATTTTTACCTGACCAGAGGTAATTATCATTATTCAGCTAAACACACACACACACACACACACACACACACACACACACACCGCAGTAGAATAATGAACTATTTCACTCCAGTTTTGTCATACCGGTATATATTTCATTTCTGATTATTCCAGGCCATTATGTTCAGCTTAGAAGACGCTCTGGCAGTGACTCCTCAATAAACTTGCTTGAGGATAGAAAGAAATATCGAAAAATTGCGTCATCGGAGTGAAGTTATCTAAAACACACACACACACACACACACACACACACACACACACACACACACACACACACACACACACACACACACACACACACACACACACACACACACACACACACACACACACACACACACGAGGTCCATCCTAAAAATGCCAAAATTTAAAAAAAAACTAATGAAGTCAAGCTCCAAAATTCAACTCATCATTCACACTAGCTTTATTTTCATGCCCTTTCTCGAGGCTGTTAATTCTCTCATTAAGATAAGGCCTTGTGTGTGTGTGTGTGTGTGTGTGTGTGTGTGTGTGTGTGTGTGTGTGTGTGTGTGTTTGTACTTCTGCCACATTTTTTATTCATTGTAAAAGAAAACTTGTAGAATGCACTACCTATAGACTAGCTTGATTTAAGTTTGTCAGTACGATGCCGTCTTCTCTATGTGTGTCTTGCTATGACAATTCTGTTTAGATTCAGCAACACTTTGTGGCCAAGGAATATGCTCCTTCATAACGAGGGTTTCCTTAAAGACTATTACTGTCGACTGAAGGTAAAGGAAGTAAAAAAGACGTCTTAGTGTTAATGGCTATAATGGAGGTAACTTTTAATGTCTTGGCTTCGAGAACCTGCCCTATACAAGAATAATAAAAGTGTCCAGATGACAGCAAAAACGAAATACAAAAAGATATTACAATATTGAAAAGACTGAAGTCTGCTTTTCTGCAGTCATGAAGCCGTATATAAGCCAATGATATACTAACTCGGAGGTGTGATGCAGAGGTTAGCATATCCAGCCCGCAACAATATAGAAAACCCAGCGTAGAATTCTCGGGCCTGCCAGGCTGTTGGACAAAGTTTGCATCCCCCCCCTAACTTTGTCTACCCAGCAGTACAATTGAGACCGTGATAGAATGGATAATATTGTTTTACCTGAACACCAAACTCATAGCTTGAAGAAATCATAGGCCTTCATTATTGCGCCTATAATTCTAAGCAATTTCTCTTGTATAAACATTCTTCAGAAAGCAACTTAACATCCCTTAGAATATTCATCTTTGTTTACGTTAGACATGATGCCGTCGAACTTGCAGGCCGCCATTTCCCCATGTCCATCGCATACAAAAGATATCATAGTTTAGTTAAGGCTGGATCAAGCGGCTTTAGATTGGTTTAATGGCAAGACACGGTTGTGAATCTGGTTTTGACTCTTCAGCTCAACTGTTTATCAATTCCCGATAAAAATGAAGGCGCCATACCGACTCATTGTAAAGATGCTTGACTGATTAACATCTCGCAAACTTTTGATTTCCGAGGGATGTTTGTATAAGAAAATTTGCTTAGAATATTAGGTGCTATTCTGTATACTTACTGGTCTTTCCCAGCAGCACATTTAGGTTCTCTGTACCATTATTACATTAAGAAGTAAGTTTGATTTTCTCAGGGTGATCATTCTTCGATTTTGTCTCTCATTCTTTATACTCTGACTTAACCTGATCTAACCCAACAGATTAACCTAAGTGACTAATAACGTAAGAGATTAACCCAACTAAGAAACTGATCTAACCTGATGGTAAGAAAACCAACTTAACCCAACCTAGACTTTCCGAGATGAGAAAAAGTGGAAACATGGTACACAGAATAGCAGTCAGCTTCCCGGCATGAGTGTGGTGTAAAGGTAAAAGTTCGCCACAGTTATTCTGACACGTGTCCTATTGTGGGAGAACACTGTGACTTGGTTGAAGCTGTCTGTATTAAACACCTTGCGGCAGGTGATAGGCACAGATCATCTTCTTTTCTTCTTCTTCTTCTTTTTCTTCTTCTTCTTCTTTTTCTTCTTCTTCTTCTTTTTCTTCTTCTTCTTCTTCTTATTATTATTATTATTATTATTATTATTATAATTATTATTATTATTATTATTATTACTACAACTATTACTGTTACTATTATTATTGTTGTTCTGCTTTTTCTTTTTCTTCCTCTTCTGCTGATTCTCATTCTGATTCTAATGCTTATTATTATTTCTCTAATTATTATTATGCTGATTATTTTTATTCTAATTCTTCTTCGTCTTTCTTCTTCTTCTTCTTCTTCTTGCTTTTCTTCTTCTTTCTGTTCTTTTTCGTCTCTCTTTTCTTTTTCTTCCTTCTCTTCTTCTTCTCGAACACGTTGCCAGGTTAGTGATGCAAAATTCGGTGGAGTCTACATTATTGCCTTTCTTTGAGGTGCGCCTTTGAATTGATGATACTTCTTCTTGCACAGAGAATCGTGAAGCATGCAGATTCGTGAAATAAACAGTAGTACTTCGTGAATTGGTTAGATTGTTAAAGGATGGTGAGCAAGAATTATACTGACTGATTAGTGAATGTACTCGTATAGTCCATTTTACTACATGTTTCTCTAGAAGTTCTTTTTAATTTCCTCATTCTGTTTCTGTATCATACCAGTCCCTTGTATTTGTGGGTGTTGATGATGATGATGATGATGATGATGATGATGATGATGATGTTGATGATGATGGTAGTTGTGGTGACGAGAACAATTCTGATGTACTTTTGCAGTTTATTTCCCGTCTCTGTGTTTGGCGGGGATGCCCACACACAGCTCATCTCAACAGTATGAAGCCAAAAACTATTCATCTTATCAAATCCCTCATCTTACTGACTGTCTTCAGTCACTTCCTCTTCGCCGTAGTGTTGTATCATTATCTCTTTACTACTGCTACTTCAGGGGTCATTGCCATTCTGAACCGTCTGCTTCCATCCCTTCGTTACGACAGGGACGTAGCTCCCGTCTAGCAGCAACTCTCGCCCATCTTTTGTCCAGCTCTGTGGTGCAAGAGACAGCGTATACTTTCAGCCATTCATGTATGCAATAGTTCAGCTCTGGAACTGTCTCCTCCACTCTGTATTTCCCTCTGCCTATGACCGCCAGTCTTTTAAACCCAGTCGTTGCAGACATCTCGAAATGAACAGATCGTAATGGCTATATTTTGTTTAGTTCTTTTCGGGAAGTTTTTGACTATGTTGCGTTTCATCTCTGCTGGACGTTTCTCCACACAGACCACGACGATAAGTTAACCCAGCAGACTCCAGGCGGTTTTATTCACCTGAGTAAGAGTGACAGTTGAATGGCACTCAGGCCCACTCCATTCTGACGCCCTCACTCACGTACTCCCAGTTCTTGATTAACTCATTCACTCACTCCCCCGCTCATTTAGCCAGCCTTACCTTCCCTGACTCATGGATATAACACACACACTCACTTTTTCACGCACTTATTCATTCCTACTCTCTGATCACCAGTGGACTTACATTTCACATCCCAGTTCATTCACTCACCCTCACCACACACTACCACATGCCTTCACTGAGTCATATATGTAACTCACACATCCACCTCACAGACTCATTCATTTACTCACACTTATGGTCACCTATATATTTGTCCTCTTGATTCATTCGCTTAGCCATGCACTCCACACTCTACCGAATCATAAGTGTAACGCAAATACTCATTCACTCACTGGTCGATTCACTTAGCTCACTCCAACTCTCTGGTCAGCTGTGCATTACTTTTCATCATTCATTCATTCACCCAGACGCTCTACTTCCCCTACCTTCACCGACGCATAATTGAAACACCACATTCACTTCAGTCGTTCACTAATTCATTCAGTCAATCGGCTAACTCATACACTGTGGTCTTCTGTTTATATCAGTTCCTCATTCACTCATGCACCTTTGGCTGTGACGCAGACATTCACTCACTCCTCCCTTTCATTCACTCTCTCCAAAATGTCACTCACCCATGGCCTAACATACCCCACCTTACACTCACTCACTCAGTTTCATTCTATTTGGTCACCCATGCTTTTCACTTCCTTATTCATTCACCCATCCATACACTCACACTCCCCACCCCCCATACCTTCATTCAGCCTTACACTGAATATTTCTCTGGCACATTCACTCACTCAACTTACACCATCAGTTCTGTACATTTCACTTCCCCCATTCATTCACTGTTCACCTTCCCATACCTTCACTGACATAAAACTACTCACATACTTGCTCATTCACTCCTTCATTTATTCAGGCAACAAAGTCCTACTGTATGCTTTCCTATACACCAGTTCCTCATTCATTCACTCTCCCCATAAACCCACACTCTCCCCATACCTTCATTCACCCATACGTTTCAGCCACCCATTCGCCTCACTCACTTACCTACTAAACTTAAACTGTGTGATAACATATTCAGTACACATAACCTCTCTGTCCTATACTCTTTTACACACCACCCTCCCGTACCTTCATTCATCCACTCATTCAGCTAACTCTCTCCTCGCCTATACATGTCGCTTCTTCATTCATCGACTCCCCTCTTCAGTCACACTCCCCCACACCTTCACTGACTTAAATGCCACTCACATCTCCGTGTCACTCAATCAACAGCGAAGAATCCCTCGCTGAACTCCCTATTAATTAACATAGCCACGTTATGCCTTAGTAATTCACGTTAAGCCACGAGTACGATATATTCCAGCTGACTGGATTATGTTTGAAGGAAATACTGGAGGTAGCTCTCTCTCTCTCTCTCTCTCTCTCTAAGTAACACAAATGGCTGTCAGTACTTTCACTCCTGAATACAACAATGGGCGCTAATTACAGCCATCATCATCAAGCCCTTCACTGCCGTAATTGGCCTGATTGCCGATTATTACTGCCGTAATAGTCGATTATCCATACATCTGTGTTACTTAAGATATGGTATTGTGCCGTGGGTGAGAGAAAAGAGTGTAGATGGAAAGTTTTTATCAAGAATTGTTGGTAGAAATGTCTTTTATTATTGAAACTCTTCGTCATGTGTCTTTATATATCTCTATTTCCTAAATTAAGAATGTGTAAATAAAGACCTGGTATTATTAACAAGGACTTTTGATAGACTTGCCTGTTGTGGCGGTTAATTCATGTTACGAGTCTTGCATTCATCTCTGTTACTCGAGCACTGATTAAGACTGGTATTAGTAGAAAACCCATAATCTAAACTACAAGTATATATAATAATCTGTTTATCTATTGCCAGACGCCTCAATCCTGTAAGAGGTGGCCACAAGCATGTCGCCTACACGTCCCCCTGTCCTCTTCCATCTGGGTGCCCTCTCTCCGAATCACGTCCCCTCTCTTCTTTGTCTCATATGTCTCTCCACCTCCATTCCCCCATCTCAGCCTTAGTCTCCTCCTCCACTCCTAGTCAGTCTGTTATTCTCCATCTTCTCCTCATGGCCAGACCATCTCAGAGTATTTATCTTAACACTTTCAGTCACATCCACATCAGTATCACAGCGCTCCTTTACTTCCTCATTTGTCTGTCTTTCTGACCATGTAACCCCACATGCTCTCCTCAAGTAATTCATTTCTGCTCTTTCACTCTTGACTTGCGTTCCTCCAACAGGGTCCCAGCTTCACGTCCAAATGTTAGAACGAGGATAACAATTCTGTCATCAGCGCCTTTTTATCTTCCAAGGTCACTTCGCTATTTCTTATCACGGCCTTCATTGAACCAGCAACCTTTCTGCTCTGCTGGAGTAATTCTGCACCCTACTGTGATAATACGTTATATGACAATGCATTCTTTTCCATGCAAAAATGTACGTAATCTGTATTTAGTATCATTGTTCATTTCAGTATCGGGAAATTATTTGGGTATGGCAGGATAGCCTCATGAAGTGCTCAGCAATCACATCGCAACCGTTATCATTTGTACTTTTTGCTTAAGAGTACACGGGAACACATTACCGTAGGCAAAACGAAACGTCATCCAATGGTCCAAGTCTTTGATCATGTGGAATGGTGAATCCAGACAAGCAGACCGATTACCAGACCACCATTCATTGCGATGCGACAACACTGTCTTGAAACCACACTTCAACACACGGATTTCTGTATTTTAATAATATTTTTACTAATGTTATTTTTTATTATTTTAAGGCTTTAATGTACTGTACGTTTTTCAGCCCGTTACTGCTAACTGCACGTAGTGTTAAGGCTTTAAACTCAGCGTTACTGATACATATTTAGCCGTGATATGTGGTTGTGCCTTTTTCTTTCTAGTATGTCGGGTGATGGACTGAGTCACCTCTGAAACATTGCAATGAACAGTAATATGTATATATATATATATATATATATATATATATATATATATATATATATATATATATATATATATATATATATTCCTCCCTTGCTATTATATAAATATATAGATAGATAGATATAGATATAGATAGATATCGGTATATCCGAAAATGATTATCAAAATGTTGGAATGGAAAAAATGCAGACATAAAAGATGTGAAAAGCACAGAAATTAAAGAGCGTTTGAGATGGGAGTAATTTCCGTTCTGTACCCATTACTCATTTCCACCAGCTGTGAACGTTTCCTGTGTACAGTGTCCAGTGAAGTGATGAATACAGAATTCTTCTTCTCCCATCCCAAATGTTCTCTTGTTTCTGTGCCTTTTCTTCATCTCGGTACACCGTCTGTACTTTATCCATCCCTGCGTCTTAACAATAATGTATAATACAATGTTTGTTTCCTAGTTTATGATTTTTTAAAGTTGGCCACCAAATACACATTAGGTATACTGTAAAATGATATTTAACACTGTGATAATAATCGCTATCGCAATTACTGATACATTATACGTAAAATACTTGTGTGGAATGGGGCAGCACGAATTCGTGAAGTTCTACATATTCTTAGAGAGGTTTGAGTGCTAGGGAATGTGTTTAGGCTAAAATTCGCTTAATGCAGCTCCAATGTAGGTCTGAGTATGAAAAGACACATTCCCGGTTGTTAAGCAGCGTTTAGTGCGTAACACGCTTGTGTGCGTCATTTTGCTTTATAGATATGACCGATGAAGAAGGAATGAGACAAAGAAAGAAGAAAAGAGGAGCAAAGTCAGTTTTATTTTGCGACGATTTCGCAATTCCAATGAAGGTTAGCGGAGCTTTGCGAGTAGCTTTGGATTTTTATAAAATTAAAAAGCAAGGGTCTGTATGCTTACAGCTGAGCTACGTGACCGTTTTGGTGTACATATATACCCTTACCATATGTACGGGACGCGATTAGAACCTGCACCATCCTGGCAAAATAATCGCCACAGCGATTACTCATATATATATATATATATATATATATATATATATATATATATATATATATATATATATATATATAATGTTTATTTATTTATTGCTGTTGAAGAATTGTATTTTTCTTTAGTTTTTGCTGTATGAAAATGTATTTTAGATTGATGTATTTTGAATATACTTTTTACCATTGAAAATAAATCCTTTTTTCCCCTCATACTCCATTTTTTTTTTTTTTTGCATAAACCAAAGATCATTTGCATTAGTGTTTTCTGGGTATACGTGAATGATCTTGGCCCTGAAACAATGTTTATCTTCCAACAGTGATAATCTCCGATCCTCTGCAATACTTGCTATGAATTTCTAATTTTTACAGCTAAAGTAAAGACGTCTTACACCGTGTATGCTTTGTGATGATTGTAGACATCAGGTCGTCAAAGTTTTGTTGCTCAGCGATATACCATCAAGTCCATTAAGTACCACAGAGAGCGAAGCCTTGTAGCCACCTTCGCCACTGCAGGTCTAAAACACGTGACACCACTACACATATCGTGATGTTACCTTTTGGATTCCCACACCCTGACCTATTGCAATGCTGTCATGATGGTTGGCAAATGAATGCAGACTGGCAGTTTTCAATATGCCATCAGGTCGATTAAACAGCTTCAAGAGCGAAGTCTGGTAATCGCCTTGCCACCACTGCATGTCTTGGTTTTACATCTTTTACACCCGCAGTGGCGAGGCGGCTACCAGGCCTCACTCGTACAGGTGTTTAATCCACATGATGGTATATTGCAACCTGTCATTCTGCATGTATTTAGTGATTTTCCTTCACATCTCATCACACTACCCTCAATTAGCCAGTAAAAGATGCTTAAGCCAGACGAAGTGGAAGGCTTACTGGTCAAAGCAGGGTGGAACATTAACTTAGATAAAATTGGCCCGAAACTCGACTATATATCACTCGTTGTTCTTTCTATTCAACAGGCTAGATAATTAAAAATGGTCAGACGTTATTTCAAGGCGGCTGTGGTAACGGGACTAATATCTTAAAGTCTTGCTGCCCTCAGACGAATGAATGAGCTCGTAGTAAAACAGTTTGCTATTTTTAACCCTTTCAAGACGATCCATTTCACATTTTCTTGTCAATGCCACATGCTTGCAATCAGTTCATAAGGGATGTGTAGCAGTAGTCTCCATTAAGCCTTTCTTCACAGTGACGACCCTGGTATTTGGTGCAAGAATTAGTCTGTTTACTTTAGCTCGTAGTGAAGTAGTTAAACCATCCACCATGATGACGTCTTTTTGCACGAGTTTTATTCAGGCGTATGATCCAAGTCGGGTGCTGTAGCGATCAGTAATGGCTTAATCTAACCCATCCATTTCATATAGATAAAAATATAAAAAATATCAGTGGATTGATGTGGTTAACTCTCACCACGATGACGCCTTCTGTTCAAATGTTACTATACACGGACGGATTTATTCAGGTAACAAGAGGCTGTTCGAACTGTAAGAATTTGCTGCAACCGTCATTAACCCTGTCATAACCGGCTGGCTCTCCAAATGTCAGTGAAATCGCCTAGTATCACTATGAAGAAAATAGAAGGCATCGCTGGACTGGAGCCGACCCACTGCATTGAAAGTTTTGAGCAGGTTGTGTGAGGCTGGACGTGTTGGTGGAGGAGGGTGGCAGTGATTCTGTGGTGGCCCGTACATGACGGGGGGTTCAGCAAGACATCCACTGACGCCACACACTTGCTTCCCTCCCCCTGTACACGTCCTGCCCAAGTCAACTGACATCCGTCCACTGGACACACGCCACCCCCGGCACCTGCACATTTTTTGACACCCGTTTTTTACACAAGTTATTGTCGTCCCTCTCACTCTTCGGGTTATGTTCTAGTTATTGACCAGTACCTGCATGACATCCGTAATACGGTAAACTTCAAATAAACAACCATGTTGAATACACATTCCCATCGTCCCTCACATTCCTTCCCTCTTGTCTTCTCGTACACCAGGCAACTGACATCCATACACTGTACACGCTACGAAGGTCTTGTTTTCGTACCTCTTCCGAATGACATCCACAGTATTACTCTTCTTCAAAGGAGAATTGTATTGCCGTGGAGAAGTTTGTGTATCCCAGAGATCCGTAGGGATATTAAATACTCCTTTTACTGTATCTTACAAAAATTGCCATCTCTCCATACTGAATGCTGAGTTGTAACAAAGGTTAACACTACAATATGATACCAGTCACCAATCAGTGCTGTGGAAAGGATGCATAGCTACAGCATTGTCAATTTTCTGTCACTGAACTATGTGAAATAAGTTGCAAATGAACGAAACATCTGGGCTAAATTCAGGTGAAGGAACTATAGCCAGGTGCGACCATACAAGGGAGATTAGCTGTAAGAGATCGGACAAGAAGTGTTGTTGTTGTTTTTTTCAGCAATTACCTGAGCTGAGAGAGATACCGGTACCTTGTCAAGCCTCCTGAACCCCTGTGACACGCCCTGTCTGGCCGTGGCTCCTATAGTCCTTTTACCTTAACTTGGGCCAGAAATCTGTCCTTTGGCTGCTTATTTCACGTAGCTCAGTGGCAGAATTGGAAAGTGCTAAAAGTCGCCATCTGTTGCATAGCACTCTTCGTGACTAGCACCATTCTCTAGTGTCAGTTTCTTGTTATAACTCACCTTTCAAGGTAGAGAAATGGCATTGTAGGCCAGAATATTTACCATTAGCGATGAATTAGTGTTAATAAAAGCGTTCATTGAGGCTGAAATACGATGATGTATCGTAAATATGAAGCTTTGGTATATGTGGTCAAGTAACACGGATGATGACAGTACCAAGACAAACATTATGCTTACATGCAAGGTGAAGGTTGTACATACAAAGCATGGAGGAATGATTATGTATAGTATACTGTAGTTTGCTGGATACTCTAACGTATGGAACCGATTGTGTTGATACAGAGTGAACAGAATAGTACTTATTAATCCCAATTATTAGATAGTACACAGTAGACAGGAAATAATAATACAAATGTATAGACAATAGATCAAGTCTGTGTAAAATGATTGGGTATACAGTGTTAATCTCGAATGGAATACCATATGAGAGTGTAGTGTATGATGAGCGTGTCTGCTCGTGTGTATCCAGTGAGGGTGTATCGTGTACGTGTCTTGTCTGGGTCGTTGTTTCACCTTGACATCCTGTTACCGTAAATCCGTGCCACCATCATTGCTTTCACTTCTTCAAGTACTGACTTCAGTTTTTCATACACGCGTCACCATCGTATTAATATGTTTTAACATCCATATTACAACACACACACACGTCACCACGGCCAGTCCCACTCCTTAGATCTTGTCCTCGTCCTTCACCAGATAATTGACGTCATTCTGCGCGCGCGCGCACTCACACACACACACACACACACACACACACACACACACACACACACACACACACACACACACACACACACACACACACACACACACACCATCGTTACTTGCACATCATCACCAGTAACTACATCAATTCTGTATACACGCATAACCGCCGTCTGTCTCACTTTTTACAAAATGCTTTACCCCACATCACCATGGTCGCCTGCACCCCTTATCGTTCACTATTAACACTCAGGCTCCTGTACTTACTCCCTGGAGAATAGTTCGTCATTCGTTAACTGGCGAAGAAAACCCGGGTTGCCCAGAGAAAAGGTGTTCATTGCAAAGCACCAGTATGAACACTCAGACATCTAAACAGTCTCAGTTGAATGAAATCGTCTCGCGGATATTTGAAGAGAGTTGCACCGAGGAAAAGTGTTAACTCGAGAGCAGCAATATGAACACTCAAGCTCCTGTACACTCTAAGTTCAATGTTGTTTGGTTGGTATTTATGGCTATCGGCCACATGATAGGCCATTAAGCCAAAAAATATATATACATTATCTACACTTATATGCACTAAGCCAAAAAATATATATACATTATCTACACTTACATGCACTTCACATTGTACAGTATATATCCTACAATATCTATGTGCCAGTTCTCTAGAGCAGTAGAACTGCCAATTTAAGGAGACGACAAAACAGGAGCAGTAGGGCTCGAAGGCTATGGAGGCTGACAGAAGGTTATGCTGTCGAATCGCTGGAGTCCGAGTCTGAGTCAGAGTTAGGACCGGTAGATAGATGGGACTTCACGACCCCGAGGGTGTAAGAGAGGATACGGTACTCCTCGGGGCCGGTTACAGCCTGGAGGGACCCCCGGCGCAACTCGGTGAAAGAGAGCAATGCCCGCCGATAGTCCCCTCTGGCATACTCAAGCTCGCCAGCTTCCTCTGGTGCCGAGCCCTCATAATGACGCAGCTGGTCCTCCAAGATCTCGAGGCCCAGCTGGGGGAGGGAGGCAAAGTCATCCCAAGATAACTGTCGGCCCGAGCTTGTAGGCTGTAGACTCGCCGATGCCTGGCTCTCTGGTGGAGGACTGGTCACAGAAGGAGGCGCCACTGAAGTCACAGGGTCGTCGGGAGCAGCAACAGCAGGTGGCGAGGAGGGTGTGACATCCCCCACCTCCATGGGCACCTCAGGGAGTGGCTGAGAGGCAGACTGACGGGAGACAGCACGCCCCGACAGCCGGATCCTTGTCGGGGTAGTAGAGGGCTGCAGCTGCAGTGCCCTCGGAACCAGAGAGGTGGGGGTTGCAGATGACCCAGAACGACGCTTAGGAGCTCTCCTCCCAGGCCTCCTCCTCACCACGGGTGTGGAGGAAAAAGAATCGGGAATGGAGATGGCGGGGAGCCCGTTGGCCCGGAAGATGGCAGGCAGGCGCTGGGCTAAAACTGCCAAATCTCCTCCCGAGAAGGCCTTGGCAACCTCCACACACATGGTGATGATGGTCGAGTGAGAGGAGGCAGGAGTAGCAAGTAGAGGCTGACGCTGACGACGATCACGAGGAAGGGCGTGGGGAGAGCCCCGCACTGCCTGGCCTGCAGGGCCGGTGACAGAAGCAGCTACAGGGCCCTTGACATCCTCTCCGACAACAAACTCCACCTCCTCACCAGCAGCAACAGAGGGCACAGGGTGGACAGGGTTGGGGGCCACGATGGAGGACCGGTGGAGGAACACGTCCTTCCCTGTGTCCCGGCAAGTTACGAAGCCGTAACCCCTTCGGACGTGGTACCACTTAACCCGCCCAACAACCTTGTCTGCCATGGTTCTCCTCCCGTAGATGTTCTTCCTCAGGTCAGGAGCTGGTTAGAAAGTCTTGTTTCTGCCCTTGCGGTCGGAGGTGAACTCCCACTTCCCAGTTCAGCTGCTGGATCCCCTAAGTTCAATGAAATCATCTCGAGAATATTGGAAGAATACTGAAGTTGTCCCGGTCATGAGATGGGTAGCTGACCATTCCCAAGTCGCCACCAGGACGCCCTGCCTCACCTCTCCTATTGATCTGACTCCGTATTTGTTAACTCGCCGAAGTTTAAACTGTGACTACATTTGCCCTTATTTATGTTTCTTCATTCGTACAACTGACAAACACTTCTCAGTCAAATTGGAGAGAATACTGAGTGGAAAAAATGAAAAATGAAAATGTGTGTGATAGCAGTTCAGTATTACAGAGACTTGTTTATGCTAAATTGGTCAGGATCCTTTGTAAATATCACCCGTGGCAAGTGCAGTCTGTCACACCGTCTGAGAGGCTTTGGATGCTGGCCACGTAACCCTTTTGGCCCGAGTGCTTCATCTACATTTTATCATCGTCTCTCCCACTCGACTCAATTTAGGCTCAGGGAAGACTTTTCATACTGGAAGGGTTAGATGGAATCTGTGTTAACCCCTTTAATACGCGAGATCTTTCGTAACTTGAATTAAATCGTCAGGAAGTAGCAAGAAGCAAAGTATTACGTCATCTTAGCAAAGGGGTTAACGCTTTCATGGTGGCAGTAACTCAAGTATTTTATTTCAGCCAACGCTAGACGGTATTATTCCTGTGAGAGTGAGTTACTGGAGCCCGAGAGTGTTAATATTGGTACCATTATCTCTCATGGTCGGGATAACTCTGTAAATCTAATATATCGCCGGATGATTTTAGTCAGCTGAGTTAAGGTCGTATGTTTAAACCTGAAGTCGGACAATGGAGTGCTAACCCCTAATTTTGGGCGGTCGTTTATGGAATTCCTGAGATTATTAGGTACGGTCAGCCTGCATCCCATCCTGCAGAATGCAATCACAGCCATACAGGAAGGTCAGACATGCTTCATCATCGTCATGTACTTCAAAAACTATCACACAAAAAATTGAGTGTGCATGTCGGTTTGAGATGGAAGGCCCAAACAAATGACCTTTCGTTACACCAGCCTTAATACTGACACCAAGATCTGTCATGGTCCTGGCTGTTCTAGTATTCAGTTCCAGTTGACGAGAGATGAGTTTATGCAGCTGTTGTACCATTTATCATGATTGGTGTCACTGAAACCTGAATATGGTAACAGTTGTGCCGTTAACTCTGAAGGTGAATAGAAATGTAGTATTGGACTGCAGCAATACTAGATGATTTATACGACTGAGTAGAAAAACCTGACAGTGTTACCCATCCACCACGCTGATGCTTTATATTCGGTCATGCCACTACCAATTGCTTCTGTTCATCTTAAGGGAAATGTCTTGTAGGGTAAAGGTTAAATGAAGTCCTTATCCCTCAGCTTGATAAGACCTTCCTAAATAGAAAACAATCGTCCAGCGATAGGAAGAATACACTACCGGTAGGCAAGATGGCATTGTGGTGTACGCGTTATTCACTTGTCACCATTTCTCAGTCGTAGTCAAGATTAATTTTTTGCGGAGGGACAAAAGAAGAGAGCAGTATTTCCCCACGTCTTGTCCATCCTGCAAAATTAAGGACTGCGATATCTTCCCTTGGTTTTCGTTCTTCCTGCAAGAAGGAGAATACGAGAGTACAGAATATTTCATTTTCC
>NC_137002.1:8728740-9013740 GCF_032717465.1 Coenobita brevimanus | reverse complement strand
AAGCCATCCATTCATTCTCCTCCACACATTCAACCCTCTCCTACTCCTGTCACCCTCACCTCTCTCAGCAACGATTACCTGAAACCGATAACTGTGGTTGAAAAACGTACTAATATGGCTTCGAGAACTGTAATATTCGACTGTATCTTGAACCTTAGTCCAATTTACTTGTGTTAAGCAACAATTTTATTTAAATGCGGCAACTCTGCATGAATGAATCTTGATTTTGGTCTTCTTAATGCCTTTTCCAGGTGTGGGTCGAGCCATCTGGATCATGAAGGTGGAGGTGCCGGGGCCTTGGCCGTGAGATGCAGCGGGCTGCTGGTGTGTGAGTGAGAGGACAAAGCTGTGTCCAAGCATCTGTGAAAATTACCTTTTTTTTTTCTTTCTTTCTTTCTTTCAGTTCCTGGTCGAACCATTCACAACACGAAACTGGATGTGCCTCAAGCCTTAGCCACGGAAAACAACGATTGAGAGAGCGGGAGGCAGAGGAAGGAAGAGGTGGAATGCAGTGTATCAAGGCATCTGCAAATGACCATGCATATCTATATATCAGCCCTGCATTTTTTCACCAGGTTTATGTCAAGCCATCCGGATCACAAGGCTGGAGGTGCCTCGGGCCTTGGCCGTGGGCGACAGTGGGCTCCTGGTGTGTGAGTGGGAGGACGAGGGCGACCACGTGTACTCCCTCAAGTGGTACCTGGGCATCGAGGAGTTCTACCGCTGGACGCCCCTGGAGCGGCCCGAGGTGAAGACGTTCCCCTCACACTACTTCATCGTGGACACACCCGCGTCGCACCGTGGTCGGGTCCTCCTGCATAACGTGACAATGGACGCTGGCGGCAACTATCGCTGTGAGGTGTCGGGAGAAGCGCCATATTTCAAGACATCATTCAATACGGGAATTATGAAAGTTGTGGGTAAATACAAATTAGTAATTGTGGGAAAGTAAGCTAAACTGTGATTGTTGTAGGGATGTTGAGTCGCAGTACAAAGCTCCTTCAGTATCGTAGTTTCTGCGAGTGCGAAGCGAGAGGTCTCCGTGAACGAGGGGCGGACGTCGCAACACCGAAATGAACGCAGCGAATTAAACATGAGTGATTCGAACAGCAATCCACATTGAATGGGTTGATATATTACCGTTGCAGTTCCACGCACGGTTTTCTTTTTAATAGCAGAAGTACTAAATGATATCATTTTACAACACCTTGAAAACCTGCTGTCATCTGTAAGCGTGACATAACTTTTAATACCCAGTCTAAGCAAATGATAGTTTCCCCGTGGAATGTGCACAGGTGCCTCATAGAAAGCATAGAAAGATGGGCCACCCGAGATGATGGATATAGAGCGGCTCTCTCACCATTACTGAACTTCGTGCTAGCGTGAAGATGACTTCCAACAGGAATAGTAGTACTGATGTCATTTAGAGTAGAAAATGGTTTTATAGCATTTTTAACGCAATAGAAAAGAAAATATAACAGTCTAAATAATAAGGTCAAGCTATGTATGTGTGTGTTTATCAGTGCGTTTGTTCGTTTCTTTCACGAGAACGATAACAGATATCAACCTAATTACCTCCGCCAGCGAAGTTGGAGAGGGTAATGTATTCACCTTTATGTGTCCACGTGATATCTCCAAATGTTCTCAATGAATTTCAATGAAATTTTGTGGGGGGGTGGGCCACGGGTCAAGAAAGAATTTACTAAATTTTGGGGCGGATCCTGCAGTGGCATTGGCGAAGGTATGTTCTCTCTTAGTGCTTGCTAGTTCTTTTTGCATTATGTGGGGGTAAGTTGAGGGAGTTTCAGAAAAATGCCAAACAAAAATTTCGGTGATCGCGTGCGAAACGACGGCGCAAAATAAAAGTGGCGGTGCGAAGATCATTTTCTTCGACTTTTTTTGTCAGAACTGGTCATTGTGAACTCAGCAACGGTATGGGAACAAAGATAATGGTATTTGCAAATATTTTGTGATGGGCAGGCTATTAGTAAATTTGCGGGCAAGCATTAGTGTTCCAATATGAGTATGGGTTTGGTGGTTTATAATAAATAACACAACGCGATCTCTGAGGCGCCACGTTTCATCCCTCTGGTTCAGTGGCTCGGTGAACCTGTGACCCAGTCTTGACTGCGGTGACGGCGACAGTTAGGTTGATTTTGTTCTGTGGTGACGTAGAAATTGATGGTCCAACAACTACTGCTAATGTTTTCTCCTTTCAGGTATAGAATGAAAGAAAAACTGCTAGACAGGGAAACAGACGGAGTGCACACACACACACACACACACACACACACACACACACACACACACACACACACACACACACACACACACACACACGCACGCACGCACGCGCGCGCGCGCGCGCGTTTAAATATGTGTGTTTGGATGCTGGGGGACTGAGCGTTGGTTTGTGTGGATATATACTGCAAGAGCGTATGAAGCAATTTTTTTTTTCTTTATATATTTGATCCGTATAATTACCATAGTGAACAGAAATTCGTTCCGGCATGTGAAACAGTTACATATTATTATAAAAGCAAAAAGATTTACTGGAAAACGTGTTTATTGTTACATTATGGCACACTAATATATCACCATTGGATTCTTATTTTCATGCTCCATTGCTCCCTTGCGTAACTCCAGTGTAAAGACCGATATGCTTTTCTTGTAAACTAGTAATTAACACATTCCTTTAGATGATGCCATCCTTTCTAATCAGTTTAAGGGAAGATATTACTGAGAGATGTTACGTAAATATTTTTCATTACGTATTATCACACCCATCCACTAACAGTACCGGTAATGCTTAAAACTATTTTTTACTCTTCTATTGGGTTCAGCTGCTATAAATCTTTTACAGAGAGGTTGTAAGACCAATATGATCTAAAACAAAACCAATCGAACTGTCGCCATCACCGTAGTCGAGACAGGCCATACAGTCACCGAACCACTGAACCAGAGGGATGAACCGTGGCGCCTCAGAGATCTCGTTGTCGTGTTGTTATTTATTATAAACCACCAAACATATACTCTTGTATGAACATTGTGATATTTTATTTTGTACTGCGTTAAGAAAGCTATAAAACCATGTTCTACAGCCATTACATCTCTAATAATGTGTGTGTCGGGTCTTCTGTGAATAGCGACTTGCAGGCCAGTAAGGGTCTTGGAATGGTCTCCTTACCCCACCATCTTGGGTGGCCTATCTATTTTTTGAAGACAACCTTATTGTATTGTAATTACAAATTTTGTCTATAAATAAGCTTACTTCTCAACTAATACATTGCTAAAAGTAACAAAGACTTACATAAGGACTTTAATTCTTTTTCAGTGAAACCTACTTTCATACAGCAGGCAGATTTAAGGGTTGCCAGCACCGTAGTTCACTATACTAGCACTATAAAGATGCCACAACTATGGTTTACTTTAGTAAATATGGGGATGCCAACACTTCTCTACTAACACTATAGGAATGCCAACACTTCTCTACTAACACTATAGGAATGCCAACACTTCTCTACTAACAATATAGGAATGCCAGCACGGCTCAGCTAACAATATAGGAATGCCAACACTGCTCTACAAACACTACAGGGATTCCAGCTCCATGGCTTACCTTACTAATACTACAGGGATGCCAGTGCCGTGGTTACTGATACTGTAGGGATGCCAGAACAATGGTTTACTTTACCATCATTAGGGCTGCCAACGCCTTATTCTGCTAACATTATATGGATGCCAGCACTGAGTATATTTCTAAACCAGCCCTTGACGGTAAAACAAGACTGAATCACAATTATTACTCTGGGAATGGTAGTAAGCCTGAGGAAGGATATAAATGTCCAGAGTTGGTAACACTCATTATACTGACTGTCGTGTAAAAAGACGTACTATATATTGCGTAAACGGGATGTCTGTGAGATTTAGAAGTTGCCGATATTTAGTGTTTATCTTCTCACTTGTACTTCTTGAGCGCCAGACCACTTCACGCTTCACTGTAAAGATTTATAAAGAGGTGCCAGATACTTTTCCTGGGACACCGAAAGTAAGCGATATTTTAAATTTAGGTGGAAAATATAATTCATATTTAATCTAATCAAGTAATCATATTAAAAAACTTTTTATAAGCAGTTTTACTACGCTGTACACATGTATTGTTTGGAAATGAAACCTTGAAGGAAATTGATGACGGAAAATGCTTCAGTACGATTACGTCTTTAGTGATTTTCCTTCCCATCGCCAGACGATTTTACTTGGCTTAGGAGAGACTTGTGTTCAGGGATTTAGGCTTGGTGTGTTCAGCCTTCTCGAAAAATCTGCGCTGATATTAAGCAATGTATCTAGCGGAAACTGCAATAAAATGTACATGCATCATCGTCCTGGTGTTGATTACAACTAAATATGGTAGTAGCTGAGCGAGTAGACGACAGATGATTTAATAGATGCACGTTTTTTAGTTTTTCAGCCACAGGATATCCCTTATATACTATTTTAATCACCTCTAATTGAATTTAGACATTACAAGTTAAATATCTAGAAATGGGGGCGTTAGATTAAACTTTTTATAATCTCCTCTATACGATAAATCTTTCAGTAAATTACGTAAAACCATTGGAAGGCTGGAAAATTTAACTAAAATACGATGTGATCTTCGTGCAGCTTAATGTCGAAGTAAAGAAATGGTCGTCATCGATAAGTTACGAGTGAAAGCCGTAATCCTTCATCATCCAGGCGTATTTTTAACTACTGTATATTTCTATCGGGTGACGATTCTGTTCAGCTTTCGGAAGACCCCTGACGGTGATGGAGTTTAATGGACTGTTTCGATCCCTCATGGAAACACACATCACGTGAGTTCAGTGAAATCGTCTGGAAGCAGCAGGAATGTAATGAAGTAGACGTCATCGGATGGAACTACTTAACATCTTCCTTAGCCTAGATTCTTTTTACTCTGTATGCTAATTCAATATAGGTACATTTTACTAAGAGGCAACTCTTCTGTGCTCTTGAGGACTTCTATATTAGTGATCCTCAAAACTCAGTTCATCAGTTGCGAACGCAGAGAAGGCACAGATAACTAATATAATTCTTTTTTGCCACACATACCACTATCCTATCATGTTTCTTTCACCCAAAGACTGCCGTCCACCTCGAACAAAATGTCGTTTACCCTAAGGTGGTCCGTTCACCCAGGTTGAATGGCACTGTTTTAGACGGTGTTACTCGGCATAGGTAACAATTTTTATTCTGAAGGGATACATTTACATTTCATTAAACCCTTCAGTATTACCGACTTTTCCTAACCTGGAGGCAGCAAGAATAAACCAAGGCAAGGGCCTGTCATACTGAAATAGTAAATCAAATGAAACACATGATTGGAAAACATGAGGTGCAGCTAAGAAAGTAACCTCATACTAGCAACCTATCTAATACGTTGAGTGGTTTCCATACAGCGAATTTGAACGGCTGGTGGATTAGTGGTTTTAGACACGCCAGTTGGATGTAGTCCATAAGGATTTCTTTACCAGGGACGGTTGGATTTAATTACTCACGTTAATGCTACTCAGGATATAGTGACTGGTCACTCGTCTAAAATTTGTGGACTAACTAGCCTGGTCCCAGTTCCTCACGCTCCTGATTGGAGAATAAATATATATATATATATATATATATATATATATATATATAACTGTAGTGGTAGTAGTAGTAGCAGTAGTAGTAAAATAATACAGTTAATAACAATGGTAGTAGTTTAAGAAAAAACAAATAGTAATGATGAAATAATATTAACTAGGAAAATATTGCTGTTCCAAATCACATATTGCGTTCTCCTTTCACAGACCTTCCTGACGCTATTCCCAGCATCAGCAGTGTGGTCCGTGAGCCGCTCAGTCTGCAACAAATGGTCTCAGTCACATGCATCTCGCCACACGCCAAGCCAGCACCACCACTGACATTCTACCTCAACAACCAGCCTGTGAGCCCTAATACACCAACACCACCACCACATCAGCCCGAGTCACTTACCTTCGCCTGAGTCGCCTTTCATTACTTTCTTCTACCAATGGGTTACCTTACTTTACCGACAACCTTAACCAGCAATCTAAGTATCACCTTCCCTCATGTCTGTGAGTCACCTTCCCTCACGCTCTCCTACTTGTGAGTCACCTTCCCTCATGTTCTCCTACTTGTGAGTCACCTTCTCTCATCATTTACCTCAACCACTGTCCTGTGAGCCATTTTCTCACACCTTTCTGATTCACTTCCCTCACCTGTATGAGTCGCCGTTCCTTACCCAAGTCACATTCCTTCATCAGCAGTACTACCTGTGAATCATCATCATCTGCGTACCTTTCTCTACCTTTTTTCGTGAATCGTCAGTCTGTGAGTCGGACCTTTTCCAGAGTTAGTTTTCTTCACGTACCTGTAAGTCACCTTCCCTCACCTTCTGCCTGTAAGTCACCTTCCCTCACCTTGTACCTGTAAGTCACCTTCCCTCACCCCCTACCTGTAAGTCACCTTCCCTCACCCCCTACCTGTAAGTCACCTTCCCTCACCCCCTACCTGTAAGTCACCTTCCTTCACCCCCTACCTGTAAGTGACCTTCCTTCACCCCCTACCTGTAAGTGACCTTCCTTCACCCCCTACCTGTAAGTTATCTTCCTTCACCCCCTACCTGTAAGTCACCTTCCTTCACCCCCTACCTGTAAGTCACCTTCCTTCACCCCCTACCTGTAAGTCACCTTCACTGACTTTCTGTCTGTTAGTCACCTTCCTTCACCTACCTGTATGTCACCTCCACTCACGTCCTTCCTGTAAGTTAACATCACTCTCACCCTATTTGTCATCTTCACTCGCTTTCTTCTTGAGTTACCTCTCACATTCTACCTGTGAGTCACTTTTCATTACCTTCAATCTGTGAGTTGCTTTTTATCATCTTCTGCCTGAGAGTCACATTTCTTCACCTTCCACCTGTGAGTCACTTTTCTTCGGCTACCTGTAAGTCACTTTTCATCACCTTCTACCTGAGTCACCTTCGCTTACCTTATGCCCGTGAGTCACCTCTCACCAAATACCTGTGACTCACATGCTCTCACCTTTTACCTGTCATTTCCCTTCATCCTCTGAGTCACCTACCTTTTTTCATCCCCTACCGGTGAGTCCCTTTCCATTACCTTTTACCTGTAAATTACTTTACTTTATTTTCTACATGTGAGTCACTTTCCCTCCCCCTCTGTCTGAGTCACTTTCCCTTACCTTGTAGCTGTGAGTCACTTTCCTCCACCTTCTAACAACCATTCTGTACATTGTTACATTTTTATCTCTTGTGTAAGTTTTTTTTTTTTATTATTATTGATTCTTGCAGCTGTAAAACGACTGTGAAGTTTAAGAGAAATAACATCGAGAAGAGATAATAAATAGTGTCCATTGACTCCTTCATTACGATACCATGTTGCTAGTTTATGCTCAGAAAATATATTTGAAATGGAAGGAGCTATTAGAGATACAACTAAGGTTGAAGGGGAAACTTATCCGGTGTTTGGGTTTGAAATAATAAGCTTGGGAAGATATATAATGATGCAAGTGCAAACGGTATCGTTCTAGACCAAAAGTAAGGTACGTGGTGGCTGAGGTAGTATCGCTGAAGGATAAGTACATGTCAGTGGTCGTACCACTAATATCTTAACCTGGGTAATCGTTGACAGCCGTGCCTGCTTTCCCAGATACCCTCAGCCATTCGGGCATTTCTTCCACCCTCCCTTATCCACATACCATGTACCCATTTAGTGGATTAATCAGTGTCATTCGTCACTCTTTTCCCATTTTACCTCTCCTTCAGGCACTGATGAGGAACCTACACGTGGTGACGCTGTGCACTCTGGGTGAAGCAGCTGCGGCATCCACCCAGGAGCTAAATCATATTTTCCTGAACCTTGCCTGTGGGACGAACCCTGGGTCCATCCCTAGTGAGGCACTGTTTACCAAAGAATGTAGGACGACCTCATAGAGGCAGTTGCTTACCTGTGGTTGAGTTACAGGAAACCAGTAGGCATTTCACTTAGTGTAAAAGTACCTGAAGTTGAATGAAAAGTAATAATAAGTAACAGAAAGGATGTGAGAAACAGGAAGAGAGGAAAGCAGATACAGAAAATGAATGGTAAAGGTGAAGGACGAAATACACAAGACTACATCAGGTGTGTGGATGATGGTTGCCACCACCCACAACTGGAACGCAGTAGAGACAATATACTGAGCAACGTTAAAAGCAGGCTTCATATGAACCACTTAAAACAAAAACTCAAAAGGGGAATCACCATCCGCGAGCCGATACAGATCTAGCGGGGCTTGGAATATGACCTCGACCTACATTCACCAATTTCGAACTTGTCGGAGATTTTCATCCCTTCTGCACACCTGTAAAATTTTGTGGTGATGTCTTGAGCAATTGCAAAGTTATCGTGGTAACAGACAGACAGACCTTGACCTACTTTCACCAGTTTCGAACTCGTGATCACTTTTGTTTTCCTACTACACACCTGTAAAATTTTGTGATGATGTCTTCAGTAGTTGCGAAGTTATCGTGCTAAAACACACACACACACACACACACACACACACACACACACACACACACAAACTGAAAATAATACCATCTTCGCCATCGCGGCTGGTAATCAGCAGTAATGACCTTCACGTGGTAGAACACAGAATATCGCCATCTGTGTTGTAGAGATATTGGAAAGGCGAGGCATGAAGTTGCAAAACAAGCTATGTAGGAGAAACAATTTGTTTTGAGAACCTATGTGCAACAACGAGTTGTGAATATATGAACCGTAACGTAGTCATAATAATCAAGAGCCATATAAGGATAGGTGTAACATGCATTAATAACGAAATTACCACTTGAATAACCGTACCCTCAGCTCCAGCAGTAGTCACAATCAACTAGCCTACACCACTAATGTTGATTTATATGTCTGTATCTTCATAAGAAGGATCGTTTTTACAAAACTTTGTGTGCTTAACAACTTGGGCGCCAGTGGCTGACATGACGCATTTGGTCCAGAATGATACTCTCTGAGAGGGTGTTTTGCCACCTTTGCTCTCCTGCCATGGTTGCAGTTGTGAAATGTGAGTGGTAGGGTCAGAGACTAACAGCAAACACGCTCGGAACTTCGTTTTTTATCAATTAGTCAGTGTGCGGGTTCATTTGAGAGAGAGAGAGAGAGATCAGGGCCAAGAGTATTCACTGATTCTATGTGACGGGTAATATGATGCATAGTTTGATGTCCTCTGAGGGGTGTTTTTGCTACGTCTTTTTTTATTACTCCTGTAGGTCTACAAACCCTCGCTCCGCAGTACAGTTCCTTAGCATCACTCCATAATAATACCAAAATGATATTAATAGCGAATTAGGGAGCGATAGATTAAAAGGAACAGCAGATGCCTATGTATCCAGACAGAGTGGGAGTGGAACGAGATAAGGTGGGCAGGGCAGGGGAAGATGAGATTTTGCTGCACTTGAACCAGAACAAACGTTATAATTTATTCCGTGAAATTAATACATGCAAATTCTTTAAACCGTCTCCGATCGATAGTGAAGTTAACTATAATAAACTAACATAATTACTTCTCGGGGAGGGGAGGTGGCGCTATGAATGATCCATAGGGACGAAGAATAGTTGAGGGAGGGAGGAGGTATGCATGGGGGAGGGGAGGTGGTGTTGCAATTGACCTAAAGGAAAGGGGCATGATTTAGAGAGTGATAGAGAAGGGATGAGGTGTGCAAAACTGGGATGGGATCTAGGGTGAGAGGGAGGCCTAATGGCAGTCGTGTTGATAAGATGTAATATTAATAAAGATATCATTGATTTAGACATCAGTTAAATATGTATTTTCCACTGGTACTATATTTTAACAGACTTTGAAAATATTCGGCCTGTTTGAAAATATTCGGCCTGGATGCAAAATGAGGTATTTTCACTGTTTATTTTATTTTTCCACAGATCAACGAAAATACAGATTTTTGCATGTCTCTTGTAAAGTTATAGATAGATGGATTATATTAGGTATCAGAGGAAACAGTATCAAGCTGTTTAGTACAGCAAGAAGGACAGGAAGTACATAGAATCATCCTGTTTCTTGTTCTTATAAAAACGGATTATGTTTACGGGTGGGAATTCATTGTAAGTTTATTCTTGAGTCTAGCCACTGTAGCTCATCAGGCTCCATGTTTATAAAAGATCATAATCAATCCCTAAACTCGTATTGAACAAGTCTTATATATATAGAGAGAGAGAGAGAGAGATATATTAAATCAGTATGTTTGGCTGTATTTTTCACTTTGTCACCATAAGTTTGCTGTGACGTGCATGGTACTTCTTCCAAAGTACTTCAGCCAAAGTACGTCTTCATTTGTTTAATTCATACTACCACCAGACAGTTTTACTGACCTTACGAAGGATCTGTGGGAGTAAAAGACTTAATTAAGACTCTCCTTCCAGTTCAAAATCTCAGGTAAACTGAATATAATTGTTTATAAACTGCACAAATATGAAAAGTCGTCTGTTGACTGAAGAGGTTAATCTAAATTAAGTTTTGAGATACTGGCCCAGAAAGAGCCATAGCAGACTGTGAGATGTAACCCATTACTGTCTAGCCCGTGAAATTTTGCTGGAATGGTATTAATTTACGTACCGCCTTCTGGCTGTTGGCTTACTGTCGCGAAGCCGTAGGTCCAAACCACGGGGCTTCCCCTTGATTAACTATTAAAATTGGACAATTCCATCCGTTTTAAAGGACTATTTGCACAAATGGGTAAAGCTAAATCAGTGCCTGTACGCTGGCCTGAAGCGGATTCGTATGATACTGAGAATGTTCAACTCAGGTAAGTTTCTGTATACTGGTCTAAGTGAAGTCAAATGAGCCTGACACTGTTAAGCTTAATACGGTTTGTGTACACTGACCCAGGTGGAATCATACGAATCTGAGAGGGTTACGCTCATTAGAATATCTTTATATTGGTCCAGGTGGAGTTGTATGAGCCTGACAGTGTTAAGGTGAAGTTTCTTTGTAAAGGTCCAAGTGGACTCGCATGTGCCTAAAATTTTAAAATCAGTAATGTTGTATATATTGGTGCAGGTGGAACCGGACTGGAAGGTGACCGAGCATGTTGACGTGAACACCAGTACTGGGTTAGAGACAGCCGTGATGACCCTTAGGTTCCGCCTACGCCCCAGCCTGGTACCTGAGGGCCGTCTGCAAGTGAAGTGCGTGGCTGCATACCCGGACCTGTACTGGGAGAGCGGTCAGAGGGAGTTTAGTGTCCACCTGCCTGACACCATCCTTCACCACCTTGGCTCACAAGGTAGTAACATCAACCAGTATTTACATATTTACAAGAGATAGATTTTAGTGTCATAGGGTGGCATTGTCATAAAGTAAAATTTGCCATCTTCAGCATAGACATTTCAGTGTCCACCTGCCTGACTCCATTCAACACCGTGACTCTCAAGGTAGTAATATCCACCATTCTCTGTATAGGTTTTACTGCTATAAAGAAGTTTCTGTCATAAGATAAAGTCTGTTTCTTGATTATTGGTTCATCAATGTGAACCTGCCTCCAATACATGTCAACTCCCCAGCTACTTATTTTCCCCCCAGGACCTGTTCCCATATTAGCAGGTTTCCTCCCACGGACCTGTTTCTCTCCAAGGACCTATTTTCCCCTATGGATTGTTTTCCCCATATACCTGTTTTTGCTAATGGACGTATTTTCCATATGGATTCATGTTCACCATGAACCTGTTATTCCCATGTTCCTGTTTTCCCCCCGTGGACCCATTTCTGCTGCTGGTACAATATAATCCAGTACTTATGTTTCATGATCAGGCCACTGGCGATTAAACAGGCAACTTCACTGATATTGCCCAGTGAGGAGGATGCCAAGACACCCAGTAGGGTGCAGAACAAGACCTACTAATGGGTGTATGAACCTCTGAGCCAACGACCCTCTAGCAGGGTAGATGGAGCACGTTAACCTTGGTTGGTAGTCCACCTAGAAGAAAATCTGTACTTTGAAACCTGGATAGCCCTAATGCCAGGGATTTCGCACCCTGGCCATAGGCCAGTGGTGAGCCCTTCCTGACCCGGGAGGTCGGGGAGAAGCTTTGCACCCCCCTCCCCTTAAAATCCAACTCCGTCATCAAATTGAAAAGAAGATACAGGCTCGGGGTCAGATGGTTCTTGCTGATCCTGATCCAGGCCTTGGGGGGGGGGGGAAGGGGTCCTTCTTCAGGTGCCAGTGAAACAGGCCTCTTTAGGCCCTGCTACACTGGCCCCTATTATGATGGTTGCTGGGTAATGCCTTTCAGACCCCAATCCCTGTCTTGTTTTTAATGGACTTCACAGTAGTGCAAAGGATGCATGAGCCTAACATTCCACACGCGGGTTTAACCTCTGGAAGGCACTTTGGGTAGGGACTTGGAACATTCTAAGGTGTCTTAAGAGCTGGGGCAACTGAGGATCAGAATAGCTGCACTCTCTGAAGTGAGACGGCGTGACCATGGTGAGATCAGTAGTGATGGTTACCATAATACCGATCTTGCTGCACCATCGTAGGGGTGTTGCTATGGCGATTTCCTTTTGCATTGCCTCTTCTGAAGACAGGGTTACTTCAGTTGATGAGTGTATAATACTGTTGAGGTTTAACCACACTTTGGTCTTCAATTCTTATTGAACTGGAACAGTGGACGCTGTTACTGACTTGAGTTATCTTAAAGAGAAAATGTTCTATGCGAAACTCAGCTCAATAGTGGAACACTGCACCATGTGGGATACACTGTTGTTCTTGAGTTACTTCAGTGCAACTGCTGGAATTGATAAGGCAGGCTACGAGGAATTTGTTGATCCCCATGGCCCTGGAAGCAGGAATTACAATTGTTCTTACCATGTGGATTTCACAAAATTTCGTAATTTGAGCATTGCTGATTTCTGGTTCCAGTGGCCTTGGTATTCCTGTGTCGGAGGGATTGCCAAGAAGACTGACCACATCCTTGTAGGTCCTTGGTGGACGATCCTTCTGAAAAGCAGGGTTTTCAGAAATGCAGATTTTTTGCTACTGATCACTGATTTGTTGCTACTCTAAAGCCCCGTCCACACGAGCGGGCAATGCCCGCGGGCACAAGCGAGCAGTTTGCCTGTTGATGGGCTCACCGCTTGTGCCCGCGGGCAAATGCGTAAATTGCCACGAGCAATTTACGCATTTGCCCGCGGGCACAAGCGGTGAGCCCGTCAACAGGCAAACTGCTCGCTTGTGCCCGCGGGCATTGCCCGCTCGTGTGGACGGGGCTTAAGGCTGCAAATCAAAACTAAGAGAATCCCAACGTGCCACCAAACAAGGTTCCATCATAAGAAATTCAGGGATGAGGAGTGTGCTTATGAGTATGCAGTGGCAGTCTCAAATTGGTCTTAGGTGCTCAGTATTGTTGAGGACCCAGTTGAATAATGGGATGCCTCAAAGCATGTTCCTCTGACTGTAGTTGATGAATTCACTGGAAAACGCCCCATATCAAGGAAACGACATGTCTTGCTGGGGACACTGGCTGCAGTTGATGAGAGTCATGCCACCAACTTGGCTGGGGATCGGGAGCAACACAGACTTCTGTTTCGTCAGACAAGAGTTTTGCTGAGCTGGGGTAAGGAGAGGTATGTCCAAGAAATCACTGTGGAGGTAGAGGGTCGCTTTTATTCAAGTGACCTTCGACCTGCTTCTTGAGCTCTGAAGAAGTGTCACCCCTGTCCCAGCTGTCTGGTTAACTATGTCTGGACAGCTGATGGATGGCTCGTGTCAGGGGCTAATGAGCACGGGACTCACTGGGCACAGTACTTTGAGCACCTGTATATGGTAGACATCCCCATTGGAGAGTTCCCATTGGCTGGTGTGGAACCACTCACTGCTATTACACTAGTTGATGATGCCACGCCTTCTGTTGATGAAATGAAGATTAAGGCAATGTCTAGGCTGAAAGATGATAGGGCAGCTGATGCTTATGGCATCCCTGCAGAACTGTTCAAAACTGGCAGTGAAGTAAATGGTGATCCAGAGATTGCATATGGTCACAGAAGTCGTTTGGCATACTGGTATCATTCCACCTGACTGGACAAGGGATTTGGTCATCCTTTTATAGAATGGGAAAGAAAATCACTGTGAGTGAAGTAATTACCATAATGTTACGGTGTTCATTGTACTGGGCAACAGTCTTGCTCATGTGCTTTTGATGCGTATCCAGAACCATTTACTAAAGTTTTAGAGGTCTGAGCAATCTGTATTCATGCCCAGGAAATCTACAGCTGACGGGATCCTAGCACCTTCAGTTCCTGTGGGATGCTGTCGTGAGCTTTGGCAGGGACTGTTTGCAATGTAAGTTGATCTCAAGAAGGCATTTAGGGGGATGGCGGGGGGACATTTGATTTCTGTTCAGCAAGCTTTGGAGTATGACACGGATGTGTCCTTGTCTCCTCACTTTGCAATAAGTGCATAAAGTGAGTGCTGGGTTGGGCTGCAAGTTGGAGTCACTGTAGAGTATCATTTGGCACTTTTATGGTTACTGATCTTAACCTTGCTGATGATGCAGCTATCCTTGTGGAGTCGCTGAAAAAACTCCTGAGTACTCTCGAGGCATTGAACAAAAACGTGAACCCACTGGGACTGTAAGTTTCCTGGGCCAAGATAAAGGTCCATGCATTTGGTGGTATGTTGAATGGAGCAGTACATTCTGTTCAGACATGTGGAGAGGACATTGAAGTCAACGAAAGAATCATATTTGTAGTGTGATCCATAACAATGGTAGGTCAAATCATGAGATGTCTTGTTACATTGGTATGGCCTATGTTGTTATGGATTAACTCAGGGTATTTGACACAGATATTTGTGTAAAAGGATGAAATTCAGCATCTTTAGGACACCAATGTTCCGTATTACTGTATGGTTCTTAGACATGGACACCAAACAATGCCTTGGAGCTGTAAATTTATTCTTTGTATTAAATGTCCATGCAGGATCATAGGATTTTGTTGATACTGTTGAGTGCATAGCATGTGAGACTGTTCCAAGGTCTATTCCCCACATTATATGAGAACACCAACTCCAGCTGTATGGGCACGTAGCACATTTCCCAGAGGTTGATCCTGCTCTTAGGACGATATCTGAAAGTCAACCCAGGGTGGAGGAGACCAAGAGGATGACCGCAAAACTCATAGCTGGAGGAAGCTAATGGTTCCTCTCAAGAGATGGCAGGGGGGGGGGTGCTGCCTGGAGACTTGCAAGGATGGACTCCCAGTGATGGAGTCAGGATGAGTGAGGCTATGCAACCAACGGCGTTTGTCCAAAGAGAGCGGATGAGTGACCCATTTTCCCCATGGACCTGTTTTCCCCATCAACATATTTTGCCTCATGAACCTAGTCTTTCTTGAACTGTTTATCTGATAGATCAGTTTTCCACCATGGACATTATTTTGTCCATTGACCTATTTTACCTCAAACATATTTTACCCATGGCTCTGTTTTCTCACTACGGTGAATACAAAATTTCCACATGGACCCGTTTTTCCCATGGATCTATATCCCCCTTGGACCAATTTTTACTCGTAAGACCTATGTTCTTGTTTGTCCCCACTTTACTAGGGCCATATTCCCCAATAGATCCTTGTTCTCACATGAACATACTCCCACCAAAACCTTCTTTACCCCATGAACCTATTCTCATGGACTTATTTCCCCACTACCCACATACCCACAGCTTCACTCATTGGTATGTTTCAGAGGCAGGAGGTGACTCAACACACACACACACACACACATAACTACAGTACATCGCCTCACCTTGCTGAAGGCCGGCAATAAAAATTAGCAGAACTCTGTGAAATTCAGTCACCGTATTTCACACAAAGCCAATCCATAATAAAATTTTATATGGTAACTGGCATTTGATTGATGAAATCCTCACCATAGTAATAGGTTTCTGCACATCCATACAGTTGCTATTTCCTGAAAATTTGGAGAAAATTCGTCCACAGCTTTTCGAGATATGTGGCAACAGATACACACACACACACACACACACACACACACACACACACACACACACACACACACACACACACACACACACACACACACAAACTATATCGCCTCACCTTGCTAAAGGTGGGCGATAATAATTCTAAGGATTTTTTTTTTTTTTTTATACTTCTCACGAGGGTTAGTGTTGATTCAAAGGTCAATTATAATGGCAGGAAACTAATGAACTATGTCAGTGTTTCGAGCCAAAAATTGTTAATGGGAGATCACGGTTAGGCCAAATGTCGGGACACCGTCGTATGACAAATGTAATTCATTATGCCATCTGTTTGCTACTTTTTCTTCCTAGAACTGGGACATTCTGTGTAGATGCATTCAATCCTTTCTTGTCAGATAATTACGGACCATCAGAAATGTCTTTATATATGAGTGACTCGGAACACGTTAGTTTTCTATGTAACTCCAACGAGGAATATTAAACGATGAGCAGATGTGTACAATGTAAATGGGACGCTGGAAAAAAAAAATTTTTTTGACATTTTAAATAAGGTTAATAATTTGAAAGTAAAGTTAGATGCTCTTGATGATGTAAGTCAGACAACACAATATTACAGAAGATATCTTCCTCTAGCCGGCAAAGGATACGCAAATATATCGTGAAATAACGAAAAGCCATAGTTATTCACACTAATGGTAACCCTTGGTTTAATGAAGCATGTAAGACCTCAAAAAGGGAATGTATGCATTTTAAACCCTCGATGCAGAATAGAATGAATAACGACACCAAGCTCCGTTTAACAAATAAGGCTGAAAATCTTAGGAGAGTGATTAGACGAGCAAAAGTCATCATACGAAATAAGTCTACACAAACATTTAAAATCTCATAATCCTCATGAGTACTGGAATGTCATCAATAAAAATTCTGAGTCAAGACAGAAAATGGGTAATATTCTACTAGAAACTTTTGCAGCCCATTTTTGTGACCAAGGGAGTGATAAAGAAAATATTACTGAAGGTGATGAAGACAGTGATCTAGTAAACGAATATAACGTATTTAATAGTGTTACGTCCACGTCCCACACAGCCAGAGGCTCCAACAGCAGTAGTTTAGTATAGGAAGGACATCGCCCAGTAAATCGTTCTTCACAGGGTCAGCCATTCAGTGCACACAACAGATTAACTAAGGTGTCGCAATAACACAAGCTTCTTGCGTTCGTTGTCATTATTTACCAAGTAATTATACTATGTTGCCACTACACTTCACTGATTTTACAAGCTCCAAAGCTGCACTAACTTCGCAAGGCCACAAGTAAAACTAGAGTGACTGAAACTCCTTTATTCTCTCCCCCATCCCTTTTTAACACTGTTCGATACTCAAATGTTCTGGTACATCCTCCTAGTCAAGGTAAAGAGAATGAAAGGTAGTTTCATGGGGGGGTGAGGGGGAGCTAAAATACGTCTTGGTCTGCGCATGACGTCATAGTTAATACAGACTGCAGCTCATCCTGCTCAACACACGCCAGTCACACACACACCTGCCTGTGAATAGGTACTCCGTTTTCTGTTTTTAGGGGTGGCTATGGCAATACAGATAATTTTGTGAACATGCCAACAATTTGTATAGTTCGTGGATGCAAATCCATTCATGTGAAAGGTGACAATAGAATACATTTTCATGCACTGCCGAAAGATGAAGAACTTAGAAAAAAATGGATTGAATTATGTGACACAAAGGAAACTCGGTCATCTGGTTTTGTATGCAGCGATCATTTTGAGAGTACTGCCTTTGAACGCAACCTTAAGTATGAATTGCTTGGTTTACCAGTGCCTCCTGGACAAAGGAAATTCAAGAAAGGAGCAGTGCCTACTCTTCAACTACCGAGTTTAACAAGTAAGTTCCACTACTGTGTGAGTGTGTTGAGTAGCGACTTGTATGAACATTCATAATACAAAAGCATACCATACATACAGATGGTTTTCTGTCAAGCTCCCGTTTTCTTCCACCACCCCCACCTCTCTCCCTCTCTCTCTCTCTCTCTCTCTCTTATTAACTTTGACGTCACAGAATCTGCGCGGCTCGGGGGTGCTGTACTT
Source organism: Coenobita brevimanus (assembly GCF_032717465.1). NCBI lineage: Eukaryota > Metazoa > Arthropoda > Malacostraca > Decapoda > Coenobitidae > Coenobita > Coenobita brevimanus. The sequence continues at coordinate 8,995,562 of NC_137002.1, read as the reverse complement.
ACCTCTCAGTATACTCTTCTCTTTACCTTGCTCCTAGTATCAACAGTTTCCTATGTCGGAGGCATCCAAAATATTCCAGAGCTTTCATATATTATGTAGCACTCTAAGTACCGTATCATACAAACTGAAATCAGACTACATAATTTAACAAACAGTCCCCGAAATAAAGCGTTATAGAGAAAAGGAGAATAAAAACTAATGCATAACTTTACAAAATATCTCCGCTTACAATAGCAGGTTACAAGGCGCGAAACATCGGGAAGTCTCCACCAGCCCTCCAGCTTCTCAGCAATAGGAACTTTACAGAAGAGGAGGTTACATGTGAAAGACTTGAAAGACAGCAGAGCTCCTGGGCTTTATTACATTTTAATTTTGTTTATAAAATTTGTCTTGAATTTGTTTTATTATTGTACAGCTGTTCAGTGTAATTTTAAATTCAGCAATTCCTTCTGATTGGACACTGGGTATAATTATAATTAAGCCTGTTGATGAGAGCGGGGGAAATATTAATAATGTTGACAACTACAGAGGCGTAACTGCACTGAACTACCTCTGTTTATTATTTACAGCTTTGCATAGTGCTAGACTTTCCGAATGTATGACGAATATGAAGTTCTTAGGTTATGAATAAGCTGGCTTCAGGAACAACTTTAGCACTCTGGAATTTGTATTTGCCTTGGCTGTTCTGCCTAGCTACTTTATATCACACAGTAAATAGCTATTTTGTGCCCTCTACTACAGAAAGTTGTTAGATTTTATAGAGACAACAGCGTTATGGAAAAAGATATTTTAATATTACTGGGAAGGGATTCCGTGTGGATACATAGTTTATATATATATATATATTCATTCATTGCCAGACGCCATGTATCCCAGACGGGGTGGCCAAGGGCTTAGAGTTAATTGTTTTACAGGGAGGGGCACTAATCCTCCACCAACCCCACTTGACACGTAGGGATGCCAACAGCATCTGGTGTTCCCAGGTGGTCACCCATCCAAGTACTAACCAGACCCAGCGTTGCTTAACTTCGCTGATGGGACGGGAAGTGCTGATATATATATATATATATATATATATATATATATATATATATATATATATATATATATATATATATATATATATATATATGTTACGGAACAGAGAGAGATAATGAACACTTCAAGTGAGAATACTAAAATCACTACTGTCCCGCAAGGTTCCAGGTTCAAAACAAAAGACTTAGGTAAAATTACAAATTAAAGTTTAATGCTCAAACTAACGACTAAACATTCAGGACTCATAAGGATAATGTAATGGCAAAACAGGTTACATATATGGTTAACTGCAATAGCCTCTATTAACACGAAATTAGGAAGAGCAAATTTATCTAAGTCAGCCCTAATAAAATGAGAAAACCGGATAATGCTCAGTTAAAGCAAGATATAATATTATTACAGATACATAATATTACTAATACTGGCTGACAGTATCGAACCAATATGAATCATAAAAACTTTACCAGGCTTACGAATTAACGCCTTTGGCTATACAGTACAAGAAAAATGGTAATAACACTTATACTCAAATTATACAGCAGCTAGATGGCTGGAGACTTCCTGAGCACTCACAAAAATAATAATATACTGTACAGGGGAGGACAGAGATGTGAACAGAATGAGGAGTAGATATAAGTGGCAACTAATGCAGAGACTGAGCTCATTATATAGGGGGCCGGCAGAGCTTGATTCAACTTGTAAGAAGGACGCGCAAATGAAGGCATAGGGGACGAAGAGATGACAGTCCTGTTCTGAACAACAGAAAGAACGACTTACTCTACTATAAGGGGAGAAGGGGGGAGTGAGGTAGAACACGCAAGCCTGGTCACTATGGAAGCCACGTGGCGAATCGTGAACAAACATGCAGCATACTGTACATTAGGATCATACAAAGGATGATGCAATCATGAACAAAACTGTATCATAAGTTAGAATTATACAAGGGATGATGAAATCATAGGCTATGTAACACCTCCGCACAAAGAAAAAGAAATTTACAAAGGAAATTTCTTATTACTCTAAAACAATCTGTCTAAAGTCTAGATAAGCAATCTGCAATAACATTTTCTTTCCCCTTGACATGTTGTATATCTAATGAATACTCCTGAAGAAGTAGACTCCATCTTGTCAACCTCTGATTTTTATCTTTAAACTTGCTAAGGAATTTCACTGGGTTATGATCGGTATAAATGACTATGGGGTCAGAACCAGAACACAAATAATATGAAAAATGCTGTAAACCCAAAATCAAGGCCAAAAGCTCTTTCTCAATAGTTGAGTAGTTCTTTTGAGGTGGAGTGAACTTCTTACTGTAATAAGATACAGGGTGTTCAATACCCTGATCATCCTCTTGCAGCAAAACAGCCCCAGCTCCTGTATCACTTGCGTCAACAGCCATCTTAAAAGGCTTAGCAATATTTGGAGTAGCGAGCACTGGCTGACCTAATAGGATAGCTTTAAGTTTGCTGAAAGAGGATTCACAGTTATCGGTCCAGACAAATTTAACTCCCTTTTTCAGTAGGTCTGTAAGTGGTGATACAAGAATTGAAAAGTTAAGAATAAATCTCCTGTAATAACCTACCATTCCCAAAAATCTTTGTAGCTCTTTCCTACTTTTAGGTCTGGGAAGATCACTTATAACCTGAACCTTAGCTCCTGGTGGTGCAACGTGTCCATCACCAGTTATGTACCCAAGGTACTGAACTTTAGCTTGACCAAACTCACACTTTGATAAATTAGCTACAAGATTAGCCTGAACCAAACACTCAAGAAATTTACTGACATGGCATAGGTGATCCTTCCAGTTGTCACTGAAGATTAATACATCATCAATATAAACAACACACCCTGCCAAACCCTCTGTTACAACATTCATGAGCGTCTGAAAAGTGGCTGGTGCATTCTTCATACCATATGGCATTACAGAACATGCAAAAGTCTTTCCTAGTGTTACAAAACATGAGATCTCCCTAGCACGTTCAGTCATAGGTACTTGCCAGTATCCCTTTAACAAATCAGACTTACTTATGTACCTAGCCTTTCCGATCTTGTCTATGCAATCTTCCACGCGAGAGAGAGGGTAGGTGTCTGTTTTGGTTATCTGATTAACACGTCTGTAGTCGATGCAAAGCCGCTGTGACCCACCTGGCTTAGGGACTAGAGTGACAGGAGAACTCCACTTGCTCTGACAGGGCTCAATCATCTTGTGGTCCAACAGGTAGCCAAGCTCCTTCTGGATGAGAGGAACTTTCACTGGGTTCACACGGTAAGGAGGCAGTTTAATTGGCTTTGCGTCTCCAACATCGACATCATGCATCAACACAGTGGTTCTTCCTGGAGTGTCATGGAACACTTGCGGGTACTCCTGCAGTAATGCCGAAAACTCCTGCCTTTCCTCAGGAGCTAGATCAGAAAGCTTAGTCTGGAGATCATTCATGATATCAGGATTCTTCCCCAAACTATCACTCAGCCTCATATGCATGGAACAGCTACAGTGCAGACTGGGTTATTTTCGTCCCGCCTGTGATATAACTTTAGCATGTTGATGTGACAAAGTTGCTTGTTCTTTCTACGATCTGGTGTGGCGATGACTTAGTTGACATCACTGAGTTTTTTTCTCCACGAAATAAGGACCACTAAACTTGGCTTGAAGAAGTTGCCCATGCACTGGTAGCAGAATCAAAACCTGATCTCCTGGCTGAAAGTGGCTTACCTGGACTTCTTATCATACCAAGTCTTCATCTTCTCCTGAGCGCTCCTAAATTCTCTCTCGCCAGCTGTAAAGCAGTGGACAGCCGTTCTTTGAACTTCTTCACATACTCCAGCAGGTTGACGTCATCTTCCTCCGACAGCCAGCATTCCTTGAGTAGCTTAAGGGGTCCTCTTACTTCATGGCCAAGCAGTAGTTCATAGGGTGGGAAGCCCAGTGATTCATTTGGAGATTCTCTTGCGGCAAATACAACAAATGGAAGACCTTTATCCCAATCTTTCTGATGTTTCAAACAGTATTTCCTGAGCATCGATTTGAGTGTTTGATGATATCTCTCCAACGCTCCTTGGGTCTGGGGATGGTAAGCTGAAGACGTGATCTGGGTGATGCCCAACTCTTTCAGAGAGTGCTTGAAAACATTTGACATGAAATTACTTCCCTGGTCTGACTGTACCTCCTTGGGCAGACCAAACTTGGTGAAGAACCCTAGCATTTCCTTAACCACGTTCTTTGCTGAGATATTTCTAAGTGGAATGGCTTCAGGATAACGAGTAGCCATATCAATCAGGGTCAACACAAGAAAATCCTGAAGAAGTCTTAGGAAGAGGGCCCACAATATCCACCAACACACGGGTGAATGGCGCCTCAAAAGGAGGAATGGGAACTAGAGGTGCAACCTTTTCGGTCTGATTACACTTCCTCACAACTTGACAGGTGTGACAAGACTTACAATACCAGGAAACATCTCTGAAGATACCTGGCCAGTAGAAGTGTTTCAAAATGCGTGCCACAGTCTTCCTCACTCCAAGGTGTCCTGCCAAACTGGAATCATGAGCCACTCTAATGATATCCTGCCTACAAACACGAGGGATGACAACTTGATGTACAACCTCCCATTCACAGTCGGCTAAATGTGTTGGGGGTCTCCACTTCCTCATAAGTACTCCTGACTTTATATAATAACAAGTAGAAGCATCAGCTGACTCTTCCTCACTGCAAGCAGAGTTAGCTAGACCTTTCAACTCAGGGTCAGCAACCTGCAACTCAACCAACTCTTGACGAGACAAATTATCAACACTACAGGGTACTGCCTCATCTGGTGAGTGGTCCAAATTAACAAGAAAAGTGTCAGCTAGGATAACATCATCATCATCATTATCCTCTAAGTCACCAATAACTTTAGACTTAGCCCTAGTGACAGCACATGCAGAGAACACATCAGGGACATCACAATCCTGGCCCGCAGCCACTGGCTCACTAGACAACTGAGGAGCTGGACACACTTGACTTCCACCAATATCATTTCCAAGTAAGAGTGTTACACCTGACATTGGGAGTGTCTCGACCAACCCAACCATAACGGAACCATTAACAAAACCAGACTCTAATTTCACTCTGCACAGAGGGACAGAGAAGTAATTATTCCCTACGCCTTGTAAGATTACAGTTTCATCAGAGGAATTAACATTAGAGCCTAGAACACTGGTCAGCATAAGGGATTGGCAAGCACCTGTATCACGATATATTTTAACTGATTTCCTGTCATTACTGTCCAGAGGACTGACAAAACCATCAGACAGGAAATTAGCACGAACTCTTGAGAGTGTCATCCACGTTACTGCTCAAAAGAGGAGCTTCATCATGAGAATTTAATTTACCCCTCAAAGCAGGTTCAGTTAACTCGGTTAAAGAATTCTGGGACCTCTCAAGGGTGGACACTAGACCAATTGACTGAATATTTAAAGACTCCTTTTTGTTCACATCACGCTGTCTCCTGAAACATTTCTCTGTAGTATGACCAAGCTTACTACAATAAGTACATTAACTTTTCTGAAATCTAGAGGTGGAGCTGGTATTTATTTCCTGAGAAACATCATCTGTATTCTCTTTCCTGTTACCTGTACTCTGAGTAGAGGCAACGTACTTACTCTCAGCTTTCCTTTTTTCTTTATAATATCTCTTGTGAGTGAGAACATATTCATCAGCTAAAACTGCAGCATCAAACAAATTATCTATTCTTTTCTCATCAAGGTATAGGCTTACATCTTTATTAATACACCTTTTGAAGTCCTCCAGCAAAATCATCTGCTTAAATTTATCAAAATCAGATTTTACATTCTTAGAATTTAACCACTGCTCTAACAGATCATCTTTGATTTTTGCATACTCAACATGGGATTGCTTATCTTGCTTATAAGTTGTCCTAAATTTTACTCTATAGACTTCAGGAACAAGCTCATAGGCCTTAAGAATCAAGCTCTTAACTAGATCATAATTATCAGATTGATCCTGAGGCAAAGATGCGTAAGTTACTTGAGCTTTACCGGTGAGAACAGTTTGAAGGAGTACTGGGCAATACTTTTTGGGCCAATTAAAACCTGTAGCTACCCTCTCAAACAACTGAAAATACTTTGTTAAATCAGATTCATTAAAAGGAGGGACAAGTTTAACATTTTTAGCCACATCAAAATCATCAGAGCTAGATGATCCAGTTCCACCTTGTTTCATGCGATACTCATGGTCTGCCTGAATCCTAGCAAGTTCAATTTGTGCCTGAGCCTGTGCCTGTGCCTCCTGAATATGAGCCTGAGACTCAGCCTCCTGAGCACGTGCCTGAAACTCAGCCTCCTTAGCACGAGCCTCCTGCAGGGCTAGCTGAAACTTAGCTCTTTCAATCTGTGTTTGCTCATCCGGAGGAGTTACATTAAACAAGCTTTTATTAATCATGCCAACAATTTGAACTTTAGAATGGTGAGAGTGAACAGCAATTCCCAATTGTTGAGCAACAAGCTTAAGTTCATTCTTTGTTCTGTTTTCTACATCACACACTGTTTGCACATTTGACAAAAAATCTTTGGCTTCATCAAGAGTAGTAATAGTAGACATCATGAATAAATCACAGTCCCAAAATATCAAGCAATATCCTTATGATAATATCCTGAATATCCTGATAAGAGGTCGCCAAATTAATGTTACGGAACAGAGAGAGATAATGAACACTTCAAGTGAGAATACTAAAATCACTACTGTCCCGCAAGGTTCCAGGTTCAAAACAAAAGACTTAGGTAAAATTACAAGTCAAAGTTTAATGCTCAAACTAACAACTAAACATTCAGGACTCATAAGGATAATGTAATGGCAAAACAGGTTACATATATGGTTAACTGCAATAGCCTCTATTAACACGAAATTAGCAAGAGCAAATTTATCTAAGTCAGCCCTGATAAAATGAGAAAACCGGATAATGCTCAGTTAAAGCAAGATATAATATTATTACAGTAACATAATATTACTAATACTGGCTGACAGTATGGAACCAATATGAATCATAAAAACTTTACCAGGCTTACGAATTAACGTCTTAGGCTACACAGTACAAGAAAAATGGTAATAACACTTATACTCAAATTATACAGCAGCTAGATGGCTGGAGACTTCCTGAGCACTCACAAAAATAATAATATACTGTACAGGGGAGGACAGAGATGTGAACAGAATGAGGAGTAGATATAAGTGGCAACTAATGCAGAGACTGAGCTCATTATATAGGGGGCCGGCAGAGCTTGATTCAACTTGTAAGAAGGACGCGCAAATGAAGGCATAGGGGACGAAGAGATGACAGTCCTGCTCTGAACAACAGAAAGAACGACTTACTCTACTATAAGGGGAGAAGGGGGGAGTGAGGTAGAACACGCAAGCCTGGTCACTATGGAAGCCACATGGCGAATCGTGAACAAACATGCAGCATACTGTACATTAGGATCATACAAAGGATGATGCAATCATGAACAAAACTGTATCATAAGTTAGAATTATACAAGGGATGACAAAATCATAGGCTATGTAACAATATATATATATATATATATATATATATATATATATATATATATATATATATATATATATATATATATATATATATATATATATATTGTGAGTGTGTGTGTGTCCGACTCTGGGCATAGGCTTCACAACCTGTTCCCAAGGCCCAGTAGCCCTCCTATATACCATACACTTCCACATGTCACATGATAATGCTAAGTGTTGTGTTCAAGTAGGCAACAGATTTTCTTATTTCCCTTGTAATACTGGTGTAAGACAAGGTGAACACTTGCCCCCGTTTTGTTTTGTAATATATTTAAATTATTTTAAAAACTATCTTAGCATTTATTTTTTTTTCTGGGATTCCTTTCATCAGTGAAGCAGTTACTAACCACCTGAATGAGAATATGGGCAGGTATTTTAGTCACTTTTGTCGTTTTAAATGCTGATGACTCCATAGTACCCGCAGAAAGTGAGAGGCATTTGCGACTTGCTCTAGATGCCTTTCAAAAATATTGTAACCTTTGGTCATTGCAGGTAAATACAAATAAAACTAAATTCACGGTATTTTCTAGGGGTAAAGTAAAAAGTTACAAGAACTTTAACTTTGGTAATAGCAGTATTGAAGTAGTTCATGATTATGTATGTGTTGGTCCGACAATTAACTTTAGTGGTTTTATTTTATAAAACTAAGGAAAAACAACTATTGGGAGCTAAAAAAGTAGCATATAGATCATTAAGCAAAATTAATCAGTTTAGTCTTTAGATGTATTTATTTAAATGAAAAACATGTAATACCTGTTTTATTATATGAATGTGAAATCTTTGTCTGTGAGAATCTGGATATTTTAAGTAAAACATGCAACAGATTCCTGAAGGGACTACATAAATTGGACAGGTCTACTGCTACATATATGCTGTATGGTGACCTAGGGGTTAAAAGTTTATCAAAGCACAATTATATGGTCAGTTCAGACTTTCAGATGATGACGAACACAAAATCTCGAATGTCATATATAGAGTTATTAAGGTACTGACTGGCTCGGAACAATATAAATCTCCTTGGCCGAATAAAATCAAGTTCCTTCTGGACAATAGTGGTATGTCAGATACATTTAATGACACGATGAATTTTAAACACTGGCAAATCTAGCAATTTCTCTAACCCATTTTGCGCTCAGTGTCCTCAGTATAGATAGGCAGAGGGCAGCACTCTGAGTACCCTTCCACCACAAACCCTCACAAAGGAACCATGGGAGTTAATGGGTTAATGGCAAGTGGTTCAAGGAAGCATTCAAGCTCAGATCAAGTGATATGGGCAACAGTAGAGGGAAGATATTGATTAAACTATTATGTGTATAAATTACAAAGAGTTGCAATATTATCGTCTTAAACTACCAAGCAATAGTCGGTTATGTAAATTCAGATGTGGAAATCATAAGTTGCCAGTCGTTAGAGAAAGACATGGTAACATAAATTTTAATGAATGGGTGTATAAGCAATGTAATGAGGGTGATGTTGGTGATGAATTGAATTATTTGTTTAAGTGTCCTTATTTCCAATCGCAAAGAAAATTATATATTGAAAAAATATTTCATAACAACTCCAATACCATTTCAATGTAACAGATATTTAGCAACAAGTAATACTGTGTTTTAGTGAACTTAGCTGAATTTGTGGAAATATTACAATATTCATCCATTGAGAATTTCTGAATAATGCACTAAAATTTAATAATAGTTCTTTCAGTAAATGAATAGGTTGTATATTTAAATAACTGCATTTGTAACTCAAGTACTGTATTGAGCTACCTTGCAAACAGTATGTACTCCAAAACTCCACTTGGGGTTGTTTCATTTCAAATAAACCTAAACCTAAAACCTACCCACCCGACACGTTCATCCACAAACCAACGTATCCATCCACCACCAAGCTTAAACCACCAGCAGGATGGCTTGCGCGCGCGCGCACACACACACACACACACACACACACACACACACACACACACACACACAAAACTGTTTTTACTTTATGCATGATAATGATGACGATGGCATTGTGATGATGCTAAGAATGATGATGATGAATAATGATGATGTGGCTAATTTTCACGTGCAGTCAGCAGCAGAAGTTCATTTCAGCTTTCCCTGTGTGATATGAACCTGTGACAGATCAGAAAGTTCATATCACATATAGATGCTTCAAGCAAATTTCTGCTGTGGACTGCACTTCAGTAATAACCCACACAAAATGTCAGTTAATTACTCTATTTGCAGGGCAGGTGTACAGCGGTGCAGAGCGACGTGGCGGTGTGGCCAGTCTGACCGGTGTTGTTGTTGTGTTGGTGGTGGTGGTGGGCAGCAGGTCAGCCCGGTAGCTGCCATGCTTACAGAAAGCTCATAGTGTGTGCCATTCCAGTGTCATGTACTACGTTTACTTACCCTACGATGATCCTGTTTGTATAATAATTCGACCCTACCCTACTTAACCCAGCCTAGCCTAATTCTAGCAACCTACCAAAATCTAATCTAAACTACTCAAGCTCACTGACAACCTACCCTAACCCAGTCTAACCTACGCCGACCCTGACATAGTCTAGCCTTACAATACTAATATGACATGATCTGATTCCAAAAACCTAACTGCATGAACCTGACCTACTGTAGACCCTCCCGGCAGAGCTCAGCTCTTAATACATATCGGTAATTTTGTGCCCTGATGATAGGGATCCTCATGAAAGCATTATGTACACACTTGTAATAAACAAATGACGGAAACTACATGTGATAAATTGTCAAGACAGTGTGATGAACTGGAACAAACTGGATGAACCGACAAAATTTCCATATGATGAACTGGGAGACTTTTGTGATTCTCTCTCTCTCTCTCTCTCTCTCCATACATTATATATATATATATATATATATATATATATATATATATATATATATATATATATATATATATATATATATATATATATTGTATATAAGAGTGTGTTTGTGTGTGTGTGTGTGTGAGGGGGAGCTCATTTATTCCAGTGACGTATTTGTGTGTATGTTCTTACCTAATTGTATCTTTACAGGAATGAGTCAAGCTCGTACTGTCCCGTGTATTAAACCACTTTTATCATACATATCCGTAAATTTATGAATAGTTTTGGCACACACTGTTTCATTCGGTGGTGCATTGCACTGATCAGTTGCCCTATTTGGGAAACTTAATTTCCTTGTCTTTATCGCCTCTCATTTTATGTAGTTGTTTCTTTTTTTCAGTGTCCTCTTGCTGATGCTTCCCCATTGGTTATGTAATCATTTATGTCTATTTTCTCATTCCCCGAGATGCATTTATATAGCATAATCATGTCTCCTCTTTTCCTTCTTTCCTGTAGTGTTGGTAGATTCAGTTTTTTTTTAGTCTTTCTTCGTAGCTTAGATCCCTTAAGCTTGGCACCAATCTTGTAGCGGCCCTTTAAAGTACTTTTTCAATCTTATCCATGTGTTTTTTGAGATGAGGATTCAAGACTCCTGATCCATACACCAGGGTTGGTCTGATGAATGATGTTATCTTTCTCAGCATGTCTTCATTTATATATGTGAATGCTGTTCACATATTAGCAAGCAATGTATACATGTTACGTACCTTCTCACTGATGTGGTCAGCCGGAGATAGTTTATTATTGATAATCACTCCTAGGTCCTTCTCCATTTCTGATATGTGTAGGGTTGAATTTTCTAACTAATCTGACCTTTTTCCACTTATACTAAACTTAATTACATGACACTGTCCACATTGAATTCCATTTGCCATTTATTGTTCCATTCATGAAATTTATTTAATTCTTGTAGCTCTCTGCAAGAATCTGTGTTAGTAGTTTTCCTTTGTATTTTTGCATCAACAGCAAACATATTTAGATAGCATTCATTTCCAGTGCTACTGTCTATGTCATTTATATATATTAAAAACATAATTGGTGCCAGCACTGAGCTCTGTGGAACTCCGCTAGTCATTCCCTCCATGATGAGTAATTTCCCCTTAATACTGTTCTCATTTCCCCTTTTCTGAGAAAATCCTGCATCCAACAGTACAGATTGCCATGGATACCTCCTTGATGGTACAGTTTCCATAAAAGTCTTTGGTGCGGTACTGTGTCAAATGCTTTCTTGAAATCTAAGTAGATACTGTCCACCCATCCTTCTCTTTCCTGTATTGTTTCTGTAACTCCATCATAGTAGCTTAATAGATTAGTAATATGATTTTCCCTTTCTTAAGCCGAACTGCCTTTCTGTTAGTGTGTGTGTGTGTGTGTGTGTGTGTGTGTGTGTGTGTGTGTGTGTGTGTGTGTGTGTGTGTGTGTGTGTGAGTGAGAAAGAGAGAGAGTAGGTTAATTCCTTTATTCCGGTGAGGTATTTTTCTGTACTTTTGTTCATATTGTCTCCTGACGAATATATTCAGTGTAAGAATGGCTTGCCAATGGAGGAATTAAATATAGCCTTCCTTGGCCTCTTCCCTGAACACACTTACATACTGAGCACATAAAATAAGTTGACGTATTCGTGAAGTGTATGGTTAAACACTTTGATCATTCGTATTTCATTGCTACACCTGCTGGTCCATATATAACTCTTCTCCTCCACTCCGCTGGGTTATTTCCTGCGCGTAGCTGGACGGCTCAGGAGCGTCATCAGTGTCTGCCCTGCATCATTTATTCGTTTCCTACACCCACGCCCACACCAGCAGACTGAGCCGTCCCATATAAGACTCCGGGAGATAAGTTTCTAGTGGAGCAGTGTTTGCGAACCACCCAGTGTTTTTGGTGAGTCAGACGATTTCTGTCAGCTTAGGAGAACCCCCAAACAGAACATGATTTTTTGAGAGATAAATCCAGTAGTCAGTCAGTGTAAGTACCCAAATGTACACACAGTCGTATGGACACAGCAAAAAGTGGTGATAATTGCAATAATAATAATAAGCAGACGAAGGAGGAGAATAATAATAATAATATAATAATAATAATAATAATAATAATAATAATAATAAGGATGATAATGAAGGCATCGTAGTGGTGAAAGGTGTCGCCCACTTCCATGCGATGACATACTTTAGTGTGTTAATCATGCTGCCGCTAGAAGATTATTTTTAACTGAGGGGGGACGACCTGCAGTGAAGAGGTTAATAAATATACCTTCACCTATACGAAAAAAAAAAAAAAAGTATCTTAAGATAAAAAGATCATCTGGTGGGAAGAAATAGTAATAATAACGACCTTTGCCCCTGGCTGATGCCCAGGTCAATGGTAGCTGGATCTGCACATGTGCACTTGGTACTGATGGGTGAAGTGGTGGTTATGGCGGGCGATGATTTTCAATGGAATATTATTGAAGAAAAATCACAGATTGAAAGGTATGTAAGAGTTGTACACAGAAATAAATTAATATCCCGACTCTTAGCTACAAATATATATTTAATCATTCGAGGCAGTTTTTGAAGTGTTTAGCCTCAGCACTAAAGAGAAGAGTCCTACGATAGCAATCACCCAAATGTGCAGAATATAATAATAATAATGATGATGGCAATAATAAATAATAATAATAGTAAGAGTAATTACGAGCGACGGCAAAGCCCTCGCAAGTCTCTCGTTAAGTAGTGACATTTTCTCACTTATTAGCGGCCTAACCTTAACGCTTTTGAGAAGCTTATATCTCAGCAACACAGAGCCGATCACTGCGTGGTTTGCACCATATGATAGCCCCATTCTTTAAAATTTGTTTTTGACACGTTTCATCACACCCCGGCGGTGCCCGTGACACGTACCAAGTGCAGTATGTCAAAAATCTTCAAAAGAGGGCCACAGGCCAGACAGTTTGTCGTAAAGGCATGAAACTTGGTAGGTAGATAGCCATCAATATACTCTAGGCATCCTCGGGGTGTAAGGCGACATTTCAGTGCTTTCAGATTAAAATGGCCTCACTGTACCTCGCCGACATAGGCGTTTTACTGGTAATAATATCTAGAACACTGTAAAATTGTCCGAGGACAATTTTGATAAAGAAAAACTTCCCTGAGCCATTGCCCATTAGAAGCCGAGCTATAAAGGGACTCTGAGGTCAAGTCATTGATCTTATGCATGCCATCTTCCGGTTAATATCCGAAGATCCGCTTGACGCCACGTTTGACCAACAGAAGTGGACAGCTGTCTGACTAAGTTGACCAAGTTTGAAGGCTCTAGGACAAATAGCCTTTGAAATATTGCAATTTTAAAATAATAATAATAATAAATGTGTACAGTATATTCCATCTTTTTCATATATGTGGGGTCGATGTATTTCACCAACCTTGCGGGTTAGTTTCTGAGGCTATCCTCGTTTGCTTTGCCATTTTGGTTTGGACCAGTTTTACAGCGGGATGATATTCATGGCGCCAACCCTCCTTATTTATCCGGGCTTAGGACCGGCACCGAGTTGGGTTGCCTAGGACCACAGTGACTGGGGCGAGTTCTTTTAGTGTGACTATTGCTAATAGATGCTTCTAGCATGGCCCTACTTATTCGAAACAGTAATCAAGTCTGCTTACTACTGTAAGGTAGCACTCGAGCAGGCTCATCTCCATCCGCGAAGGGCCCCCAGCCCCCCACCACTTTTTCCGGCTGAGGTTAGGTCCTAAGAGGGTCTCAGGAGAGGTGGGAGTTGTGGTGGCCTTGCCGACCACCTCCGTGCCCAGTAGGCCAGAGGACAGCCCTAGCTACATATTCAGGAGGGCATTCGCTGTCCTATCTACATGTGAAGTATTGCAGGGGCTGCTTTGTCGACATGTTAATAGAGCAGGGTTTGGCGCCAACACGCATTTGGTAGGGTAAAGGCTGTCCTTTATGCATAATCAGCAGGCCTGAGGCTGCCATTCCTGCATGTTCGGAATGGCAGGAACGACCTTTTCACTCGTACATGCTCAGTAGAACAGGGGTTGCCCTACCTGCAGGTTCAGTAGGGCAAGAACTTCCCTATATACTTGTTCAGTAGGGTCTTCCCTATTTGCATGTTTAATAGGGCAGGGGCCGCCCTACCTACATACAGTAGGACTGGCTGCCCCGCGTAAATGTTCAGTAGGGCAGGAGCTGCCTCAATAATAATAATAATAATAATCTATCCATCCATTATCCAATCCAACGGTGCCCCAGGAGGAGCGTAGGAGCCCGGGGCTAGACAAGTTGGACCTGACATTTAAGATGAGAGTGACCAGCCTCACTCATCCATGAGTGCCATTACGTGAGCAATAAACCCCAACCACCCCTTGGATATAAACCTTCACCGGCTCAATCCGATTGGAGCGCCGTAATTGCCCACTAAACCACCAGGCGCCATAATTTGGTTTATGGTTACCACCCAGCGTACTAAATGGTTTCCTGGTGTACAGGAAACCATTCGGTTTGTCACTTTGTGCTGAGTCACCCACAGGCAGAAGGAAGAGGAAAGAATGAAGGACAGAAAGACAAAAATGGGAGTGAAAAGTCACCCTTAGGCAGAAGGACGTGGAAAGAATGAAGTAAAGACAGAAGAGGAAGGAAGGAATGGAGGGAGGAGAGGAAAGGGCAGACACCCGAGAGCAACACTACATCGAATGAGTGGATGGTGAGCGCCTCCACCTACCATTGGTTATAGCGCAACCTCACCACATTCACTCCACAAAGAGAGCAATATTCCAGCTGAGAGTGCATAGGACTTGTAAATCATAGTTAATTGCCCATAAGTGAAGAAATTACGGATCCTGTACAATAATGCAAGTTTGTTTGAGGCGGTTTTTGCCAGTGATGTGCCATGACAGGTCCAACTAAGGGTGTTGTTTAGTGAAACACCAAGAGTCTCAATACTTACTGGGTCAGGAATATTGGTTGTACTGAAGGCAATAGAGGAATAAGGCAATATGCGTCTATTAATAAACTGGATAGACCTGGTTTTCCTAGCAATAAATAAAACTATTATTTTGTCACTATTCAGTGATCTTGGATAAGTCTTGATTTTATTATTATTATTATTATTAATATAATAATAATAATAATAATAATAAAATCAAGACTTATCCAAGATCACTGAATAGTGACAAAATAATAGTTTTATTTATTGCTTAATAATAATAATAATAATAATAATAATAAAATCAAGACTTATCCAAGATCACTGAATAGTGACAAAATAATAGTTTTATTTATTGCTAGGAAAACCAGGTCTATCCAGTTTATTAATAGACGCATATTGCCTTATTCCTCTATTGCCTTCAGTACAACCAATATTCCTGACCCAGTAAGTATTGAGACTCTTGGTGTTTCACTAAACAGCACCCTTAGTTGGACCTGTCATGGCACATCACTGGCAAAAACCGCCTCACAGAAACTTGCATTATTGTACAGGATCCGTAACTTCTTCACTTATGGGCAATTAACTATGATTTACAAGACATATGCAGTGTCAGTTGGAATATTGCTCTTCTTTGTGGAGTGAATGTGGTGAGGTGGCACTATAACCAATGGACAAAATTCGGAACAGAGCTGTGAGAATTTGTACTAACCCAGCAATTACAAATGAACTACCTCCCCTACAATTAAGAAGGAATGTTACCTCCCTTGCATTATTTTTCGTATTCATTTACAGCAAATACTCAAACGAAGTTGCATCCATTGTTCCACCACCCCATGCCTTCCCCTGTGCTACACAGACATCTGGCAGCGCTCATGATTGGTCTATCACACTGCCATCTTGCAGAACTTCCGCCTATCAGAATTTTAGTCCCCGAATTGCTTCTTTTTGGAACTCGCTTCCCCAGATTAGTTTCCCCAAAACTTGAACCTACAGCAGCTCAAGTCTAACTGTTACAATTTTTTAATGAGTGGAGGTCACCTGTAATGTGGTGTATGCAAATTTTATATTTTTTCCCTTCTGTTCGTCTTCTCTAATAATAATAATAAAAATAATAATAATAATAATAATAATAAAAATAATAATAATAATTGTAATAATAATAATAAAATATGTGCATGGGTTGAAGAGTAAAGCCAGAGGGTTTGAACAAGTATTTCATTATGATGTGGATTTTGTATGTTTCATTTTTAAATAACCGAGTCTGGGGCCCCTACGTTCCTGGTGGGGCAACATAGTACTGTATGTAAGGTACTGTAGATCTGTATTTCATGCCACTGACACCATTTTATAAATGATTTGTTTTATCATGTTCTTGTTATGGCCAGATGATTGTGCTCCGTTCAGGATAAACTTAATGTACTGGAAGTTTAGATATGTTGCCTGATAATGCTGCGTTCACTCACTGTATTGGGCCTCTCTTAAGCTGAATGAAAATTTCTGGAGTCAACAAGAATACACTGATAAACCAAGTGTAATTAAAGCTATTACAGTTTGTCTGCGACATACCTATTTGCATTTTACTTCGGGCAACGTTCTATGATATTACTGTGCTCAGGAGGAGCACAGGACAATAATTTGTTAATAAGTTGCCTAACATTTGGATCGAAGATTTAGAACTTCGTTTCTACTGCAGCCAACGAAGGACAGCTTTATTCAGCACCTGGAAACCCAATGCAGCAATAGGGTTAAAGATATCCAGATTAGTGGTATGAAGATGTTTGTAATATAATGTCTTTGAACCTTCTCATCCCGAGGACGTATTGCATTTTTCATTCTTGGTGTTCCCAGGCGATTATGTTAAGCCTAGGAGAACCCCTGTTAGTGAAGGGGTCGATAAATGTTGTCAGACCCCTCCAATCTGAACAGGCCTTCCTGAGATTAATGAAATCTTCCTGAGACATCAAGAATGCGTCCTCGGGTTGATGGAGGTACTACTGTGTCTTTGTGAGGTCGGTGTGTGGTGGTGTAGTGGGAACGCCCCAGCCCAAGGGACAGCTGTGCTACATGCGTGGGTTACATGTTCGAGAAGTTGCTGGGGATATTTCCATCATGTAAAGCCAGTAAAGGGAACAACTCTTAACTCTTCTGCACTACGATACTTTATTCTCTTCTTACCCTAACTTGGCCTAAAATTACCATCTCTCTTATTATGAATGTTGAGTGGTAACAGTAGATTAACTCTAGAATATGATGGTGGTCACAAAGATGTGTTATGGAATGAATGTAGAGCCGTAGCATTATTTTTTCCTGCCACTCCGGTGTGTGAAACGAGCTACAAAAGTACAAAAATCTGGGCCAAGTGACCGTAAGTAGGGTGTAGTCTGCCCCTTTACAAACGTAGGAATCCCAGGCTAGGCTACAGTAATGCGAAAAATTCACAGGCAGGAGACCAACCCACGCCCCTGGTAGCATTACATAATGGTAAAACCTCAAGCCATCCTTTGGAGATTTGAATCCGTGCTAGCATGGGAAGGCCGTCACTCCGACTGATATATTCTGCTCCTTAACCTCCAAACGTCATTGTTTTTAATTGTAATAACTGTGTGACCTTGATGCAGCAATAGGTAGATAAGTGTATCCTTAGGTATTGCACTGTTGAAAACAGAAATGTTCCTTCAGTACCATGACATCTATTGTATTGTATTCTTACTGTCCCAAAACGAGCACAGTCTGTATAGGATTTTTTAAATTTACGGGTTAGAAATAGTTTTCCATAATCTCTCGTTACGAGAGGTTTTGCCTGAGCCGAATAAAATCGTCTGGCTGTGGTAAGCATAAACTCTGAAACATGTCGTCGTACTGAATGTAATTCTATAATACACTTCTGATTTCTTCCGTCCTTGGCCAGAGCGTGTTATACCTTACTGCATCTATACATGAGGTGCTTTCTTAAGCCTTGTAATTAGCACGGTATGTTCTTTATTGATGGGGTACATGAATGGCTGTTTATAACGTGAGCACATAACATTACAACTCTAGTCAGTTTTCATGAGTATTTGGCAAGGATGAGTTTCATTCCTCCGCCACCTGTCCCATTTACAGTTTCACAGTTAACTTAAAAACGAGTGAACAGATAAATGTAACTGTGGGAATTTTTCTTACATATAGAAGATGTTGGTATGTGAACATTAATTTTATATTAGGGGAAAAAATTACCTGTATATGTATAAAATTTGTGATGTTATTAATGTACCAACTGCCATATCTGTATAGTAATCCTCGAGTCTCTATTAATTGTGATTTTGACTTCTCAGATACAGTAATGCATTATGTGTGAATAAACCAAGTTGTATTGGAGCAAATGTATTTTGGTATATTTGATATTTCGTTTCTTTCCCCACACTTACTCATTGCAAGCAGAGAAGCTTAGCTCGCAGCATTATTGATTAAACATCAATCTGCTGTATTGTCTGATGCTGCATCCTGTGAGAGACGAGTTTAGCATGCGTTGCAGTAATGATCTTTCCTCAAATCATACGCTTCCTCTTATGGTCAGGACAACACTGACTTGTGCCTTAATGCCACCCAGGTATGAACGAAATGAGCGACTGAGCTTGTCACGTGCGGATGTTGTGGACGACTGGCACTTGAAATTAATGTTATTTACAAATTTTAGTAAGGAGAGATGTCAGTGAGGCAGACATGCAGGTTGTATGTGCTGACTGGGAAGTGGAAACTAAGCTTGAGCTCAAAACAACCCTTTGATGCTCACACTTTGAAAACACAGCCAGAATATCACCCATCCATCTGTACCAGAAATCTTGGGATCTTTATATATCTCTCAAGACAACCAGAGGAAAGGGAGAGGAAGCAGCCAGGAGCCAAGACGACAAGCAGAGGGAAAGTAGCCAACTCTCTACACGGGCGCAAAGGAAAACGATCATAGAAGGTTGGAGCACAGGAAAAAGTTTTAAGAGTGAATGCAAATCAAAGATTTCTCATGACACACTCGTACACCCACTTGATCAAGATAATCTCTTATTTTGCCTTTGGGTCCTCACGACTCCTTAAAAATTAATCACGACCCCGCGCCCAAGTCTTCCACCCACCCCCTCCCCATTAACAACCACTGCTTTAGATGTCTCCAGAGAGAGAGAAAAAAATATATATGGATGGATTTGATGTCACAGAAATCTACGAGTATGTCAGGCATTTACTAAATTATTTAACATTTCACTAAACTCGGATGTAGTCGTGGGTGAATGGAAGATTACAAACATTGTTCCGGTTTTAAGACGACGAACAAATCAGTTGCACAGAATTTGAGTCCGATAAGCTTAACAGTATAAAAGAAGAACTGCTGGAGTGTTACCTGTCTGTCTGCCTATCAATACCCATATGTCTTAATCCCACAAGGGTTGGCGACGGCAAAATCACCTCCACGTAGCCTTGTCCTCTGTGATCAGGCTGTCCTCTCTCCATCCAGTAATACTCTCATGTGTTTTCCACTTCGTGATCAGCCTCCTTTTCTCCTAGACTTCCACCTGTATCACTCTCTCTCTCTCTCTCTCTCTCTCTCTCTCTCTCTCTCTCTCCAGACACCATCGAGGTCAGACGTGCATTGGCGCGCTCTGATTCATCTAAAGCCCCGGACACACTTGTCCCCGAACATGTGATCGCCACGAGGAAACGAACCTCAGGGGCCATCCAACGTTCAGACTCGAATACTACAGCAGCTCAAACCCGGTGCTCCAACTCGTCGATCACATGTTTCGGGCAAGTATGGCCTCGCCCTAATACCTACGTGTATCTAGAACTGAGTCAAGCTCGGTACTAAGAAAAAATAAAGATGATTTAAAACTGTAGAGCAAGTAAAAGCGAAAAAATGAAGTCTAAAGAAAGTGTTTATCATATAATCAGAGATCTAAGGAATTCGCTGATACTGGCAGACAGACGGCGCCGGGTGGCTCGCGTCACAGAATAAGTAGCAGGAAGATGCCAGACTGATGGTTAAAATTATCTTTCTGTAAGATGCCGCACATTCGAAAAGTGATTCTAAAGTCCCGTCCACACGAGCGGGCAATGCCCGCGGGCACAAGCGAGCAGTTTGCCTGTTGACAGGCTCACCGCTTGTGCCCGCGGGCAAATGCGTAAATTGCCCGTGGCAATTTACGCATTTGCCCGCGGGTACAAGCGGTGAGCCCGTCGACAGGCAAACTGCTCGCTTGTGACCGCGGGCATTGCCCGCTCGTGTGGACGGGGCTTTAGTATGAGGAAGGGTAACAGTGGAAAACAAAATGTTTACCACACAGACCTGGTGGAACTGGATACATTTAATAAATTAGCAGAGAGAGTGAGTAAACTGGAGGAAAATTTCAAACTGGAACTGGATGAAATGAGAATGGAACTTTATCTACAGAAAGATAAAAATGAGAAATTAGTAAAAGAAACAAAAAAGACGCAACAACATGTGAGCTAACAGCTGAGGTTGACAGTCCGAGTACAAAAAAAAATAAATAAATAAATAAATAAAATTAGCAAAGTGGGAAATACAGTAGCAACCCATGAGAGAGCTTTGGAGTACAATAATGACAAAGACACAACTGGTTCACAGGTAGTCTGAATGAACATAGCAGAGACACTGATGAGAATATAACTCAAGCAAATGAATTTATGAGAAATTACACAGAGGAAGTACAAAATACATGGGCAAAAGCAGCGAAAGCAACGTGAGAGTTAGAAAGCAAGGGTGAGGCAAGAAATATGACATGCGAAGTGAAAGCATAAGAAACAACCCAAGGCTGATACAGGAAACAGCAGGAATTACCAAATCTAAAGTAGTAACTGGTAAAGATAAGGAAGATACAGGGAACAGGATCACTAGAGACAATAAGGAGATGGAAAATATAATGAACATATTGAAAGTAGTATCAGAGGGAATATGTGAGAAAGATATAGAATTTAAAAGGCTGGGGAAATACTGCATGAGAGAAATAAGCCAAGGCCCCTCAAATTAACCTTCCAAAGTGTGAGCGCTGTAGAAAATGTAATGAAAAAAGCTAAAAAAAAATCAGAAATCAGAGGAATTCAAAGATGTACCATATGGATAAAAAGATGCCTAACTCAGGAGAAATGGGGATTGCTAAAGGAAAAGAGGGAAAGAAGCAAGAAGAACGATGCAAGATCTGATGAAGTGAGAAGTAATTCTTTTTAAAAAGTTATAGGGTTACAAGTAAGAAAATGGCACATAAAGAGCAGGACTAAAAAAAAAAAAAAAAAAAAAAAAATGGGTTAGTAGGCTCAACCAATGTCAAATATGTGAACAATATGACTAAGATGATGTGCTCAAATGTGGATGGAATGGTATCCAAATTATTAGAGATAAAAGACTATGCCAAAGAGAAGAAACCCCATATGATTTGTCTAACAGAAACAAAATTAATCCCAAAGATATCCGACGACTCCTTAAATTTTAAAGAATTCAGTATTTGGAGGAGAGGCAGAAACTTAAAAAAAAAAAAAAGGAGTGATGATATCAATAAAGAGAAGACTCCATGTCAGAGATAGAACTAGACATACCCTCACAAGCAGAATTAATTGCAGTAGAGATTAGCACATATGAAGGGAAAACAACTGTGGCAAATTTGTATATGTCACCCAAGACAAACACATGGGACAGATGTGAATATGAAGACCTGGCTAAAAGTACAATACAGACTTTAACAACCCTACTAAACAGCATGGAAGAGAAATCTGAAAGAATTATGCTAACGGGAAATTTCAACACAGATATACATTGGAATATTCTAGATGTAACAAGCTATGAAGGCTGCTGGGATCAAAAGCTCCTGGATATTATACATGAGTTTTTCTCCTAACGCAACATGTAAAGGAAAACACCAGAAAAAGAGGACAAGAAGATGCCTCACTATTAGA
The DNA here is from genome assembly GCF_032717465.1 of Coenobita brevimanus. Taxonomy (NCBI): domain Eukaryota; kingdom Metazoa; phylum Arthropoda; class Malacostraca; order Decapoda; family Coenobitidae; genus Coenobita; species Coenobita brevimanus. Next base: position 8,973,200 of record NC_137002.1, on the reverse strand, counting down.
TCTCATACTTACTAAGCAAGAAAATGAAATTGCAAAAGTGACCATGTAGTATGAGATTACAATTTCAGGTTAGCATATGATATAGTCGAAGATAATGTGAATTGCAAAAAGAGGCTAAACTACAAAATAGGCAACTATAATGATCTAAAGAAGCACTTTATAGGAACAGATTGGGAAAAGGAGCTAAAAGGACAAGATATAAATATTATGTATAAAAAAAATCTGTGAATTTTAGGCAACAGCAGTGCAAAACTATATCCCACAGCACAAACAGACAGAAATAAGGATAAAGAAATGGTTTAATACTGATTGTAAAAAAGCAAACGAGATATGAGATTTGCTGTGAACCAGATAGGCTACAAGCATGTAACAACTACAAGCAGGTAAGAAATGATTATACAAGGATAAGAGAAACTCAAAGGCAATTCGAAGAAGACATTATAAATAAGAGTACTAATCAACCAAAGCTGTTATACAGCTACATACGAAGCAAAACTAAAGTCAAGAATAAAATACAGTCCATCGTGGATGAGGGGAAAATCTATACATATCAATGAAGAAGATATTTGTGAAGCACTAAACAAAGGTTTCCAATCAGTTTTTATGAAAGAAGGTAGATTTGAGAGACATGAAAATGAAAAACCACGCCAATACACATTAACAAATATACGCATATCGGAACAAGAGGTCCATGAAGAGATGAATAAATTATACAAAGGAAAAGCTAATGGTCCGGACGAGAATTCATGTTGGAAACTGCAGGAATGTGCAGAAGAGCTAAGCAGTCCAATACATGTAATATTCAGGGAATCCTCAAGACAAAGTAATTTTTTTTTTATATGTCCAACTCTAGGCATAGGCTCCACAGCCTGCTCCCAGAGCCCAGTAGTCCTCCTACATACCATACACCTCTACATGTCACCACTTCGGAAGAGAGGCGGCCTGCAGTCCTGATGGACCCAGGTTCGAATCCCGGATGGGGCAGGGAACAGTTTAAGGATTTGAATTTCATTAAAAAAAAAAAAAAAAAAAAAAAAGCAGACTTTCCTGATCTACCAGATGACCCGCCCACATGTAAAAATACCCCCGCTAATACCAATACACCAGTCCTGTATGAGACAGCCCTAGCATGTATTCAGTATGGACGGTGGGTGTTAGTGCCGAAGTGGTGACATGTGGAAGAGTAGGAGGACTACTGGGCGTTGGGATAGGGAGTGTTCAGGGAGACGTGGAAGAGTTGTGTGGATGGATGAGATGGATGGCATTGTTGGGTTAGCAGGGTGGGTGGAATTCGTGAGTGGAGAGGGTGAGTGTTTGGGGTCGGTGAGAAAGATAGGTTGTTGGGATGTGTGGACTGAGTCGCCAAGGTGGGTGGGCACCGCTGGTAGCCAGGGTGGCTGAGACGATTGCATGGTCAGGATGATATAAGTAGGTTGTTGGGTTGGGTGACTGGATGGGTTCAGGGTGGAGAAGTGAATGAGTGAATGTGTTGAGTGGCATTGTTGGGTGAGCTTCGTGTATGGCATTCATGGGTTAACATGGTGGATGACAGGGATCGGTGGGCTGGGTGGGTGGCCGGGATGAGGTTGGTGGGTTGTGTTGGATGGGTAGAGTGGGTAGGTGGATAAGTAGGTGGGTGCATACGTGGCTGTCCTGATGACAAGGCAGAAGAGGGACTTATGTGGCCATATAACTTTTAACTGTTACTTGGATTTTAGTCTATCGCTTAGAACACGTTGGATAAATATTTGGAAGCCAAACTCTATAAATTACGGTGATTGTACTGTAATCTGCTAGAACTTCGATCTGATAACTTCTCATGGAACTGAAGATGGATCTATGCACTTGATAATACACTTAATAGTAAGATAAATGAAAGTAACATTACATATGGCAAGACGTGAGTGAGCGAAGCTTCATATCTCCGATCCATCAGCCTAACAAATCAGTGTTTTGGTGGGGGTAAGGAGGGGGAGTTGGGGGGGGTAGACGTGTGCGATTAACCTGACCTCTAGTGGCAGATCACCCTGTATCACGAATTTCTGTCCGGAGGTGTACATGCCTACATTATGCACCCATGTACGTACTTACATATGCACTTATGTAAATACATACAGTATAAGCATACTTACGTACACACCTATGCACGTACTTACGGACGCACCTATGCACATACTTAAGTGTTCATGTATGTGCTTACCTATATACATACGTATGCATGTATGTACCGTGCTTACATAAGTACCTACATATGTACATACTTATGCAAGTATTCACGTATGTACGTACATATTTGAATACTTACATGTTTACGTTCCTACTCAACCTTGAGATACATTTGTCCTTATATAAGTACGTGATTACGTGTGTAAATGCATGTTTGTGGACAGAGGAAGGGATAGGCGGAGGGGGAAGAGAGGGAAAAGAGGGGAGGGTGTGGTCTGTTTAAATTCAGCCACATGATAGATCAGTGGCTGCTGATTAGTCGAGCAAATTTCCCCCACCAGGTTCCCTGCTTGCTGCAGAAGAGACTTTGGAGGATGCCAAACACAGTTCGGGAATAGCCCTTGAGGGGTGGTCATTGGCTCCTGTGCGAAGTCGTGGGGCACTGTCGCCCAGCGGCCGATAATGAATCCGGGATCTGGCTGTTTTGCAAATGAAAAGAATGGCAGGCTAACCTATTCTTGTGTTACCTGGTGCAAGCGATTCAAGATTTATATTTTCAAATTACTGGAAAATATGTGCACCTTGACAATCGTTCCTATTCATATTCATTCACTATTTTTAAGTACACTTTAATAATAACAGGTAAACGTCTTGAAAGTTTACAAAATGTGGGACCGACCATAACCTTATTGAATCATGTTTTGACAGGGACTCGACCTAACAATTAGGGATTCGTGAAAGTGATTCACGACGAACTATGTCCTAATACTGAGCACTAGCTGTGTTGCATGATAAGCATTCTTTCTCACATCCACTCACGTAAAGCAGTCATTCCCAAACTGTGGGCCACAGCACACTAGTGTGCCACCGTTATCCTTAGTGTGTTGCAAAAATTTGCTGAAGATTTAGATCTGTGCAGTGATACTATTGTAAATTGTCATTTCTCCTCATCTAGGGTGACAGTTTATGAATGACTGTCACTCTAATTAATGTGAGCAACTTCATATTGGACTGCTGGTGGATCTTCTTCACTCAACGCCAGGAAGGGCAGCTTCCTTATGAAGATATATCGGTCCATTTAAGCAGCACAGAAAGTTTGTTAATTGTAAGTACAGTCTTAGAAACTGTAAAAGAAAGATTGTCAAGTTGCTGACATAACTCCAAATTGTGGCTGTCATTTGTGGAACACATAAAGCGTAAATTATGGATGGTTTCCTTATGTGCCTGTTCAAAGTGCTCCCTGTTGTAGTATGCAGTATAATCACCTTTAATACACACAATTTTCTACAGATCCCAGTTTGAAAATAGGAGTTAGATAAACCTTGGCCCTCTTTGTTTTAACCCTTCGTGACTGAACTTTTCCAAATTACACGGGAGGCTGACGGGGTCCCACTAGACCCCAAAACTTTCAGATGGATCTCAGCCATATGCATAAAGCTACATCATTTACAGTTTGTGCATATGTTGGCCAGGACACGGCACATGGAGCCAATCCACCAGAGTCCATTTTGCTTTTTGTTTGTTTGTTTTGTTTTGTTTTATTGTTTTATTCTAAGAAAATTTACATTTATCAGATATTAACGAAAGTTTCAGTATGGATGCACTGAACCTACACTTATTTGAATGTTTGACTGTCAGTAGTCATGGGATAGGTTCATTACCTAATAACAGGCTCTGGTATAAACTATGATATAAAATCATAAAGTAATCGTTATAATGTTCAAATTATATACAATTTTTTTTAGTATCACACAAATATAAAGAAAACCTACTTTTTATCATGGGAAAACAACTAAATGATAATACCTTTCTCACAAATACAAATGTGCCTTCTACAATGTTAATACTGTATTGATAATACAGCAGAATGTTACTGTCAGATTGTTCAGTCACTTCATATTCATCAGCGTCAGATAATTCACTGCCTGGATCAGTATCTTCAACAAAATTCGGGCTGGTCATTATCTGCTGACAAATTTCTGCCATAAACATTGATTTTAGTAGTGACATTGTCTTTATAGGTCAAAAATTTGAAAGAGAAAAAAAAAGTCACATGGAAGGCGAGGTGGGGTCCCAGCAGACCCCACAAACATTTTTCACAGTCACCTCTATGTGCTGCAAGCTTTTTGGTCCAAAAATTATGTGCATATACAATAACCATTTACAATAAAAGTCAGGGACGGGCAGGTCAGAAAAATGAACAATGACTTAATTGCATCATTTTAAAGACACGCCGGGGTTCACAGGAACCCCTCTCTGTTAACGAAGGGTTAAGCGATGCATTACCCTGGTACATGTTGGATTACTGCTACGACCAGGGAAACATGCATTACCATATTTGCAGTATTGTTGCTACCGCCAGATGATAACATCACTCATACTGAAATGGCTCAAAGCAACCTCCAATAACCCCATCACCACAGTAATGTTATGTTTTCATTACAACAGAGGCGGCAGAACAGGAGGGGCAGGAGGGGCGCCAGCCCCCCCAGGTTTCAACATGGGGGGCAGAAGTATCTCTCAGCCCCCCGATACTGGGGTAGGTGGCGTGGTAAAAAGTAGGTAGCCTCAGAAATATAGGAAATGGTTTTATGTAAACTTCAGCTTGTAACTTCAGTTGTAAACACAGCTTACCGTGATTTACAGTTTCTCACAACACTGTATATATTTGACAAAGAGAAATGGTCGTTTTAAATATCGCGGGAATATGCTCGACCTGCCCTCTGGCGGTTTGGAGGTTTTCACTTGCGCTTACTTGTGTTCACCAATATGAAGGAAATGTTTTCACCTGAAGCACCTGGTCTAAGGCCACTTTGTGTAATAAGATGGAGAGTGCGCGCAGGCTCTATTGAATCTATCCTGGCGAATTATGAAGCTTTGACCAATGCTTTGGCTGAAATAAATAGTCACAGCCATGACGACTATGGTAGAAAGGCAAGGGGAATCCTGTTCCAGCTTGAGAAGTTTCAGGCTTCTGGGGGGCTTAAACTGTCTCACTTAGTGCTCTGCAACTACAGGGAAAGGATACCACAGTGGAACAAGCACTATCTGCAAATCAGTTGTAGCTAAACATACTTGCAACGACTACACTCAGATGAAAAATTCCAAGAATTCTTTGAGAAGGTAGTGAAAATCTTTGAAGTCTTCACAGAACAACCGAGTCTTCCTCGCTTCAAACGTGTTCCACGCAAATTCCAGACCCCAGATGACTCTTTTAAGAGGATCTATAATGAAGTCACTGACTTAATGGATCAGGAGCTCTCATATCGATTTGATCAGACATCACTGAAAATTCCTAAAGAAGTCGAGAGTTGCTTACTGCAGCAAACTGGGATGAAGGATCACCATACAATGAAACTGTGGAATTATGTAAGAGAAATATGGATGGGAGGAAATTGGAAAGACAGTTCAACATGTACACAGAACTTGTACAGGATGCAAAAAAAAAAAAAAAAAAAAAAAAAAAAAAAAAAAACAGCTGCAATTCTTGAAGAAGGTTACAAATGTGGATGTCATGAAAGCTTCTCCAGTCCATGTTTTCAAAAGTGGCCAAACTGATGAAACTGTTCATGACCGTACCAGTCACAACAGCAACAGCTGAAAGGTCATTTTCTTCCTTACGCAGGGTGAAGACATACCTTAGGTCAACAGTGACTCAGAAAAGATTGAATAATGTCGTGCTTCTACATTGCCATGAAGCTAGGACAGTGGTGTCTGTAACCAAAGCTTCTGTCGCTGCTAATGAGACACGTAAAAAGGTTTTTGCCAAATACATATAAATCCAGGCTTATGCAAAAGTATGAGATGTTGACTTTATTGAATGTTGCATGAGGCCTGTACGTTGATGTAGCTGCTTACGATTTACGACCTCCTACTTACGTTGTGGCTTACAGTATATCTAGCGGTATGTGCGTGCATAAGCATACCCGTTAGAAAGTTGGGTTGTACAAGCCAGGATGTCTTTTTGTGCCCTGGCAAAGTGTTTTGTTTATATGGTTTGTTTGGTTCGATATTTGCCGAAATACACTTAAATAGATAGACAAGTGTGTTTTCTTTCCCATCAATCTCGCCACTCGCTCGTTATATTTGTAATATTGTATCATATTTTTCATTTTAACCTATAGGAAAACTTGTCTGTTGGTGATTATATGCAAATTGACATACAGTCACTGAAATTTATGTTCATAGTATTCAACTTTGATATTACATTGAATATTTTTACAAAACTCTAGAAAACGCAACCTTCTGAACTTCATAATTCATTAACTTAAATGCACCTGATGCACCATACGGGGCTAATTCTTGGAAAAAGCTTGAAAAAAAAAAAAAAAAAAAAAGGAGCCCCTGCCCCCCCCACCCCTAAAATAGACTTCGCCATTCCAGGGCTCGTCCCTTTAGCCCCACCAGGTTTCATTTGCTTCCGCCGTCTCTGTAATGACACCTGCATTAACTATCAGCAGGGTACTGTTTTACTCAGTGTGTGTGTGTGTGTGTGTGTGTGTGTGTGTGTGTGTGTGTGTGTGTGTGTGTGTGTGTGTGTGTGTGTGTGTGTGTGGACAAAACTCAGTTTTAATCCAGTTTTCACCAAACTAGGTAGAAGAGTTGAGTTAGTGGATTGACCTGTTGTTTATAAGAACATCAGAGGTCAAGGTCATGAGACAAGCTCAGTTTAGTTTTTATCTGCTAGAGACCATTTTTTGGAGATGGGTTCAAGACAAGGCAAGGATGGCAAGATTTTTTTCTGAGAATCAGTCATAGGCAGTGGTCACAGGGTAAGATCAGCATTAACTGTTCTGATCTTATTTAAACCAAACTTGGTGGAAATTTTGAGGGTAAAGCCAGGACAAAGATATTTGATTTTAAGAACACTCTCAGTAGTCAAGGTCACACTGCAAGGTCAGCATAAACAACTGTGAGCCTGTTTAGATCAAACTCAGTAGAATGGTTGAGGGTACGCTCCATTTTGACAATGCTCAGTTAACAATGAAAATCAAAGGTCAAAGACACATAACTTGGTCAGCTGAAAATGTTTTTTATCTATTTTTGACAAAACTTTATGGAAAGGTTGAGAGTTTGATTTGTCTGTGTTTGAAGAAGAACAAAATAACTAAAACAGCTTTAATCTGATTTGGTACAAACACATTTGGAGTTGAGGGTCAGTTAAGAAGTTGACCTAATTTCTTAGGGAAAATAACGTCAAAAGTCAACTCAGGCACTTATGATCTAATTCGGAACAAAATTAGTGGATGGATTATGTCAGGCAAGAGTGAAGTAACTGATTCTTTAGAGCAATCACATTATGGTTAAGATCACAGGGAAAGGTCAGATGAATGCCCCTTAAACGAACGCGGTGGACTGTCCGAGTCGGTAGAGAGGTTGTCTGCTGATCCAATGGAGGCGGGTTCGAATCCCGGCTGGGTCAAGGAACATGTAAAAACACCCCGCTAACCCCAATACACCAGACGTATGTGAGATGGACCTAGCATGTATACAGTATGGAAAGTGGGTGTACGTGTCGAATTGGTGACATGGGGATGTGTAGAGTATTACTATTGGCTGAATTTTATCTTTTCTCCCAGTGAAAATGCATTCTAAGCTGCTTTATAAATTCATCTTAGGATGCATTTTTCACTGGCAGAAAAAACTATTTCTTGTTAAATGAAATCAAACATTTTTTTTTACAAAATTACAGTGCCTGCAATTCCTACGTATTTACTGTATTATATGTCAAACACCCGAGTGGCAAGTGAGGGGCGGCGGTCAGGTGTATACAGGCTACAGCTGTATGCACAACTGAGCAAGGGAGTCTTCATATTTCTACTGTACAACACTTCCTGCCAAATCATCAGTTCACCAATAAATGCTGAAGATTTACTTCTGTAGTTTATTTTTCACGTTTTATGAATAAAATAATGAATAATATTTAACAGAATGGACTTGCCAAGATAGTGTATCATACTGCAAGCTCGTGGGTGGTTATTGAGTCGGTTTATGAAGTGGAAAATCGTACCGGAACCACACATTTTCGGCCAATGAAGAGCATACCTATTTTTCAATGGATTTATTCGTTTTACTTTTCATGAAAGCTTCCTTGGGCTTGAGTTCCAGAGACTTTCTATAAAATCGTGGAATTTCCTACATTAAATTATGTTATCGGTGTTTTCACCATTTTCAAGTCCATTGCAGTTTTCCTGCTTCTGTTTCAAGGTGAGCACAATGTGCTGAAGATTAGTTTGCACTTTAGGCTTTACAGAGTGTACAAATCACTATCACGACATGACAGCACAACAGAGAGAGTGCTTGTTCACTGACTGTGCAGCTGGTGATTTGTGGAGGTATGGAGGAAAAGGAGCCAACCTCAACTGGAATTAGGCTACCCTTACTTCATATCACCCGACTTACCCAGTCTCACGTGACACATGACTATCCAGTGCAGGGATGGGCATTCAAATTGGCACACAGTGTTATATTTTTATTCATATATTTGCCAGTCCGTAATTTTCCTGGCTGCCTGAAAATCCCGGTTGTCTGGATACCAGATAACTGGAATTGTACTATATAGAGAGAGAGAGACAGACAGATAGACAAGCAGACAGAGAGACAGGCAGAGAGGAGTTGTTGGAAGAAGTTCAAGGAGCTGTTGCCTCTCCTGACAATGAGGGGGCTCTCACTCTGTGCTAAGGAATCTTTGTAAACGACGTGTTAGGAGTGTGATGCTGTATGGTAGTGAGACCTGGGCAGTAAAAGAAGAGGATATCCATAGGCTCAAGTGTGCATAAATGGCAATGATAAGGTGGATCTGGAGTGCATTCTTGTATGTGAGGCCTGGGAGGGCTAGGTTTACAATGAAGATGTGAAAAGGAAGGATGGGACTGGAGTATATTGGTGTTGTGATGAGGAGGGGTAGATTGCGATGATATGGGCATGTGGAGAGAATGGGAGATGACAGTTGGGTGCAGAAAGTGAGAAGTGTGAACGTTGGGAATAGGGATCCGAGAGACAGACCCCAAAAGACCTGGGATGAGGTCAATCTCAGGGATATGGGACTGAATAGGGAGGCTGCCAGAGATCGAACAGCATGGAGAGTCACCATTAGGTAACCAAGGCCAACGTATGCCGGCGTGTTGGAGCCTTTATAAATGGAGCAAAACAAAACGCACACACACACACACACAAGATCACAAGAGACAAAAAGGAGATGGCAAATGTAATGAGCTTACTGAAAGAAGTATCAGAGGAAATCTGTAGTAAAGACATAGAGGAACACAAAAGGTTAGGTAAATACGAGAAAAGCAAGACAAGACCTCTAAAGGTGACTTTCCAGAGTGTAAACACTGTGGAAGAGATACTAAAAAATGCAAAGAATCTTATGGAAAAAGAGTTTAAAAATGTATGGATAAAAAGATGCCTAACACAAGAGGAACTGGAATTACTGAAAGAGAAAAGGGAGGAAGCAAAAACAAAAAATGAGGGAAGATCAGAAGAAGAAATTTTTTTACAAAGTAATAGGATTGCAGGTACGAAAGTGGTACACAAACAGGATGGAAGAAAAAGGAGGAAGATAGTAGAACCATGTCATGACAAATATATAAACAAGATGATAAAGTTGATGTACTCAAATGTGGATGGAATGGTATCTAAATTACTAGAGATGAATGATTATGTCAGAGAAAATGAACCACAAATAATATGCCTAACTGAAACAAAATTAACACCAAGGATATCCAATGACATACTAAACTTAGAGGAATACAATATATGGAGAAGAGACAGAAATTTAAAAAAAGGAGGAGGAATTATAATATTAACTAAGAAAAATCTAAAAGTCAAGGAAATAAAACTAGATATACCATCACAAGTAGAACTGATTGCAGTAGAGATCGACACGTCTGAAGGTAAAGTACTTGTAGCCAATTTGTACATGCCACCCAGATCAAACACATGGGGAAGAGACGAATATGAGGACCTGGCAGAGAGTACAATTCAGAGCATAAGATCATTACTACATAAAATGGAAGAGAAATAGGAAAGAATTATACTAACTGGGGACTTCAATACAAATATAAATTGGAATACTCTAGATATAAAAAGCCAAGAAAGCTGTTGGGACCAAAAGCTCCTGGATCTTGTACAAGAGTTTTTCTTAACGCAACATGTGAGGGAAACCACCAGAAAAAGAGGACTTGATGTACCTTCACTGCTAGATCTAATACTTACTAGGCAAGAAAATGATATTGGCAGTTTAATATATCACCCTCCACTCGGCAAAAGCGATCATGCAGTACTAAATTATAACTTCAGGATAGCATATGACATAGTAAACAGCAATGACAGTTACAAAAAGAGCCTAAACTATAAAAAGGGAAATTATCAAGACCTAAAGAAGTACTTCTTAGAAGTTGATTGGGAAAAGGAGCTTAGAGGACAAGATTTAAATGCTGTATATAAAAAATTTTGTGAATTTTATGAAATAGGAGTCCAGAAGTACATCCCACAGCACAAAGAAACAGATAAGAAAATACAGAAATAGTTCAATACAGAATGTAAAAAATCAAAAGAAAGAAGAGATTTGTTGTGGAATAGATACAGAAGACACAATAGTGAAAGGGCGTATAATAATTACAAACAGGCAAGAAATGACTATACAAGAATAAGGGGGGAAGCCCAAAAACAGTTTGAGGAGGATATAATAAATAAAAGTAGTGATCAACCAAAGCTGATTTACAGCTATATCAGAAGCAAAACCAAAGTAAAAGATATAATACAATCCATTACGGACGAGGGAATCACTTCTCCACAAGAGAAAGATATTTGTGAAGCACTAAATAAGAATTTCCAATTAGTTTTTACAGAAGAAAAAAATTTTGAGAGGGACTATGTGGAACACGCATGTCCACACATACTACCAGATATACAAATAGCAGAAAAAGTAATACAGGAGGAGTTAAGTAGATTAGACAGAGGAAAAGCAAGTGGTCCTGATGAAATTTCATGTTGGGTATTACGAGAATGTGCAAAGGAGTTAAGTAAACCATTATTTTTAATTTTCAAGAGATCCTTGAGTCAAGGTAAACTACCTGATATTTGGAAAAAAGCAAATATTGTCCCCTTATTCAAGAAAGGAAATAGACAAAATCCACTCAACTACCGACCAGTATCACTGACCAGTGTTGTAAGCAAGGTATTAGAAAAATTGATAAGAAAAGCTTGGGTAAATCATCTAGAAGAACACAGTATGATAACAGAAAGACAGTTTGGTTTCAGAAAAAGGAAAATCATGTGTTACTAATCTGTTCAGCTACTATGACAGAGTAACAAACACAATACAGGAAAGGGAAGGATGGGTGGACAGTATCTATTTAGATTTCAAGAAAGCTTTTGACACAGTACCACACCAAAGACTTTTATGGAAACTGTACCATCAAGGAGGAATTCGAGGCAAACTGTTTTGTTGGATGCAAGACTTTCTCATAAAAAGAGAAATGAGGACAGTACTAAGAGGAAACTACTCATCATGGAAAGAAGTGACTAGTGGAGTACCATAGGGTTCAGTGCTGGCACCAATCATGTTTTTAGTGTATATAAATGATATAAACAGTAACACTGGAAATGAGAGCTATCTGAATATGTTTGCAGATGATGCAAAAATACAAAGGAGAATTACTAACACAGACTCTTGTAAAGAGCTACAAGAAGAATTAAATAAACTTCATGAATGGAGTAGTACATGGCAAATGGAATTCAATGTGGACAAGTGTCATGTGATCAAGTTTGGTAAAAGTGGAAAAAGACCTGATTGGGATTATAAGTTAGGAAATAAAACCCTATACACATCAGAAAGAGAGAAAGACCTAGGTGTGATTATCAATAACAGACTATCTCCGGCTGACCACATCAGCGAGAAGGTACGGAACATGTATACACTGCTTCCAAATATGAGAATAGCATTCACATACATAAATGAAGACATGCTAAGAAGGATAATAACATCATTCATTAGACCAACCCTGGAATATGCATCAGTAGTCTGGAGTCCTCATCTCAAAAAGCATATAGACAAGATTGAAAAAGTTCAAAGGGCCGCTACAAGATGGATATCAAGCTTAAGGGACCTAAGCTACGAAGAAAGACTAAATAAACTGAATCTACCAACACTACAGGAGAGAAGGAAAAGAGGTGACATGATAATGCTATATAAGTGCATATCAGGAAAGGAGAAAATAGACATAAATGATTACTTAACATATGGAGAAGCATCAGCAAGAGGACACTGCAAAAAACTGCATAAGAAGAGAGGTGATAAAGACGTAAGGAAATTCAGTTTCCCAAACAGAGCAATTGATCAATGGAATGCACTACCGAATGAAATAGTGTGTGCCAAAACAATTCACAAATTTAAGGATATGTACGATAAATATGGTTTAAGACACGGGACAGTACGAGCTTGACTCATTCCTGTAAAGATACAATTAGGTAAGGTAAGAACACACACACACACACACACACACACACACACATACACACACACACACGACTCTATACGATAGGGTTATGTCAAGTAAAAACCTAACATATAACGAATTATCGAACAGTGAGGCCTATATAGCATGGGTTAAATGGGGATAAGGTGGACACCCTTAACCACAAACCTACAAACCTAAAAATGAAAAATCACACACACAAAAACACACACACACACACACACACACACAAAACCTAAAACGAAAACAAAAAAAAATCCACCCACCTGAAGTTTGTCCTATGCCGGTACAAGGATAGATATAAATGAGCCTAGATGCCGCATGACACTACTTTCGATGCGTCTGCGCGGCGGCCATCTTGTAACGGTCAAGGCAGACGATGTCGTGTTACTGACAATGGTCAAACCTGACCACTACTTACCTAGAAATGCAGAAGCGCTGTGTTGTTTTTGGGTGTAGAAAGCGTCGGAATATATTTATGTTGTAACCGATAGCACGAGCGGCTCAACTGTCTGGTTATGCAAACGTCCCTCAGCTGTTTCCCTATCCTCGGAAAAGAGGAGGGTGAGTTGCAGAAGGGAAATTTAAGCCTGCAGTCCACCGAGTTCACGTTTCAGCTGAACCAGGAACCACAACCATTACTACCACAACAACAGCCACCACCATAACAACCTCCAGCACAACCACCACCACCACCACCACAACAACAACCACCACCACCACCACAACAACAACAACCACCACCACATCCACCACCACCACCACAACAGCAACAACAACCATCACCATCACCACAACTATTACCACATAAACCACCACCATCACAACAGTAACCATCACCACAACAACCACCATCAAAACAACAGCCACCACCACCACAACAACCACCACCACCACAGCAACAACCACAACAATAACCACAACCACAACAACCAACACAACAACCATCACAGCAACAACAGCCAACACAACAACCACCACCACCACAACAACAACAACAGCAACAACCACAACTACCACCACAACAACCACAACTACCACCACAACCACAAAAACCATCACCTCGACAACCACCACCACCACCATTACAACAGCAACAACAGCCAACACCACAACAACAACAGCAACAACAACCACAACCATCATCACAACCACCACCACAACATCCACCACCACCACAACAGCATCAATCACAACAACCACCATCATCACCACCACCACCAAAACAGCAACAACAATCAAAATCACCACAACAACAGCCTCAATAATAATATCATCACAACCACCACCACCACAACAAACACGACAACCACCGCCACCAACACAACCACCATCACCAACACAATAACCATCACCACCACAACAACAATAACCATCATCACCACCACCACCACCACAGCAACAACCACCACTACCACTACACTAACCACCATCATCACTACCGCAACAATAACCACCATCACCACCACCACAACAATAAAGACCATCACCACCTCCACCACAACAACATTCATTTTCAGTCTGAATTCACTCTAAAACAAGCACCACTATTACATGCTTGACCGCTCCAAGGTGGCGGCCGCAGAGTCGCATAGCCGCTGTACTGGAGAATGGGCGATGCGACATCTAGTCTTATTTATATCAATGGGTATAAGTGACATCACCAAGAGTCCCTCCTCCCCAAGACTAGGGGACAGTTGGAGGGCCTGGACGATCCCTCCACATAAAAAGGTATCATTTCACTCAATATCTTACATTGCACTATTTGTTAAGCACTTGCAGTGTTATCTTGCGACAGCAATGGTGTTTCAGTGACCTTTCATGCACAAAATAGAACGACAGACAATAAGAACACTGAATGCCAACACTGGACAGCCATTTTGGCTCTGACAGCACAGCTGACTACTATCAGTTTGCGTGTGTCACTATGGCCACATACTCTTGGAGGTGGCCATTGAAAATATCGTTCTAGTGAAATCGCTACCAATTGTTTTACGTTATTCCAAAAGGGGGTATTGCTTTTGAATAATCATCCTGGCAATTTATTACACAACGAATAGTCGTACAACAAGACCAGACTGTAATGTTCCATGTTTACACTGCTGTAATGGATGAATGAATACCATTAACCCTGAGAGGTAGTAGTAGTAGTTCCCTAGGCAGTCTGGCCGAACAGCCCCGAGTCCCTAAGGAAGGCCACAGCCGAGATCGGGCTTTCCCACAGAGCTCTCTAGGAGTGTAGGTTGTGCTGGTGCAGGTAATTGTGTGCAGTGCAGTCTTCCATAATGTGCTTAATAGTATGGGGTGCTGTGTTGCATCCTAGACAGGCGTCAGCAACGGAGTCATCCAGCCTCTTTTGATAACTCAAGAGGGCTGGATGATGCCCACATCTTAGCCTGGCCCTATCCTCACGAGGGAGATAGGATTCAGAAGAGTGCCCGTGCATGCAGCTGTGTGTTGTCTTTAAGTGACTGAGTGGAGCGGTTTGTTTGAGGGTATGGAGTCTATTGCTGCAATGGCAACATGTGGTTGTGTAGTGTTGCTGTTGGAGACTGTGATGCAGTTTAGTGTTTTGTAGAGTTTGCTGGTGTTTGTTTTGTGATCAAGTGTTTGGAGATAATTATTCCACTTAGTGTTTGCTGTTCTGATATTTTATTGTTTATCTGAGTGTTGAGTTCTTGTATTTGTTGTACGGTGTTTTGTGTATGGGGTGTTGGGGAGTGTCGTAGTGTGAAATGTTGACTGATATGAGGCCTTGAATTTCTGGTGTGAAGTTGGGGATGTGTCTTTTTTCTGCACTTTGAATAATTGTATTGAAAGTGTGCACAGCGGTGTTGATGTCTGTGATGGATATACTGTTTAATGTTTCACAGTGTTGTTCTGTTTAAGTTGAGAAGGCCTCCCGGTTGTGCCTGTGGCCAGCTGGGGTGATTCTGGTTTTGGTAGTGATGATGACTGGGAGGTGGTCAGAGCCAAGGCCCAAGGGTTTTGACCAGTCTCCAGGATGTTGTGGGGGCGAGGTTGGGGAGCAAAAGGTGATATCTAGGGATGATAGAAGGACGAGGGCTTAGTGTGGGATATGGGTATGTTGAGGGAGATTACTGAGTATGAAAAGATATCTGTTTGGGACAGTAGTACCAGCCCTCTATCTGTGTCAGGGTTTTTGACATCCCAGGCCAATGCCTTGGCACTGAAATCACCACCCAGGATGATGTTGGGTATGGTATTGATGTGGTGTATTTGACTGGCGATTGTTATGTGTGACTTGTTACCAGTGTGTACTTTAATTGATTGTACGTCTGTTGTGGTGTCATGGTGGGGAAGTGACTTTGTGTTTACACTGGTATCTGAAAAGTTGATGGATTGGTGTACCAGAGTGACGAGGCCACCAACTCAGCTGTCGGCCAGGATGTAGGGGTTTTTTCTGTTCTGCGTAGTTTTGTTTCTTGTAAGAAGACAATGTGTATGTTTTGTTGTTTGATGAATTGTGTGAGTTCTTGTTTTTTTGGTGTTTATGCCATCCATGTTTATTTGAAGAATGTTTACGTTGTGTGTACGATGTGTGTTGGGTGCTGCAGCACGGGGGGAAGGTGGGGGGTGCGTCGAGGGGAAAGGGTAGGAAAAGGTTGTGATGGAGATAAAGTTTGGTGAATTAGATTGGGGTGAAATGGGAATGTTGGGGGATTAGAAGGTGTGGGAAGGATCGATGGGTTAGGCTGAGATGTGGAGGAAGAAGGAGTGGGGTTGGTGGGGGGATTAGTGGGTGGAGGGAATGAGCAAGGTCAGGTGTTTGTGTAATGTTTTCTGGATGCAAGTGTTGTGCGGGTGTAATGGGTCCAGTTCTTGCAGGAACTGCACTGAACTGACCCCTTTGTCCGTCGGCTCGAAGTAATAGGTCTTGAGCATGTTGGACATGTGTATTTGTTTGTGGGTCCTGGATTGCTCTCAATGTAACCGGCTAGAAGTCTTCGAGAAATGGCCACTGGAGAGTCATTTCTCGGTTAGAAAAAACAGTGTTGTTGTATGTGTTGTACCGAAGATGTGGTACTTGCCCAAGCGACCGAAGCCACTCCCAGGTTCTCGAGCCCTGTGGGCCTGGGGGAGGGGGTTGCGGTGGTTTGGCCCCCATGCTGTCCTCCACCTCTGCTCCGACAGCCTCTGGGGGGTAGACCCACGGCAATGATGCCACCACTTCAGGTCTACCTTGAAAGGTATACTGCAGAGGTCTGTGCGTGAATAACCACACTGCAGTGCTGTGGTATCCCACATTGTGGTGCAGTTGCAGGATACTGCATAAAAATCCTTGCAGATGCAGAGCATTTGCAGCTCCATTCTCTGCAGTATGTGTGGAATTTGTATAGTTAGAATGAAAAAGTGCTCAGTCATGCAAAGAATGTGATCAGAGAAAACATATTTCATAGCCGTATTGCAATAAAATCATTTATACAAACCTTTTCTTGACTAGGTTTCTCCTTTCTATATCATACTCTTCTTAAGAAACATGTAAAATAGTGCTGTGTATACAGTGTCTGCTTGCTCCCGATTATCTAATGTCCAGCGGTCTAGTATGAGGATATATAACTGTAGTGCAAATTGTGGGATTCTATTTTGCTGGTGCAGTGTGGGTGTGGTCTGTCCTGCGGGTGTAGTGCAGGTGCTGACATTGTCTTGTGGGTGTGGGTCCAACACAGCCAAAATTCTGCAGCTGTGGTGAGGGTGCAGTTCGAATACTGCGGTTGTGGTGCATGTACAGATCCAAATACTGGAAACATGCAGAGCTCTGGTATACAGTCAGGCCTCAGTATACAAAAGTTTGTTATGCAATGTCAATAAAATTATGAACTAAAAGTCACACCCAGTTTCACAATTACAATGGTGAAATTCACTTGCATGAAAACTGCGATGGTTGCATATGACAGTCCCATGCAGACACAGTAATGCACACAAGCAGACAGTCAGATATTTGTTTACACTGGCAGAACCTCCATCTTAGGCCTCTTTATATGCAGCCTCCATGCCAACCCTTGGAAGACCCCATCTCACCCGTCCTTTCGCACACATATCCCACAGCTGTGATGATCTCATGTGTGTTCACTGCATTACATGACTTTTTCATCAGAAAAACACCAATGCTATCACCAAATAACAGTGCAAGTGCACAAGAAATACTGCTGTGTGCAATATTAAGTGGAAAGATAAATTATTGTGTGAAATACAGAAACTTGTGACTTGGAAATCATGTCTGGTGCTACCCCCAGTGGAAAGCATGGTGCTACCATCACTGCCAAGGGCAAGCCTAAAAGGGTAAGGCCTGGCCTTACCTTAATGGAAAATTGGACATTGTTAAATGCTATAAGGAGGGACAGGGACAAGCAAGGTTGCCATGGCTCTAAACCCACTGTAGGTCAGTGGCGTCCACTGACACCATTCAGTACCATTGCCATTGGCGTCAATACAGCATGCATCAGAAAAAAGTTCGAAATATTTTGGGGTGGGAACGATGGCTTCTGTCATGTTTACATGAACCCTCTCAATCATCCCAAGCACTCAGCCTGTCAGTAAACCATGCACTTGAGATATAACATGCATTCAGCATGTCAGTACCACAATATCACTCACTTCACCCACATCTGGACATATGTCCTTTTCTCTCGAAACAATCCAGAAACAGAAACACACCTCTCTATTCCCATGCATAGTATACTATCCAGACTATACAATACACCCTCAATAAAGCATAATAACTGGTACCAGACCCTTGACATTAAAGCCGAACACCATGATGTTCAGTAATTTCCCAGGCATCGTGGCTTTCACTGAACAAAGATTGTTAAACATACAGCGTCATTCAGCTGTACAGTAGTACACAATAACATACACCTAGGTCTAAATGGCCCTCTTTCTCAATAAATGCTCTACTTATGGCTCCTCTCACAATGCCTGTCACCTAGACACTGATACGGTGTTCTGCGGGATATGGAGGAGCACGTGTGTGTGTGTGTGTGTGTGTGTGTGTGTGTGTGTGTGTGTGTGTGTGTGTATAAGGATGACACACTGGTCAGTGTTTCCCAGGCATCCATTCTTTTACTGAACAAAATCTGGTAACATAATGTTCGGCCAGTTCATCGTTAAAACCGAAGTTTGTTAAAAGAGGGGTTGGTATATCGAGAATTTACTGTATTTACAACTACTGTATATGCTTCCATAAATAAAAAGCATTTGGTGCAACACAATCTTTGTGATGACTAGTACAGAACTTCCCTTGTTAAAAAAAAAATAAAAAAAAAACAATTTATTAACAGTGATTGTCACTCTGATGAAACTCTCCTACATTTAATTAATCCAGCTAACACCTTCATGTGAGAGAACCAGTGAACATTTCATTCTAATTCGGTGTCAAAATCCTAATCTGTTCCACTCACTTAATACAAAAAATAAATAAATAAATAATAATGACAAGGATTTACCATTACACTTATTAAAAATATTATTGCCTCTTTACTTCTCAGAGAATGGCAAAAAAAAGACTTGCAGTGATTTCCAATGAATCTTTGCAATCTCTTAACAGCAAACACAAGACCATCCAAACAATTATCTTAACTCAGTGATCATTCACATGTCATCATGCTATACAACTTCTGTTCTGTTGGCTGCACCAACACACAAGGGAAGAACAATGTCTCCTTGTCAGTTTTCAGCTGACCAAGAAAAGAGATAAAGGTTGGATAGAGAGATGGCTGCTCACCCACCTAATACTCTCTACTCGGTAGCACTCACTTTATCAATGGTGAACTTAGTGTACCAAAAATCTTTTGCTTCCCATCCTATTTGTATGAACAGTACATCATAAATGAGCTCAAAGTGACTGGCACAGACCATGCTCTATAGCCAGGGCAATACTGTTACAT
Source organism: Coenobita brevimanus (assembly GCF_032717465.1). Classification (NCBI taxonomy): domain Eukaryota; kingdom Metazoa; phylum Arthropoda; class Malacostraca; order Decapoda; family Coenobitidae; genus Coenobita; species Coenobita brevimanus. The sequence goes on along the minus strand of NC_137002.1, from coordinate 8,953,645 downwards.
CTACAATGCTCACACTGCATGAAAGCACTGTACATCTTAGTAGTTATGGGAGACAGTTCCCCATTATGGTGATCCTCCATCAAGAACCAAATCTTTATCATCTACACTACCACAGCATTTATGTATCAATTCATATTGCAGGTATGAGAAAGCTCATGTTATCTGAGTTATAACCAGGATGATGGCTCATTTATTTCTCTAGTAAATACAGACATGACATGAAAGTATACAACACTTAATAATGCGATGCGAATTAGGCAATACACAATGTGATTTGCCATAGTACTGTACCCACTTGCAGGTCTACCTGTATTACCAGTAATATCAGAAGAATGATAGTTCTCTTTCCAAAATATCCACATGATAAGTATCCTTATGAGGATCTGTTTGTTTTGACATGAACTCATAATGACAGGGAATGGTCCCAGGACAGTGACACAACCTTCAACAAAATATTTGTAAGCCTCAGGGATCTCGTATACATTGCATTCCTTCCAGTGAAAACTTTACTTCCACTGTTTATAAAATCATAAACATCACCATATGTTAGTTCTGTATGGTACTGTACATTGTTGACTGCAATGTGAATGTACAAGACATTTGTTTTCCAAGGTCAGTACCCCTTAAATTATTATTTATGTGACGTCTGGCATAATTTCTTATATCAACAGCTGTGGTTGATATGCCTACATGCCATCAGAGAGCAGACATAAGTAGAGTGTAACATTTTCATGTGGGTGATTACTCCGATCTGCTGTTTGTCTGCTCTCCAAGCCAACCTGATGATCATCTGCAGTGTCCACTTAAAATACAGATGTTAAACAGCAACATAATGTGCAAACCCTCTATAGGCCTGGCTGTGTGCTGCTTAGTTAGAAACACCGTGCCACATTCATCACTTGAAGCTGTTACTCTTAGCCTCTGAATGAATGAGTAGATGTCTGGTGAGGTTGCTTTTGTGGTTAAACTGCTTACCACAATCATTGCAGCTGAACTCCTTCACCCCTGAATGTATTACTAATAAGTGTCTTCTGAGATCACTTTTAAAACTGAACTGTTTACCACATTCATCACACTTGAACTTCTTCAATCCTGAATGACTCAGTAAATGCTTTGTGAGGTAACCTTTAGCATGGAACAGTTTACCACATTCTTCACAACAAAACTTTTTCACTTCTGAATGAATCAATAGGTGATCGCTAAGGTGACTTTTCATTCCAAACAGTTTACCACATTCATCACAACTAAACTTTTTCACACCTGAATGACTCAGTTGATGCCGGGTGAGCGTACTTTTTTGAGCAAACCATTTACCACATTCAGTACACTCAAATTTTTTCATTCCTGAATGAATCAGTATGTGCTGAGTGAGGTTACTTTTCTTCCCAAATAGCTTCCCACACTCATCACACTCAAACTCCTTCAGTCTGGAATGAACTACTGTATGCTCATTAAGCTGGCTCTTAAAATTAAAGAGTTTACCACACTCTATACATTTCAACTTTTTTACTTCAGGTGAGAATGCATCTCTGTCTTGGACAATCCCATCACTGGTGTACATTTCTTCATTCACCTCACACTCTAGCTTCACACCTGGTTCTTGCTTAACCTCCTCCATTTTTGCTTCACTCACCTCACATTCTAACTTCATTTCTGGTACTTTCTTAACCTCCATTACATCATCCCTCCCAGCTCTCTTAATGCCTTCCAAACTCAGCCAACTCTCCACTCTGCTCGACTCTATTATTTGCATTTCTGTCTGCCATCAGTATGATCACTGACTCACATCAGTATTTTGTACAAAATTTTCTCAGTACTTTGAACAACAACTGCCAGTGCAGAGTACTGAATCATAATTGTCAACATATGCAGCATTAGTGTCAACACATAGCATATATCAATATACAGGTCATTACAACTAAACAGTAACTGTTGATGTACACACACCTGCTACTGAACCATAAATATAACTACACGTGTCACTACTACAAAGTCAAAAACTACTAACAGAGACAGAAATTGCCAGTGTTTCTCAGTTAAAGAGCTATCCTCTAGTTTCTACCCAATATTTATTAACAACAGTCATTGTAAAGAATACCTAAAGAGTTAAATGATCCAGGTTCCAATTTCACGACACCACATACTGTACTTATATATATTACACTGAAGGAGACTCTCAAAGAGTATAACCCACAAATTGTTGACCAAAGTACCTCTTGTAGGATATAGGATACTCAGACAACACCAGGTGTGACTTCATCCTGGCAACCTGAAGTATGTATTATTCAAGCAGCTCCATGGTGACCACACTGTTGTATCAGCTTCACCATCTTCATTTCCACCATGGACCTGGAACAAGAATGGCCATTAAACCAGTATCCATGTAAACTTGGTAACTCATTCACATAAGCACTTGAGGCAAATGTTGCAGGGCATCTTAGCCTCCCTTACTCTTTGATTCTATCTTTGAGATTCCCGCCTTGCAGGAATCCAGGCTGCAATTCTCCCCCCTCCAAGTATCTCAAGACAGGAATGATCGACTTGCTCCAGCCATAAGTGTTATGGCCTTCCCCTTGGTCCCCTTCACCCAGGACTGACTTTTGGACATTACCCTGTCAGCACAATCAACCTCAGGGAAGTACATCACATGTCTAGATAACTGAAGTTGGTGCCCTTGTATTATGTTGGTAATGGGCCTGAAGTGGGTCTCACAGAATGATTGCTCATTATGCAGTATCTCATGATACTGTGAAAATCATTTCAGTGTTGTATAACAGACAGTGTAAGACTGTGAACAAAACCTCTTCATGCATTAGATAAGTGGTGTGTGTGTGTGTGTGTGTGTATTTACCTATTTGTATTTACCTATTTGTAGTATACAGGAATTGAGCAATGCTCGTGTTGTCCTGTCTCCATATCCACATTTATCAAGTCTACCTTTACACACATGAATGTTTTTCTCATGCACCACCTCTTTGTCTAAGTCGTTCCAAATATTTAAGAATATACCTAATTGTGGTATACACGGAATGTACTATGCTCGTGGGTTTCCGTCGCTGTTTCTCAATAAGTCGAATTTAACTTTAAACTCGTTTATGTTTTTAGACTGGATGATCTCTTTGTCCAGGCTATTCCATAAGTCTATACTTCTGTAAGGAAAGCTATATTTCTTGATATCCTTCAAGCAGCTTGACTTTTTCAATTTCATTCCATGTCCTCTTGTTGCTCTCTTATCCCATACAAACAGATCTTCTTTGTCAATTTTATCTACTCCCACCATGGTCCTGAACACCGCAATCATGTCTCCCCTCTTTCTCCTTTCCTCTAATGAAGGCAAATCCAGTTTTTCCAGCCTCTCTCTGTATGACAGGTCTGTCAGACTGGGGACCATCTTGGTTGCTGTTCTTTGTATTCTCTCAATCAATGTGTGTGTGTGTGTGTGTGTGTGTGTGTGTGTGTGTGGGTGGGTGTGGGTGTGGGAATGAGTCAAGCTCGTACTGTCCCATGTATTAAACCATTTTTATCATACATATCCATATTTTTATGAATAGTTTTGGCACACACTATTTCATTTGGTAGTGTATTCCACTTATCAATTGCCCTGTTTGGGAAACTGAATTTTTTTTACGTCTTTATTGCCTCTCTTTTCACGTAGTTTTTTGCAGTGTCCTCTTGCTGATGCTTCCCCATTGGTTATGTACTCATTTATGTCTATTTTCTCATTCCCTGAGATGCATTTATGTAGCATAATCATGTCTCCTCTTTTCCTTCTCTCCTGTAGTGTTGGTAGATTCAGTTTTTCTAGTCTTTCTTCATAGCTTAGATCCCTAAAGCTTGGTACCTATCTTGTAACTGCCCTTTGTCCTTTTTCAATCTTATCTATGTGTTTTTTTAGATGAGAATTCCAGACTTCTGATGCATACTCCAGGGTTGGTCTGATGAATGGTGTTATTACCTTTCTCAGCATGTCTTCACTTATATATGTGAATGCCATTATCATATTAGCAAGCAAATATATACATGTTCCGTACCTTCTCACAGATGTGGTCAGCCAGAGATAGTCTGTTACTGATAATCACTCCTAGGCCCTTCTCCCTTTCTGATATGTGTAAGTTTGATCTTCCGAACTTATAATCCCAATCTGGTCTTTTCTCACTTTTACCAAACTTAATTACAGTATTTCCTTGTATTTTAATGCATTTTACATCAACACCTTGTTTTTCGCGCAAGAAAAAAGTTTCCAAGCTGTTTCACACTTTGCGAGTTTCCCTGCACTTTGACGCTCCAAGCCGGCAGACAACGTGTACCTGTGTTCATTTGTTGATGACCATCTTGCGACTGCCGATACAGTAGCCCATGTCACCTAGTAACTAGCCCATCCGCCCTCAACACACCCGCACCTGCCACTCAAGCCAGTCTTCACTTTATTTCTGGTAAGGATTTTTGGTGCTGCAGCTATTTATAACATTTTTAAAGTCTTTTCAGGTACATGTTTATTGTGTTATGCTGTCTTAGCACTAGTATACACTCTTCATTTAATTCTGGGTAGGTCCTGTTTGGTGTTACAGTACTTCCTGATAGGGTTGGTACATGTCCCACCAGAATGCTCCTCTATTTTTCCCACTGATTCTTAACTTCACACTTCGACATTTCATGTTCCATGAGGTTTTGGTGGAACATCCAACCTGCGAAAAATGAGGAAATACTGTTCACAACACTTGTCCACATTAGATTCCATTTGCCATTTATTGCTTCATTCATGAAGCTTATTTAATTCTTCTTGTAGCTCTTTGCAAGAATCTGTGTTAGTAATTTTCCTTTGTATTTTTGCATCATTCGCAAACATACTGAGACAGCTTCCATTTCCAGTGTTTCTGTCTGTGTCATTTATGTATACTAAAAACATAATTTGTGCCAGCACTGAGCCCTTTGGAACTCCGCTAGTCACTTCCCTTCATGATGAGTAATTTCCCCTTAGTACAGTTCTCATTTCCCTTTTTCTGAGAAAATCCTGCATCCAACAGTACAGATTGCCTCAGATACCCCCTTGATGGTACAGTTTCCATAAAAGTCTTTGGTGCAGTACTGTGTCAAATGCTTTCTTGGAATCTAAACAGATACTCTCCACCCATCCTTCTCTTCTCTGTAATGTTCCTGCAACTCTATCATAGAAGCTTATAGATTAGTAACACATGATTTTCCCTTTCTAAAACCAAACTGCGATCCTGTTATCATCCTGTGTTCTAGATGATTTACCCAAACTTTTCTTATCAGCTTTTCTAGTATCTTGCAACACTGGTCAGTGATACTAGTTGGTGGCTGAGTGGATTCTGTCTAGTCCCTTTCTTGAACAGGGGAACAATGTTTGCTGTCTTCCAAATGTCAGGTAGTTTACCTTGACCTAAGGATTCCTTGAATATTAAATTCAGTGGTCTGATTAACTCTTCTGCACATTCATGTAGCACCCAACCTGAAATTTTGTCAGGACCATTTGCTTTTCCTTTGTCTAATTTACTTAACTCTTCCTGTACTTCTTATTCTGATATTTGTATATCTGGTAATATGTGTGGGCATGCATGTTCCATATCATCTCTTTCAAAATTTTCTTTTGTAAAAACTGATTGGAAGTTTTTCTTGTGCTTCACAAACATCTTTTTCTTGTATACAGATAATCCACTCATCCATAATGGACTGTATTTTATCTTTAACTTTGGTTTTGCTTCGGATGTAGCTGTAAAATAGCTTAGGTCGATCACTACTTTTATTTATAATGTCTTCCTCAAACAGTCTCTAAGTCTCCCTCCTTATCTTTGTATAATCATTTCTTGTCTGTTTATGGTTGTTATATGTTCTCTCATTATTGTGTCTTCTGTATCTATTCCACAGCAAGTCTCTTTCTTTTCTCTTGATTTTTCACATTCTGTATTAAACCATTTCTTTATTTTCATTTCTATTTTTTTGGCTGTGTAATTAATAATTTATCCTCATTCAAGTGGTACATGTCACGAATCCCGGAAAGAAAGTATCAGGAAAAAAAGTAACAGTAAAAAACGTAAGGGAAAGAGCTAATCTAACCTAACCTAACCTAATCTAACCTAACCTAACCTGACCTAATCTAACCTAACCTAACCTGACCTAATCTAACCTGACCTAACCTAGGAAAAGTTGTTACTTTTTGACTGTTACTTTTTTTCCTGATACTTTCTTTCCGATTCCCTTATAACACAGGTTCAATGGGGTTATTTTTCAGTACATGGGCAACCACACACCATATGTATTTTAATCAGTTTCTAACTTACATTTTTTTTTTAGTTGTCACCAGCACCATATTTGGAACCCATGATCACTCACTTTGTAGTTACAGTATTTCACTTCACTGTACTTCATCTACTGCTACTCCAACAACATATTACTATCTAATCACTGACACTGCACAGTAATAAATATGATGGCTGGATGAAGATAAAGTGCTGCAAATGACTCAAAGCATGGTTCCGTACAAATATATTGTTGGCCATCTTGGAACTGAAAATGATTGTAAATTTGTGTTGGCATTTGTTGTGAATTTGTAGGAACTGCTGCAATGGGGGACTTTCAGAATGCTGAGTCATTCCAAACTCGGTGCTACACTAGTCTCTTGCTGGCTGCCATGCTTGTAATAGCCATGGATTATTGTACTCCATTGTCTGACTGTGAGATATAGTGATGACATATGCCATTGAAATTACTATAATATTACTCAGAAGAATCATAACCACTAAGAATGATCTTTATTTTCAGAATTTTATGATCTATGATCATAGACTTGATACCGAAGTGTCAGGCTGTCACAACTACATCTTGCATAAATTATATTTGATTTGCTGGACACTGTAACCGGTCTCTCATATATATATATATATATACTGTATATATATATATATATATATATATATATATATATGGTCTGGTTAGTACTTGGATGGGTAACCGCCTGGGAACACCAGATGCTGTTGGCATCCCTACGTGTCAAGTGGGGTTGGTGGAGGATTAGTGCCCCTCCCTGTAAAACAATTAACTCTAAGCCCTTGACCACCCTGTTTGGGATACATGGCGTCTGGCAATGGATGGATGGATGGATATATATATATATATTAAGGCCTGCCTATTACTCATTATTAACATCAACTTTCATACTGACAGTCCTCCTACTATCTGAAATTTAATAGTTTGTAAATTTAAGCATTTAACATATTGCCACGAGACTCGCGCATGTGCATTAACCCCTCCCGCCCAAGTGGCATGTATACATGATGACCTGGGGACATCCGGGTGACATGTATACATGATCTAGTGTACTGTAGTATTATTGTTATTGTATTATTATTATTATTGTGATTACTGCATCATATTACAAGAGCATATTACAGTATACTCTAATTTTTATATTATAGGTTTAGCTGAGATTTTATGGTTTAAATAATGGTGATTTTTAAGAAAAACACCAGCTGGTGGTTTGGGTTGTGAAAACAACCCCCGGACATGATGGGTTAAAGGGACAGTCCTGAATAGGAAAACAGCCCATGCTCAATGTTTACCAAAGACCAGTGCTTGTTTCATCAGTCCAGTGTTAATGTTTGAGAATGAACTATATTGAATTAAAGGGATTAAGTATGATAGCTCAAATTAAGAGGCTGCCGAATCAAACCAGGGACTACTTATCAGCCTTCATTATGATCAATATCTTATCCTAGCAACGTCAAGATTCAAAAGTCGCTCACTGTAAAGAGGGGGAGAGAGAGAGAGAGAGAGAGAGAGAGAGAGAGAGAGAGAGAGAGAGAGAGAGACTTTTTCTATCAGGTGATGTACAAAGGGAATTAATGGCTTGCACTGATGCACCAGAAAGAAAAAAAATGCCTAGTTACTTTTATTACTAGTGTTATTACTTTGCCACTAGGCTACCCTTTGATTTGTATTTATGACAAAATTACATTACATGGCTGAGTTTTAAATGTATAATACCATGCATTTAATAGACATCTCAGCAAAAAGTTACCACCTTAATGTTTATTTAAAACATGAAAACTGAAGAAACAAAATGTATGTATATTTTCATATCGACAGTCTGCATCATATAACGTACAAGAGGATATTAATGTGTAATACAGATAAAGTGGCATCAAGTGTCCAATGCCATTTAGAGTCATGTATGTTCCTTCAGTTTTTGGAAGGGATGGTAAAATAAATCATAAAACATGTACCAAATGATCAGGTAAGCCGCTGAGCCTCTCAACAAGAATGTGATGTCAGAAGCCTAACATTTTCAGTCCGCTGATATAGAGTTTTATTCTTGCTGCCAAACGATTTTACCATTTAGAATACTCATACTGAAGGGTGTTAATGAAGCTGTATCATCATCCAGTTCAGTCTCCCCTAAGCTGAACAAAGTCGTCAGAATAAAGGATAAAATGATTTACGTCGTCAGAGTAAAGGAAGTAGTTTAATCACCCTCATGTAGCAGCACACACACTAGGCTAACTTGTAACTGTCTACTTGTTTTTTCCTCGTTGTATAAATCAAGGCCATACCACGTTGAGTACACCGCTTCCCGTCCGATCAGCGAAGTTAAGCAACGTTGGGTCTGGTTAGTACTTGGATGGGTGACCGCCTGGGAACACCAGATGCTGTTGGCATAACTCCCTACGTGTTAAGTGGGGTTGGTGGAGGATTAGTGCCCCTCCCTGTAAAACAATTAACTCTAAGCCCTTGACCACCCTGTTTGGGATACATGGCGTCTGGCAATGAATGAATGAATGAATAAATCAAGGTACATCATACGAATCATGCAAATATTGGACTTAAAAACCTTGATTGACACAATGGTCTAGTAAATGAACAGCATGTACAGCCGCTTTCACCGATATCTAGCGAAAAGTGAGCTATGTTTTATCCCAGCATGAGGACGGTCGCCTATGACTTATGGAAACAGATGTCAAGTGGCAGTATCTCACAAATGTTATATATCAGAAAACTAAGGCTATGACAAAAACTTCAAGAAAGCGCTAATCTTACTCAAAAAGACAATATGAATGTAGATATGAAAGCCAATTGCTCTGAACCAATCAGTAACACAATGAAATGACTGTGTATATAGGATTGCCAGATGGAAGCCCAATGTACATGTATGAAAAATAGCCAGTCAAAAGTATTCGTTCATGGGTGTGATATTTTTTATCAACGAGTATTTTAGTGATTTTAATGGTCTATAGTGTTGCTAACTCTTGTACTGTAAGTTTATCCAGACAAATAGTGTAGTCACAATAGTTATGTTACTTTTTCGGGTCTAGGACCAAGTCTTGGCTCACCAGCTAGCTAGCAGATGACACCTGAAAGTTCCTCATTGTGTAAGCAAAAATGGCACTATATATAGAGTATATAAAAAAAAAAATCTTACCATATGGGACTGTAGTGATCATACAAGTGAAGATGGCTGCCATATATCAAACAATGGCGCTAGGATCTTAAGATTGCATAAGCGAGTGATCAATTATCAAGCAACTATATATCAAGGTTTGCTTGTATGAGCACTGCATCACAGGGATGATGCTCTCCTTGACCTACATAAATTGCATTACAAATAGCTGTGTAAACTTGTAGGGCAGTACATTTGTAGATTTTGCCATTTTTCATATAAATTACATCATAAAAAGGACAGCCAAAGCATTTGCCCACAAATGCATATCACCTGCCATCGCTAAAAAATTAGTTAATTAAAACTTCATTCCAACAGGAAATTTAGTAATACCATGACACTGTCGTCCACAACTATCCATCCATCCATCATCCAATCCTACGTTGCATCATGAGGAGCATAGGAGCCCGGGGCTAGGCAGTTGGTCCTGACATTTAAAATTAGAGTGACCAGCCTCACTCATTCCTGAGTGGCACTACATAAGTAATAAACCCCAACCACCCCTTGGATATAAACAGACATTCACTGGCTCAATCCAATTGGAGTGCAATAATTACCCATTAAACCACAAGGCGCCAAAATTTGGTTATATGGTTAATTACAGTAAATATAAATGATGGTGACTCAGCAATTCAAGCTGTTTTCTCACAGACCTATGTTCTCAAGGGAAATCATTTTAGTACCAGATGCATCTCAGGCAATTAACATTTGATTTTCAATAAAAAAAATATTGGAGAACAAACAAAATACAGCAAACTGTCAATTATCCATCATCACAACAGCCGGCCCAATGCAATATCCGGTGCTTTTTGCTCAGCTCTATTAAAGCAACATCCAGCAGAATTATGAAATATCCAGCACCAAAACAAAAAGCAACCGGCGATTAGATATGCATCTGGCAGCAGCATCTGGCTCAGGTGCGGTAGCAACTGGTGCCTGGGCAAACCCCACAATGTGCCAGCCAATCCGAATGCAATGTGGAAGCAGCCAACCCAGAATGCTGAGCCTATTGTCACTCTCTCATTCTCTCCCGTGGATCTCGTACAGTGAAGACGTATCAGTATATATGTACTCGGCTCTTGTGCCAATGCGGTGGCAAAACCCAAGTGCAATGACTTACTCTGTGGCCTCCCATGCCTCGCTTGTTGTTGTTGCAAAGTTTGTGGCCTCTCGGTGCATCGTGTCCTAGTGATCTGTTGTGATTCTGAAATTACTGTAAACATAATTACTGTCACTAGACCACACAGGACTAAGTGCACTGTACAGTACTACATGGTGTACAATTTTACCCTCCACCGATGCCAACACTAGGTGAGTACGTAGCACAGTACACTGTGTACAGTACAGTCCCAGATCTCCAATATCTAGCTAACCCGGATTATCAACCAGGATAATTTACGGACTGGCAAATATATACAGTAAATAGAAATATAAGTGTGTACCACTTAGAATGCCCACCACTGCACAACTTAGTAACACGTTACATGAGACTAGGTGAACTTGGGCGATGTGAAGTGAAGGTATTTCCAGTCAAGGTCATTTCCTAGTTACTCCTCTTCTCAACCCTCCTCCCCTTTATTTCCCCACCTCTCAATCATTCATCCTCCATACCTCCACAAATCACCAATCTACTTACTGTCACCAGTCAGTAAACAAGCACTATTGTTGTTGTATTGTGAGAGTGATTTGTACATTCCGTGATTCCTCAAGTGCAAACTAATCGCAAGTGCATGGTGTTCACATTGGAACAGCAGCACGACATATGCAAAAGACATGAAAAAGGTGAAGATAGTAAGACACTGATAACATAATTTAATGTAGGAAATTCCATGCATTAGATATCAAGTCTCAGGGACACAAGCTCAAGGAATTTTTCATGAGAAGAAAGATAAATATCTATCTATCTATCTATTGCCAGACACCTCAATCCCGTTTGGGGTGGCCACAAACAAATCGCCTCCAAGTCGCCCTGTCCCCCGCCATTTCACTGCCCTGCTCCCAACTCACACCTCCCTCTCTCATATACCTCTTCACCCCATCCCTCCATCTCATCCTCGGCCTCCCCCTCCCTCTTCCCCCCTCCACCTCACTCACATACACTTTCTTCGTCAGTCTTTCACCCTCCATCCTCTCCACATGGCCAAACCACCTCAGTGTGTTCCTCATAATGCTTCCTATCACATCCACATCCACACCACAACGCTCCTTTATATCCTCATTCGTCAGCCTGTCTCTCCACGTGACTCCACAGGCTCCTCTTAAATAACTCATTTCCACTGCTCTCACTCTTGACTTGTGTCCTTCCAACAATGTCCAAGCTTCACTTCCGTACGTTAGAGTTGGTATCACAATACTGTCATGTAGTAACTTTTTCACTTCCATGCTCACTTCCCTGTTTCTTATCACTGCTTTCAAAGAACCAGCAACCTTTCTTCCCTGCTGTACCCTTTCAAGCACTTCACCCTCCAAACCTCCATCCTTACTCATCACACTACCCAAGTACTTAAACGTACTCACATTTTCCAATTCCTCACCATCCAACCTCGCTGTACATTCACTACCTTCACCTCTCTCAAAGACCATCACTTTACTCTTCCCTACATTCACCTTTAGATTCCGTTTCTTACACACTCTCCCAAACTCATCCACCAAGCCTTGCAGCTCCCCTTCGTCTTCACTCAACAACACAGTATCATCTGCAAACAACAGTACAGGGAGTTTCCAAACACTATCCTCTCTCACCAGGGCCACTCCAACATCCACTACCCTACCTTGTACCTCTTTTATTACCCCATCCATGTACAGATTGAACAAGCATATGACAGGGTGGATAGACAAGGATTGTGGAAAGTGTTAAGAATATATGGAGTAGATGGGAAGTTGTTGAATGCTGTGAAGAGTATGTACGATGGTGCGAAGGCTGCAGTGCGTGTGGATGGTGAACTAAGTGAATTTTTCTGTTTGAAAGTTGGTTTGAAACAGGGATGTGTCATGTCTCCAAAGATAAATAAATCTACTGAAAAAAGGCATGCTCTTCATCGGTGGAAAATTGTGGCATCCGTATGGTTTTCTACGTGATGAACTGACTACCAACGAGCTTGCCATATCATACAGTATCTTGGCATGTCCATTTTGTTAAATATTATTAATAAAAACATGGAAAAAAAAACTGTCCATCTATCTATCTATTGCCAGACACTTCAATCCCGTAAGGGGTGACCACAAACAAACCGCCTCCATGTCACCCTGTCCAATGCCATTTCACTGCCTTGCTCCCAGCTAACACCCCCTCTCTCATATACCTCTCCACTCCATCCCTCCATCTCATCCTCAGCCTCCCCCTTCCTCTCCCCCCTTTCCACATCTCTCGCATTGTCTACACTCTCCTCATTAGTCTCTTGCTCTCCATCCTCTCCACATGGCCAAACCACCTCAATGTATTTCTCCTAATGCTTTCTATCTCATCCACATCCACACCACAACGCTCCTTAATTTCCTCATTCTTCAGTCTGTAACTCCACATGCTTCCCTCAATTAACTCATTTCCACTGCTCTCACTCTTGACTTATGTCCTTCCAACAAGGTCCAAACGTCACCTCCATACATTAGAGTTGGTATCACAATACTGTCATGCAGCGACTTTTTTACATCCATGCTCACTTCCCTGTTCCATATCACTGCTTTCAAAGAACCAGCAACAATTCTTCCCTGTTTTACCCTTTCAAGCACTTCACCCAGCTTTAAACTTCCATCCTTAATCATCACGCTACCCAAGTGCTTAAACACACTCACAAAAGAAATAAATCTTGGGCATTCATTGGTGAACTGATGATTTGGAAAGTACAGTAGTGTTGTACAGTAGAATTATCACAACTCCCTAGATCACAGTTGTGTATACTGCCACAGCCAGCCAATTTATTCTTCATCTGGCCACTGTCACTCCACCACTCTCTTACCACTCAGCTGGTTTGCAAATGATGCAATAAATACATAAAAATTGCAAGTGCAGTAATTTTACCCAACAAAGCAAACCTTCAGTTCTATCAGCTAGATTTTATCTTCCCTCTCAATGCAAGTGCATTCTAAGATGATATAGAAATACCATTCAGGTTAGCAAAATAGTGCTCGGAGATTAAATTAAAATGCTTCACATTCCGTCAAATCTACGATACAAGCAGTATGAAGTACAAGTTAGGTTTGCTGATGTCTGCAGTGGCGTCTTACAGAGTGCAATAGTTCAATTCGGACCCAGAACTCATTTGTCCCCAAATCATTCAGGTTAGGTTTTGGTTGAATCATGGTGGGTTTTGTCAGGCTAAGTTGTGTTAGGATGTCAGGTCATATTAGGTTGGGTTAGTTGGGATGAACAATTGTTGATAAAATGACATATGGAGCTGAACCAACCTAACAGTCTGCCATGGTTTGCATATAAAACTAGTGGCTTTATGGTTGATATCTTCAAAATGACACATTTCTGCAACTTTTTTAAGCTACCACAGTGACAAGTACAGTGGGCTCGCACAGTGCGCGAGAGATTGGGAGGTCCTGGTCCTCGTTCACTGTGAAATCGCGTACTGAGAATACATAATCTTATGGGAAAAATAACATATGGGCGGTACTGCCTCATACCTGGACATTTTTTTGCCCTTAGAGACATAATAAAGGCCAAATTTTTCAAACATTTTACTACAGATATTGCTACACTAACAAAAAAATGGGCAGTCAACTTAACAACAGTAGACAACAGGTCTGATGGACTTAAATAACAGGGGTTCTGAGGTGCGGCAACACACCTAGAGTGCCCCCACTGCCACCCCGACCGCACCACGCTTGTTTAACTGTTGCCAATGTTGTATTATTCCAGGCTTTGACAAAGAAATTTACAGCCTGTCGAATGTTACATTTCTTCCAGAATGCAGCAACAGTCATTATGGTGGGGGTTGCAGGTATGCTAGGTGAAGCAGGTGAGTCAGGTGGGGCTGTGGAGGTGGAGGGGGAGGTGGCTGCTGAGTCAGGTGGGGCAGTGGAGGAGGAGGGGACGGCAGTGGGCGAGTCAGGGGAGGTGGTGAGGGAAAGATCCTCCCTCTCCTCCTCGCTACTGCTCACATTTTCAGCAATTTCCTTCATCTCTTCTTGCTTGTTTGTTTCATTTCTCATCTTGTTATGGACGTATTGGCAGTATAACAACTTGGTATTTGCGAAATAAACGTCATTATTATAGGAACTGGGTATCTATTCTAACTTAGTGTTATTGTCAAAAAAGTTATTGTCGAAGTTGTTATTTGAGATCTTACTGTAGACTTCTCTTGAGCACCTTCTCCACGAGCCTCTAGGTCACTATTGGCGCAATGTGTGTGTTTGGGGGGGGTCGCGTACTAATGGAAAATGGCATTTTTGAGCCACTCCTTGCCTCTACCTCGCATTCTGTGAGGTAAACTCGCGCATTCAAGGTTTTTGGTTATGATTTTTGGTCACTCGCACACAATGCGATTCGTGCACTCTGAGCTCACTCAGTAGGCAAGCCCACTGTACATTACAGTTTATTGAGAACAAAATATACTAAATTTTATGCATTGGGTCTCTCCTGCAGTTTCACCCACATTTTACCTATCAGCTTATAAAGGGGAGGGGGTTGGTGACAGCCAATACCCTCTTTGGGCACACAGGTATACGTAGCGAGTGATAAGAAGGGTGGGTAGTGAACCGAATTGCAAGTGCAGTAAGGGAATATATAACTGATTATGTGTGTGTGGATGAGAGAATGAGAAGGTATGTAATGGATGCAAGGGCATACAGAGGCTGGGGGAGTGGACTTTTAGTGGTGGAGAAAGTCAAGGTACAGTACTGTCTCCAATTTTGTGAGAATTTGGTCGACAAAAACCCTCCCAAAATTGAAATTTTGCAAGGCTCGAACCACAGAATACATGTACAGTATTAAAGGCAAATTGGTCAGCACCTCCCCCGCGTAGGCACATTTCCCCAACCTTTGTCGTGACTTTATCCCTTCGTTTTACAGTGATAAAATACACACATATAAATAGATATTTTTTAATAAGAACAGTAATCATTATAAATAAAAATGCAACAAGTAAACCTGCATTTAATACCATGATTTGAAACCTGGCTGGACTTGTGGGGAGGGTGGCGGGGGGCTGAGAATTGGGTGAGGCTACTGTGGCCCTGTGGGGTCGCCATCGTCACTCTCACTGTCCCTGCTGTTGAAGGAAAGCTTCCTGATGTGCATCTGCCTCTCTCATAAATCCCTCTAAGTCACAACCCTCCTCAGAGCCATCATGATCGAAAGGGTGACTGCTTGACGGGCCAGAAATGCTGGGGTCACTGGATGCTGGGGCAGGGCTGGCAGGGTTGCTGGTCGATGGGGCAGACTCGTTTGGGGTTCTCATAAATTTAGTGATGAGAGACTGCTTCCTCCTGTTCACCCCATCTCTGTGTAGATCGGCATGGAAGCGAAGGGCCCTGTCAACAATGTGGGATGCTTCCTCAGCCCTAAAGCAGTCACATTCGTTGTTTATAATTGCTTCTTTGAGCTGGTCAGTGATGGCAAGGAGATCAGCCAGATTATGCATTGTGAGGGTCTGTGTAGGTTTTGGGTGAGATTGCTCTTGCTGCTGGCTAGCAAATTCATCTTCCTCATCGATCCTGAGCATGGTGGTCATGGCATTTTCTTGCTCCTCTTGCACAATCTCCCTCATTTCCTCAGCTGTGACTTCCTGGCATCCAGCAACTACCTGTGCTGCCACCAACACTGTCCTTTCAGCCTCTGCCACCTGCTGAACCCTGCTACCTGGCTGTTTAGGATAAAGGTGAGGTACCGGACAGCACCAGGCATGATTGATTGTAGCCTCGTTTATTTCTTCCCATGAAGCTACAACGAAACTGAAGGCTTTCTTGATGTTGAATTGATGCCAGAACCGCCTCATCGTCATCATCTCTGGGACAATGGAGCCAACTTCCAGGGCTGGGGCACGGTCAGGCAGTTCTTCCTGTGGCATGGGGTCATCTATGTCCAAATTCCCATGTTCATCCACTGCCTCGATCATCCTGAGTTACTCGTTTGTCTCTGTTTCTTCTCTGAGGTAACTGAACAGTTCGGTGTGGTAGAAATTTTCATCGTTGGCAATGATCTGATCAAGTGGCTGGACAAGAAAGGTGGTGTTGGGGGGCAAGAAAATTACTTTAACATCAGGACACACATCAGCCAGGTAGTGTGGGTGACAGGGAGCACTATCCATTATAAGGCACACTTTAAATGGAAGGTCCAGCTGGCAGCACTTGAGGCAAGCGTTGGACACAAAACGTTTAAGCAGCCAATCCTTGAGAATGCTAGAAGTCATCCACCCATTGTTTGAATGGTACCAACAGAAACTAGGGAATCTGTCCATGCACCTACCATTGCTCAAGCACCGAGGATGTCTTGCTGTGTGGACACTCACAGGCTTCATCTTACAGCTGCCTCAAAAGTTTAGGGTCAACATGACTGTAAAACATGCCTTGTCCAGCTTCCTTCCTCTTGCTTGTTTCTGGTGCTTGGCAATGTAGGTCAATCATGGCATGGATTTCCAATTCATGCCTGTCTCGTCCAAGTTGAAAATCTGGTCCTTTGTGTACTTTCATCCTCTATTATCCCCCTCAAATTGTTGGGAAAAGAATTGGCTGCTACATTGTTGGATGAATAGAAGGAGAGGACAGGAGGAAGTAGTCCATACAAATATAGAAAGGTTGCATGAGGAATGAAAAAAGACAGAATATAAGAAAGAAGTGGAGAAGCAATTGGGTAAATAAGATTTACAACAATGGGGGAAGTGGAAGGAGTGTGCAAAATATTTACAGAAGAAATTTGTGCAGCATGTGAGGTGGTGTGGAGGGTGAAGAGAATGCAAATCGGGGTGCAAAGAACAGCATGGAGGAATGGTGAGATGAGGCAAGCTTTGGCACAAAAGAAGAAAGAATATAGTGAGTGGATAGGAAGCTGAGGCATGAACGAAGCTGAGAGACAGAAGAGAGAGTTACATGTAGACAGGAAGAGAGAGGCGAAAAGATTAGTAAGAGAGAGTAAGATGAGAGTGGATGAGGAATTTGGAAGGAGTTTGAATGTAAAGTGGAGGAAATGTATTTCTTTTGGAAGGAATTAGAGTGTAAAGTGGAGGGAATGTAAGAAAATGTTCTGGAAGTAGGTGAAGAGAGTCAGACAGGGTGATGAAGAAGTTAGTCAGGAAGTGAAAGATAAAAATGGTAGACTGCTAGTGCAGTTGGGAGAGCAGATGGAGAGAACACTTTAAGGAATTTTTAAACATAATGAAAGCAATGCGAGTATAAGTGGCTGGGGAATGGCTGGGAGAAGGAGGGATGTGAGAAGGGGGGGAGAAATCAGTAGGATAGAAGTAGTAGAAGCAATGAAGAAAGTCAAATGGCAAAAGCCCAAGGAATGATGCAGTGTGTGGTGAAATGCTGATGCATGGGGGAGAGATAGCGGTAGAATGGAAATGGAAGATGTGCAGATTGGCCTGGGAGGAAGGTAGAGACCTGGAGGATTGGAAGTCAGGTATAATTATTCTCCTGTACAATGGAAAAGGGGAAAAAGAGGTGTGTGGTAGTTATAGGGACATTTGTCTTCTTATGTAACAGCAAAAGAATATGGTAGGATACTGACTGACTACTACTTCCTGTCCTTCCCTTCTTCTATTTCTCCATTTCATTTGGACTTTGATTCTAACCACCACCAGGTGGTGGTCAGAAAGTCCACTCCCCCAACCTTTATATACTCTTGCATCCATTACACACCTTCTCATCCTTTCATCTACACACACATAATTAATCACTGCCTTCCGTTCATTCAGTTCACCAACCACCCTTCTCGTCAATCGCCGCGTATACCTATAGATCCTCTTGTGCCTGAAGAGGGTACTGGCTATCACCAACCCCCTCCCGGCACAAATGTCCACTAAAGCACTGCCACTCTCATCCATCTCTGCAGGCACACCCCACTCATCAACTACTCCATCCACCTTCACATTCCCTACTTTTCCATTCATATCTCCAGTCAAAAACAATCTCTCGTTCCTTTCAAACTTTTCCATGCACACTTCCACATTTGTCCTGAACTCTTTTCTCACTATGCTTGCACGATCTTGCATTGGTGCATACACACACACAATCGCCCACATTTGTAGTCCGACTTTCAATCTTTTCCACACAATACTTGAGCCAACTGATCCATACTCCCTTATACTCTCCTTTCATCTGTTATGCACAACAATACACACTCCTTCTTGTGCCCTCTCATTCTCACCTACTCCGGTGCATATACCCCATCCATACTCCCATTCTCTCACACTCTCACCTCCCCATTTAGTTGCAATTAATCCACATACATCCACTTCCTCAAGCACCTGAACAATCTCTCTTTCTTTCACCTCATCATTTGCACCTCTTACATCCCATGTAGCTATCCGTACCATGTCCATTATTCGGTCCTTAGTCGTCACCTTTAGGTCAGTCGTGGTCCGAGGCTTCTTGTTCGTATTTTTGGTTAGATGTTTTCCGAGGAGGGGCATTAACCCTCCGCCAGCCCACTTGTTGTCACGTAGGGAACACATGTTGGTTGGTTATAAGGTTACCACCCAGCGTTGTAAATGCTTTCCTGGTTTACAGGAAATCATTTGGCTTGCCACTCAGTGTAGACCTACCCTAAAAACAGGTTGTATTGATCATATATTCATCCTTGGGTCTTTGGTGGAAAAGTTTCCAGGGAAGGGATACAAGTTGTAGGGAGAATGCATATGACAGAGTGGACAGACAAGAAATATGGAAAATATTAAGAACTATGTATATGGAGTAAAAGGGAAGCTGCATATATAAGGTGCTAAGGCTGCAGTGCTTGTGGATAGTGAACTAACCTACCGGTAATTTTTCTATCTGAATGCTGGATTGAAACAGGGATGTGTCATATTACCATGGTTGTTCAGTCTATATATGGATGGGGTTATAAAAAAGATACAAGGTAGGGCAGTGGATGTTGGAGTGGCCCTAATGAGAGAGGGCAGCATTTGGAAACTTCCTGTTCTATTGTTTGCAGATGATACTATATTAGGTGAAGATGAAGGGGAACTGCAAGGTTTGGTGAATGAGTCTGGAAGAGTGTGCAAGAAATGGAGTCTAAAGGTCAATGTAGGGAAGAGTGAAGATGTGGTCTTCGAGAGAAATGAAGTCACTGAATGCACAGTGAGGCTGGATGATGAGGAAATGGAAAATGTAAGTGCATATATGTACTATACTTGGGTAGTGTGGTGAGTAAGGATAGATGTTTGACAGGTGAAGTACTTGAAAGGGTACAACAGGGAAGAAAGGTTGCTGATTCTTTGAAAGCAGTCATAAGAAATAGAAATTGAGCATGGAAGTTTAAAAGTCTCTGCATGATAGTACACTCTATCTATCTATCTACTGCCAGACGCCTCAATCCTGTTTGGGGTGGCCACAAACAAATCGCCTCCAAGTCGCCCTGTCCCCAGCCATTTCACTGCCCTGCTCCCAACTCACACCCCCCTCTCTCATATACCTCTCCACCCCATCCCTCCATCTCATCCTCGGCCTCCCCCTCCCTCTTCCCCCCTCCACCTCACTCACATACACTCTCTTCGTCAGTCTTTCACCCTCCATCCTCTCCACATGGCCAAACTACCTCAGTGTGTTCCTCATAACGCTTCCTATCACATCCACATCCACACCACAACGCTCCTTTATATCCTCATTCGTCAGCCTGTCTCTCCACGTGACTCCACAGGCTCCTCTTAAATAACTCATTTCCACTGCTCTCACTCTTGACTTGTGTCCTTCCAACAATGTCCAAGCTTCACTTCCGTACGTTAGAGTTGGTATCACAATACTGTCATGTAGTAACTTTTTCACTTCCATGCTCACTTCCCTGTTTCTTATCACTGCTTTCAAGGAACCAGCAACCTTTCTTCCCTGCTGTACCCTTTCAAGCACTTCACCCTCCAAACCTCCATCCTTACTCATCACACTACCCAAATACTTAAACGTACTCAATCCTCGTAAATCACGGCAATTTGGGTCCGGACCACTGCCGTGATTTACGAATTCCGTGATTTATGAATAATAACTTTTGTGAAAAATTAATTTGGGTCTAGACTTTGGCCAACACGCCCCCACAACACCCCACCTACACCTATCTAGGCACCATCAAACGCAAACATACAAATTTAGAAATATTCAGTGCATGTATTAAATAGAAATAAGCCATGTTAAGGGATCTCACCTTAATCCTATGACAAAATTGCTTACGTGAATGGAGTGGGGTGATGTTGGGAAGAACTTAGAACCTCTCAGCACTTGTTCTTCCCAAACTCTTTCACCAGCTTTGAAAACTTCTCTCTCCTCTCAACACGACGAATGAGCTCCAAATGTTGACTGTACAACAAATGCGGCAGCTTCTTGATGCCATACTGCTTAGAGCGCTTCATCAGGGGGTCGGGAGGGGCCATGGCAGGTAGGAGGCGGAGGGAAATTGCACAAAAAAGGCAGGTAACTCTCGTACTCCATGGCGACGGTCTGTAGTGTGCGGACTGGTGGGACAAGAACAACAACAACATGGCGGCATTAGCATGCACACTTGCCACCAGGGATGCATGGTGATTGGTTATTGGGTTGCAATTTTCAGTTTGAATGCCGAGATTTACAGTTCTCCTCGGAAAAGGCCCACTTGGGTGCCTAGATCCACGATTTTCATGACTTAACAGTGATTTAAGGTTGCCAGCAGTCTGAAGGCCACCTAGCCGTGATTTACGAATCCGTGATTTATGAACACGCGATTTACGAGGATTGAGTGTACTGTGATACGAACTCTAATATTCGAAAGTGAAGCTTGGACCCTATTGAAAGGACACAAGTCAAGAGTAAGAGCAGTGGAAATGAGTTATCTTAAAGGAACATGTGGAGTTACAAGGAGAGACAGACTGACAAATAAGGAAGTGAAGATGCATTGTGGTGTGTATGTGGATGTGATAGAAAGCATAAGGAGAAATATACCGAAGTAGTTTGGTCACGTGGACAAGATGGAGAGCAACAGACTAACAAGGACAGCGTATGTGAGAGAGGTGGAGGGGAAAGAGGGGAGATGGAGGGGGAGGTCAAGGATGAGGTGGAGGGATGTGAGTGGAGAGATACTGTATATGAGAGAGGGGGGTGTGAGCTGGGAGGAGGGCAGTAAAATGGCAGGGGACAGGACAACATGGAGGCGATTTGTTTGTGTCCACCCCTTACAGGATTGAGGTGTCTGGCAATAAATGAATAGATAGATAGTTAAATAGAACCCATAATGGAAGAATGGACACCTGAGTCAAAATGCTGGATTCAAACTCTGGTACTAACAGGCCTGCAGCAATACTGACCACCGTGGCGGTACATATTACCGTACTGGATGATTGATTGATTGTAGAGGTAGGCTATACAGAGTACTTATACAACAAAAGGGTGGGTCTATTATTAGTTTACCCACATCATCGTCATCATCATCCGGACCTCCTTTCCCACTTTAGGGCAGAGTGGAGAGTAGCAACGTCCAGACAGTCCAAGTTTGCCCAATCCAATGGGGCATGTTTCCATTCACTCATCATTCAAGCCCCTGGAATCCTGGCTGTATCTGATAATGTCAAAAAACTTTCACCACATTCTGTAGCTTCACATAAATGTATCCAACAGAGTCAATCCGAATGCTATCATGTTAAAAAAGGAGCCAAATCCCTGATCATGCATTTCTTCTCACAACATTCATCCAACCAGCTCGATCTCTTGTCAGTCCCCTAGCCTCACCGACTTCCATGCCTCTCTTCCTCACACACTCATCCACCATATCCCTCCACCTTCTCCTTGGCCTACCTCGCCTCCTTCCTCCTTCAAATTCACTCAGTTATACCTTTTTCACCACTGTTTTTATCCATTCTCTCCACATGACCGTACCATCTCAGAACACTCTCTTTGATTCTGGTGTCCACAGACTTCCTCACTCAAGTTCTTTCACAAATCAATTTATTTCATAATCTATCCACTCTCTGTGCTCCACATAGCCTACAATCCTCAGCAGTTCCATCTCCCATCTCCACTGCCCTCACTCTTGATTTTTCATATTCATGCCACACCATAGTCTCACACCCAAATATTAAAGTTGGCACTAACACTCCTTCATGTAAGCCTCACACTGCTGCAACACTCAGGCCTCCGTTTCTCATCAAGGCCTTCACTGCACCAGCTACTTTCCTTCCTTGTGTCACTCTATTTTCCACTTCTTTTGCACATTTTCCTTTCATTTCTATCGCTGTACCCAGTTATTTGAACTCTCTCACCAATTCCAGTCTCCCTCCATTCACTGTAACAACACACTGGGGTCTGGGAGTCACCTTCTCTCTTGATTACCATCACTTTACTCTTTTCTGCATTAACTCACAAGGCACAATGCTCACATATATCGGCAAAACTCTGCACTAGTCCATCAAGTTCTTGTTCGGTATTTGCAAGTAGTACTGCATCGTCAGCATACAACAACTTTGAGATATTCCATCCATCACCATTCATTACCAACACCATCCCTCTCTCCATTACTAGTGTTTTTACTTCTCGCATCACCCCATCCATGTATAAATACTGAACAACCATGAGGACATCACACAACTTTGTCGCATGCCCAAACTGATTGTGAACCACTCACTTAGATGCCCATTTACCCTTAAACATGCCTCACTACCATCGTAAAAACTCGACAGCACCTAGCAGCTTATCATCTACACCTTATATGCGCAAAACCTTTCACAATCCTTCTCTGTCTACTTTGTTGTATGATTTTTCCAGAACCATAAATGCCATAAACACCTTATAGCCCTTCTCACAAGCTCTCTCCACTATCTGTCTCAATGCAAATATATGATCCACACATCTTCTGCCACTCATAATGCCACACTGTTCATCACTCATTAGGACTTCTGATATCTCTCTTACTTTCTCTAGCCATAATAATTCTTCCATATACCTTCCCTACCACACTCAATAAACTTCTATCTATCTATCTATCTATAGCCCGACGCCCTAATCCCGCAAAGGGTGGCCGCAGACAAAACGCCTCCAAGTCACTCTGTCACCCACCATTTGACTCCCCTCCCCCCAACTCTCCCTCCCCTCCCTCATATACCTCTCAACTCCATCCCTCCACCTCATCCTCGGTCTACCCCTCCCTCTCCCTCCCTCCACTTCACCTACATACACCCTCTTAGTCAGTCTTTCATTCTCCATTCTCTCCACATGTCCAAACCACCTCAGTGTATTTCTCCTAATCTTTTCAACCACATCCACATCTACCCCACAACGTTCCTTCACTTCTTCATTCGTCAACCTGTCCCTCCACGTCACTCCACATGCTCCTCTCAAGTAACTCATTTCCACTGCTCTCACTCTTGACTTGTTCCCCTCTTGCAAGGTCCACGCCTCGCTTCCATATGTCAGGGTAGGGATCACAATACCATCATGCAGTGACTTCTTAACTTCCATACTCACCTCCCTATTTCTCATCACTGCTTTCAGTGTACCAACAACCTTTCTTCCCTGCTGTACCCTTTCACGTACTTCATCCCCCAAAGTTCCATCCTTACTCATCACACTACCCAAGTACTTGAATGCACTCACATTCTCCATATCCTCACCATCCAACCTCACTGCACACTCTGTGACTTCATTCCTCTCAAACACCATAACTTTACTTTTGTTTACATTAACTTTCAGCTTCCTCCTCCTACACACTGTCCCAAATTCATTCACCAAACCTTGCAACTCCCATTCATCTTCACTCAACAATACTGTATCATCAGCAAACAGCAACACCGGAAGCTTCCAAATCTCACCCTCATTCATTAGGGCCACCCCCACATCCACTGCCCTACCTTGCACCTCCTTTACAACCCCATCCATATATATATTAAACAGCCATGGAGACATCACACACCCCTGTTTCAGTCCCACATTGAGATCAAAGAACTCACTCAGCTCACCATCCACTCGCACCGTAGCCCTAGCTCCCTCGTACATACTCTTCACAGCACTCAACAATTTCCCCTCCACTCCATATATTCTTAATACCTTCCACATACCTTGCCTATCTATTCTGTCATAAGCTTTCTCCAAGTCCATGAAGGCAGCATACACTTTCCTTCCCTTCTCTAGATACTTCTCCACTAAACATCTTAGAACAAATATCTGATCTACACATCCTTTTCCCTTCCTAAATCCCCCTTGTTCTTCTCCAACTAGCTCCTCTGTCATATGCCTAACCCTATCAATGAGTATTCTACCACATATTTTACCAGTCACACTAAGAAGGCAAATACCCCTATGGTTACCACATACTTCTCTCTCCCCTTTTCCTTTGTATAAAGGAACAATTATACCTGATTTCCAGTCCTCTGGAGCCCTTCCCTCTTCCCAAGCCAATCTACACAACTTCCATATCCACTCCACAACAATCTCACCCCCATACCTAAGCATTTCACCACACACTCCATCAATTCCTGGGGCCTTTCCCAGCTTAATCTTCTTCATCGCTTCCACTACTTCCGACCTACTGATCTCTTCCTCCCTCCTCTCATCTCTTCTTCTCCCAGCCATTCCCCAACCACTTATACTCACACTGCTCTCACTCTCTACATTCAACAAATCCTCAAAGTGCTCCTTCCATCTCCTCAATTTCTCTCTCTTCTCCAGCAACAATCTATTATTCCTATCTTTCACTCCCCTACTATTTCCCCTTTCACACTGCCTTACTTTCTTTACCTCCTTCCAAAACAATTTCTTACTCTCCCTCCATTTCACACTCAGATTCCTCCCAAACTCTTCATCCACTTTCTTCTTACTCTCCTTCACCAGTCTCTTAACCTCCCTTCTCCTGCTCACATATACCTCTCTCTTCTCTCTCTCATCTTCTCCCCTACCTCTACTCGCCAACCATTCACCATATGCCTTCTTCTTTTGTTCCACAGCTCGTTTCACCTCATCATTCCACCATGCTGTCCCTTGCACACCCTTGCATCTCCTCCTCACTCCACAAACTGCCTCACACGCTGCGCTTATCTCTTCCGTGAATATCTTACATACGTCTTCCACCCCTTCCATCTGCTCTAGCTCATACCTTCCCAATCTTTCTTCCACTATGCTCTTATACTCTGTCATTTTCTCACTATCTTGCAATTTCTCCACTCTTCTCACAGGAGCTGCTTCCTCCTGTCTTCCCCTTTGTCTCCTCAACCACTTTCTTTGCAGCTCTACCTTGGCCATCACTAAGTGATGGTCCGAGACTCCATTCCCCCACCCTCTCCACACCTTTGCATCCAACACTTGTCTTCTCATTCGCTCATCCACACACACGTAGTCTATCATTGCCTTTCGTTCAACAAGTTCACTATCCATCCTCCTCATTACTCTCCATGTATACCGGTGGATCATCTTATGACAAAAGTAGGTGTTGGCTATTGCCAACCCCTTACCAGCACAGATGTCCACCAAAGCACTACCATTCCCATCTGCTTCAGCTGGCACACCCCACTGACCAATCACTCCATCCACTCGTACATTCCCAACTTTGCCATTCATGTCTCCAATCAACAGCACTCTCTCGCTCCTCTCAAACTTGTCCATACATGCTTCTACTCTCGCCCAAAACTCATCTTTCACTCTTGCCACTCGATCCTCTGTTGGAGCATACACACATACAATCGCCCATGCTTGTATACCTACTTTCATCCTCACCCATACAATCCTTGCACCCACTGTTCCATACTCTCTTATATTCTCCTTCCACTTCTTGCTTATCATCAGACATACTCCCTCTCTTGCCCTCTCATTCTCACTGACTCCCGCACATATACCTACACCGTATTCCCATTCTCTCAATAAACTTATGTCACGATAATTCTTGTACTCACTTCACTTACCTTTATTTTTGTACACGGGTATATGAGGGAGGGGGGGGTGAGTTGGGGGGAGGGGAGTCAAATGGTGGGTGACAGAGTGACCTGGAGGCGTTTTGTCTGCGGCCACCCTTTGCGGGATTAGGGCGTCGGGCTATAGATAGATAAACAATCACTGCCTTTTTCCACTCTGCTGGCACAGTTTCACTTATCCATGCCTTCTTACATATCTCCAACAAGCACTTCATTCCGCACTCTTCACTACACTTAATCATCTCGGCATACGGTACATCATTTTTCAGCCGCTTCACAGCACTCTTCACCTGTGAGAGTGCCACATTTCCTGGCACTGCATTCCTTCTCTGCACACCCCTCAAACATATTTACAGCATCTCTGCTCTCTCTATTCCCATTCATTGGGCTTTCAAAATACTGTCCATCTGAACCTTATTTCATCCCCATGGGTTAATAATCTACCACTTACATCCTTCACACTTTTGCATTTTTTCCGATGTCACTTCTACATTTCCACACCTCTTTCCAAAATAACTTCCTATTTTCAGAGTAATTTGCATTCGTTTTTCTTCCTAGATCATCATTTACTGCCATCCTTTTCCTCTTCACTAGTCTCTTTATGTGCTTCTTGCTCTCAGAACCCCTGTTCTGTAACCACTCACTTCTTCCTCTTTCCTCCACTGCTCTCTTAACCTCTTCATCCCACCATGCCAAAGCTTTCTTCTTTGTTGTTACTCTTACCACACCACACACATCTTTAGCATTCCTAACTAAGCAATCCCAATATGCATTCCACAGGCAGTCCTGATCCGTTTCACTCCAATTCACTGATTCCAACTCCTCCCCTACTTTGGTCCTGTATTCATCTTCTATTTCTTTGATCCTCAGCATCTCGACTTTCAGTATTTCCCCCTGACTGTCCCTCTCTCTCCTGGTCCACTTCACCCCTCTCAGATTGATCTTGCATACCATATTCATATGATCTGACAGACCTCCACATCGTCCTCTCACGGCCCACGTACCAGCAGGCAGCAACCATTCCCAGCATCGACCTCTCTACGAGTTCGTAATACGTATCCCAACAAATGTTATACATGGGAAACTTTGACTTACGGGTTGTGATAAAATCCTGAATGATCACAGTCTAGGGGCTATCATCTTCGCAACAGCCACTAGCTGAAACAACTTGATTTTACACTACAGTCGAGGGCTTCATCAATCACCATGGCAACAGCTACAGCTGAGACGCCAAAACGCATCACCGAGGCTACTTTTCCGCCATCAACCACACCCCAGTTTTCTAAATACTTAAAGTTCCGAATGTCTAATCTGTATTTTGTATAACATAAGAAAAGCCTACAATATATTAATGTGGAGTACCTTATCTTTAGACATTAATCATTGTAATTTAAACCCATATATTTAGTATAAATAACTTGTTTTTTTTCGAAAGCAGCAAGATGTCGACTATAATGCTTCACTGTATTGGTGACTTGTCAGGCGTTATTAGTATTTGGAGAGAAATGTCACAGTCGCTGGTTCGGTAGTTTATGATGAAGTACGTACCATCTTGTTATAAAAAACTGATACCACGAATGTCCATCAGGAATTGTATGTAACTGCATTGGCTGAAGAAGGTGTGTGGCAAGACCCACCAGCCCCCACCTTCTTTTGTTGTATTAGCGCTCTGTACCTTTTACAACAATAAATATTAAGCGGACATGGCTTTCACTGATCCTTACAAGCTTGAGTGCATTTAGAACATTTCAGTAGAATACAGTTTTCGCTGATAATCAACGCTTCATATTTAGCTATATATTTAATGTTGGGTAGTGGATAATAATAAATAAAAAAAGAAAAGGAAGGCATCGACGCTTGTAAACGTTGTTATTGCCCGTCACTCGTCTGATCCTTTCCTATCGTAATGTTTACAACGTCAACTTCATTTCCAGCGACGGTGGCGTCAGTAAGGGCCACTGGGCGCGTGGTGGATGGCCTGACAGTGTTTAAGGTTCAGGATACATTAAAGTCTACGTTGTGGTACGGCATCTGTTTGGTAATCATTATGGTAAGCATACGGATTAGCTTAAGCCGCAAAAATAGGATACAGATCCACTTCCTTTTCTCCCCGATTGTTTTTCTGTATTATATAATTTTTATGACGGTAAATGACTGCTTATTGCAGTTTTTGTATTGTCAGCTTTTATCAGCGTTCGTTTCCAAAGCAGATAAACGTAATGTTTTGGTAAATGTTTACAGAACCATAACACTTGATTCTGAAGAAATTGCGTGAATCAGTTTGTTTGTCAGCTTTAATCTGTGTTGATTCTCCCGCAATAAAAAAATATGCTGTATATTGTGGGGTCTCTAGTGTGGTGTTAAGCCTTTGGAAACATTAACCCCAACCTAGCTTTTATTTGTTAATGGTGAAAATAAGCAGAAACAACTGAATTTCAAGCCATTCTAGATATTAACCTACCCATTTTAAGCATGAACCTGACATGAAGTGCCATTCGAGCCAAACCAAGACCAGTTTTCAATCTTACTCCTCATTGTCAACATGGTCAAACTTATTTCATATTTGAAAACCTGCAACAGACCTGCTTCTAGCCCTCTGATTTTCTGAATGAGAACCATAATTATCTGTTGTCATACATCATAAGTTTATAACAGATCAGTGGTTGCAGTACTCCAAGCATGTACAATCATAGGTCAGCAAAGCTAACTGAGTTGTGGATGCATTGCAACATGTACCGTACTGAGCTGTGGGCGAGACATCTTTCCTTCTTCTGTAAAAAATCCCTTGTTCGATCCCACCCAGAATATGCTTCTGTGATGTGGTGCCCAAAGCAGAAGACTCGAAGAGGGACATAGATGCCCTGGAGCAAGTCCAGTGCCATGCCACATGGTTAGGGCAAGGTCTGTCACACCTCTCATACTCTGAACTGAACACCTGGACAGTCTCCAACTACCTACCCTTGAATTCTGGTGCCAGCAAGCAGACCTCATTGAAACCATAATTACAGTATCTCATTGAGTCCATAATTTAGTAAAGGTCATTAGGTACCCAGTGAGGGTAATGAGACCCTTTACCAAGATTGTAACGTTCTTCCTCCGAAGATGAGTCACTAAGCAGATACTTGTGTGTATAGGTTTGAAACCATAGTTTTAATATGAAAATTTGTACTAGTAGGTGTCTTGCTTATACTCCATTCTTGGGCCAGTCTTGCTTTGAAGGTATTGACAGTTTCTTGGCATAATTTATTCAATGATTGAGTGACTTGCAGTATAAAATTCAGTGTGTAGTATTGGTCCCACAACGATTTTTTCATCCAACCTGGATGTTTCCAATGGTTTTTGGTGTGATTTGTTTGAATTTAACCTTTATTTCTATTGGAAATCAATAGTTTCTGAGATGTGACCCATTTTTTTTGTCATTACAGAAACTACCAGTTTCTGACAGAAATTTAAGTCAAAATCATCAATAATCACACCAAAAACCATTGGAAACACCCGTGTTGGATGTCGTTTCAATACTGAAGCTCTGGAAAGAGCGCAGGCTTTGAAGTAAAATAATCCTAATCTAACCAACCTTACCTAACCTAACCTAACCAACCTAACCTAACCTAACCTAAATCCCCCCTAACAAGTTCTAACTAATCTTACTGTGGGGATGGTGGGTCAGACTCCACTGGCGGCACACCCAGAGATGCTTTTCTTATCGCAACTGAAGTCATATGTGACAGTGAGGACACTCCACTGACTTGGAAGGACACCATCCCTATGCAGAAAATTGACGGAAGCCGCAGGTTCTCGGTAAAAATCCTTGAAAATCTCCCAAGGTTTCAGAGCACACCCAGTACACGGGAGAGACATGGCAGGACTGACTTTTGAATCTGGCAGAGTGCAGGAAAATTTGCTCATTGGCGGAATGAAATTAAATGTGATTAGTTGATGAAGAGGGAGAGAGAGCTGTGATTGGCTTTCATAAGTCATGTGATTCCAACGCTGTCAAATCAGTGTAAAACTTCATAAAATGCATATATACTGGTTCAAAATGTATATAAAAAATTGACAACAATGGAAGAGGGACTGATGCTGCTACTGTTTGGTGAACATGGCTGCACGGCAGCATGGTTTGGGCTCTTGCTGTGCTGAAGGAAAAAATCAGTACGGTAATCTTGTAAACCGTTCATTTCCGAGAGCAACAACACATCCTGGTGAGTACAGCAAAATGAGGTGCATAGGCTGATAGGTAGAATAAGTTCAAGTTTTCTGTGGGACCAGTACTATAGTTTGAGCTAAAATTCTTCTTTGGCCCAGGCTGATGTCAAACCTGCAACTTTAGGTCATGTCCTCTTGTGCTAGTGCTGCATGATGGTTGGAACATTGCATTTCCACCTAGATTACACTCCCTATTATAATTGACCTTTTCGGTACCCCTCTTGATCTTATTTGTTTGAGTGAGGTCCACTCACTGGCACCAGAATTCAAAGGTAGGTAGTTGGAGACTGTCCAGGTGCTCAGTGTGAGAGGTGTGACAGACCTTGCACTAACCTTATGGCATGGTGCTGGGCTTGCTCCAGGGCATCTTTGTCCCTCCTCTGCTTTGGGCACCAAATCATAGAAGCATACAGGCAGCCCTCCACATTCACAGATTCAACTTTCACAGGTCTCACAGATTCATTCATTGCCCCTCTGTGGAGCCAAGATTCTATTTGCGGCTGCAAAGTGTAGCAGTGCAGACGCTTGTGGGTCATTTCGAGCCAAACCAGGCCTGCACCAAACCACCGCATTCCCATGCGGTGGTTTGGTTGTAAGAAGTTGGGGTAAATATGTAGGAGATGTGCTCCGTAGTGGGAGTCTGCAGAAGTCACCAGGTACATAGTTACCCTCACTTAATACACCCATACCCAGTCAAAATTTATTTGTTATTACACCTTTTTATACAGGGTACAATTGGTCTGTAACTATTTGTGATATATTATGCTGCTTTCAGGTCCCATATATAGTTTATTAGGTACAGTATGTGTACACTTGCTCACAGGGAGTGATTTGTGGTTGTACTGTAGAGGCATTTACAGGAGGGCACACCAAACATTCACGGAATTTCCACCTTCGCGGGGGTCTGTGTCCCCTCACCCCCAAGAATGTGGGGGGCCGCCTGTATTCTA
Organism: Coenobita brevimanus; assembly: GCF_032717465.1. Lineage (NCBI taxonomy): Eukaryota > Metazoa > Arthropoda > Malacostraca > Decapoda > Coenobitidae > Coenobita > Coenobita brevimanus. Next base: position 8,922,023 of record NC_137002.1, on the reverse strand, counting down.
GGTGGGTTCGAACAAGGATTTTTGCAGGAGGAGGAAAGATGTGCTGTCTATTGCTGAGTATATGTGTTTCAATGCACACTGTTAGCTGACCTATGACTGTACATGCTTGGAGTACTGTGACTGGTAGTCTGTTATGACTCCCAGGTCCTTCTCCTCTGTAACCTGGAGTGTGTGTGATGTGCCATTGTCCCTAGTCATTCTGTAGAAATGGCCTGGGTTACCTGGGCCCAGATGCATGACATCACATTTTTGTGAGTGGAAGAGCATTTGCTTGTTACTTGTCCAGAACTGAAGCTGTTCATTGTCTGCTTGAAGATTGCTTTGGTTTTCATCAGGTTGTTGTAGTACTTGATATATCTTGGTGTTTTCAGCAGACATTGATACAAAGTTGTCTAAAAGCTCTTTCACATCACTGACAAACGCGGTGAAGAGTAATGGTTCCAGGACAACTCTACAAAACACCGCATCTGACATTATTCCATTCTGATAACTCAGTGTTGACCATCAGGCATTGTTTTCTACCAGCGATAAAGCTTCTAATCCAGGAGAGAGTTTTGCCCGTAATTCTGTCTATCTATCTGTCTATTGCCAGACACCTCAATCCTGTTTGGGGTGGCCACAAACAAATCGCCTCCACGTTGCCCTGTCCCCCGCCATTTCACTGCCCTGCTCCCAACTCACACCCCCCTCTCTAATATACCTCTCCACTCCATCCCTCCATCTCATCCTCGGCCTCCCCCTCCCTCTTCCCCCCGCCACCTCACTCACATACACTCTCTTCGTCAGTCTCTCACCCTTCATCCTCTCCACATGGCCAAACCACCTCAGTGTGTTCCTCATAACGCTTCCTATCACATTCACATCCATACCACAATGCTCCTTTATATCCTCAATCGTCAGCCTGTCTCTCCATGTGACTCCACAGGCTCCTCTTAAATAACTCATTTCCACTGCTCTCACTCTTGACTTGTGTCCTTCCAACAACGTCCAAGCTTCACTTCCATACGTTAGAGTTGGTATCACAATACTGTCATGTAGTAACTTTTTCACTTCCATGCTCACTTCCCTGTTTCTTATCACTGCTTTCAAAGAGCCAGCAACCTTTCTTCCCTGCTGTACCCTTTCAAGCACTTCACCCTCCAAACCTCCATCCTTACTCATCACACTACTCAAGTACTTAAACGTACTCACATTTTTCAATTTTTCACCATCCAACCTCGCTGTACAGTCACTGACTTCACCTCTCTCAAAGACCATCACTTTACTCTTCCCGTAATTCCAAGGGTTGATAATTGTGCCGAAAGTCATTTGTGGGGGACTGTGCCAAATGCCATGGCATAATCAAGAAAAATTATATCTACTGGTAGTTTGTGACTTAATGTCTCAGTCTAAGTGTCCATTTTCTTGAGAAGATTGGTGACTATCGACTTTCCAGAAGTGAATGTGTGCTTTTATTTCACAGGAGAGAGTATTGGTTCTAAGGTGTTCCATTATGTCCTCAAAGAGAAGGCATTCCTTCTCTTTGCAAATCATAATGTACCAGCAAAAACAAAAGCATACTGCCTGCGACCATAATGTGCCACCAAGGAACAAAACTCATTTTTATTGGACGAAACGTTAGCAAACCCCCAGCACTTGCACACATTAGACCCCACAATATCTTGCTTATTTTTAATTTGCCGAAGAAACATCACAAAAGAAAGTTGACTTTAAACTGTGCAATGAATTGATTCACATTAATATTCTTAGGAATCTGGTGTTTTGGTTTGTAAACATTATCCCATGTTTGACATAATGCAACAGAAGGGCCTTACCAATTCAATTGTGATTACTCAGGTTTGTCTTCTGTAGTTTTCTAACTTTTCATGGTGGTAAATGGTTGTTTTCTGTTGACTTTTTCCCCTTTTTATCATATGTTCCTTATGCTTCACCAAAGTTTGTAATGGTGGACTTACTAAACCAGTGATTATTATGACGTTGACATGATACTTCCAAATTTCCTATTGGCATGAAGTGTTCACAGAATTCTTTGTTATTCTTTATAATTTGCATACATAGTGGGTTTTTTTAATGTTTTTTAATATGTTCATAAATAGGTGGTTCCATTATTGTGCTTCAAACTGTGTAGCTATGGTATATGTTAGTTTTTATGGAATATGAAGTGACTTGATTTAATCCCCAAGTGCTATTTTGCTAACCTGTATCATATTTTAATAGATGTGTCATGTGATGTATATAAAGATTTGTTTCATGATCACACCTATCAGTACCGTTGCCATCACATGGTTGTGTGATGATTGTCAAACAACTGTGTTGTACTGAATGCTCTTAATGCGTGATACTGCCTTGGCTCAGATTCTACGTACTGCACATAGTTTGTGGTAGGTGGTGTTGACCATCATCCACTCACTTGATCTAGTGCTGCCTACTTCTTCCTTAGCCTTTATCATTCTTTTTCTGTGCCTGCCCTCCTCACTTCCTATTAACCCATCTGTCACTTCTTATTGCTTTTCTTTCCTTTACAGGTGGCTTTACATTGAGTGACAAGCCAAATGGTTTCCTGTAAGCCAAGAAACCATTTACAGTTCTGGGTGGTAACATATAACCAAACCATATGTGCTCCCTGTGTGTCAGCAAGTGGGTTGGTGGAGGGTTAGTGCCCCACTCGTTTCGTTTCGTTTCATTTTTAAACGCTCCAACATGCTTGCATGCGTCGGCCTTGGTCACCTAATGGCAGCTCTCCATGCTGCACGATCCATTGCAGCCTCCCTGCTCAGTCCCTTAACCCTGAGGTCACACTTAATGACCTCGTCCCATGTCTTTCTCGGTCTACCCTTCATAACCCCACCCCCAATATTAACACTTCTCACCTTCCTTACCCAATTATCATCCCCCATCCTCTCCACATGTCCAAACCATCTCAATCTACCTCTCCTCATCACAACACCAATACACTCCAGTCCCATCCTACCTCTCAACTCTTCCATTGTAAACCCAACCCCCCCAGACCTTGGACGCAGGGATGCACTACACATCCACCTAATCATTGTCATTTCTGTACATCTGAGCCAACAAATATCCTCCTCCTTCACTGCCCAGGTCTCACTACCATACAGCATTACACTCCTAACACATGCTGCATACAAAGACCCCTTAGCACGTAGGGAGAGTCCTCTCAATGTCAGGAGAGGCAAGAGCTCCCTGAACTTCTTCCAACTACTTCTCACCCTAGCCACAGAGCTAGCTCCAGCCCCACCTCCATCACACAACATGTCTCCCAAATAACAAAACTCTTCCACACACTCAAGAGATTCGCCAGCAAGTTCAATCCTTTCACATCTGACAATCTCCACCTGCTCTCCCCCGACACGGTGTACACATGAAATCAGCATTATCTCGCATTCTACCTCTGATACCACTACATCTCTTATTCACCCATTTATCACACACACCGCACAACATAGAATTACTTCCCATGCCCTTGTGGCAAACTGCACATGGCCACTCTCCCTCGTCTTTGACAGTACCACCACCAACCCTAGATATCATCACTTTTATTTTATCTGCATTTACCCTTAAGCCCTTGTGCCCCATACCATCTCTCCACTTCCTAAACCTTTCCTCTGCCTCCCTTCCGCTCTCTGCAGTCAACACCAAATCATCAGCATACAACAACTCCCACGGGAGTCCGTTTCTAAAGTCATGTGAAAGGGCTTCAGGTACTGTACCATGATAAACAACATGGGACTCAAAACTGACCCCTGATGCACACCAGCATTCACGGAAAACTCATCACTCAAATCTCCATTCACTCTTACCTGGGTGTGAGCACCCACATCCATAGCCATAACCACCCTAACCAGCCACTCCTCCAAGCCGAGCTTTCTCATTGCCCACTTCACCACCTCTCTAGGGACTCTGTCAAAGGCCTTTTCCAAATCAACAAAAACAAAATAAAGATCCTTCTCCTACTGATATATTTTTCCTGAAGCTGTCGAACAATGAATATGGCATCAGTGGACCCCCTACCTGGCATAAACCCAAACTGCATCTCATCAATATTCACTCTTTCTCTAATCATACCTTCCAAAACTCTCTCCATTACCTTCATTATCTGATCTACAAGCTAGAATTTCCTCTTTCCAGGGCATCATCCTTCCCTTTATACACATTTACAATTACACTCTTCAGCCAATCATCTGGGACAACACACTCATAAATAATCCTATTTATCAGGTCAGTAACTAACCTCACCCCTGTCTCACCTGAGGCCTTCATCATTTCGGCAGTCAACCCAGACACACCTGCTGCCTTCCCCACCTTCATCCTGCCTGTTGCCTCACTCACAGTAGCAGCATCAATCAAAGGCCAAGGGGCAGACACTGGATCTGCTGGCTCCAAACCTTCCCTGTCCCAGTCAAACTCCTCATTCAACGACCAGTTATAATGCTCTCTCCATGCATCTTTAATATCCTCACTGTTCACCACTACCCTTCCTTCATCATTCTTCACACACTGCTCACCTATAATATCCCGATTATCCCTCTTCACCTGACTTGCCACCCTAAATATCGTATTTTTCCTTTCCCCATGATTTAGGTTATCAAGTCTCTGTGACTCAGACTTTGCCCTGTATACCTCTTTTCTAGCCCTATGCTTGGCAGCCAAATATTCCTCTTTGCTGCTACCACGCTTCTTCCATTCCCAGAAAAGCCTTCTTTTCTCCTTACTGCAGGTTCTACACCCAGTAAAACAAATAACTCAAAGTCAAATGGTCACCCCTTATGGGATTATGGCATCTGGCAATAGATAGATAGATAGATAGATAGACATTTTAGTTTGCACGCTGTGAGATAGGTTATAATCAGGGGGGGGTCCTGGGGCCCCCCAGTTAGGGTTCAAAGCCTTCAGTTAGGCTTCTGCTACTGTTTATGGTTTTTAAATTGCGTACAATTGAGTTTGTTTAGTGTTGACATTATGTCCAATCAGCAGGATTGGCAGTAAACTTGCTGTCGGGGGTGTTCAGGCAGTTTTCTTAAATTTTGCAAAGTATAAGTAGATGTATTTTGTTTTTCACCCAATATTTTTTAGTTGAAATAAAATGTTAATCATCTGAGATATATCTAATACTGTACTATAATTATTTTCCATAAGAACGTGGCTTTGTAAGAAAACAACTGTAATCGCTGCATTGTTGTCATCGTGTTTTACTGCCAAAGCTTACTTGAATCTTGGTTAAGTTAGGTTAGGATAAACTGTTAGGGTAGGTTAGGGTAGGTTCAAATGTAAAGCTAGGAAGAGGTACTAAAAGGCAACTAGGACGTGTGTTGGAAGACTCTTCTGTTAAACTTGATGCAGTTGATACAGCTGAAGGATCATAGCTAAAAACAGTAGGGAAAGAAATTTAATGTGAAACGTTCATTTACCATCCCAAAAATAATCAGAAAAATATAAAAGGCTATCAGGAAGAACAACTAAAATGGTAAGGTGTTTTTTTTTTTTTTTTAATGGGAGGAAGAAGGAACCAAAGGCCACGAGCCCACAATAACTATTCCCTCCAAGAGAAAAACAAAATACAAGAGAGAGCCAAATTCAAGATCCGATCATTTTGAGATGCCTGGACATACTATGTTTGAAAGACTGCAGATCATAGGAAGCAGGAAATTCAGACAGAGGGAGACAGTTCCAGGGTTGACCTTTTGCATAAATGAAGGACTGGGAGTAACGGTTAACTCTTGCATTGGAGAGTTGGACAGAAAAGGGATAAAAGGGATGAGAGTTTGCGCTAGATGGATGCTGCGCGCCCATCTTAGAGGTGGAGGAATGCATGCAGACAGTTCAGAGGAGCAGTGACCATTGAAGTAGTGATAGAAAAGAGATAAAGATGCAACAGTGCGGCGAAGAGACAGAGGTTGAAGGGAGTCAGTAAGAGGAGGAGAGTTAATGAGACAAAAAGCCTTTGACTCCACCCTGTTGAGAAGAGCTGTATGTGGGGAACCTCCCCACACATGAGAGTTGTACTCCACACAGGGGCGGATAAAACCTGTGTATAGCATCAACAATTGTGCAGGGGTAAAGAAGGAATGGATTAGGCTTAGCACACCTAATCTCTTGGAAGCAGATTTTACAAGAGATGTAATATGATCTTTCCAAGTCCCGAGTAAATGAAACCCCAAGCATGTTCAAGGATGATGCAGGATTAAGCTGAATATTATTAAACATTAGTGGGTACATCTGTGGAAGGCTTTGTCTGGTTGATAGGTGTAAGAACGAAGTCTTTGATACATTAAAAACAAGAATATTATTTTTACCTCAACCAGAGATACGAGCCAAGTCAGACATTAAGTGTGCCATAGCCTCATCCCATGTTTGTTGAAGTAACTGCTGAGATGGGCATTGCAGAAACCAAATGGAAAGGTGAAGGGTGGAGTCATCAGCGTATGAGTGGTTAGGGTTAGATGTACAGCTTAGAAGGTCATTGATGAATAAAAGGAAGAGAGTTGGTAATAGGACAGAGCCCTGAGGAACACCACTGTTGATAGATCCAGGAGAAGAACGATGGCCATCTACATCATCGGCTATAGAGCGACCAGAATAGAAGCTAGAAATGAAGGCACAGAAGGATAGAAACTGTAAGAGGGCAGTTTGGAAATCCAAGATTTATGCCAGACTCTATTGAAAGCCTTTGAGATGTCAAGTGCAATGGCAAAGCTTTCGCTAAAGTCCCGAAAGGAGGATGACCAGGAGTCTGAAAGGTAGGTGAGAAGATCGCCAGTGGAGCGTCCCTGACGCAACCCATACTGACGATCAGAAAGAAGGTTGTGATAGGAAAGATACTTTAAAATTTTTCTGTTAAGAATTAACTCAAAAACTCTTGAGATGCAGGATGTTAAAGCAATTGGACGATAGTTAGAGGGTTGGGAATGGTCACCCTTCTTTGGGAATGGCTGAATGAGGCAAACTTCCAGCAAGAAGGAAAAGTTCAAGTTGATAGATGAAGGTGAAAGAGTTTGCCTATGCAGGGTGTAAGCACAGAAGCACAGTTCTTGAGAACAACAGAAGAGACTCCATCATGCCCATATGCCTTGTTAGAATTGAGGCCTGTGATGGCAGAAAATATATCAGCTGAAGAAATATTAATGTCAGCCATGAGCAAGTCAGAGGGGGGAAGTGATGGAGGAACAGCACCGGAATTGTCTAAGGTGGAATTGGAGGAGAAAGTCTGAGCGAAGAGATCTGCTTTATCCTAGAAGAAATAGCTACAGAGCCTTCAGAGTAGAAAAGAGGAGGGAAGGATGATGAGAAAGTTGTTGGAAAGGTTTTTGCCAAGGTTCCAGAAGGAGTGGGAAGAATTTGAGTTGGAGAGTTGAGAGCATTTGGCACAGATGAAATTATTTTTAGCAGAGTGAAGAACAGACTTAGCATGATTCTGGGCAGAAACGTATAAAAGATGTGATCCAGGGGCGAGTTGGCTCCGGTACCTTTTATAGGCCCTCTCCTTGTTGCGGACTGCATTAGAACAGGAGTGATTAAACCAAGGCTTTCTTGCATTAGTCAAAGGATATGAGAAAGGAATGTATGCTTCCATGCCTGAGAGAATAACCTCCGTAATGCGCAAGGCACACTCAGATGGCTCCCGGCCATGGAAGCAACAATCTTTCCAGGGAAAATCAAAGAAGTACTGCCTGAGGGCCTCCCAATCCGCAGCTCCAAAGTGCCACAGACGACGTTTCTTTGGAGGGTCCATAGGCCGTACCGGAGCAATAGGATAGGTTAAGGTGATGACGTTGTGATCGGAGGAGCCCAATGGAGAGAAAAGTTTAACAGTGTAAGCAGATGGATTAGTTGTAAGGAAGAGGTCAAGTATGTTGGAGCTCTCTCCATGGCAGTCAGGGATACGGGTAGGGTGCTGTACAAGCTGCTGTAGGTCATTAAGGATAGAAAAGGTGTAGGCTTGTTCACCAGGTGGATCAGTGAAAGGAGAGGAGAGCCAAAGGCAGTGGTGAACATTTGAAATCTCCTAGAATGGAGATTTCAGAGAAAGGAGAAATGGATAGAATGTGTTCCATCTTAGAAGTAAGACAGTCGAAGAATTTTTGATAGTCAGTAGAGTTAGTGGATAAGTAAACATCATCATCATCATCATCCAATCCTATGTTGCCCCATGAGGAGCGTAGGAGCTTGGGGCTAGGCAGTTGGTCTCGACATATAAGATGAGAGTGACCAGCCTCACTCATCCCTGAGTGGCATTCTATGAGCAATCAACCCCAACCACCCCTTGGATATAAACCTTCACTAGCTCAATCCGATTGGAGCGCAGTAATTACTCACTAAACCACCAGGCGCCAAAAGTTGGTTATATGGTTACCACCGAGCATAGTAAATGGTTTCCTGGTGTACCGGAAACCATTTGGCTTGTCACTCAGTGTAGAGTCACCCACAGGCAGAAGGAAGAGGAAAGAATGAAGGAAAGAAAGACAGAAGAGGGAGTGTAAAGTCACCCGCAGGCAGAAGGACGAGGAAAGAATGAAGGAAAGAAAGAAGAGAATGGAAGGAAAGAGGGATGAAGAGGAAAGGGCAGACACCCAAGAGCAGCACTACATCAAGTGAGTGGATGGTGAGTGCCCCTACCTACCATGGAGATAAGTAAACAGTGCAGATATATTTAGTCAGAGAATGACAGGAAAGCCAAAGCCAGTGTAGAGAATTCAGAAGAATCGAGTTCAGGAACACAAGAGCAAGATAAGTCGTTGTGTATATATACACAACAGCCACCTTTGGCTTTGAAATGAGTACTGTATAAGGCAAGTAGGAGGATACAGAAAAGGGTTTGCTGTCAGTTACAGTACCTCAGACAACTGAGTCTCAGTTAGGAAAAGAAGGTGGGGTTTAGAGGAGGAGAGGTGGTGCTCAACAGAGCGAAAGTTGAAGGAAAGGCCACGAATGTTGCAGAAATGAAGAAGTGAGTCAGACAGTGGTTTCAGGCAGCTGGAGTCATCACCGGGAGAGGGTCAGAAGGTGGGGGCATTTATGTCCCCCCCCCCCCCACCGGGGACTCCAAGGCTGTGTACAGTATTTCGAAGCCATGATTACTTTTTTGAATTTTGGAAAAGGAAATGTAGTGTGTACTGTGCATGTAGTTTGGTGTTGATAGTAAGAGAAATTTGTATTAGAGAACATGCTGGCCTACTCTCTGTGTTATTGAGACAATGAGAAAGTTCAGCAAAAGGGGATGGTCGGGAACTAGTCCGAGGGCTGATGAAACGGGAGCTCCAGCTCTCCCTGTCATCAACTTTCCATCCAGTTTGGGAGTACTGCCCTGCTCGACTTGTGCTACAGTCTACTTCTCTGCTGCTACTACTACTCTGCTGCTTAACCCCTTAACTGCGGGGCGTCACTTTCGTGACGCTTGGGAGCAAGGGATCATACCGCGGGGCGTCACTTTTGTGATTCTGTGTTATTTTGAATTCGCCCGGGCTTTCAAGTGGTGGCTTGTATCATCTGTCAGTACTGCCAATGTCCAACACTAGTCAGCACTCCTAATCTTATGTGTACTCCCATCCATTGTTGACAATTTAGCCATTTCTCCTTGTTCTTGACTTCCCTCCCTACCTCCCCTCCATTACCCTTTCCTCTCCCCTTCCCGGCCATGCTGCGCTAAGTAAATCTTCCCTGGAATTTTCCACTGATTTCATCAATTGAAATAATCCCTATGCCCTATTCTTACACCAAATAATATATACAGTACCCTCGCGTCCAACACGCGTTAGTCCAGCACGATTAGGGTCCAGCACGGAGAGCAATTAATTAGTATTATTTAATACGATTTAATTACTGTAACACGAGTGTGTTAGCACAACATGCACAGAGCTCCGAGAAGTGGGCGAAATCCGTAGAGTTCACTCTAGCACGATCACCCCCGGTCCAACACGGTCATACTGGACATTCCCATGATGATGATAGCCAATGAAAACTTCTGATCAAGTAGCCTTCCCCGCCTGCTATCGTGACGTGATCGTGATGCCGCCCAATTAAAAACGCTTCTGGTGTCACGTGATGTTTTGTTTAAATTTCTCCCGCCACAGCGCCATTCAGTCGCATACTTGCATTGGAAGGTGCTTTTTTCTTGCTGCATTTTCTGCCCTTGTTACTGCATTTTACCCTGCTCAGGATGCCTAGGAAGCCTTCTGAGAACCCCAAGAAGCGTCGGCACCTCCCTCAGGCCACCAAGCTAGAAAGCATCGAGAGGAAGAAGAAAGGGGAGAGGAAAGTTGACATTGCCAAGGCCTAACCTGGGCTCCAGTTGGGAAATTGGGAAACTAAATCCACTTTTGTGTATGATGAGTTTCTTCCATTATGCCCGAAGCAATCGTAGGTACGGCTTAAAGAACGTGATAAAAGAGAAAATCTTTCAGCAAGAGAAGGTAATTTACTACCCTCAAAATAGAAAAACACAGAAAACAAACTGGAGGAATATGAAGTGAATTGGTGAAGTCTTTAGGCTGTATGCTAAGACGAAAAGTAATGGGTTTCCTAGTTTTAGGGAACGAAATGAAACAAGAATGTCTGCTAATCAGAAAAAAAAAAAAATTACTCATCTCACGTGTTCTCGTAAGTTAGCATTCAGTTCTGCATTCTTCATTAGGTATCGCGCCTCCCAACGCATTTCAGACCGACAGAGCATTGTTATTTCTTCCTCTTACATTTACTGTTCACGCTTTTGTTCTTTCTTAAGTGTACTGTATGTATGAGAGTATTAATACAATCAGTAATGCATTCCATTAACCCTATCATAGCTGTCAGCCTCAAACAATGGTTTACTGTACCGGTGTCAGGGATGTTGGGTTAGGGAGAGCTATAAAAAACTGCGAACAATTATGGGAAGGGAACGAAGGTCACTGGTATGTTTTCATGACCCTCCTCTACCATCTCAAACAGTCAGGCGGCCTGCCACTTCATCTCAGATATTTTCACCGATATATTTATGTGCTAATGTAACATGCACCCTAATTATGAGTAAGTTTCTTCCATTATGCCGGAAACAATCGTAGGTAAGGCTTAAGGAATGTTATGATAATAAGAAAACAAACTAGAAAAATACAGAAAACAAACTAGAGAATATGAATTGAATGGGGTGCTTTGGAGCCGCCATTGAAGTTGTCGAGCCTGCCACTGACAGTGAACAGTTGCACTTTCATGAATCATTAATAATATATCTTTGTGTGGACTTATGATTCAAATTAATGTTTGTAATGTGTAGAGGAATTATTTTTTTCTCAAATAATTGAGAAGAAATGAAGGCAAACTACTTATTATTTTCATAGTAATACGTAAAAAATATTTATCCAGCTAGACTAGCATCAAATGAACTCCCAAGATCCTCATTTATTTTGCATTAGTAGTCTTTTATTGTACTGAAAGAGGTGGAGTTACATTGCTCACTATTGGCTGGAACGAAATACTTCGTAATTGCCCTCTTCAAGTCGACTACTAGCCAATATAAGTAAAAAATTTGTACGACGCTCGTAACATCCCAAATATCCAAGTGGCGCATGCGCAATGAAGGTACAGTCCCAGGGACAAGATAGACTCTGCTTTTGTTTACTAATATTGCGGCACCCAAGATTTTGTAATATTCACATTTGAGGACATCAAGATAATATCAGAAAGGCTGTCTTAGATAAATATTTTTACAGATCAGCTTCTAACTAACTGCTCTATGCTGCAAGATATTACCAAATTCTTCTGTTACTGTGCTTTCATTTCACCAAAGATTTTGTGTGCATGTGGGACAAGGGGGATGTTGTTGATAGTGAGGTGTGAGTTATGACTGTGTTCTACCATAAAAGAGGCCATTCTGAGTCTTTTTGTAGTACACCAGTCATGAAGTATGTGTGGGAGTGTTAAGTCATCTGGGTAGGAAGCAGTGTGTACTTTGTGAGTGAAAGTGAAATGCACATATTTTTATATATATACATATATTTTTCTATATATACTTATTATAGAGAATATATTCTATTCTGGATTGATTAGCCACTTTGAGAAATATATACATACTGTATATGACACTATATTATCCAAATTGTTTATTTTGTAATTTCATCATTCATAATCTGAGGAAATTGATGGCCACCCCTATTAATGCACAGGGGAACACAACAGTACGATCCTGACATCTCAGATTCTCAGCGTGCGTCCTCTCGACTTCAGTCCAGCCTTCCGACCTCTCTCAGAGCAGGCAAAAAATGACTGTTGACCGTTCCTGGATTTGGGACGGTTTGTTGAAATCGTTGACTGAAGGCGAATTTAGGCACTAATAAATTTAAGTTAGTAAATCGTCTCAGAGGAGGAAAATATGACTTTCCTCATTGAAACCATATATTAAGAGATACAAATCTACTCATTTCTAAAGAATTAACATAGAAAACATTAAATTATAAGGGATGAATGAGCTGACTAGTTGCTAGACTTGCCAGATTAGAATATTTTTACCTTTTTGTATGACTCATACAAATGAATAAGCTCTTGTTGTGTGTATTCATTGGAGAGTGTAAGTGGTTTTGTAAGTAGGAATGACATTAATCCTATCACAAGTGCACACAAACAAATGCAGCATATGATTCATGAGCATGCATGTCCTACGACGTCTGTGGCAGGCTCGACCATGACAATTGTCAGTTGTCTTCCACCCCATAAAGTACCCCATTGGTAAGGTTATTAGGGTGTATGCTTGGACGAAAATTTACGAGTTTCACAATTATAGGGGATGAAATGGAACAATTATGTTTACTAATAAAAAAAAATACTTTCATCTCAAGTGTTCTCGTAAGGTGGCATTCAGTTCCACATTCTTTGTTCGATGTCGCTTCCCAACACATTTCGGACCGACAGAGCATACAGTTATTTCTGCTCCTTACAGTTAAGTGTACATTTATTTCACATTCTTTTGTTCGTTCATGTATGTGTGAAAGAGAGAGTATTGATACAAACAATAATGTACAGTATTCCATTAACCCCTTATGGCTGCTAGCCTTGAACAATGCTTTACTGTACCGGTGTCAGTAACGTTAAGTTAGGGAGAGCCATAAAAACTGCGAACTCTACCATCCCAAACAGCTCGGCGGTCCTTTCATCCCAGATGTTTTCGCCGATATGTTTAAATGCTAAAGTAACATGCACCCTAACTTTATGTTTAAATTCTAATGTAACATGCCCCCTAATTTTCTTTCACGAATCATAGCAAATCACAAGATGGGTTTAGGGAGGAGGGGAAAAAGCCAGGTGTACCAGACGAGTCTTTTCAAATCTGTAAGAAAAAGAAACTGACTTTATAACTTTGAAAAAATGGTTTCAAGGTCTGCCACGGGAGCACACAAATTTCTGAACTCACGAACATTGAGGATTTGAGGGGGGTAAACATACGCTTTGCTGTAAGCAGTAAAAGCACCTTACCAAATCAGTTCATCCTGATAGTCTGTTATATTTTTCTGATTATTTCTGGGTTAGTAAATAAACGTTTCTTGTTAAATCTTTCCCTGCTGTTTTTAGCTGTTCTGGTGTGACGACTCTTTGATTCGTTAACATAATGGCAAAAGACACTGTTCTAATCTAAGTGTTTAAACCTGGCCTAACCTAGCTTAACTGCACCTAATAATGTAACCTAACCTAATCTTCAGTTAGGAAGTTGGGAAACGAAGTCCACATTTGAGTACAATGAGTTTCGTCCATTGTGCTGGAAACAGTCGTAGGTACAGCTTCAGAACGAGATGATACTAACAGGGAGGAAATCTTTCAGTAAGAAAACGTGATTTACCGAACTGAATATAGTCTGAAAAATACTGAAACAAGCTGGAGGAATATACATTGAACTGGAAAGGTCTTTCTGGTGGTTGGTATTTAGGGTGACTTTTCCGAGGGTTGCCGACATAATTCATTTTTCCCCTTAAGCTCTGTTGTTAGTCCAACACGTTTTTGGTCCAACACGTGACCCATGCATGACAATATTACCGTGCTGGACGCGAGGGTACTGTATAAGAAAGAAATAAGGTAAGTGATAGTGCCATACACCTGGAACTGGCTAATTATCACCTGACAACACCTCACGTGCACTCGTTCGCTAATTTTCACTGTTTATTTCCCCTTGAAATATGCCTTATAATCTATTCTCATAATAAAAATACAGTAATCACTCTAATATCCGGACGCCCAATAACCGAACATCCCCACTACTCGTACATAATCGTCCTGGGATCCAACATTCCCAAAATGGTCCGGGGGGAGAAAAAAAAAAAAAAAAGTCCGTAATTTGAACTTACCGCGTGCGGCGCGGGAGAGCATTGTTTTGGCGCGTCATTCCTCCGACGTCCGATAGAGCGCCGCTGCATCCTCCCCACTTTCCACCTGTCTCTCGCCGCGAGTGCACGCTCGTCGTAATGGCTGCCCACGTGATCGCTTTTGTGGTGGTGCCCTACCTGCTGCTCTCGGGCCTCCTCTTAGTGTGTGACGATGGCCCCGCCACCTGAGAAAAGGAAGAGAGTGGTGTTGACTCTGGAGAAGAAACGGGAGATATTGGAGAAAGTAGATGCAGGGTGGTCTTCTTCCCGCATTCTCCGCAAGTTTAACCTGGCCCGGTCTACTTTGTTCGATATCAAGAGGTCCCGAGACAAACTCATGCAGTACACGACTGACTTCTCGTCGAGAAGCAAATGCAACGTGGAAAGGAAGGTTATGTTTACCCCCAAGTTTGCAGAAATCGACCGATCCATGTTGATTTGGTATCGACAACAACGTCCTGCTGGTGTGATGGTACGTGGAACGGAGCTGAAGGCTGCTGCTGAGAAGTTCGCCAGGCTTCACGACGCCCTAGACTTCAAGGCATCCGAGGGTTGGCTCTTCGCGTTCAAGTTGCGGCATGGCCTTACCAACCGTAAAGCACATGGCGAAGCATTGGACGCTAACGAGGATGGAGTTGACGAGTTTCTGCACAATGTGAAGGGCTTGATCGACAGAGAGGGCCTAACTCTCAGTCAAGTCTACAACGCTGACGAAACTGGCCTATTCTATCGCTCGCTGCCAACGAACATTCTAGTCGAGGAGACGGAGAAGCATGTACCTGGCCGCAAGCTTTCCAAGGAACGGATATCTGCTTTGTGTTGTGCCAGTGCTAACGGCATGCACGGGCTTAAGCCCGTTGTTGTTGGCCGCGCAAAGCAGCCTCGGTGCCTTCGTGGGGTGATGGATGTCCTTCCTGTCGTCTGGTACCATTCTTTGAAGGCATGGTTCACAGCTGTGATCTTCAAAGACTGGTTTCACCATCACTTCGTCAAGGAGGTCATCCAGTACCAGACGAAGACACTGGGAATCCCGCGCAACCAGGTAAAGGCCCTCCTTCTTCTCTACAGTGCACCTGCCCACCCGTGCGACAAGGACTTGGTTGCTGAAAATGGCCGTATTAGGTGCATGTTTCTGCCACCTAATACGACTGCTCTCATCCAACCAATGGACCAAAGAGTGATCGTGGCAACAAAGCGCCTATACCGTCGGAAGTTCCTGGACGAGGTGATGGTTGTTCTCGAGGACGAGGACGACCGAAGGGAGGGATGGAACACACGAGGCAAGCGGACTTTGGAAAACCTTCGCCGCTACAACATCAAGTCTGCGCTGTACAACTGGGCTAGTGCATGGAAGGAAGTCCCTGTGAAGACTCTGGAAAATGGTTGGTCTCGTCTGCTTCTCGGAACGGATGTGGAGTACGATTTCCTAGGCTTTGACGTGGATGACTTCCATGCACGGCTACATACGCACGGCGACGATGTAGATGTGGACGATGTTCGTGAGTGGTTGGATGACAATGAGGGCGATCTTGGGTATCAGACATTGTCTGATATCGAGATCGCGTCTTCGGTTGCAGGTGTCAGTACCGAACTTGAAGATTCCGACGCTGAAGGCGACGATGATGCGGACTCCTCTCAGCAGGACACTACTCCAGCCATCCCCAAGCTGAGCACACTCCAGGAACATCTAGAGTTCGTCCTAGACTACCTGGAACACCCAGACTGCGACAGGGAGATGGGGCCCTTGGGACACGTGGAGGAAGTGCGTGCATTCAGGCAGCGCATCATCAATCGTCAGAATCGTCGGTCATTGCATCAATCAACCATTGACAGTTTTTTCAGGCCCGTGACCCCTGCTGTGCCCAGCCCTGGCTCCACTCCGTTGCCTCCCCAAGACAGGCCCTCATGCTCCAAGCCACAGCCCAGCACATCAGCCACAGTCGAGTCACTGCTCGACGTGAGTTTGCGGCTGTCTTCAGAGTCGTCTGCAGTGGGTACACCATCACCACGACCCAGCGATGCACCCCTAGGTCGCCTGCCAGTGATACTCTTGGACTCTGACAGTGAATAAACAGCAAGAACTTCTCCACTAGAACACACGGGAATTTAGAGTGTTGTGCAGTGAAAAAAACAGTGTGTTGTGTTAAGGATTTAAAGTTGTGAGAGAAAAGACTCAATAGAAACAAAATTTAACATAAATAGACTTGTTTGTTTTGGCTTTGGAAAATTATATGAATGGGAAAAGTTAAAGTGCAACACTTAGTAAGTTACAATGGAGCATTATTTAGACAAAAGTGCACACTGTGAAGAGAACGGACTTCTGTGTGTTATTGACTAAGTTCAGTGCAAGACTTCAGGAACAGTGTACTGCAAGTGCTTCAGGAAATCGTTCTTACTGTCAGAGTCCGAGAGGAGGCGGTTATTCATCGAGGTGGCCAGGGACTTGCTGTAAGTAGCCAGAATGTTTCATACTGTACTTTTTTCCATACTATACTTACCTCATTTCACTCTTTAATGTCCTTTATTGGTGTGAATAGGGTGTTAGTAGCTATGCATGTGCAGTAGGAATGTGTTTTTTTGAGTTAGGCTAGGTTAGGGTCCATAAGTACCAGAATGTTTATTAATGTATGAACATACTTCTAAACCCTCATTTTATGTTTCTTTTGCATTTATTTCAGTCATTTATGTGCCTTATTGGTGTGATTTGGGTCTTAAATAGGTGCTATGCAGGTCCAGAGGGAGTTGTATAGGTGTTTCTCTGAGTTAGGGTCCATTAGTACAAGTCCATAAGCTGGGGCCCAATATCCGGACAAAACCAATATCCGGACCTACCTATGGCTCTATTACGTCGGATATTGGAGTGATTACTGTATGTATAAGAAAGGAAGGGAGAAGCCAAAGTGATATTTACATTCACCTGGAACTACCTAATTTATTATGTATTGTCTAGATTTCCTGCCAATCATTTTATAGCGTATATATTAACAGCTGTCACCCCGCTGACATTGGCATCTCCCCTAGGCAGGTCACCACACTCTATTCAGTTTACTGTTGTCTTTCAAGGTGAGAGCACGTCGGATTTGCGCCTGCCCAATTCCGCCGTGACAATGATCTATCTGGTGAGTAAAACAGTGCAAGTGGAAATGTAAATAATGTGTAAAAAGCAAGTGAAAGCAATGAATGTAAATATAAGTGAACAGTGGAAAATAGTTTTATAAGTCACTGCAAGTGACTGCATAACACAGTGTAAATAAAATAGTAATGTAAATAATGTAAATAAAATAGAGAATGTAAATAGAAATATAAATGAGTAGTAATATAAGAATACGAGTATATATACTAGGAGTAATGAAAGTGAAAGTTTCACTCTAGCATGTATGAATACTATGAGGTATGAAAGTGAAAATGAAAGTGACAGATTCACTCTCAACGCTAGTATACAGGATGAGAAAGTGAATGCTACCTATTTTACTGAAAGAGAAATTGAATGCCTACAGTGACAATAAACTATTATTACTGAAGGAAACTTATGGATAAAGACTGTAGATATATATAAGTGTTATATAGTAATAGAAATATAAACTTTGAGTGTTTTTATGAATAATAAATGACAGAACACCAGCGGCGAACGATCGCAAGTGGGAAGGTCATACGCGCTCATAATTTTCATTGCTTTCACGGTGTGTGTAATTCACCGGGTCGGACGAGAAGCGGTGCTCTCAACGTGGTGTGGCCGTTGGTGTGTGTGTGTGTGTGTGTGTGTGTGTGTGTTTTTAAGTATGGATTCCAAACTATTTGAGAATCATAGAATAGTGTTTCTAGTGATAATATCAGGTTGTGGTAATCATATTACGGGTTGTTGGGAAGTGTAAAGTGGAGACTTTGTTACCCAACTTCAGAGGTCTCCACAAGTCCTACGGTACTCGACGAAGGCTCAACAAACATCCCAGGAGAAAGCTGAAGGTATGTGCCTTACACATATGTAATTATAACATTCTAGGACTAATAACTGATTTTTGGCAAATATTTTTAGAGAGTCTGTTGGAGCGCGAATATGCCCGCGAGACACGCAAGTCAGGCAAAAACAACCCCGCGGTTTAGGGGTTAAAGTGTATGTTTACCCTCAAGCATAATGGCAACCTTTCTCAGACCTACTCAAATCAGCCAAGATTTATCATTTACTAGTCTAACCATACATACTCATAATTTAACCTTAACAAACTAGTCTAACCATACATACTCATAATTTAACCTTAACAAACTAGTCTAACCATACATACTCATAATTTAACCTTAACAAACGAAACCATCTAATCGAACAAGATGTATCATAATCCAACCAAAAATAACCTAACAAAAGTAAGCATAACCTAACCATACCCAATCTGAATTAATCATACTTTATCATGAACAGACCCAGTCTAACCTAGCCAGACCAGTAGTAACATAACCAAACACTCCAAAGTGGAAAACCAAATGAATTTCGGTACAGTTGGGTAACTAAATATCTACCATTTTGCTCAAGAAACAGGATGCTTTGGGAAAACAAAACGTGGATAAAACAACAAAAAATAAAATCACCACCAAGCAGTTGTTGACTACCATGAAAATAAGAAGAAAAATATGGAAAATAAACTCTTAAGAATAAGAAGTGAACTGGTAAAGTCTTTCTTCTGCTTACTGATTAATAATTTAAGTGAATTTATAGTCTACTCACTTAATACATGAGAATTTGGGCCGTGGAAGACCTTGCCCCTATGAAATTTTGCACTTTACAAATATCATCCCTTATGAAGAAATTTCTAATTGGTGGGTTGGCTGCGAAAATTCTAATTGGTGGAGTGGCCGCCTCAAAAGTCACCGCATTGTCCCATAGTCTGTCATTTGGTCTGTGTATTATGGGACATAAAACACATATACATAGTAAGTATAACCCACACAGTAGCCCCTTACCTAAAAATCTATGCAGGAGTGTCTTAGTTGACTTGAAGAGATGGGGTTCCGAGGCAGGACGAGGCAGTTACGGTGCCCCGGCCCCATGCTGAGACTGGGGCATGGCAGTGATGGCAAAAAGATCTGTGGCTTTGTGTATATGAGGGGACTGTATTCACCACATGTGGTTGTCTAGGCTCAGCTGAGAGAATCTGCACGGATGCCCGTTGCGTCACACAGTGCATTGATGTTATGAGCTGCATCTGCATCACTTCTTCATGCACTCTGTAAGAGTAAGTCATGCTCTGCAGTGTGACACTGGATTCGGCTCTCTTTGCTGTCCTGATTTCTCATTTTCAAAACCAGTTCGTGTATTACCGACCACCGGTATTTAATTTTTTCACCCCCTTTTGCGCTCTAGTTATTTCGAAACGTAGAAACTCACGTATTAAGCGAATGGACTGTATCTTGTGGTGTTTGAGCCATGATCTTGAACTATAAATACAGCATTATAGTCTGGGAGGTGGTGTGACCAATACTGTATTATCATTATAGCAGGTTGAAATAAGGTTAATGTAGGTCGTACAAATTTCCTGTTCAGGTGAGCCTTTCACGGGTTGGTTAGGGTAGGTTAGATTAGGTAAGAAGTTTTGGCCTGATAGGAACTGGGGGCATCTAATGTTTGGTCCAATGGGAATCTTAGGTGGTAAAAAAGTCTATCTATCTATCTATCTATAGCCCGACGCCCTAATCCCGCAAAGGGTGGCCGCAGACAAAACGCCTCCAAGTCACTCTGTCACCCACCATTTGACTCCCCTCCCCCCAACTCACCCCCCCCTCCCTCATATACCTCTCAACTCCATCCCTCCACCTCATCCTCGGTCTACCCCTCCCTCTCCCTCCCTCCACCTCACCTACATACACCCTCTTAGTCAGTCTTTCATTCTCCATTCTCTCCACATGTCCAAAAAAGTATAGGGGGCAAACTAAAGCCTCCGAGTTGGGCTGTCAGGTTAGGTAGATGTTGTTAGTAAACAAGCTGTTATGTGCATCCAAGCAGCTTCCTTAAATACCCTAAAATAGATAAAATTAATTTCCTCCATGTATGTTTTGTCATCTAAAATCAACAAGCAGTTATTTGTGTTGCATGTTGTACTAAAATTACTTTCCATAAGAAAGTGAGAACGTAAGAAGACAAGTGGAACTGCCACGCCCGTGTGGTGAAGTCTTACCAAAGTACAGTGAACTCTCAATTATTGGGCATAAATCAGCCAACTCCTATTCCAAGTATAGTGAAATGCCAGATACTGCATAGTGCCTCCCCACCCCCCAAAGCTCAACATTCAGCATCAAGCCAGATATTGTGCTACTGTCTCAGCCCTCTATCCTAAAAACTTTCCCATGAGTAAAAGATGAAAATTAAGCTTAAAATATAGTACAGTAATGATACAGTACAGGTATACCTCAATATACGATACCCCTAGATGCGATATCCCGGCTTAACGATGGAGGTAGAAGTACAGTACTACCATGCCCCGCCTAATGATGGCCAAACTCTGGTTTAATGATGGGTTTTGATTTTTTTACCGATTTTGATGATATTTTAGACTAAAATTGTGTGTTTAGGTTAATATATAAACTGTTTTTAGACTTAGATTAATGTCTTTCAGCCATAGGTGGAGTGAACAATATCCTTTTGGGGTACAGTTTACTAAGTTTGATTTTTTCCAGACTTATATTTGATCTTTTTTCAGATTTTCCGATGGTTTTAGTGAGTTATTTACAGATGTTAGGTTTAGGTTAGCTTCTTTTACAGCTGTTAGGCAATTTAGATCGGCTTTAAACTTGCTTTTTGGCTCGTTTGGATGGGTTTTAGACTTGGTTGGAAGTGGGGGAAACCCAAGGCTGAAAAATGCATCTTATTACTTTACATGTTAAATCTACCCTGATGTCTGATACCCTGCCTAACGATGGGTTTTTACCTAACCAATTGCATTATTAAACCAGGGTATACCTGTACACAGTGTACTACTGTATGTACTCATGTTGGCATCGAAGGAGGGTAGAGTTGTACACCATGCAGTACAGTTCAGTGCACTTATTCCTGTGTGGTCTAGTGGCAAATGGCTTCCACAAAGATTAATCCAGTTCCACCACCTCAGGTTCATCTCCACCAAGGTTGCTGGAGTAGGTAGCGGAGATGGAGTGGCAGAGGATGCCATATGGGGCTCCAGTGAGGCCTCTGACTGAAACAAGACCTCAAGTGGAGATACCACTCTCGATTGGGCTGAAGGTGGTGCCATGGCCGAGATGCTTGGCTGAGATGAAGAAGTCAAAGTCAAAGTCAGATGTTTATCTAGCCTTAGAGATTACAATAGTTGACATAACACTTAGTCTACTAGTGGCTGAGCCTTTTGAGAGTCCAGGAACTCTCTTTAAAGGCACCTTGTTTTTCTTTGCACTTTTGGTAAACATCAATTGTCTAGTAAGGCTAAAACTACGATTTTACTAAATCAGCTGTATGACTTTTAAGTAATAATGGTCATCCCCGAATGACAATAGTTTAAGATTTTAATAAAGGGTATATACAAGATAGCACTACAACAAAACGGAGGTAATTTTATATTAATACCAGTAATAATAGTAACAAAAATAATAACTACCACAATAACAATAATAATAATAAATAATAATAATAATAATGAAAGTCAACTAATTTATAGAATTAGTACTTTGATAGTAAGTAGGCTTTATAAGCAGATTTGAAAGATACAGCTTCGCTTAGTTCCTGAATGGCCATTGGGATACCATTCCAAACTTTGGGTCCCTGATAAGTGATATGTGACTGGGACTGGGTTGAAGCCATGAGCGGTATTCTTAGATTACAGTTATTTCGGAGATTATACCGATCATTCATATTAAAATCAAAGCAACTGTTAAATGACAGGTTGTGCAGAGACTTGTAAACAAACAAAGCAGTGCAGTAGGACTTTATATCAGGCAATTTTAGGATACCCAATTTCTTGAATGATGGATTAGTGTGGTCATATTTGTGTAAGTTTTCCATTATACGGACCAATTTCTTTTGGGCTATAAATAAGCGGTTTAGTTGTGTCTTATAAGCACCACTCCATACATTGTTACAATAAAACAATAAAGGAAAAATCAGCGAGTAATAAATGAGCTTAAAAGACTGTGTTGTTAGTTGATTACGAATTTGGTACATGATACCACACTGTTTGCTAATCTTTGTATGGAGATACTGGATATGCAAATACCATGACAAACATTCATCAATTATAACACCAAGGAATTTTATACTGTCCACTCTTTCAATTGACTGGGCACCTATGTAGATGTTGGGTTGATTTGCAGTGCTTTGTTTCCTTCTAAATATGATGAAATGAGATTTGCTTACATTTAGCGTGAGTTTGTTGCTTGTTATCCATTTTTTAATATCTGTTAGGCTGCTATTTACAACATTTGATAGTTCATTGAGATTTTGGTGGCTTGCATAAAAGATGCTATCATCAGCAAATAGTACTGGCTTCATATGTGAGGTAGCGTACACGATGTCATTTATGTACAAAATAAACGAGTGGTCCTAAGACCGACCCCTGGGGAACTCCAGATTCTCCTGTCATACAGGTAGACTGGCACTGTTTGTATTGCACAAACTGTTTGCGATTGGCTAAGTAGGAAGCAAACCATTGATTTGAAGTGCCTCGTATAACATAGTGGTCAAGCTTCTTTAGTAATATAGAGTGATTAACCGTATCAAATGCCTTGGCCAGATCTAGAAATACACCCATAGTAAATTTATTTTCATCAAATGAAGCCAGCACATCCTTGGTGAATGACAGCAAAGCACTCTCGGTAGACAATTTTTCCCTAAAACCAAATTGTGAATCAGTGATAATGTTGTTGGTGGTGCAAAATTGAATTAACCTACCATAAACCAATTTTTCTATTATCTTACTGATTGCTGGAAGGATTGAGATAGGGCGATAATTGCTTAACAGCTTACGATCACCAGCTTTAAAAACGGGAATGACTTTGGCCACATGTCAGGAAACTTTCCAGTCTCAAAAGATAAATTAAAGAGGAAGACAAGTACAGGAACTAGATAGGCCATTATTTCCTTAATTGATGGACATGGGGATATTGTCATATCCGGGACCAACATTCTGTAGATTTTTTATAGTTTGAATAACATGTTCAGTAGTAGGTGACAAAACGAATACACTGTCTTGCCTATTGCGTAAATATGAATAGAAATTAACCTCAGACTCTCCAACAGACTCAGCAAATTCCTTACCAACACTGACAAAGTAATTATTAAAATGGTCAGCTACTTCCTTAGGTTCATATACCTCATTACTGTTTACTAAATAAAAGCAATTATTTCTTTGTTGTGAAGAAGGCTTATTAAGGATAGAGTTTATTACACACCATGTTTTTTTACTGTTACCTATATTTTCACTTATTTTATTCCTATAGTAATCTGACTTTGCCTTTCTGATTTTAGCTGTGATTTCATTGCGCAGTCTGCGATACTCTGCACCGTACGTAATGGGTTTCTTGGCACACTTTGAAGCTTGTTTCTTTCTCGGATCATCTGCCTAATATCTGCAGTAATGTAGGGCTTATCAGTATGTTTAGATTTAATTATTTTTATGTTTTAATGGGAACTTGTTATGAAATATATTAGAAAGTAGGAGATTAAAATTACAGTAATCTACGTCTGGGTCTTTAGCACATAAAACAAGGTCCCAAGTCACTTGACTAATTTTTTCTTTAAATGTATTTATACTACTTTCTTTAAAGTCTCTGTACTAGAGGACAGTTTTTTCACCTTTCGGTAAATATGATGCGGATTTGAACACCGATACAACAGGAAAATGATCTGAAATTTTATTATATATAATATTGCTTGCGAAGCAGTTTATGTAGTCATTAGTCCATATATGATCTATTAGTGTGGCGGATGTTAAAGTTACGCGTGTGGGTTTATTAATAGTGTTATAAAAATTATGAGAATAGCACATAGATAAAAGGTTACTGACATGTGGGTTTGTTCTACTTTTAACCCCTACACCGCAGGCATGTTTACCAATGTTTTGCGTGTGCCGCGGGGTTATTCGGGCTCCGACAGACTCTCAAAAAATATTTTTGCCAAAAATCAGTTATTAGTCCTAGAATATTAAAATTACATATGCTTATGGCACATACCTTCAGCTTTCTCCTGGAATGTTTGTTGAGCCTTCGTCGGTTACCGTAGGACTTGTGGAGACCTCTGAAGTTGGGTAACGAAGTCTCCACTTTACACTTCCCAACAACCCGTAATATGATTACCACAGCCAGATATTAACACTATAAACACTACTCTATGATTTTCAAGTAGTTTGGGATCCATACTCCAAAAAAAAACCCACTGTGAAAGCAATGAAAATTACGAGCGCGTCTGACCGTCGCACTTGCGCTAATTCGCTCTTGGTACTCTGTCATTTATTATTCATAAAACCCCTCACACTTTATATTTCTATTACTATATAACACTTATATATATCTACAGTCTTTATCCATAGGATTCCTTCAGTAGTATTAGTTTATTGTCACTGTAGGGATTCAATTTCTTTCAGTAAAATACGTAGCATTCACTTTCTCGTCCTGTATACTAGCATTGAGAGTGAATGTCATTTTCATCTTCACTCTCATAACTCATAATATTCAGACATGCTAGAGTGAAACTTTCACTTTCATTACTCCAAGGGTATATACTCGTATTCTTATAATACTACTCATTTACATTTCTATTTACGTTCTCTATTTTATTTACGTTATTTACATATCTATTTTATTTACACTGTGTTATGCACTGTCACTTGAAGTAACTTATAAAACTATTTTCCACTGTTCACGTATATTTACATTCATTACTTTCACTTGCTGTTTACACATTATTTACAATTCCACTTGCACTGTTTTACTCAATAGAAAGATCGTAGTCACTCTTTTATCAATTGTCAGCCCTTTACCTCTTTCCACACGAGGTTTAGTAGGGGGTAAAGGTCACAGGGCCCTTTGCATGGGGGTGAAAAGTCCCTGAAGCTAGCAAGAGTGAACTGACATACCTCCACGTTAGAAGATGAGAGTGAACTGATAAGGGTGGGCCGGGGTGGTGGCCTACCTAGGGAAATTCATTACTACCAATGTTAGCCTCTTGAAACAGCTATATATAGCAGTGAAATGATTGGCAGGAAATCTAGACAATACATTATAAATTAGATAGTTCCAGGTGAATGTAAATATCACTTAGGCTTCTCCCTTCCCTCCTTATATGTATATTTATTATGAAAATAGATTATACGGCATATTTCAAGGGGAAATAAACAGCGAAAATTAGCGAACGAGTGCACGTGAGGTGTTGTCAGGTGATAATTAGCCAATTCCAGGTGTATGGCACTCTCACTTACCTTATTTCTTTCTTGTATATATTATATGGTATAAGAATAGGGCATAGGGCTTATTTCAATGGATGAAATCAGTGAAAAATTCCAGGGAAGATTTACTTAGCGTAGCATGGCCGGGCAGGCGAGAGGATAGGGTAATGGAGGGGGGGTAGGGAGGGGAGTCAAGAACGGGGAGAAATGGCTAAATTGTCAACAATGGATGGGAGTACAGATGAGATTAGGAGTGCTGACTAAAGTTGGACATTGGCAGTACTGATAGATGATACAACCCCACTTGGAAGCTCGGGTGAATTCAAAATAACACAGAATCACAAAAGCGACGCCCCGCGGTATGATCCCTTGCTCCCAGGGAAAGTGACGCCCCGCGGTTAAGGGGTTAAACAGGTCGATATTTAAATCACCCCCGATGTAACAAGATTTACCTTCTGAGCTGGCTAACTCAATAATGTTGTGAAAGTCGTCAAAGAACCTTGCAATATTAGTGTTTGGGCGTCTGTAAATAATCCCTAAGACTATGGAATTAGTACTAAGATAAACTTCAATAAGTATGGTTTCAATATGTTCTTTCTTAAATATCAAGTCATTTCGGACGTTACATGAAAAATGTTGTTTAAACAAAGCAACTCCTCCACTGTTTCGAGAGCAGTTATTTGCGTAGACACTAGTTTGGGATACTAAAAAGATTCTCAGTATCATCCGTTAACCTTGTCTCGCAAAATCCTAAAGCGTCAAAATGAAATTGAATAGGATTTATGCACTGATCCAAAAATTCGTCAAAATGCATTGGTAGGCTTCCTATATTATAGCAAAGCAATGAAAAAATATTTGTAGACTGATTTATGTGCGTAAAAGGTGAATCAGCGAAATAGTATTCAGTTGTTGGGAGGTTCATGTTACGAAAATTTAGCATAAAATTATCCGGATCACTGACAGATGTATGATTATCATTATTGAAATTTAAGGGAGTAAAACACATAGTATCAAGGTCATCCAACGAAAAACTAGGTTCTCTAGTATCATTTACGAAAAGTGCATAATTCTGCGTCATCTAAATTATAAAACAGTAGAACATGGTTATCAATATTTAATAGTTTGTAACAACAGGGTTTTACTCATTACAAAATTTTAGGACCTGTTTATACCTAACCTGCTTCTAGTTTGTCTTGTGTTAGGTGGTGAGGCAATCCCAGGGTCAACTCCACCAACTTCCCCTTCTGCGTCGTCTGAGTACGTTTCTCTGGCCTTCCGCTTATTGACACTACTCTCCTTTGTTTCGGCGGCCGTTGTGCTGACTTTATTAGCACGACTTGGGGTGGTTGGCTGGCGAGAGTGTGTCACCTGCTTAAATGGCGATGGTAACTTAGTAGGTGAAACGGGAGTGTTCAATCGTTGAGGTAAAGTTGGAGTTCCTTCCTTCGTGGTCCATTCCTGAGGGGATGGGGTGCGGTGCCATTGCTTACGTTGGGGTGTTGTAGAGCAGCGGGGCCTGGGTGAGACTGGGGTCGGCAGGGCAAACAGAGGGGACAGCCTGAAGAGTTTGATCATACTTGCGTCGGTCCCGGACCACCAGAGTCCTGTAGTTGAAATAGACAAATTTTCCCTGCTTTCTGGCTTCGTGGTAGGCAGGCATCTGTGAACGACGAGCCTCTGGTGATCCAGGACATAGATCCTCATTTATATAAATGCTTGTCCCCTTCAGTTTCTTCCGGTTCCGTAGCACTTGCTGTCTGTCTGAATACTGGGAAAACCTTGCAACAATGTCCCTCTGTTTGTTTGAAGCTTTTCCAATTCAGTGACCTCTGTCAAATTTCGCACTGATGTTTAGATGCTCCGACAATATGAGTTCCACTTTGCGTTGACACTGCTCCCATGTTTCGCCTGGCTCTTCTGCGATCCCAGTGAAGCGAAGATTGTTTCTACGTCCTTGATCATCCAAATAGTCGAGCCGTTGCGAGACCTCACCGT
This sequence comes from Coenobita brevimanus, assembly GCF_032717465.1. Lineage (NCBI taxonomy): Eukaryota > Metazoa > Arthropoda > Malacostraca > Decapoda > Coenobitidae > Coenobita > Coenobita brevimanus. Next base: position 8,894,320 of record NC_137002.1, on the reverse strand, counting down.
GTTGTTGCTTACATTTGTTGTTATCGTTGGTCAGTTGCATTACTTGGGTAATGAGGTCTCGTTTTACAGTTGTTTCATTGTTCAGTTTAGTTTCCAGATCGAGGAGTTGATTTTGAGTATATTCCAAGCTGTGAGTTAATTCCATTAATTTTTGCTCATAGTGCTTCTGGTGGTTTTTCATATCTTGTTTAAGTCTGGCAATTTCATTATCACTTTCCTGTTTTTGTTTAGCCAAAAGTGCTAGTATCTCTTCTTTGTCCATGGTGGAAAAATCTAAGGGTTGGCACAGCTGAGAGAGCAGCACAACCTTCCTCCACCACATCCTGTGTGTGGTGCCTGGCTGGGATAAATGAGGCCAGTGCGAGGAAGTAGAGGGTTGGGGTGACAGAGACGGGTACGAGAAGGTCAAAGGCTGGGTCGACAGGACAATGCAAGGAAGTTGAGGGCTGTTTCGACGGAGTGGCAGGCATCACCTGATGGAAAAAGGACTCGATGGAGGACTGCATGGTAATCCTTCTCGACTGGAGCTTTATCACATTGTCACGGCTCTGTTGCACATACGTGGCCATGGCATCAGTAATGATGGACTGCCAATTAGGATGCTCGCAGCAGATGAGAAGGATGTCCACTGCATCACGGACCTCCTGGAGCCATGGGCTATCCACCACTTCGTTGTCATCATCTTCCTCCTCATCCTTCTCCCTCTAATCTTCAGTGCCCCCTACAGTCACGGACCCCACAATTTCGCGGTTGGACATAGTCTACTACCCAGGGTCTCCCTCATCCACATCCGGCCAGTCGTGGATGGTGTCCTCAATCAGTTGTTGTCCTGCTACTTCCATACACCAGACGAAGTCCTGAGCTTCAGTCCCAGTAAAGTCAGCTATGGGTCTCTTCATCCTTAAGGGGCTTGTTCCAGCCATGCTCAAACATGAATGCAGAGAGTTCTCTCCAAGCCTGTGCCCATTATAGATCACAGGCTTGAGGGAATAGCTACCACTTGAGGTAGGCCAAGGCTCTCTCCTCCCTGCTGTCCTTGCCTTGGGCTGCCTCCTCCTCGTCCTCAAGCACAATCATCATGTCTTTCATAAACCTCTTCTGGTACAGCCGCATCATTGCTGCAATAATACCTTGGTCCGTCGTTTCAAGATTGAGGCCGAATTAGGGGGCAAGAAAATGGCCCTAATACGACCACCATCTCCAACCAACTCCTTCTCAGAAAGATGAGCAGGAGTGTTGTCAAGGAGCAGCAGAGCCCTCACTTGGTCACAGTCAAGGCCAAGACTCTCTGTTTGATAACGGATAATCACCTCACAGCATGATTGTACAACCAGTCTCTGAAGATCTTGGCTGTAAACCAAGACTTCAGCAAGTGGAAGTAAATAATTGGGAGACTATCCATTATCCCCTAGAGACAGTGTTGCTGTTTGGCATGCACTGCTACAACAGGTTTCAGATGGTGGGAGCCCCTTGCATTGGCACAGCACAAAACAAGCAAGCTCTGTTTGCTCACGTTACGACCAGGTAATGACTTCTTCACGTCAGCAAAGGTATTAGTCGGGACAGACCTGAAGAACAGACCAGTTTCATTAGCATTATAAACCTGATCCAGACATTCCTTCTATGTCAGCCAGGCTTTTAAGCCTGATGCGAAACTCATCAGTTCCTTCCATGTCTGCATCCAACACTTCACCATAGGTAATAGCCCATGTCAAAGGTCAAACCAAAACAGCCAACCCTCAGGCATCCTGAAATCTGCAATCCCCAGTTGCTCAGTAAACTTGGTGGCTGCAGCCTTCACCTCAGCGTGATGCACAATCACGTCAATGGCACACTATTGTCAAAACCACTTTAGGCAGGCCTAGCTGAGTTTGGCAAGACATAGCTAGGCCATCATTATGCGCTCGTGCTGCCACACAGTCATGCCACGTTCACCCTGGAAGAGCATCTTGGTGGATTCTTTGTCTTCCACAGATCCTGCAACTTGGTCTGGGGCATGTTGTAGTGCTCCATCATCCTTCCGGTGGTCCAGCCTTCCTCCAACTCCTCGACTATCTCCATCTTCTTCATGAAGAAAACAATACAGTGCCTCTTAGCAGGTGGTGGAGGAGCCATGGAGACAACAACCAGGACCATACACAAGACCAGCAGGTGCAAGGCATCACCACATAAGCCACAACTAGGGTCAAGTACAGTAGTGAGCACTATGGCACGGAGCACTTTGGGGCCACAAGTGAGGCATATTGGATGAGGAGATGGCACCACATGCACTCACAATTTCAGGATCACAATAGAGCACTAGGACACAAAGCACTGAGAGGCCATAAGCTTTGCAGCAAACAACAAGCAAGGCACAAACCACAGAGTAAGTCACAGCACAAGGGTTTTGCAACCATGTGGTCACAGAAGCAGAGTGCACAGACACATCTTTACTATATGAGATCCATGGGAGGGAATGAGAACATGACAGTAAGCTCAGTGTGCCGGATGAGCCACTTCTCCGACAGATTCTGATTGGCTAGTATCATGCATGATTTTCCCAGGTGCAGGGTTGCCTGCTGCATAGGAACTGGTTGAAACCACTCGCAGCCAGATATTGCATAGAACCACCGGTTATTTCCTGAATGTTGCATAATTTCGCTATATATTGCTTTTATGGAGCCAAGCCAGAAACACCAGATATTGCAACTACAGATAATTGAGAGTTTACTGCGTGTTAGGTTTTGATGTAGAAAGCTGCTCGTAGGAACCTGGATGCATATCTGATTTTTTTCATTGTTGGTTGAAATGGAAGTTTTAGTTTGATTTTTTTCACTGTCGGTTGAAAGGGAAGTTTTAGTTTGGGCACACCGTCGGCATCCATTGGCCCTAACCATTGCATCACAATAATGGCCGTAACGTGGGAATTCTTTTGACTCTGGTATCACAGTGATGGTTATTACTGTAATTGGAGCTACATAAACTGAACCCAACACAGCCTGGTCTATCCAACTTATCTCCTTGTTTTAGTTTTGCCTTCTGGTTTTTCTGATGGTTTTCTGTCCTTTGATTGTTTTTTATGGTCATTTTTATTGCAAGTATTCCTGTTTTGTTGTTTTGTACCCCCTCCCTACCCTCCAACAGTGGCAACAACAGGCTTTCCCGACAAGTGCCCATCAAAAATTGATTGAAATGCATGAAAACCCATCAGAAAAAACAGAGACCGAGTACCTAACTGGGTGGGGGGTGAGGTTTTACCCTCCCATAACATGATCTATCCTGACCACCACAAAACCTAACCTTGAAACCCACTCAAAAACTAGGCCAGCCACCTACCTTAGGAAGCCATTACTCTTCAGCGTTCTCACCCAGTTCAGCAGGGATAGGAATGCTATCCGCAACCTTGCGTGAACATTGTTCAGACTGTGGCAGTGTTGTTGCACTGCCAGTTGTACCTGTTCTCATTGTACCAGCTTACTTTATTATGCTTTAAACACATGACCACTAGATAATGACTACAAGAAGTCCTAAGGCTTGTCACATTATTTTGATAACAGTGCTGAACTGTGTCCCACTGCACAGGAGCACGGCCTTGACACAACTCAGACATGTTTGGAAAAACACATGAAAAACATTTTCTCTTGCAGGCAAAGGGAGTCACACCCAGCATGCCCAGGGTGTGCCAAGGTCATTGCTGACTGGCTAAAGGCAAAGCATAGGCTGTCATGCTTCACCCAGCTACCTCATTGGTTCATTCAGAAAGATTGATAGAGGGTTACACAGTAGGAAAGAATGACCAAGAAAGTTGACAGCACCACAGTCAGAAATCACTGCTCTCACAAGACTCGCATCCCCACACTAGTCGTGGCAAGTAATTTTCAGGACGATCATAAAATCCCCCAAAGATGCATTTCCCAAGAAAACGTCATAGAGAAGACCCCCTATACTGTGATGAGAAAATGTAATAAAACACAGTAGAAAAACTGTCAGGCTTTGATGAACCAAAGTAAAAAAAATAAATGAATAAATAAAAAATCCCTTTCCTGTATACCTGTATTGGCCAAACATTTTGCACTCAGCCTACCCTATCCAAAAATTCAAGTCCCTACTGGTGGGGTTTTTCTGTATGTTGGTCTCTCATTAATGGGTAGGTGGGGGTGCTCACCATCCACTCAATGTAGTGCTGCTTTGGGTGTCAGCCCTTTCCTCTCGTCCTTCCTTCCTCTTCTGTCTTTTTTTCCTTTATTCTTTCCTCTTCCTTATGCTTGTGGGTGACTCTACACTGAGTGACAAGCCAAATGGTTTCCTGTACACCAGGAAGCCATTTACTACGCCGGATGGTAACCACATAACCAAATTATGGCACCTGGTGGTTTAGTGGGTAATTAAGGCGCTCCAGTCGGATTGATCCTGTGTAGGTTTATATCCAAGGGGTGGTTAGGGTTTATAGCCCTTGTAATGCCACTCAGGGATGAGTGAGACTGGTCACTCTCATCTTAAATGTCAGGACCAACTTGCCTAGCCCTGGGCTCCTACTCTCCTCATGCGGCAACATTGGATTGGATGATGGATGGATGGATGGTCTCTCATTCTTCCTGATCATCAAACCCTACCCACTTTATGGTCTACTGATACTTCCCACATTGCATCCAAAACGTTTGTGCATAACCATTCTTTGGACAGTAGTTTGTGACCAGTGTACTTCAGTATTTAATATAGAGATACAGTATCATTCTCATTTCAGCCTATACTCTACCTGATGGTGAATTTATGGTTCTTTCCCAAGTTTTTTATGATCTGCTGATTTTTACCTTAAGTTCCGTCAGAAATTACCGGGTTTTGATACATGCCTGCCACTCCCGAAGTGAGTGAATTACTAGCCGTTTTTGGCATTAACCTACCCTGACCCCACTTTATCTAAACAAGACCCCAAGCAGTTAATTCCTTATTGAAACAGATTCCATCTTTGACTTAGTTATCAGCATCATACTCCTGAGATAACAAGAGCTTGGATGGGAGAGCACCTGCTTCTTTCACAGTGGCTGTGACTAAATTGATTTGCCAGGTGGCAGCAGCTTAGTTGGTGATTGGCTAAATAGAAGCTCATGACTCCTCCTGGCACCCAACTAGCTAGATTTTAAAAATCTTATGTGTTGTTTTTTATTGCTGATGGAAGTGTCAGAAGGTGTTTGTACTGGTGAGATTTAACTACTGAACACCCATAAGATAACCAGATTGATTATGGGCTGAAGTGAGAATAGTACCAATAGAAGTCCCTATTTTTATAATCACTGTATACCAGTGCTGGGCTGGTGCGCAAACACTTGCACAAAGTGCAATTGTGCACCCTTGCGCTCCGGTGATATCGTTTGCGCATTGCGCACCGCATGAGACCATGTGCAATTTTGCGCTTGCGCACATGAAAAGGCAGGTGCGCAAGTGCAAACTTAGTTGCGCTTGCACAAGAAAATTTGCGCTTGCGCACCTGCCCTGTGGATTGCGCACTGCGCAATCCAAGGGACACATGGTCTTCCAGGGGACACGTGGTCTTGGGAGCTTCCCGCATGGCTGGACAATGGATGGGGGAGGCTGGGGCGGGTCACGAGGGTGGGTTGGTGGGGGGAGGTGGGAGGGAAGGGGGTAGTAGCATTTCTTAATATCATTCAACTGAGATAATGTATTTTTAATAGTTTTTAAGTTATTATTAGTAGTAGTAAATAATAATAAATATACATTATTTTTCAAGATTAACATATGCAATTCCTTACAAAAACCATTAAAACATATTATTTAAATCAAATATCCACAGCCTAATAATATATTAGGCTGTGGATATTTGATTTAAATAATATGTTTTCATGATTTTTTATTTTTTGTAACAAATTACATATGCTATTGTATATCTATATTGAATTATTAAATAAACTGTCTTGACAAGACAAAAGAGAGAGATAAAGAGCATTATTCTGAGAGAGAAAGAGAGAGAGAGAGAGAGAATAAATATGAGAATGGCAAAGGAGCGTCCCTTTGAGCGAGGAGATAAGGCATAAACTTCGTCCCTCTTCTCTCTCTCATTCTCCATTCCTTCCCTCCTCTCTCTCTTATTCTCCATTCCCTCCCTCCTCTGTCGGAGAGAGAGAGAGAGAGAGAGTTGATGATACAGTAATCACATGATCTTTGCCAATGCCTTGGTAAATATAGGCTGTTTTCCCAGACAATGAGCTACTGTACCTCAGTCACCGCAGGTGATGGGGAGGTTGCTAATTTAGTAATTTATTTAATTATACCAGTATATATTTTACAGTAATTCCCACAAAGATATGCAAATGATTTGCGCTAATGCTTTGCGACATTGCACAAGCTAAATATTAGATTGCGCACTTGCGCAAATTACAAATACAGTAAAACCTCACTATATCGGACTAATTGGGGCCCAAGCCTGTCCGAAAAAGCGAAAGTCCGGTAAAAGCGACATCAGGACTCCCCCCTGGACTTTCCTCTTTTTGTTATGCACAGAGGCTTGCTTGTCATTCATGCATTTATTCTCTCTCTCTCTCTCCGCACTGGGCACTTCTGATTTACTTCACATATTTTTGTCTTCATCATCACCTTCATCTTCACCTTCCCATTCATTTTTACCTTCACTTTCAGTTCACTCTGACATTCACATTCACTTTCATATTCTCTTCCATGCTCATTTCACCTTCACCTTCACACTCATTCTCAATATCACTCATTTTGAATTTCCCTTTTACTGTCATTTGCAACCTTACTTTCTCATTTTCACATTTACCTTTACAATTATTCACTCACCTTCACTTTTTCCCCTCCCTTCTTTTACCGTCACATTCACCTCCATCTTCACTCACACCTTCATCTTCATATTCACTTTCTCTTTCACCTTCACTCACTTTCACTTTCAACTTTTCTTTCACTTTCACATTCATTTTCACCTTCACTTTCACCTTCATTTTCATTCATTTTCACCTTCACTTTCATCCTCACTTTCACCATCATCACTTTTACATTCAGTTTCACCTTCATTTTCATTCACCTTCACTCACTTTCACCCTCACTTTCACTTTCGACTTCAGTTTCACCTTCACTTTCATGTTTACTTTCACCTTCACCTTCACTTTCACCCTCACTTTCACCTTCCATCTTCACCCTCAGTTTCACTTCTGACTTCACATTCACCTTCACTTTTACTTTCACCTTCATATTCACTTTCACCTTCACCTTCACCCTCACTTTCACCTTCACCTTCACTTTCACTTTTGACTTCATTTTTACCTTCACCTTCACTTTCACCTTCACTTACTTTTGCCTTCACTTTCACTTTTATTTTCACCTTCACTTTCACCTTCACCAGCCTTCATTTTTTCATTCACTTTCGCCTCTCCCGGAGACAGAAAGAAGGGGAGGATATACAGTATAGAAGGAGTGAGAGAGGAGGGACCAAGGTTATGCCTATCTCCCTCATTTGTTTATGCCAAGGGGACGCCACTTGTCATTTCTGTATTTATTCTCTCTCTAATGTGAGGTTGGTGCAGAAGCAAATGCCCACATTAAGGGAGGAACACCCGTGTATATATATATATATATATATATAAATAAAATATAAACATATATATATATATATAGGACTACATAATAGATAGATAGATAAATAGATAGATAGAGAGACAGATAGAAGCAGGAAGTCAAATGATGAGAAGGTGTTGTGTTTGCGAGAAGCGAGCAGCGCTAAACGCTTACACGGGGGAAAGCTGACGACAGCGGCCAGTAAGGAGATGATTCAGTTAGCTGTCAGCAGTCCTCTCGTGAGAAAGTTCTGTTGCCATGAGGAAGATACGTGACACACACACCCTACTACACGAGATTTTAGGAAAGAGAGTTTAGAAGGAGACAAGCGACCCTAGAGAGAGGTCGAGATGGAGATTAGCTTTAGAACAGAGAGAGAGAGAGAGAGATAGCGAGACAGGGAGGTAGCTACCCAGGACTTATACTATTATACCTGTTTAATATTTCCAAGACAAATAAAAATAGTCCCATACTATTCTTTACCTCTCCCGTCACTACATGACATCTGGTGGGGAAACTACTACAAGATATAAAAGCCGCTCGACCACAAGTCTAAAATATACTTCTCTACAATTAACTACAAAGTCTTTATGACATTTGGTGGCAGCGGTGGGATACGAACCTCGTCTACGAATCAACATTAAATTCCTACAAAATATCAAGATTGACAACAACCAACAATATCAGCTCCTGCCCCCTCCGTCTCCCAGATCATTACGCTGATGCAGAGGTCAAGAGATCACTCGACGCCTTGCAAGTAGCTTAACGACAAACCAGCAAATCTGCGGACATCGTCTCCGAATTAAAAGCAAATTTCTACAAAAGCAACCGAGACTACAAGGTTAGCTTCAGTTCTACAAAGTCTACAGCCATCTACAATCAACTACAGCCATCTACAATCAACTACAATTAACAACTCTACGTCGTCTGTATAATCTTCTACACGCACCTACAAGTAGCGGCAGTCTTCATCCCACAACGAATAAATCACTAGAGAAAAGGACAGAGAAAACTTCCACATAGAATAAAGGGAACAAACAAACGAAGAGTGAGACACGATTTACAACTCATCTTACTCACTCGTCTTCACTCAAGTTACTCATCGCTACTCATTCACTCACCACAGCTACCAGTGTGGGAAGCCGACGTCACCATGTGCTGAGATGACATCACAACGCGAGTCTGCCATGCCAAGCAACGTGTGACGGACACCAAGCACTTCTCACCCACTACTCATTACTCATTATTCACATAGCTCCTACTCATATTCACTTATTTTCACAGTTAAGTTGGAAATTCGACGTTCTATGTTGAGGTTTGCCTGGGACAGCCGTTAACCACTACAAATACCAGGCCATGGAGTTTCCTGAGTAATATCGTCCATCAACACACCACTAGAATTATCAAGAGATCTTCAATCAAACCTGTATTTTCTTCCGAGATCGACTTTTGTATCGACACACCTCTACGATCTGTATCAAGTGGGTAAAATTATACTTGCTCATTTCTTCTCAGTGCTAAAATTAGCTATATTCAACTTATTTAATCATCTAGTTTGCTAGGACATAAATAAACAAGAGGCGTATTTCATAACATCATATCTTAATGACAGGAATATTTTCGCAACCACCCACGTTAATACCAGATGACACACAAATTGCCACAACATCAGACTCACAATTAAGAGACAGCCCACCCATTGTACAACCCACACCACACGTTATAGATAAGGAAACAAATACGGGAGTTTCGGATGATGAGTGGGAAACCCCTTCAGATGTTGAGAGTATCGACTTCGCAGCTGCCTTAAATACGTATGCCAATATACTTAACAGGGTTCACCGGTCCGGTCATACATATTCTACCATTCCCTCACATAACGATAAACTCGTACAAGTTGAATTAACAGGGCAATCATTAAATATGAATCAAGAAACAAATACTGCTGATCTAAAAACCACACCTCACGTTTTTGTGTATCACGAGGATAAGACTGCCCCAAAATTCTCTGGCACAGACAAGGATCGCATTGATGTCATTTCATTAATCAGTCAGTGCGAACAAATGTTCATCAAGCGCCACATACTAGATGAACAAGAGAAAATTGCTATTTTTTCATCTTGCATAAGCCAGGAAAGATGTCCAGCAAGCAATTTATTGCGCTCCGATAAGCTACATCGTGCTAGGACATATGATGAATTTAAAACTGAATTTCTGAAGAAATTTTCTGGAGGTATGAACTTCTTGCCAGGTATAATTCCAGAATTACATAAAATTGTAGATCTTGTAAGGGAGCACACTACAAACCATGTGCTCAGTGAAATAACTGCTGATGTCTCCACAATCAAGAGAACCCTATTAGCTACTCTGGAGAATTCTAAGTGGATAACAGATGATGGAAAGATGTCCCCAGACCTCGTCGTGGACATCATTGGTTATGTAGCTGCCTTGTGTAAATTACCTGATAGAATCCTTAAGATCGCCAAAACAATCGCGTACATCCCTGGAATGTGCTTACTAGACTTAATGAACGAGGTAGAGATGCAGTGCAGTAAAGCAGGTGTGGTCGACACACATGCACATTCTGGTAGAATCAGGGTACCTGAGACAGTATCAGCTGTGAAAACATCAACACCGACCCCAAACAGAGAACAAAATCGATCGCGACCTGAAATGAGGCAGCCCAAACAAGCAAAGACGCCTAGACCTCGTTCCCACACGCCATCCTACAGGCAGTTTCATAAGTTTTCGCGCAGCCCGAGCAGGTCTCGCGCTATAAACAACACTTTTTATGGGAAATCACCTCGTAGGTCACAGTCAAGGGATAGGTCCATTCTGTGTCATTACTGTGCAAAACCAGGACACACAAGGTATGAATGCTTTATCAAGGCAAAAGAGGATAATCAAAAGACACAAGGGTTTGGTCCTTACTGTAGGCATCATAGATACCAAGGGCACTGGACTAGTGATTGCAAAACAGTAGAAAAAATTGTGTCTATGTTCAAATCGTGGGAAGACCAAGTCATGACAAAAAACGAACAAACATAAAAAAGAACAAGGTTAAACTTCACATAGGAGGCATGTTGGGAAATGAGTGTATCTTGATACCAGCTGTATGTGAGGATCAAAACGTTTCCTTATTTTTAGATACAGGCTCTCCAGTGAACTTAATAACACATGAAGAACTAAATAGAATTCTTAAAAATAAAAAGAAAGTAACTTTTCTGGATGAAGCTGATTTAGAATTAAACACAGTAGATGGTCAAGAGATTACAGTAAAAGGTATGATAAGATTAAATCTCAGTTTCACAGAAACTACAAGACCATTCTCTGCATTGTTCTATATCGTTGAAAACTTAGCAATTAAAGCTCATATGTTACTGGGCTTAAGATCCATGAGAACTGAGAACATAACTATACTCCCACAAATGAATGGAATAGACTTTGATAATGAATTCATAGAGGAAATACTTTCAGAGCCCTCACCGATTGGTAGAAGAGAGCCAAAAAGAATTGGTAATATTAAAGGCTTTAACAAACATACACAAACAGATGAGTGTATAGATCCACTTACACCAGCAACCCCATCCTCCAGAATTAGTGACCCAGCTAACAGTACTGATTTATCAATTTTTCCAGCCCATCTCACTAATGATTTGGTTATACCACCTAATTCATACATGAAGGTTACCATAAAGAGCAAATTACGGAATAGTACTGTTCTTGTCTTAGAAGAATTATGTAAAGTAAAGGGATTGTCAGTAGAAAACGCATTATGTCATACGAACGACGAAGGGCTAACTCAGATATTCATTATTAATCACATGAATGGGGAAGTTCAGTTGAAGAAGGGAACTTGCATAGTTAATATTGAAAAATGTTTAGCCCCTGTGAAGGAAATAAATATTGGTGGAGTAACAAGTGAGATAAAATCTACGGATAGAGAAAGAATAAAAGAGAATTTAATTCACTCAGGTGAATTTGACGAAGAAAATGATTTGTTAACCCTGTTGGAAACACACAGGGACACCGTAGCCTTGCCCGGAGAACAATTAGGGTGTACTAACTTGATTAATCACATGATTAATGTACACCCAGAAACACCACCAATTTTCGTACCAGCTTATCGCATACCACACTCCCAACGTACACTTGCTAATCAGTATGTCGATGAAATGTTAAAGCTTGGAATTATTGAGCCTTCAGTTTCTCCGTGGAACGCTCCCCTTTTCTTTGTGCCCAAGAGAAATGGAGAAATGCGTGCGGTAGTAGATTACCGTAAACTAAATAATCACACCATCCCAGACAGATTTCCCATGCCATTGCTAAGTGATGTTCTACAGAATATTGGTCCTGAGAATAATATATTCTCGACCATCGATCTCCTAAACGGATACTATCAGATTCCGGTATCTCAGGAGTCACGTAAATACACTGCCTTTTCAACAAACAGAGGCCATTATCAATATACAAGAATGCCAATGGGACTGAGGACAGCCCCTGGTACGTTCCAGCGTCTTATGAATTACGTATTGTCCGGAATTTTAGGACAAGGAATATTTGTTTATCTTGACGATATTATTATCGCAACGAAGAATATTAAGGATCATCTCAGGAAATTAGACTTACTCTTACAAAAGCTTAGTGATGCTGGATTAAAAATTAAACTTTCTAAATGCAAATTTTGCTTTAAGGAAATAAATTTCTTAGGCCACAAATTAAGCTCTGATGGTATTCACACCACTGATGACAAAATACAGGCAGTGAGAGATTTTCCTGAACCCACTACGACTGACGAAGTTAGACAATTTTTAGGTCTGGCTGGGTACTATAGGTCCTTCGTACCACAGTTCTCTCATATAGCCTTCCCTCTATTCCAACTACTCAAAAAGATGCTGTATTCCAATGGGAAGAAGAACAAAAAAGGGCATTTAACAATCTAAAAATTAAACTAACGAATGCACCTTGTTTAGCATATCCAGATTACACGAAATCATTTCTTATTTGTACAGACGCATCAGTTAAAGGATTAGGGGCTGTACTGATGCAGGAAGATAAAAGAGGAAAGAATCAACCAATTGCATTTGCCAGCAGACAAACAAGAGGTGCAGAAAAAATTATAGCACTACAGACTTAGAGGCACTTGCAGTGATTTTTGCATTACAAAGTTTCGAGATTTGGTATATGGTTACGAAATCCACTTATTCACCGACCATAAACCACTGGTGGGTATGTTTAAAGAAAAACTCCTTTCTGGGAGGAGAGCAAGATGGAAATGTACAGTTGAAAACTACAATGTACAAATACATTATATACAAGGTAAAATGAATATAGTAGCTGACGCATTATCTAGGAACCCGAACACAATTCAAGTCGCGGCGTTAGATCTCAAAGGAAATATCCCAAACCACGAGGATATCGCAAAGGCACAAAGACTTGACCCAGTATGGTCAAAAGTAATATACAAGTTAGAAAGTGGAGATGACATACAATTACCCAAACTGCATGTCCCACTTGAACAATTCACAATGGTCAATAATACATTATACAAAATTAACTCTAAACAACCAAAACGCCAAAGAAATACTAACCAGTTGGTAGTACCTAATGACATGATACCCCAAGTATTACGAATGATACACGACAGCCCACATGCAGGACACCCTGGAAAGGATAAGACATTCAACCAAGCCCAGCTATTATATTACTGGCCTTCATTACGAAGAGATATACACAATCATATAGACAGATGCGAATCATGTGCGAAACACAAAGGATACCCAATCACACCTGCACCGATGGGTAATTACCCAGTACCACATCAACCATGGGACGTTGTCGCTGTTGATTTACTCAAGATGCCATTATCATACAATAATAACCTATACTTATTCGTAGCAACGGATCATTTTTCCCGTTATGTCATTTTAGCTCCAATTAAAGATAAGACAGCAGAGACAGTAGCAAAGGCAATAACAGATAATGTAATATGTCGCTTTACTACCCCAAAGGTATTAATAAGTGATAATGGAGGAGAATTTAATTCTGAGATCTTACAAGAAATATGTAAACAATACAACATTAAAAAGGTTAACGTTTTGGCCTATCACCCAGCATCGAATGGGTTGGTAGAGAGACAAAATAAAAAGGTATTAGATGTGCTACGACACATTCTCATTGAAAATTATGCAAGCTGGGATGATTGGATTCCCAGAGTAGAGGCCTCCATTAATGGGTCTATAAATAAATCCATTGGTGACACACCACATTTCATTATATATGGCACAGATAAAAAATTACCATATGAGCTCCTAGAAGGTGACAGCATGCCTATATACAATTACGATGATTACTCTAAACTCCGTTTACGTGAATTCCAGGACATACACAAAAGAGTGCAAAAACAATTAACGATGTCCAAGGAAGAAATGACGGAGGCATTTAACAAAAAAGCAAAAGATTCACCTATCAGCTTAGGAGACATTGTTTACGGAGTCATTCATACGAGAGACAATAAATTATCCCCTAAATTTGAGGGCCCATACAGAGTAATTAACATAAAGGCAAACAAAGTTTTAATTAAGTCACTTTCAAGTGGCGAGGAAAAACAAGTTCATATTGACCATTTAAAACGAGTTTCAAGGGAATTATCACATAATTATTCAGCCTCGGATACAACCGAACAGGTGAACGTACCTCAAGAAACCAAGCAAGAACACAACAATGATTACAAAAAGAAATTAAGGTCATATACCAAACAATCGAACAAAGGTGCAACTATTCCAATGAATTCTACAGTACATCATTTACGAGAATTAAATATCGATTTAAACTCCTTCTATAAATGAAATAACAGCCAACCGTAACGCACATCATCACTATCATCAACCACAGCTTTATAGGAAATTAATAGATTTTTTTTTCGGTAGGTTACGATGAAGGGACTTATGCTATGGATTCTCCTATACATAGTAAGAGTATATGCGCACCTAGACCCCAAGCATATAGTACGACAAGGATGCCTCATAGCTCCAACGGCCACGACTACAATCGTCAAGGATGTCATGAGTACTGAAATAAGTCTAGATTACTTGTATGACTTACCTACTTATATAGAAAGACTTGCGACGCCGATGCGAACTCTGGACTTCAAGATAGGGAATTATGTTTCACAATCACATATCACCAAGGAAGTGGATGAAATGGTGAAGTTAGCGAAATGGAAACTAGAACAGGCGAAGTCAACTATGCTCGTCATGATCCAAGATCTCCCATCTTCTGGAACAGAGGTGCTGAGCGACAGGAACAACATCACACGTACTCGCCAAAAGCGCGGTTTGTTCGATCTGGGCGGCGCAATTCTTGGGAACATCTTTGGATTGGCTACAGAGGATGACCTTAAAGAAATAAACAAAAAATTTAATAAGATAGCTCAGGTACTAACATACCAAGATAAATTCATCACAGGACAGAACTCAGCAATGAAAACAATTGTGAAAAATCTGAAACAAGCAGAAAACGTAGCTCTCGAGAGTATAGATAAAATAAATAGCTTGGAGGGTAACGTTACCCTTTTCCAGCACTTCTCCATCATCACAGAACATATTGACACGATTCTACTACAATTAGAGAACACTAGAGATCATTTCAGGGCACTTATGCAAGGAATTTCGAATGCTGGTGATGGCAAGATCACAAATGACTTACTCCCAGTTCATGAGCTACGTCAGATAGTTAGTCAAGGCATACATACACATAAATTGAAGCCATTGTTCCGCAGTAGGGAATTTATGCAATATTACCCGTACTTGGAAGCAACACTAACACCAACATCAGTGATAGTTCATGTACCATTCATCACGGAAGACCTGTTCACAGTATACCAAATACACCCCTTCCCCTATAGAAACAACAACACTTTAGTCATCATCAACATCAACACAGACACCGAACTCATCATGGTCTCCAAGAGACGAGACACTGTCACTTTCGCAAGTGAGTCAACGATTGAGCGAAAGTGCCGCACATCCTTACATGCTGTTCATCTTTGTCCTGCGTACATTTTCACGTTTCAGCCTACTGATACGGTCCCTTGTGAAATGGCTATCATCAGCAATAACAATATTCATCATCATTGCAACTTCACTTTTGCTCCAGATAAACTTGTACACCATCAACGCATTGGACACTCGCAGTTTTTTTATTTCCCTCATAACACATCAGTTTACATAGTCTGTCCAGATATACCACCATCTCATACATCAGCCTCAGGATTATACATAGCACCAGACTACTGTGCGGTATTTACACCATCCATGTCTACTTTTTCCACCATCAATCACTACGCCATTATCAACCATACACACAAACATTTCCACCCACTGCCTGATATGGACTTAAACATGAGCACAAGTATTAAGCTGACTTCACCTAAGTTTGAAACTATGCAGCTGATCAATGAAACTATGAAGCCCTGGGAAGATTTGAGTTTGAGTATGTTCAACCCATATTATGTGTATAGCCAAGCACCTTCTGTCTTCATAATTATCTGCATTGTGGTTGCAGTATTGCTGTTGGCCATGCACAGAATGCATGCAAGAATTGCTAATTTGGAGTCATTGTTTAGTGGGGGGAGAGTTAACATCACAGTTAACCACCCTGAATGAAGTGTATATATTTTGTATATAGTATTAATTATATATATAAAAAAAAAAAAAAAATAATAATAATAATAATAATAATAACACAAAGAAGAATGACCCATATATGGCAGACCAGTACCATTATCTTTAAATGAAATATTAGTAACTCTTACAATAATCTTAATTTTAAACTATTTTTATTCTTGCATGTATGCATTTCACTATAATAACCCAAGTACATACTGTATTACAGTTAAATAATTTACTTTAATACATTTATTCCAATATGTATTCAACTTATTTAAAATGTAATATTACTGAATAATCACTATTTACTATGCATAATATATGTATACAATATTCATACAATTATGTTACTTTACAATATTATGTATTTCACTTAATTAGCTTATAAGTTCATTATAATGTGTATGTAGTATGTATTAATATATTATAACTATTAAATGTCGATGGTACGTCATTTTCGCGCGGCCGAGCAAATATAGGACTACATAATAGATAGATATATAAATAGATAGATAGAGAGACAGATAGAAGCAGGAAGTCAAATGATGAGAAGGTGTTGTGTTTGCGAGAAGCGAGCAGCGCTAAACGCTTACACGGGGGAAAGCTGACGACAGCGGCCAGTAAGGAGATGATTCAGTTAGCTGTCAGCAGTCCTCTCGTGAGAAAGTTCTGTTGCCATGAGGAAGATACGTGACACACACACCCTACTACACGAGATTTTAGGAAAGAGAGTTTAGAAGGAGACAAGCGACCCTAGAGAGAGGTCGAGACGGAGATTAGCTTTAGAACAGAGAGAGAGAGAGAGAGATAGCGAGACAGGGAGGTAGCTACCCAGGACTTATACTATTATACCTGTTTAATATTTCCAAGACAAATAAAAATAGTCCCATACTATTCTTTACCTCTCCCGTCACTACATGACATCTGGTGGGGAAACTACTACAAGATATAAAAGCCGCTCGACCACAAGTCTAAAATATACTTCTCTACAATTAACTACAAAGTCTTTATGACATATATATATATATATATATATATATATATATATATATATAATATAAATATATATATATATATTAAATATAAATGTATATATATATATATATATATATATATATATATATATATATATATATATATGTATATACACACACACACATATATATGGCGTCTGGCAATGGATTCTCTCTCTCTCTCTCTCTCTCTCTCTGTCGACTTTGACATTCCATATTCACTTGTGTGCTCTCTTTCACCCTCACTTTTACACACATTATCACAGTTATTTTCATTTTCAATTTTACCTTCTCTCTCTCTCTTCTCTCTCTCTCTCTCTCTCTCTCTCTCTCTCTCTCTCTCTCTCTCACCCGAGAGGCGAGGAAGAGGAAGAGAAGGTATGGAGGAGGACAGAGAGAGGAAGGACCGATGTTATGGTATCTCCTCCGTTTCTCTGTTTATTGGTTTATTCAAAGAGAGGACTGCTTTTGGCTTTATTGAACTTTTCCTGAAAGCTTAAGAATTTAGTCCACTTGGCTCCTCGAGTCCGATAAAAGCGAATTCCGCTATATTGAAGTCCGTTATATCAAGGGTATACTGTAGTAGAAAAAAATAATAAAAAATAAAAGTAAGTAGGTATGCTGTTTTATTTAAATATCTCAATATTTTTCAGTAAATCCCAAAAATATATGCAAATGGTTTGCGCTTGCTCTTTGCAACATTGCGCAAGTTAAATACTTGTCAGATTGCACATTTGCGCTTGTGCAAGGTAGTAAACTGTGGATTGCGCTTGCGCAAGGTCCTTCTTCATTTGCGCTGCCCACCACTGCTTTCCGCTTAACAACATTAAGATAATGGAGTGTAATCACTAAGTAAGGAAATTATTTGTTTCATTCAATATTGTATGTTCTTTGAACAAAATTAGTTTCTCTGGTATGCAATAAAATACTGTAATATCTGAAGAACTTTTAAGAATGTGCATAACATATGCGGTTACTTTTTTTTTTTTTTTTAAGGTGTCTAGATTTTCTTGGGAAATGGTAGTGGTATAGACATTTTTTTAATGCAAACATTTGAACTGCATGCCATACTTTCTTGACAGCTTTACAGTGGTGGTTGATATACTTCCCATTGTCTAGACTGACCGTAGGATACCTGTACATACGAAATACAGTATAAAGAAGCAAGCTAGTCATAGTCTTAATTAAATGAAAGATGAAAGGTGATTGAGCATACCCCCCTGGGGGTAGGGGGGTTTCAAGAGTACTCCCCCAGTATCCCTGCTTGTCGTACGAGGCGACTAAAAGGGTTGGTGGTGGGTTAGTGCCCCGCCCCGTAAAAAGAACTAACTAAAAAAGCGAACAAAGCGCCTCGGACCCGGACGGACCATATGTTGACGACTAAGGAACGGATGAAGGACATTCTTAGGGTGGGAACGTGGAATGTGAGAGGAGTGAATGATGAAGTGAAAGAGAGAGAGATTGTTCAGGTGCTTGAGGATGCAAAAGTGGATATATGTGGATTGACTGAAACTAAATGGTAGGGGTGAAAGGGTGAGAGAATGGGAATATGGTTTAGGTATATGTGCGGGAGTCAATGAAAATGAGAGGGCAAGAGAGGGAGTATGTCTGTTGATAAGCAAGAAGTGGAAGGAGAATATAAGAGAGTATGGAACAGTGGGTGCAAGGATTGTATGGGTGAGGATGAAAGTAGGTATACAAGCGTGGGCGATTGTATGTGTGTATGCTCCGACGGAGGATCGAGTGGCAAGAGTGAAAGATGAGTTTTGGGCGAGTGTAGAAGCGTGTATGGACAAGTTTGAGAGGAGCGAGAGAGTGCTGTTGATTGGAGGCATGAATGGCAAAGTTGGGAATGTACGAGTGGATGGAGTGGTTGGTCAGTGGGGTGTGCCAGCTGACGTAGATGGGAATGGAAGTGTTTTGGTGGACATCTGTGCTTGTAAGGGGTTGGCAATAGCCAACACTTACTTTCGGCATAAGATGATCCACCAGTATACATGGAGAGTAATGAGGAGGATGGATGGTGAACTTGTTGAACGAAAGGCAATGATAGACTACGTGTTTGTGGATGAGCGAATGAGAAGACAAGTGTTGGATGCAAGAGTGTGGAGAGGGTGGGGGAATGGAGTCTCGGACCATCACTTAGTGATGGCCAAGGTAAAGCTGCAAAGAAAGTGGTTGAGGAGACAAAGGGGAAGACAGGAGGAAGCAACTCCTGTGAGAAGAGTGGAGAAATTGCAAGATAGTGAGAAAATGATAGAGTATAAGAGCATAGTGGAAGAAAGACTGGGAAGGTATGAGCTAGAGCAGATGGAAGGGGTGGAAGACGTATGTAAGATATTCACGGAAGAGATAGGCGCAGTGTGTGAGGCGGTTTGTGGAGTGAGGAGGAGATGCAAGGGTGTGCAAGGGACAGCATGGTGGAATGATGAGGTGAAACGAGCTGTGGAACAAAAGAAGGCATATAGTGAATGGTTAGCGAGTAGAGGTAGGGGAGAAGATGAGAGAGAGAAGAGAGAGGTATATGTGAGCAGGAGAAGGGAGGTTAAGAGACTGGTGAAGGAGAGTAAAAAGAAAGTGGATGAGGAGTTTGGGAGGAATCTGAGTGTGAAATGGAGGGAGAGTAAAAAATTGTTTTGGAAGGAGGTAAAGAAAGTAAGGCAGTGTGAAAGGGGAAATAGTAGGGGAGTGAAAGATAGGAATAATGGATTGTTGGTGGAGAAGAGAGAGAAACTGAGGAGATGGAAGGAGCACTTTGAGGATTTGTTGAATGTGGAGAGTGAGAGCAGTGCGAGTATAAGTGATTGGGGCATGGCTGGGAGAAGAAGAGATGAGAGGAGGGAGGAAGAGATCAGTAGGGCGGAAGTAGTGGAAGCAATGAAGAATATTAAGTTAGGAAAGGCCCCAGGAATTGATGGAGTGTGTGGTGAAATGCTTAGGTATGGGGGTGAGATTGTTATGGAGTGGATATGGAAGTTGTGTAGATTGGCTTGGGAAGAGGGAAGGGTTCCAGAGGACTGGAAATCAGGTATAATTGTTCCTTTATACAAAGGAAAAGGAGAGAGAGAAGTATGTGGTAACCATAGGGGTATTTGCCTACTTAGTGTGACTGGTAAAATATATGGTAGAATACACATTGATAGGGTTAGACATATGACAGAGGAGCTAGTTGGAGAAGAACAAGGGAGATTTAGGAAGGGAAAAGGGTGTGTAGATCAGATATTTGTTCTAAGATGTTTAGTGGAGAAGTATCTAGAGAAGGGAAGGAAAGTGTATGCTGCCTTCATGGACTTGGAGAAAGCTTATGACAATAGATAGGCAAGGTATGTGGAAGGTATTAAGAATATATGGAGTGGAGGGGAAATTGTTGAGTGCTGTGAAGAGCATGTACGAGGGAGCTAGGGTTATGGTGCAAGTGGATGGTGAGCTAAGTGAGTTCTTTGATCTCAATGTGGGACTGAAACAGGGTTGTGCGATGTCTCCATGGCTGTTTAATATATACATGGATGGGGTTGTAAAGGAGGTGCAGGGTAGGGCAGTGGATGTGGGGGTGGCTCTAATGAATGAGGGTGAGATTTGGAAGCTTCCGGTGTTGCTGTTTGCTGATGATACAGTACTGTTGAGTGAAGATGAATGAGAGTTGCAAGGTTTGGTGAATGAATTTGGGACTGTGTAGGAGGAGGAATCTGAAAGTTAATGTAAACAAAAGTAAAGTTATGGTGTTTGAGAGGAATGAAGTCACAGAGTGCAGTGAGGTTGGATGGTGAGGATATGGAGAATGTGAGTGCATTCAAGTACTTAGGTAGTGTGATAAGTAAGTATGGAACTTTGGGGGATGAAGTGCGTGAAAGGGTACAGCAGGGAAGGAAGGTTGTTGGTACACTGAAAGCAGTGATGAGAAATAGGGAGGTGAGTATGGAAGTTAAGAAGTCACTGCATGATAGTATTGTGATCCCTACCCTGACGTATGGAAGCGAGGCTTGGACCTTGCAAGAGGGGAACAAGTCAAGAGTGAGAGCAGTGGAAATGAGTTACTTGAGAGGAGCATGTGGAGTGACATGGAGGGACAGGTTGACGAATGAAGAAGTGAAGGAACACTGTGGGGTGGATGTGGATGTGGTTGAGAAGATTAGGAGAAATACACTGAGGTGGTTTGGACATGTGAAGAGAATGGAGAATGAAAGACTGACTAAGAGAGTGTATGTAGGTGAGGTGGAGGGAGGGAGAGGGAGAGGTAGACCGAGGATGAGGTGGAGGAATGGAGTTGAGAGGTATATGAGGGAGGGGGGGGTGAGTTGGGGGGAGGGTAGTCAAATGGTGGGTGACAGAGCGACTTGGAGGCGTTTTGTCTGCGGCCACCCTTTGCGGGATTAGGGCGTCGGGCTATAGATAGATAGATAGATATTAATTCTCCCCTCCCCCCCATGCATGCAGACAGTGAGGCAAGAATGAGAGGGACCTGATGGGTAGGAGTGGAATGGGAATCTGTTGAGAATGTTGAAGAGATGAAATTACTGTATTTAGTGGCATCCATGACACACTTTTTTGTCTTCAATGTACAGTACCTTGAAATATCTCCCTGCACCCTTAAGAGCAGTGGTTAGCTTTGCCTGATTAAAAAAAGACTAATTCAGATAGTTATCTGACTGTCCAGCAGTCATAGGTATTATCTCAAGTAAAGAAAAGATTTCTCTCTGATGTATTAAAAATGATGTGCATAAGTATTTACTCAACAGATTTTTACCTCTAAATCACTCACAAAAGCACTTATGGATTGTTTTCAAAATGATGGATTCGTGGCAGTGCGGCTGAGAGAGCATTAGCTGAAATGGGAAATTTGTGAGAAAATTATGTAAGGAATCTGGTCAACCAACTGGGTAAAAAGCCACACTGGCCCTCATGGACCACAGATGTTCAGAAATGGAAGAATCACTTAGACTTTGGTGAAGATGTGCAAGTGAAGTACTTAACTTGAATGTACTGAGTTAGTGAATTCAGTTTTGCACAAAGCATTATGAGTTTAACCAGTTGCCAGCTATGTTCTGACATAGATAGACTGTTAGCTGAAGAGTGCTGAAAAAATCTAATGTTGAAGCAGTAGAGACTCAAGAGGATTCACATTTAGTGCAGTGGAAGGCTGTGAATTAGGTTTTGTCACTTTGTGTGGCACAAAGGTGGCATACTCGAGTTTGGAAAATTTGGCTCTTGTAAGTGACAAGTCGAGTCACTTACACACTAAGTTTGTGGGTTTAGTGCTTGTGAATTAAGCCTTCATACAAATTAGTGGGTGGTTGACTTTGTCTATAGAGTCTTAATATTAGCAAATATAATTTAGAATATAACATGGATGCAGTATGCAGGAAATAGAGTCAGCCAGTCACTATAATTTTGTATGATGAATTAATGTACATGTATAGAACCCAAATATTTAATCTAATTATAGGTTCTGTATGTGAATGAGTCAACTCATCACAACCTGAGTAGAGTACACCACCTAACGCATAGTTAGAGGCCACACAACATGACAAAGCTTCCTTCACAGCCTTCCATTGTATTAAATATGAAAACTCAAGTCTCCACTCCTCCTTCAGCATTTAAGGACCATGACATAGTCTTCTCAGTGCAGACCCCAACAGCCTACACAGCTCTGAACACACATTTTCGTTTTCATAGTCCCCCCAACCAGCTATTCGAGGCTTTCTTACATAGGTTGGATTAGAGCTGTCCCCAAGTAATATTGGAACATTCTTGGGTAGCATGGAGGCCCCCCCCAACAGTTAATAATCGTTTCGTTTTCGTTTCGTTTTTAAAGGCTCCAACATGCTTGCATGTGTTGGCCTTGGTCACCTAATGGCGGCTCTCCACGCTGCACGATCCATTGCAGCCTCCCTGTTCCGTCCCTTAACCCTAAGGTCACACTTAATGACCTCGTCCCATGTCTTTCTCAGTCTACCCCTCATAACCCCACCCCCAATATTAACACTTCTCACCTTCCTCACCCAATTATCATCCCCCATCCTCTCCACATGTCCAAACCACCTCAATCTACCTCTCCTCATCACAACACCAATACACTTCAGTCCCATCCTACCTCTCAACTCTTCCATTGTAAACCCAGCCCCTCCAGGCCTTGGACGCAGGGACGCACTGCACATCCACCTAATCATTGTCATTTCTGTACGTCTGAGCCAGCGAATGTCTTCCTCCTTCACTGCCCAGGTCTCACTGCCATACAGCATTACACTCCTAACACATGCTGCATACAAAGACCCCTTAGCACGTAGGGAGAGCCGTCTCAATGTCAGGAGAGGCAAGAGCTCCCTGAACTTCTTCCAACCACTTCTCACCCTAGCCACAGAGCTAGCTCCAGCCCCACCTCCAGCACACAACATGTCTCCCAAATAACAAAACTCTTCCACACACTCAAGAGATTCACCAGCAAGTTCAGACAATCTCCACCTGCTGACCCCGGCACGCCGTACACATAAAATCAGCATTATCTCGCAGTCTGCTTCTGATACCACTACATCTCTTATGCACCCATTTATCACACACACCGCACAAGATGGAATTACTTCCCACACCCTTGTGGCAAACTGCACATGGCCACTCTCCCTCGTCTTTGACAGTACCGCCACCAACCCTAGATATCATCACTTTTGTTTTATCTGCATTTACCCTTAAACCCTTTTGTCCCATACCATCTCTCCACTTCCTAAACCTTTCCTCCGCCTCCCTTTCATTCTCTGCAATCAACACCAAATCATCAGCATACAACAACTCCCACGGGAGTCCGTTTCTAAAGTCACGTGAAAGGGCTTCAAGTACCATGATAAACAACATGGGACTCAAGACTGACCCCTGATGCACACCAACATTCACGGAAAACTCATCACTCAAATCTCCATTCACTCTTACCTGGGTGTGAGCACCCACATACATGGCCATAACCACCCTAACCAGGCACTCCTCCAAGCCAAGCTTTCTCATTGCCCACTTCACCACCTCTCTAGGGACTCTGTCAAAGGCCTTTTCCAAATCAACAAAAACAAAATAAAGATCCCTTCTCCTACCAATATATTTTTCCTGAAGCTGTCGAACAATGAATATGGCATCAGTGGTCCCCCTACCTGGCATAAACCCAAACTGCATCTCGTCAATATTCACTCTTTCTCTAATCATACCTTCTAAAACTCTCTCCATTACCTTCATTATCTGATCTAAAAGCTTTATACCTCTATAATTTCCTCTTTCCAGGGCATCACCCTTCCCTTTATACACATTTACAATTACACTCTTCAGCCAATCATCTGGGACAACACACTCATAAATAATCCTATTTATCAGGTCAGTGACTAAACTCACCCCTATATCGCCTGAGGCCTTCAACATTTCGGCAGTCAACCCAGACACACCTGCTGCCTTCCCCACCCTCATCCTGCCTATTGCCTCACTCACAGTAGCAGTATCAATCAAAGGCCAAGGGTCAGACACTGGATCTGCTGGCTCCAAACCTTCCCTGTCCCAGTCAAACTCCTCATTCAACAACCGGTTATAATTCTCTCTCCATGCATCTTTAATATCCTCACTGTTCACCACTACCCTTCCTTCATCATTCTTCACACACACTGCTCACCTATGATATCCCGATTATCCCTCTTCACCTGACCTGCCACCCTAAATATATTTTTCCTTTCCCCATGATTTAGGTTATCAAGTAATTGTCTCTGTGACTCAGACTATGCCCTGTATACCTCTCTCCTAGCCCTACGCTTGGCAGCCAAATATTCCTCTTTGCTACCACCCTTCTTCCATTCCCGGAAAAGCCTTCTTTTCTCCTTAATTGCAGCTTCTACACCCTCATCCCACCACCAAGTTACTCTATGTCTTGGTGGTCCTCTTGTCCAGCCGCATGTTACATCAGTAACTCTCAAGAAATTGTTCTTGAGGGCTCTGTACTGTTCATTAACGCCTCTGTCTACAGCTCCCTGTTCAGCCACCACTCTCCTCAACTCGCTATAGAAGGCATCCCTTACTACTTGGTTTTTCTGCTTCCATATTTTCCTCCTAGGTACATAAGTCCTCTTTTTCATCACTTGTTCTTTAAGCACCATATCACAAATCAATAGTTTGTGCTGCTGCACACACTCCTCACTTCCTTTAACTTTAACATCCCTCACTAACCTCCTATCGGCCCTCCTAACCAGAAAATAATCTATCTGACTGCTATTTCCCCCAGACTCATACGTAATTAACCTACTGTCTCTTTTCCGAAAATATGTGTTGCACACAATCATGTCCGTTGCCTCCCCAAACTCGAGTATCCTTTCCGCTTCTGCATTCCTTAGACCATATACACATCCCCCATGCACTCCTTCATAACCTTGTGCTGCTTCACCTACATGACCATTTAAGTCCCCTCCCAAAATCACTATCTCATCATCCCGCATACCACCCACTACACGTATTAAATCATCCCAAAATCTATCTTTCTCTGATTCATCCAATCCTGCCTGTGGAGCATATGCCGATATAATCACAGCTATCTTCCCAACAGAATTTTCACCACCAATATCCTATCGCTTACTCTCAAAACATTCATACCATATTCCACCCATTTCTCCGCAACCATCACACCAACACCTCCATATCCATCTGTCCCCCCCTGCCAAAACAACTTATAGCAACAGTCCTTCCCAACAATCTTTCTGGCTGATCCACCCCTGTACCGGACTTCCTGCAAACATGCCACATCCACCCACCACCTACTGAATGCCTCAACGACTTCCCCTGCTCTTCCCCTCAAACTTCCCACATTCCATGAACCCACCCTCATCCCCATGGGTGATTTACTGTCCTCAGGCTTGCTTTGAAACCTTTTTTGTTTTGTCATCTTCAGTATTAATAAATGGGGACAGACACAGCACAGGTCCCACTCACTGCACAATCCCAGGTCCAGGCAATGGATCTGGGACCCCTAACCCACCAGCTTACCAGTGGCTGTGGTAGTGGCCTCGAGGCACCCTGCCAGGACAGCTGCAGGGACACCCTCCAAGCGCGTCTTGGCATTGCAACTATCCCGCCATTATACACCCACTGATAGGGCAGCCTCCTGGGGCGCTACTCCCAGGTTCGGGCCACTCTCTATTGGGCGGAAGCGGCAGCCTGGGAACCGTAATGCCCTGTACCCTCTAGCACAGGCCCGAGCCCCATCTCGCCCTGGACCCATGATCTATGCCGGCGGAACCCCCACCACGCCTCCCCCCAGAAGTCCGCCACTAGGTAGCGGGGGCAAAGTTTTCTGGCTGCATGCCCTTGCTGGCGCCAACCCCTGTAACGTAGTGGGATACGTTGTGTGAAATGTAAAGTGCATGTGGTGTAGTGCATAGATAGTTAGAGGAAATGTTTGGGAGAGTATGCTGGTCTACTCTATATGTTACTGTCACACTGAAAAGGTCAGCAAAGGGGGATGGTTAGATAGCTAGTGAAACAGGAGCTCCAGCTCTCCCTATCACCAGCATTCCCATTCCCCTCGGGAGTACTACCCTGTTCGGCCCGTGCTACGGCCTCCTCCTACTAATAATGTAATAAATTAAATACTTGTACTGTCATAAGAGCTTTGTCACTTTGATTTATTGAATAAAGACAACTGTAGTAACTCCCAATTGGCTGGCAGCATCAACAGACGCCATTCACTACCAGTGCCGTTGTCGTCAATGTAGCACGCATATCATTTTTTACATGTGAAATATTTTGCGAAGAGAACGGTGGTCCCTGGCATGTTTACATGAACCTTCCCAACCATCCCAAGCAGTCAGCCGGTCAGTACTGTACTTGTACAGTACCAGCCGCATCCGGACATACGTCCTTTTATATCGAAACAGCCCAGAAATAGAAACATACCCCTCTATTCCCATGCATAGTATACTATCCTTACCATATTTGCATATATACGCTTCCGTATACAAAATAAACAAAATTTCCAAAAAAAATATACTGTATTAATTCTCAAATTTGATGCAGTATAATGCACTGAATGTCATAATACATCATTCTATTTATTTACATCCATTTTAGCAGCATATAAGGTGTTTAGGTGGCAAAAATAACTATACATTGTCAGTAATTTTACCTTCATTTTGTTTATTTTACCAGCAAGAAGCAGTAATTTCATTAATTTTTTGATGAATCATAACGAACCATAAGGTGGGTTTAGGAGGCTAAAAACCTCATTGGCAGGTGTGCCAGACATTTATGTTCGATCGTTCTATCTGTCTATTGCCAGACACCTCAGTCGCGTTCGGGGTGGCCACAAACAAATCACCTCCACGTCGCCCTGTCCCCTGCCATTTCACTGCCCTGCTCCCAACTCACACCCCCCTCATATACCTCTCCATTCCATCCCTCCATCTCATCCTCGGCCTCCCCCTCCCTCTCCCCCCTTCCACCTCACTCACATACACTCGCTTCGTCAGTCTTTCACCCTCCATCCTCTCCACATGGCCAAACCACCTCAGTGTATTCCTCCTAACGCTTCCTGTCACATCCACATCCATGCCACAACACTCCATTATATCCTCATTTGTCAGCCTGCCTCTCCATGTGACTCCACAGGCTCCTCTTAACTCATTTTCACTGCTCTCACTCTTGACATGTGTCCTTCCAACAATGTCCAAGCTTCACTTCCATACGTTAGAGTTG
This sequence comes from Coenobita brevimanus, assembly GCF_032717465.1. Lineage (NCBI taxonomy): Eukaryota > Metazoa > Arthropoda > Malacostraca > Decapoda > Coenobitidae > Coenobita > Coenobita brevimanus. The sequence goes on along the minus strand of NC_137002.1, from coordinate 8,866,374 downwards.
GTATCACAATACTGTCATATAGTAACTTTTTCACTTCCATGCTCACTTCCCTGTTTCTTATCACTGCTTTCAATGAACCAGCAACCTTTCTTCCCTGCTGTACCCTTTCAAGCACTTCACCCTCCAAACCTCCATCCTTACTCATCACACTACCCAAGTACTTAAATGTACTCACATATTCCAGTTCCTCACCATCCAACCTCGCTGTACATTCACGGACTTCACCTCTCTCATAGACCATCATTTTACTCTTCCGTACATTCACCTTTAGATTCCGTTTCTTACACACTCTTTCAGACTCATCCACCAAGCCTTGCAGCTCCCCTTCGTCTTCACTCAGCAACACAGTATCATCTGCAAACAACAGCACAGGGAGTTTCCAAACACTACCCTCTCTCACCAGGGCCACTCCAACATCCACTACCCTACCTTGTACCTCTTTTATTACCCCATCCATGTACAGGTTGAACAACCATGGAGACTTGACACATCTCTGTTTCATCCCAACCTTCAAAGAGAAAAATTCACTTAGTTCACCATCCACACGCTCTGTAGCCTTAGCACCATCATACATACTCATCACAGCATTGAACAACTTCCCATCTACTCCATATATTTGTAATACTTTCCACAATCCTTGTCTATCCACCCTGTCATATGCTTTCTCCAAATCCATGAAAGCCGCATACAACTTCTTTCCCTTCTCTAGAAACTTTTCCACTAAAGATCTAAGAATGAATATCTGATCTACACGACCTCTTCCCTTCCTAAAGCCTCTCTGTTCTTCTCCAACTAATTCCTCTGTTCTTTCTCTAACTCTGCCAATAAGTATCCTACCATACACCTTTCCTATTATACTAAGAAGACAATGCCCCTATGATTATCACACACTTCTTTTTTCCCCATTTTCCTTTGTACAAGGGAATAATTATCCCTGACTTTTAATCCTCCGGGACTCTACCTTCCTCCCAGGCCAATCTACATATCTTCCACATCCATTCTACTACTATCTCTCCCCCATGCTTCAGCATTTCACCACACCTTTTCTTATCACTGCTTTCAAGGAACCAGCAACCTTTCTTCCCTGCAGTACCCTTTCTATGAACTTTATGAAATAGGAGTCCAGAAGTACATCCCAAAGCACAAAGAAGCAGAAAAGAAAGTAAAGAAATGGTTCAATACAGAATGTAAAAAATCAGAAGAAAAAAGAGATTTGTTGTGGAATAGATACAGAAGACACAATAGTGAAAGGGCATATAATAATTACAAACAGGCAGGAAACGATTATACAAGAAAGAGGAGGGAAGCCCAAAAACAGTTTGAGGAGGATATCATAAATAAAAGTAGTGATCAACTGAAGCTATTTTACAGCTACATCAGAAGCAAAACCAAAGTAAAAGATAAAATACAATCCATTACGGACGACGGAATCACCTATACACAAGAGAAGGATATTTTTGAAGCACTAAACAAGAAATTCCAATCAGTTTTTACACAGGAAAAAAATTTTGAGTGGGATTATGTGGAACATGCATGCCCACACACACTACCAGATATACAAACATCAGAAAAAGTAATACAGGAGGAGCTAAATAAATTAGACAAAGGAAAAGCAAATGGTCCTGATGAAATTTCATGTTGGGTACTATGTGAATGTGCAAAGGAGTTAAGTAAACCATTATTTTTAATTTTCAAGAAATCCTTGAGTCAAGGTAAACTACCTGAGATTTGGAAGAAAGCAAACGTTGTTCCCTTACTCAAGAAAGGGAATAGACAAAATCCACTCAACTACTGACCAGTATCACAAACCAGTGTTGTAAGCAAGGTATTAGAAAAGCTTATAAGAAAAGCTTGGGTAAATCATTTGGAAGAACACAATATGATAACAGAAAGACAGTTTGGTTTCAGAATAGGAAAATCATGTGTTACTAGTCTGTTGAGCTACTATGACAGAGTAACAGACACATTACAGGAAAGAGAAGGATGGGTGGACAGTATCTATTTAGATTTCAAGAAAGCATTTGACACAGTACCACACAAAAGACTTTTATGGAAACTGTACCATCAAGGAGGAATTAGAGGCAAACTGTATTGTTGGATGCAAGATTTTCTCATATAAGAGAAATGAGAACAGGACTAAGGGGAAATTACTCATCATGGAAAGAAGTGACTAGTGGAGTACCACAGGATTCAGTGCTGGCACCAATCATGTTTTTAGTGTATATAAATGATATAGACAATGACACTGGAAATGAAAGCTATTTAAATATGTTTGCAGATGATGCAAAAATACAAAGGAGAATTACTAACACAGACTTGTAAAGAGCTACAAGAAGAATTTAATATATAAACTTCATGAATGGAGTAATACATAGCAAATGGAATTCAGTGTGGAGAAGTGTCATATAATCAAGTTTGGTAAAAGTGGAAAAAGACCTGATTGGGATTATACGTTAGGAAATAAAACCCTACACACATCAGAAAGAGAGAAGGACCTAGGTGTGATTATCAATAACAGACTATCTCCGGCTGACCACATCAGTGAGAAGGTACGGAACATTGTATACACTGCTTGCAAATATGAGAATAGCATTCACATACATAAATGAAGACATACTAAGAAAGGTAATAACATCATTCATCAGACCAACCCTGGAGTATGCATCAGTAGTCTGGAGTCCTCATCTCAAAAAACACATAGACAAGATTGAAAAAGTTCAAAGGGCCGCTACAAGATGGGTACCAAGCTTAAGGTATCTAAGCTACGAAGAAACACTAAATAAACTGAATCTACCAACACTACAGGAGAGAAGGAAAAGAGGTGACATCTATCTATCTATCTATTGCCAGACGCCTCAATCCCGTTTGGGGTGGCCACAAACAAATCGCCTCCAAGTCGCCCTGTCCCCCGCCATTTCACTGCCCTGCTCCCAACTCACACCCCCCTCTCTCATATACCTCTCCACCCCATCCCTCCATCTCATCCTCGGTCTCCCCCTCCCTCTTCCACCCTCCACCTCACTCACATACACTCTCTTCGTCAATCTTTCACCCTCCATCCTCTCCACGTGGCCAAACCACCTCAGTGTGTTCCTCACAACGCTTCCTATCACATCCACATCCACACCACAACGCTCCTTTATATCCTCATTTGTCAGCCTGTCTCTCCACGTGACTCCACAGGCTCCTCTTAAATAACTCATTTCCACTGCTCTCACTCTTGACTTGTGTCCTTCCAACAATGTCCAAGCTTCACTTCCGTACGTTAGAGTTGGTATCACAATACTGTCATGTAGTAACTTTTTTACTTCCATGCTCACTTCCCTGTTTCTTATCACTGCTTTTAAGGAACCAGCAACCTTTCTTCCCTGCTGTACCCTTTCAAGCACTTCACCCTCCAAACCTCCATCCTTACTCATCACACTACCCAAATACTTAAACGTACTCACATTTTCCAATTCCTCACCATCCAACCTCGCTGTACATTCACTGACTTCACCTCTCTCAAAGACCATCAATTTACTCTTCCCTACATTCACCTTTAGGTTCCGTTTCTTACACACTCTCTCAAACTCATCCACCAAGCCTTGCAGCTCCCCTTCGTCTTCACTCAACAACACAGTATCATCTGCAAACAACAGTACAGGGAGTTTCCAAACACTATCCTCTCTCACCAGGGCCACTCCAACATCCACTACCCTACCTTGTACCTCTTTTATTACCCCATCCATGTACAGATTGAACAACCATGGAGACATGACACATCCCTGTTTCAAACCAACTTTCACAGAGAAAAATTCACTTAGTTCACCATCCACACGCACTGCAGCCTTCGCACCATCGTACATACTCTTCACAGCATTCAACAACTTCCCATCTACTCCATATATTCTTAACACTTTCCACAATCCTTGTCTATCCACCCTGTCATATGCTTTCTCCAAATCCATGAAAGCCACATACAACTTCTTTCCCTTCTCTAGAAACTTTTCCACTAAAGATCTAAGAATGAATATCTGATCTACACAACCTCTTCCCTTCCTAAAGCCTCCCTGTTCTTCTCCAACTAATTTCTCTGTTCTTTCTCTAACTCTGTCTATAAGTAACCTACCATACACTTTTCCTATTATACTAAGAAGACAAATGCCCCTATGATTACCACACACTTCTTTTTCCCCTTTTCCTTTGTACAAGGGAATAATTATACCTGACTTCCAATCCTCCGGGACTCTACCTTCCTCCCAGGCCAATCTGCACATCTTCCACATCCATTCTACTACTATCTCTCCCCCATGCTTCAGCATTTCACCACACACTCCATCAATTCCTGGGGCTTTCCCCGATTTAACTTTCTTCATTGCTTCCACAACTTCCATCCTACTGATTTCTTCCTGTCTTCTCACCTCCCTCCTTCTCCCAGCCATTCCCCAGCCACTTATACTCGCATTACTTCCATCCTCCACGTTCAACAATTCCTTAAAGTGTTCTCTCCATCTGCATGATTATGCTATGTAAATGCATATCAGGGAAGGAGAAAATAGACATAAATGATTACTTGACCAATGGGGAAGCATCAGCAAGAGGACACTGCAAAAAACTGCATAAGAAGAGAGGTGATAAAGTCATAAGGAAATTTAGTTTCCCAAATAGAGCAATTGATCAGTGGAATGCACTGCCAAATGAAATAGTGTGTGCCAAAACAATTCACAGTTTTAAGGATATGTACGATAAATATGGTTTAAGACACGGGACAGTACAAGCTTGACTCATTCCTGTAAAGATACAATTAGGTAAGAACTCACTCCATCAATTCCTGGGGCTTTCCCCAATTTAACTTTCTTCATTGCTTTCACAACTTCTATCCTACTGATTTCTTCCTGTCTTCCCACCTTCCTCCTTCTCCCAGCCATTCCCCAGCCAGTTATACTCACATTACTTCCATCCTCTATGTTCAACAATTCCTTAAAGTGTTCTCTCCATCTGCTCACTTTTTCTCCCTTCTGCACTAGTAATCTACCGTTTTTATCTTTCACTCCCCTGCTAAGTTCACTTCCACCCCGTCTTACTCTCTTCACCTCTTTCCAGAACATTTTCTTACAGTCCCTCCACTTTACACTCAAATTCCTTCCAAATTCCTCATCCACTCTCTTCTTACTCTCTCTTACTAATCTTTTCACCTCTCTCTTCCTTTCTACATATAAGTCTGTCTTCCACCTCTCTACTTCTTCCACGCCCCTATTTCTCACCCATTCATTGTATGCTTTCTTCTTTTGTGCCACAGCCTGTCTCACCTCTTCATTCCACCACGCTGTTCCTTTCACCCCCCTCCGTCTTCTCTTCATCCCATGCACCACATCACATGCTGTACATATTTCTTCTGTGAATATCCTGCACACACCTTCCACGTCCTCCATCTGCTCCAATTCATATTTGCCCAATCGTTCCTCCACTTCTCTCTTATATTCTGCCTTTTTCTCATCCTCTTGTATCCTTTCCACTCTCCTTGCAAATACTCCTTCTTCCTGTCCTTCCCTTCTTCTGTTTCTCCATCTTTTATTTGGATCTTGATTCTGGCCACCACCAAGTAGTGGTCAGAAAGTCCACTCCCCCAACCTCTATATGCTCTTGCATCCATTACACATCTTCGCATCCTTTCATCCACACACACATAATCAATCATTGCCTTCCTTTCATTCAGTTCACCACCCACCCTTCTCATCACTCGTCATGTATACCTGTGGATCATTTTATGCCTGAGGAGGGTATTGGCTATCACCAAAAAAGTTGATTTTTCAAAATTCAAAAATTGGCCCCAGGGCCAGCTTGGGGGGGGGGGGACATACTGTATATTATCTCTCGGCAATTAACCCGTCGCGTGTCAGTGTTGTTTTAAAACAATCTGACATAATTCTGCGGCCAATGCCAGTGCCCTTTTAAAACGGTTTAAAATAAAAAAACTCCACTGTGACTGCATTTTTCAAGATTCACAGATAAAAATTGGCAGGCATGTTAGGTAACTGTTCCTCTACCATCCCCCAGGCTGTCAAGGCCATACACCCACTCGCTTCCCCCCTCACGCTTTCTCTGCCTCACTCTGTCTGTGTGCCTCACCCAGTGCTGTACATAGTGAAGGCATTTTGTAAATATTTTCATGTAAGTTGTAAATACCTTCTTGTAAGTGTCAGGACTGTATGTAATGAAGTCAGGTTGTACCTGTCTTCAAGTAAGTGTAAGATAATGCATTCACAGTGAGAAAGACACACAAATTGTGATAGATGCTGAAGTAATAAGTAATCAGAAAAGTGTACTGAACATTGCTATACCTTCCCAGCATAAATACCTGAGTATACCTTACATAGAAAACGGCTTTCTCACGTACATGGTAAGCTTGAGAGAGCGGCTATACCTGTACACGAGTATGAGGGACTCAACAAAACTCATTTCTGAGCCTCGGTGAGCATTTTATTGGCGAAATTCGTTGTTTCTACATCAAAATCTATCATTTTAGCCAAAAAAAAAAGGTCGAAAAATGGCCGGCACTTGGGTGACCCATAGGGCCAAAAATAGCCGACACGCTGTGGGTTAAAGGGTTGACTGATGTTCTGTCAGTGACATATCAGTTTCCTTGTTAACTTATGAATAGAATCAGACAGATGGAAGCATGGTACCAGTACTTTTAGAATAAAATGCTATAGACTTGCATTGCACTTGATTTTTTAGTGGTTTGTAATTCTGTGTTATCAGTGAAGGATGTACACCCTCCCACACTTCCGTGTGTTTTAAACCCCGTGTTGGTTGACTCACGTTTAGAACCGCAGTGGTGAGGGAGAAAGGACAGTCCAGGGAATTTCAAGACAATACATTCAGTGGTAGGTAGGGAGGATGACAGGGTTTGGTGCTTGAGGAGTGTAAGCAGACTAGCTGAATCGGAAAAACAAAGGATTTGCCTGCACCAAAATACTTAAAACACCCAGGAAAACTTAAGAAAATGCATATGGTATAAAATTTATTTTACCAGTTATTAACAGAGCAGGTTAATCCAGCACAAAATAAACTATGCATACACACACACACACACACACACACACACACACACACACACACACGGAAAATAATCACATCTTTTATTTGCCATGCACATGGAAGTAATAAGTTTCTTGACCATTGTTTTCAAGACTTTGATGATATTTATGCCATTTTTGGAAAAACTACATTAAATTGATGTTACAAAATGCAAGATGGCAATAGCGTGGTGAGGTGACATGATGTTGGAATTTCAGCTTGTGTACATTTAGGTGGTATCAAGTGACGTTACTTCAAACAGTACCAGCCCCTATACACTGCTGACATAAGGATAACTTGTAGAGAGCCAACACCTCAGTTTGTCAAGTGTTACCAGTTTGTAAGTTACTAATCTCACAAAGAATAATGTATAAGCAGACAGAAACAACTTATAATTAAAGTACAGTATAACATAATATGCATTATTTTTACCCTTGCATTTTTTTCCTGGCCAAAGAAACACAATGGAAAGATAACTTGTTGCATGTGGAGTACTAAAATGCCGCTCAAGGGAGGACAAGTTTCTGACACAGTTATTGCTCCAGCAAAGATTTACCTTGTAAAATATACAAAGAAAATAAACTGCAGATTATTCAAACTGCTTTTTATTTATTTGTTTTGTAACAAATCAACATTTATACATAAAAACATGAAAAACATACATTGCCCACAGGAAGTGGTTTGGTATCAATGGCACCCCACCTGATTCGGATAGCAACCAGTGACAACTGGTCTGTATACAGCCATTCATCTACTGTAGTAAAGTATAATATAAAGTTTTAATATTCAAGGCATTGATTAGCTTAATTGAAATTATCTACAAGCCCACACACACACACACACACACACACACACACAGTCATTTGACAATCATGCTGATAACGATAAACATCAAAGTATAATGACGGGGATCTGCTTTAGGAAAGATTGAGGTGGCTGAAACTAGTAATAAAAAGTGATTGTGCTTAAAACATAGCTGAGGTGCAAGAATAAAAGTTAAGCATCATACTTGGGAAATTATAATACCCATTTCTGAAGAATGACCATTATGTAAGATTCAACCAAAGAATAACAGACATTAATAATGTTCACAGCTGATAATGTTTCAGTGTTAGAAATGAGATAACGCTTAATAGATCTGGTCAAGTAGTTCAGTCAACCGCAGGCAAGCTGTTGCCCGTGCAGCGCAGACCTCTACAGTGAGCTGATGTTCCCTTATGGTGGTCAGCGCATTGCAGTGGCAAAGAGCTGGGAAAAGTGTGGAGGCCTGGTTATTGGGTGGATGCTGCATTTGCATCTCTTCACTTAGTTAACAGTGGCAGCATAGTAGTCTTCACATCATCCCATTATAGTATTTGATTATATGAGGCGTCTAGCGGCAGAGTGACTTATGGTCCAAAAATGGCCGAGTGAGTTATTCCCACCAATATGTAGGTGGAACCTTCTAGGTCCTCCATGTATAAAGCTACATACAAAAAGGACCCTTATGGCTGACTGGCAGATGGGCAAGCATCGCGTGTTTTAAGTCCTGAAAACCCATAGATGAAGTCTGCTCCCACATGGCGGAAGGATGTATGCACCATGAGTGGCTAGCCATTGGGAGGCCGCATCTCAGTACTGGCCCCCAGCCTCAGCCAGTCTCCCATCAGTGTCTCCCTAAACCTCGCTTGTGGTTGATGGGCTGCACTCTTGCAATAATTTTTTTTTTTTTTACCAAGTAAACCTGGGTTTTTTGTTTTTCATTTTTTTTGTTAAATTATATTTACTGTTATTCCTTTTTATTCCAGCAGTTTTACCTCTGTGTACTCTCAAACCTCGATTTAAGGAACTAAATGGGGAATCAACATGTCCCTTACTTGAAAATGTCCATTGTTTTACCACATATAAAGACAATCTTATTATGAAATGCAATGACTGTTTCACTTATCTTACTTATTTGTATGATTATGAATATTATTTTACAGGTACTGTATAAAGAAACATTATGTGTATAACCTAGACATTATGTATCATTTTTGAATGGTCTTGTCCATTTGTTAGGTAAAATATGGAGTCTCTTAAAACCGAAATCCCTTAAATGGAGGTCCCTTAAATCGAGGTTTGAGTGTAAATCTGTTTGTCATGCAATTACTCATAGATATACGGTAATATAACGAAGGATTGAGCAAGCTTTTATTATATTTTGCATACATAAAAAAGTGGAAATACAGTACATGATTCAGAAAGCAAGCTTTCATCAGCCAGCTACACTTGTTTCACATGCTTTCTATTTTCAGTTCATCTTATTGTTTTTATTCTTAGTATTAGGAATACATCTATCTGTCTATCTATCTATAGCCAGACGCCATAATCCCATAAGGGGTGGCCATTTGACTATGAGTTATTTGTTTTACAGGGAGGGGCACTAACCCTCCACCAACCCACTTGCTGACACGTAAGGAGCACTTATGGTTTGGTTATATGGTTACCACCCAGCATTGTAAATGGTTTCTTGGCTTACAGGAAACCATTTGGCTTGTCACTCAATGTTAAGCCACCTGTAATGGAAAGAAAAGCAATAAGAAGTGACAGGAAAGATGGGAGAAATAGGAAGAGAGGAGGGCAGGCACAGAAAAAAAAAAGATAAATGGCAAGGTAGAAGTAGGCAGCACTACATCAAGTGAGTGGATGATGGTCGTCACCACCTACCACTATTAGGAATACAACTGTACATAATTAAAAACCACAAGTAATTGATAAAAAAATAACAAAGAATGTAAACAAACCAAGAAGAAATTCAGTGGTTAAAAAAAAAAAAAAATGTTTTCTTGCATGGTCTAAATTTGGTTTAAACCATTGGATTAAAGTAGCCAACCCTGTATGTGTGTGTTCACAGGCATGTGAGTGTGTATTGTATTCATGTCTGTGCATGTGTGTGTAGGTGTATTTGTTTATGTGTTTGAGTATGCACACATGCATGTGTATGTGTGCTTATGTCAGTATGTGCATATGCATTCATAGATTTGTGTGTGTGTGTGTGTGTGTGTGTGTGTGTGTAATTCACCGGGTCGGTCAGGATCACTTGATGGTCGTGATGGTCAGCTTTTACCCTCCCGGAAGGGAGCTGAGAGCTCATATAGTCCGATCTAAGGGCAAGGCTGTGACCTTCACACACACACACACACACACACACACACACACACACACACACGTCCCCTTGCTCAAGGGGGACAGTAACCACCCACTTCGTCAGTGAAACTTTTCGCAACCTGAGCGAGGCGCGAACTCCCGTCCACCAGTTGGCAAGCGGGAACGTTACCACTGCACCAGCGAGTGGTGTGTGTGTGTGTGTGTGTGTGTGTGTGTGTGTGTGTGTGTGTGTGTGTGTGTGTGTGTGTGGAGTTTATGTTTTGCCGCAGTAACATGTTTTGTTGTAAATTACTAAAATAAAGTGTAAGTATGTTATGCTGTACATTATAGATTTCTCTTAACTGTTCCATGGTGTTCTAGGTATTTTGGTGTAAGCAGGTTCTTCATTTTACCAAATTGACTAGGCTATTTACACTCCTAAGCACCAAACCCCATTATCCTCCCTACCTCCTACGACCTGCATCGTCCTGAATTCCTCTGACTGCCCTTTCTCCCTCACCACAACTGGCTTGAAACATGAGTCGACCAACTCAGGGTTAGTACCCACAAATAGATGGAATTTACAGTTCTGCATGTACCAGGTGAAACAAGCAATTGATTTGAGGATAAAGGGATTTATGGACCTATATTTTTTCTTTAACAAATGACATCGGATTTATTTTGGTACATTGGTGCAGTTTAAAATTGATTTAGAAAATATAGATATTTATACACCAGTGTATGTTAACATTACTTTGTTGGTGGTGTCATCAGTTTCCATATCAATTCCAACAAAGGAAATCACAGAGGATGTAAACAGTGCTGAGATGGCAGGAAGGGACTTCTTGTAAAGAAATAAGGGTTGTATTGTACGAGTTTCTCTAGTATTATACGCTTTTCTTTAAAAATACGCATCAGTGACTGATGAACAGTACTGAATAAAGATTTTAAAACTTGAGTGTATCTTTAAATGTAAATGACTCATATCAAGGAAATCTTCCTGTGTTGGTAGTTAAGTGATAAGAACTTTTTCCTCATAATCTATCATTTGCCAGATGCCTCAGTCTCATAAGGGGTGGCCACAAACAAATCACCTCCATGTTGCCTTGTCCCCCTCCATTTTACTACCCTCCCCCCAGCTCACACCTCCCTCTCTCATATACTTCTCTGTTCCTTCCCTCCATCTCATCCTCGGCCTCCCCCTCTTTCTACCTCCCTCAACTTCACTCACACTCTCCTCATTAGTCTCTCGCTTTCCATCCTCTCCACATGGCCAAACCACCTCAGTGTATTTTTCCTAACACTTTCTATCACATCCACATCATATTTACCATTCCAGAATGATGGTGTGTCCATCACAGTCCATTGTCCAACATCTTAGAAGCTGCTAAATATGCTACTATACTGCAAGAGCCCTTTTGGGATAAATTTAGTTAATAGAATAGAAAATATTCATGAATCAGAAGATATTGCTGATTCAAGAACAAAAAGAGATGGTTAGTAGTGTTAATTCAACAATAAGGAGTAAGATGAGAGAAAATGGTTCTCTAAATGCACAAATAAATTGGCAGTAATCACCATAAAGAGCACTAAAACCTGCAGTGAAATGGATTATAATTTTTTTTCCTCACTTGGGCAATTCAGACCATAGATATGTAAGAAATCTCATTGGGGTGTATGAAATAGCCGCAGATATGCAACCATGTACTGTTTATGAGTTTTGTGTTTGAAAAACTTGTGTTGGAGGAGGTTTAACTAATTATCAAGACAAGGCAGGGAAAGTTAAGAACAAACACAGGTATGTTTTCATAATAGTTATTATCTTAACCACCACTCCCCATCAGTTTTAGTTGGTTTCATCTACTAGAACTGGACCATTCTCACAATTCAGCTGCAGTATTAGGTCATGATGGCATGAATATGATGAACCACAGTTATGTAGTAAGAATATCATTTTAGTTGCTAGTCAAATTTATCTTCTAGTCTGACTGCACTTGCCCATGAGATAAGCTGTAAAGGGGCTACAGATTTTTGTTAGGTGTTAACAAACCAGTTATGGTGCAATAGTATTTGTCCACTGGGCAAAATATAGAGTTAACTGTGTTGGGTTTCAGGTGAATGGTGAGGTTGCACCTGAAGAGTTGATGGCTAATGTACAAGGCAGCCAGCATTTGGTGCATCAGAGGAGCTGATGTTGACTCTGCTGACATTAGCTGTAAGGTAATGGTTGTGGCATGACACAAATCTTCATAGTGTCCCTACTGGCTGTGTGTGCATGAAATGCAGTTAAGTGTTATTAGGTTCACAGAGATACTAGTCTAATGGTAGCTCTTGTTCCAGGTCCGCAAGTGAAATCAGATCATTGAAGATGACAGCTCAAGTATTACGTACTTCATGTAGCCAGGAATGAGGTCACACCGTGTGTTGTCTGACCACATCCTACATGAAGCACCAAGATCAACAGTTTGTTGGTTATACTGTCATGGAGCTTCCTGAGTAGTAAATGCTAGGGTTAGCCAAGAATGAGGTCACATTTTGTGTAGTCTTAAGCAGATCCTTCAAGAAATACCTAGATCAGCAGTTTGTGGGCTATGCTCGTATGTTTTTGCTCTCAGTGTTAAAAAAAAAAAAAAAAAAAAATGGATAATTTGATGTGTGGCAAGTGAAACCCAGATCATGTAACTTACATTATCCTTTGTACCTAGGCTTCTACAAGTGTTGTGTGTAGAAACTAAGGGCAGCTATTATAATGAGAAACAATGGTATTAAGTCATTATATTGACAGTATGATTCCATAGTAATGACCTGTGTAGTCAAATTAATGGCTCTGTAATAGTTATCTATACATTAACAGTTACTGTTCAGTTGTAATGACCTGTGTGTTGGCAGTTTTGTTGTTAGGAATGTTATATGCTATATGCTGATAATTATTGTTTAGTAGTAATGATACATAAGGTGACATTTATGGTTCAGTACTGCAGTGTGTTAGCAATTACTCTTCAGTAGTAATGGGAACTTTTATTTTACATAGCTAACATAGGTGTTCATCACATGGTAAGGCATGTCATGATGTGGAGCAGAATTGAGCTGACTAAGTTTGGAAAGCATTTAGAGAGCCAAGAGAGACAGTGTAATGGAGGTGATCAAGGAAGAACCAGATGTAAAGGTAGAGTGTCAGGTGAATGAAGAAAACATGGAGGAGGTAAAGGAAGAGCCAGACATTACGGTAGAGTGTGAGGCAAATGAGAAAGTGTTCTTCAGTGATCGGTTTGTCCAAGACACAAACACCTTCTCAACTGAAGCTGAGAAGCTCAGAAATTTAGAAAGTAATAAATTGCTTAGTTTTACCAACCAACTTAATGAACACCCAGTAGTTAATTCAGGAGTGAAGAAGTTTGAGTGTAATGAGTGTGGTAAATTGTTTGGTACAAAAAGTAATCTCACCAAGCACCGAGTAATTCATTCAGCAGTGAAGACATTTGAGTGTAATGTATGTGGTAAACTGTTTAGGAGAAGACCTAACTTAGCACAACACATGCAAAGTCATTCACAAGTGAAGAAGTTCAAATGTGACGAATGTGGTAAGCTATTTACTTTCAAAGGTTCTCTTAACAAGCACCTGCTAATTCATTCTGGAGTGAAGAACTTCAACTGTGATGAATGTGGTAAACGATTTGCCTCAAAAGGCTGTCTTGAAAATCACCTGCTAATTCATTCAGGAGTGAAAAAGTTCAGGTGTAATGAATGTGGTAAATTATTTAGTCAGAAGTATAAACTTGCTCGGCACTTACTCATTCATTCAGGCATTAAGGAGTTCAGATGTGATCAGTGTGGTAAACTATTCAGTTTGAAAGGGAACCTAACCCAGCACCTACTTGTTCATTCCGATCTGAAAAGGTTCAAGTGTGATAAATGTGGCAGACTGTTTAAATCCAAGAAGGGTATAACCAAGCATGTTGCCAAACACTAACAAGTCAAGAAGCATTCATGTTTTGATTGTGGTATGGTGTTGTCATGGCATTGCAGGAAATGCTTTGTCATCATATCATTCAGAGAACAAAACTCTGCTAAAAAAGAAATAACAGAACTACTGAGAACTCTCACGGAGCTGATGTGGTTAGTCTCATCCTCTAATTGGAGCCCCTACAAACTGGAAAAAGATGCCACCACTCACCAGATAATGTAAAATGCAAAAGTGGGGTCAACTTAAATTACCCTCTGTTATACAATTTTTGTGTTACTTTACTGAAATAGGATATTTATTGATTTATCTACATTTACTACTGGAGAAAAAAATTGCTTCTTTATCAAAATCTAATAGAAATGGAAGATTGTCAGTTGCGTCTATCTCAGTTTAGGGACAGTCTGCATGTGATTATTAATATGTTGCCTGAGTATTGATCACTGTCATGTTTTTAGGTGTTGGATGTGCATGCATGCATGTACATCTGGAAGGAAAAATGGTAAATGGGTATAACAAAATTGTATCTTACATAAAAAATGAAGGAAATATGGTACAGTATGAACCCACTGAGCTCATATGGAGGCACTTTCTCATGGGTAGCTTGGCGTAGTTTGTGTGCCTGCCACTAGGGACCTAGGGCAACACTGATACACCACACCTGACACTCGCACCTTTTGAAATCAGCCGATGAATCCGGAAAATATAGTGCCATGGTCCACTGCACAGCTAAAATGTATGTGGAAAAACAGACTGTAGCAGAACTGAGACGTTTCCTCAAAGCAAGAGAAATACCATGCCTTTAAAAATTCGGGTCGCTGATCTCGGCTCTGAAAGATTTCGGCCGTACAATTCTTACGTTTACTGAGTGTATAATGGAACGAATCATGTCAGGATTTGCCAAATGAAAGATTACTCTCTTTGGAAATTGTATGATAAATTTTTCCAACAACTGAGATCATAACACTTGGTAGAAATGTGCTGAATGCAACACATACAATTAGTTTTCATGGCGTTTAGTAAACTCTGTGGAGAACTTTTCAATGTAAATCTCTTTTAGAGCATCAGTAAAATATTTAAGATGAATATAATACTAGTATAATGCTTTATGTATGAGTAATAATCCTGACAGGAATTTTTTTAAAGTAAGGTACACCAACTCTGAGCAGGTAGTGACCCCACACTATATAGTGATCCTGCGAACATTGGCAACTTTCAGGAGCTTGTGGGGGCTCTAATTTTCAGAGTGGATTTATACTATATGTAGGCTAATGTCTGAAATTTAAAAAGTATTTTACAACAGCATCGTTGATGTAGTTGCAGATACAGGAATCCCCATTTTATCATTATTCAGTCAAGGTCCTGTCGGATTATGCATTTTTTCTGATAATGCCAAATAACCCTCCCCCCCAACTCCTCAATAGGGGGTATAATTGCTGTAAAACTGTATGCAGGTCTCCCTGTCAGTACACAAAACCCCGTCTCGCTACCAATTTTCTGAATGCTACCATTAGATATTTCTTATATAATACTGTACTTACACAGCCACCCAGATGTCATCATCATCATCCAGACCTCCTTTCCCACCCTAGGGAAGGGTGAGGAGTGGCAACGTCCGGACAGCCCAAATTTCCCCAACTCAATGGGCCACACTTTCATTCGCTCACCATTCAAGCCCTGGGAATCCTGGCTGTATCTGATACACCAAAAACATTCACCACGTTCTGTAGATTCACATAAACATATCTGATAGAGTCAGTCCAGACCCTGTTATGTTAAAAAAGTTGCCAAATCCCTGCTCATGGGCTTCTCCTCACAATATTCATCCAGCCAGCTCGATCTCTTGTTAGTCTCCTAGCGTCACCGACTTCCAAACCTCTTTTCCTCACACACTCATCCACCATATCCCTCCACCTTCTCCTTGGCCTACCTCACCTCCTCCGTCCTTCAGATTCGCTCAGATATACCTTTTTCACTGCTCTATTGTTATCCATTCTCTCCACATGACCATACCATATCAGTACACTCTCTTCAATTCTGGTGTCTACAGACTTCCTCACTCCACATCTTCACGGATCACATTATGTTGTCTCTTATCCACTCTCTGTATTCCACACACATTCCTCAGGAGTCCCATCTCCACTGCTGTCACTCTTGACTTTTCATTTTCATGCCACACCATGGTCTCACATCCATTTGTTAAAGTTGGCATTAACACTCCTTCATGCAGTTGCAACACTCAAACCTCTGTCTCTTATCAAGGTCTTCATTACACCAGCTACTTTCCTTCCATGTGTCACTCTACTTTCCACTTCTTTTGCACATTTTCCTCTTTTCTATCACTGTAACCAGGTATTTGAACTTTCTCACCAATTCCAGTCTTTCTCCATTCACTGTAACATCACATGGGGAGTCACCTTCTCTCTCAGTAATCATCACTTTACTCATTTCTACATTTACTTTCAAGGCATGACACTCACAGACATCAGCAAAACTCTGCACAAGTCAACCAAGTTCTTGTCCAGTATTTGCAAGTAGTGCTGCATGATCAGCATACAACAAATTTGAGATATTCCATTCATCTCCTTTCATTACTAACACCATCCTCCATTCCATTACTCGTGTTTTTACTTCTCTCATCACCCCATCCATATATATATATACAGTATATATATTGAACAACCATGGAGACATCTCACAACCTTGTTGCATGCCCACACTGATCATGAACCATTCACATAGATGCCCATTAACCCTTACACATGCTTCACCGCCATCATAAAAACTCTTGACAGCACCCAGCAGCCCACCATCTACACCGTACATGCACAGAACCTTCCACAATCCATCTCTGTCTACTTTGTTGTATGCCTTTTCCAGATCCTTGAATGCCATAAACACCTTACAGTCCTTCTCACAAGCCTTCTTCACTATCTGTCTTGCCGCATATATTTGATCCACACATCCTCTTCCACTCCTAAAGTCACCCTATTCATCACTCACTAGGACTTCTGATATCTCTCTTAATTTCTCTGTAGTAATTCTTCCATATACTTTCCTTACCACACTCAATAAACTTATGCCACGATAATTCTTGCACTCACGTCAGTCACCTTTTTTTCTTGTACAGGTGTACAGTCACAGCCTGTTTTCACTCTGCTGGCATAGGTTCACTCATCCATGCCTTCCTACCTATCTCCAACAAGCACTTCATTCCACTATTTCCACTACACTCAATCATCTCTGCATACACCTCTTCAGCTCCAGCTGCTTTTCCGTATTTCAGCTGCTTCACAGCACTCTTCACCTGTGCGAGTGTCACATTTCCTGGCACTGCATTCCTTGTCTGACACCCCCAAAACCAATTTGTTTACAGGGGCTCTGCTTTCTCTATTCCCATTCATCAGGCTTTCAAAATATTCTTTCCATCTGGTCCTTACTTCTTCCCCATGGGCTAATAATCTACCACCTACATCCTTCACACCACATTTCTTTCCACTGTCAGCTCTACATTCTGCACCTCTTTCCAGAATAACTTCCCATTTTCAGTGTAGTTTGCATTCATTTTTCTTCCTGGATCATCATTTTCCTCCTCCTTTTTCCTCTTCATTAGTCACTTAATGTGCTTCTTGCTCTCAGTATATTCAGTTCTTATTTCAACTGAACCACTGTCTTGTAACCATTCTAGCCACTGCTAATTTGATTTTAATAAAAATGGATAATCCTTTATGCATACTCCACCATGCCTGTCTCATTTGCCCTGAATGCTTGTTCAGTTATCGTAAATAAGAATACAGTATTGTTATTTATTTAAAGTGAAAGTGAGATGCTTAGATGGATATGAGTAGAACCAAAAGCAGACAACTAGCTGCCTATATTACTTAAAACAATGGAGACAGGCCGGCGCTAAAGGCTTGCATATTTATATACCTAACTATTTTATTATTTCCCACAGAAGAAGCTACAGGCACTAAGAATGTTTTGATAAATTGTAAAAGTGAGAGTGAGATGCATAGACGGATATGGGTAGAAACCTGTGTAAGAAACATCAAATGGATACGTATTTTTGTATGCATTTTATTATGTTCCAAAGAAGGATCTACAGCATGTGCACAGCACAGAGGCATGCAGCATAACTCCTACAACAGCTTTATTACAGCAACAAAGACCACGAACTCCATGACAGACTTAAGCACCAACACAGGACAGCTGACTGTGTGACTGAGGTGGAGTGGACAGTGGCTTTTGTTTTTGTGGGTATTATTGTTGGTGCAAGAATGTTGCCGGGGAGTGGCAGGCAGTTTGAAACTTTGGTCTCCATGTGCACTCTCAGTTAATGCAGTGAAAAATGGTAATGTTGCTTTTATTCAGCCGGATTTTTTGCATGTTGGACAGTGACAGATATCGGGTAATACAGTGTCCGATAAGTTCTTGGTTACTGTATGTTGTCTCAGATTTAACAGTTATTGTAACCTTCAAAACACCATATGCAATGCTCTTACCATGCAGTCCTCCCTCACTGCACAGTGTCGGTATGTAATGATCATGGATGGATTTAGGGATGTTGCCCCTGTTTCCTAGGTAAAATCCCATTTCCCCCCTCCCCCCCCACTCAATTGATGTAGTGCTGCCCTCAGGTGCCTGTCCTTTCCTCTCTTCCTTCTTTCCACTCTTCCTCTTCTGTCTTTCTTTCCTTCATTCTTTCCACTTCCTTCAGTCTACAGGTGACTCTACACTGAGTGACAAGCCAAATGGTTTTTTGTACACCAGGAAATCATTTAGTACACTGGATGGTAACTACATAACCACATTATGATGCCTGGTGGTTTTGTGGGCAATTAAGGCACTCCAGATGGATTGAGCCTGTGCAGGTTTATATCCAAGGGATGGTTGGGGTTTCTTGCACATGTAATGCCACTCAGGTTAATTTAGGTTGGTCACTCTGATCTTATATGTCAGGATCAACTTGCTTAGCCACGGGCTTCTATGCTCTTCATGGGGCAACACTGGATTATGATGAATGAATGAATGAAAGTTATTATTTTTATAATATAATATAGAATAGACGGAACCTTAACCTGGTTTTCTATGTTCATTTTGAACATATAATTATGTAATGCAGGCATTCTGGGAATGACAGATAATTTTATGGCCAATTTTACAGTTTCTCATTGGTGGTAGCTATAGTATCAAATGTTTTATAATCGACCTACAAAAGGGGAATGCCGAGCACTCATTACTGTTGATAGTGTTTTGGGCAGCAACATCTCAGGAAGGTTCATATATCTACCTCATATAAATATATTATGTAATTTGAAAATTCTCATCCTTCCCAAGTTGTCCCTCCCTTTCAGATTACAAGTGGTTAAAGAGTACAGGTATTAAGGTGATGCAGTTTATTTTTCCTCAGAATACCTGATGGAAACACTTTTGAACATTTATGCCTGTGTGAAGACATAAGCACCTTGAAGTGCTGAAGTGCTCCATGCAGTTTTTCAAAACACACTGATGACATTAACCCATTCTGTGCCAGAGTCTCTGTTGGCTCTTTGGCCCCAAGTGCCGAGGGTTTGGGAGGCTGTGTAACCCACAGTGCCGGCCATTTTCATTTTTTTTTTTCCCACAAATAGACTCGAGGATTGATCAAAATAAGCCTAGTGATAGTAAAAGTGCTCACTTTGACTGTTTTCCACCAGAAGACAGGTGTTTTGGTCCAGCATGCCCAGATTTGTGTCAGATGGCTATTTGAGATACCGCCAGTGACTGATGTGGATAGATTGTCCAGTTTGGTGTGGAGTGGGTGGATGCATGTAGTACTTGTATGAAAATGCAACTTGGTTTATGTAATGCAGCCACAGTCAAAACTACGATGAGGGGAAGTTGAGGTTCCATGTTAATTTTGGATTTTTTCACATTCCTTTGTTTTATTATTATATTGATATATGGCACTGCCCGCCCCCACAGGAAACCCAGGGATGGGTGTTGCAACATCCACCTCAGGAAGGACCCACGGCCCCACACCCACCCCAGGAGGAGACCATGGGGAGGTGCACAGAGAGCGTAAGGCCCATGTGAGATGGACCTAGGTGCCCCACAACCCTGCACCCCACTTCCGCTCAAAATAGCCACCAGCAGGAAGGCAGTCTCGGCCAACTACATCGCAGTTGGGCCAGCCCTCGCCAGGATCGGGGTGGGACTCGTCTTAGCACAGTCCCAAGCAGCACCGCGGTGACGGCCACTGTACCCACTGAGGAAGGGACGGCCACTGTACGTCCTTCAGCTGTTACCCCCTGCAGCCCTGCGGTGACGGCCACTGTACACACCAGGCAGGAAGTGATGGCCACTGTACACACTTCGGCTGCAGCCACCCCTGGAACCAGCCCCGCAGTGACAGCCACTGTACACACTTTGGCTGGTAAACCAGGAAGAGGCAGACCTGCAGTGACGGCCTCTATGCACCGGGAAGGAAGGGATGGCCACTGTACACCCTTCATCTGGGGGAGGCGGTAGCTCAGTCAGTAGAGGGGTGGCCTGCAGTCCTACCGGACCCAGGTTCAAATCCCAGCTGGGACAGGGAACAGTTTAAGGATTTGAATTTAATAAAAGCAGACTTTACTGATCTACCAGAAGACCCGCCGACATGTTGTAAAATTACCCCCACTAATACCAATACACCAGTCTTGTATGAGACAGCCCTAGCATGTATTCAATATGGACGGTGAGTGTTAGTGCCGAAGTGGTGACATGTAGAGGTGTATGGTGTGTAGGAGGACTACTGGGCCTTGGGAGCAGGCTGTGAAGCCTATGCCCAGAGTTGGACACACACACACACACACACACACACACACACACACACACACACACACACACAAAACTTGGGGAGTAGCCCCGCGGTGACTGCCAATGTACGCACCGGCCAGGAAGTGACAGCCACTGTACACACTTCGGCTGTTGTCTCTAGGGCCTGTGGACCCGCGGTGACAGCCACTGTATGCACCGGGCAGGAAGGGACGGCTACTGTACACCCTTTTTCCACGGCCCATGAGACTACCCCTTTGGCGGATGGCCCTGGCTTGGCCCACCACCCATCCAGAGGCCAAGTAAGATCTCTCTCTGTCCTCACAGGTACAGTCCCCAGAGGAGTTACAGCTAGAGGAGTTGTGGCGAGGGCCCATCACGAGCCCGGGGATCCATGCCCTGCAGCCCGCCCCTGGACGACTCCCTCTGCTGACAGATGCCACAAGGAAGGGACACCGCAGGCAGCTCTTGATGGCGGTCTGATCCTGTGGAGACCGCAGCCCCCAGACACCCAGGGGCACCCCTAGGACTCCAGGGCGTGACCCCCCCAGCCCCACCCGCAGACGGACCTCCTCCAGGAGCAGGCAGAGGCAAGCACGCCTGCTGGCCCTGTTCAGCCCCAGTCCAGAGGGCCACCTTCCCGGTTGAGGCCCCGCCAGGAAAGGGCCTCCCTCCATGCCGACCAGCAGCCCCACCCAGACGTCATCGTCCCTGGCAATAGTCCCGTGCCTCCTACTGGAAAGCACACCTGATGAGCTACTTCCCCCACCCGGGTGCCACCTATATGTAGCCCAGCCCCACAGCAGCCCGGGCCAAGGTCTGTTAGCCTGACAGTTTCCTCCATAACGTGTATATATGTACCATTGTTATTGTACTGTAAAGATTGCTGATGTCTGTGAGCGTTGTGCCTTGAGAGTAAATGTAGAGAAAAGTGATGGTTGTTGAGATAGAAGGTGACTCCCAGTTTGATGTCACAGTGAGTGGAGAGAAACTGGAATTGGTGAGAGAGTTCAAATACTTGGGTACAGTGATAGAAAAGAGAGGAAAATATGCAAAAGAAGTTGAAAGTAGAGTGACACAAGGAAGAAAAGTGGCTGGTGCAACGAAGGCCTTGATAAGAAACAGAGGCTTGAGTGTTGCAGCTGCATGAGGCTTACATGAGGGAGTGTTAGTGCCAACTTTCACATATGGGTGTGAGACTATGGTGTGGCATGAAAATGAAGTCAGGAGTAAGAGCAGTGGAGATGAGACTGTTGAGGAATGTATGTGGAGTACAGAGGGTGGATAGGATACGAAATAATGTGATTCGTGAAAGGTATGGAGTGAGGAAGTCGGTGGACACCTGTCACGGGGTTTTTATAATATCACGGTAATTTTGAAATAAATGCTTAAATGTTATTTAAATTGATATTAATATTCAATAATATTGAAGAGCAGGGACAATGATTGTCTTGCTAAATCAAACAACGATTACTTTACGCTGGCCTGCTTCGCACGATTCTCTCAGAACGAGAATTTACAAACTTTCTCAACAGTACACAGCAGAGACTAATTACTCACAATTGCTGAATTAGTACTGTTAGCCTCTGGAGAAAGTTACTTCACCCCTGACAATAAATAACTAATACTAATAATAATATCAGGTCCTTGCTGATGCATTAACTCCTAGGTGGCACAACGGATTTTAAGTTAATACAAGACTGGTCTAAGTACCAGTTATGAATAGTAAAACGTCTATGCAAGCTAGGAGCTATGTGGGAAATAAGCTTAATTACGGAGAAATGAAACAAGAGTTTACTTTACATTAAGCTCAAGGAAAAGAACTGTTAAATTTATTAATTACAAAAATAAATTTAACGTTACATTTCAAATCAAATCAATGAGACGCACTCACTCACACAAAAGCTAAATACTTACGCCTAGGAAAAACACCTTAACTAAACTCTTAAAACTAGGATTATACAAAAAGGAAATACCAGTCGATGAATGCTATGTATCACCCGAGGGGTGGGAGGACTGGATTAACTGTCTCAGTGGAGCTTGGGTGCTAGCGACCTCTCACACTTCTTGGAGCACAGGACCTTCCTCCGTCACAACAAACACTAGACTGAGTAAGTCGTGGGAACAAAAGCGGAGCACTCAGCCGCATTTTTTAACGGTCGAATGAGCAGGGGCGAACAATAAAAAACAATAGTATCGCTCAGTACAGCACTTAGTGACGTGCATTAAATCGGTCACTTTTGAAAACGGTGACGAATGTTTTGAAAAGTATACTCCGAAATGGAGGGAGAAACGGTTAGCTGAGCGATACGCAGTGAGTTTTCCACTAATAGTTCGTGGCTTCTCACAAAAGGGAAATGTCGCGAATTGATTCGTGACAACACCAGAATCAAAGAGTATGTACTGAGATGGTAGGGTCATGTGGAGAGAATGGATAACAATAGAGTGGTGGAAAAGGTATACCTGAGGTAATTTGAAGGAGGGAGGAGGCGAGGTAGGCCAAGGAGAAGGTGGAGAGATTTGGTGGATAAGTGTTTGAGGAAGAGAGGTTTGGACGTCGGTGAGACTAGGGAACTGACGAGGTCGAGCTGACTGGATGAATGTTATGAGGAGAAGTGCATGATCAGGGATTATGGCACCCCTTGTGAGCATGGCAGCATCTGGATTGACTCAATCAGATACGTTTGTGTGAAGCTGCAGGATGTGGTGAATCTTTTTGGCGTATCCATTAGAGCCAGGATTCCGGGGGCTTGAATGATGAGTGAATGGAAGTGTGGCCTATTTGGATTGGGCAAGTTTGTGCTGTCTGGACATTGCTACTCCTCACCCTGCCCATGGGTGGGAAAGGAGGTCCAAATGATGATGATGATTGTAATTAATGCAAATGCATGTGTAAGGTTGGTCAGCCTAGTTTTTATGCCCTGCTCCTCCTCTTGTGTATTCTGGTTCCAGTCTCGAAAGAGAACCCCGGCTCAGTAGCTAGTGTTCTAAGGACGAGAAGTCGGCTTGAGAACACCTAGCATAACACTGGTGGCCAGCGGTGGTTCCTGACCCAATCAGAAAACAGGAGCAAAACGGGGAAATCTAGCACAATGATGGCCAAACCTCACGTTCAGTTGCCAAAATTCGATTCTGAGCAGTATGACATCAGTGTGTACCTGTCCATGGTTAAGCCACTACTGGACATAGGCCTTGAAAATGACAGGGAAAAGATAGCTGTCACCCTGCCACACCTGAGGAAGACAATATCAAGTATCGCCTCCAAGATCATCCAGGAATTAAAATGGGAGCAGTTTACACAAATCGTGACACAGGCAGTCACGCCATCTTTGGGTAGAGTCGTAGCTCTGTCACAGCTCGACGCCCTTACCTACAGCGGAAACCTAGACGACAAACTCATCCAGGTCAAGCGACTCATCACCGCTGGCTACCCAGAGACCAACGCAGCCACCCGTGTTGTGGATCCTCCCCAGCACCATAAGGGAGCCCTTTACTATATACGACCCTTCAGGAGACCTCAACAAGGACGTGCAGCTCATGCGGCCCTTCCTAGCTGCCTGCTCCACCCCCCCAACACATCAGTGCAGTAATCAAGTTCCCCACCCAGAGGACAGCACAACACCAGAAGCAAGGGACGCCCTCCACTCACCTGAGCCCTTCATCAACACCTTCCGTACCCAGGGTGCATAATCCCAAGAGATGCCCCAATCCCAAGGAAAACCCGAACCTAATATCCATCAACCCATTGGAATTCACCACCTGCAGCTGCAGGTGCCCCCTCCACGACATACGTGAATAGTTGAAGGCTTCCTAGCGCAGGATGACCACCCAGTGGCGCCGCAAGGTCTCATCATTAGACAACGAAGGCATCGAGGATGATGCTTCACCCACCAACTATGCCGATCCCGGGGAAGTGGAGCCTGAGGAGGAAGACGTCCCACAACAGCTGGATTTTTAGGACCACCCCCACATATCCCCATGGTGGTGGGGGCCATCTCGCAGAAATACCGCCCCCCAATCTACGACAAGATGAGTCTGAACGAGATAAAAGCGAGGCTGCTGGTTGACATGGGAGCAGCCAGATCTTGCATCTACACACACTTCTACTCCCGCCACACTTCGGCCTTCGGCCTGCTTTTCCCACCCTCAGCTCACCTCGTAGATGCGGGGGATGGCCCCCTACCAATACGTGGGGAGACCCGGACCCTACGAGCCGACACTCACCAGCAAGTTTCCACCAAACACAAGTTCATTGTCTTCGACTCAAACTTCCATGCCTATGATGGCTACCTGGGACTGGACCTTCTACAGAAACTACACACTGACATCAACTGCCACAAATGGTGCCTCCAGTTTCAAAAACCTTTAGACCCCCCTGCTCAGCCACTCTGCACGTGCACACCACCCCCCTCACCCTGCCATCCCCCCACAATGCCCTCCACCCTACCCACCAACACCCCTGCCCACCCCGCTCCTCCTCACCCCACCTTCCCCACAACTATCACTTCCGCCCTGACCATCCTCCCCCCCAGCACGAGGCCTGGCTACACCTGAACAGACCTACTGGCACCTCCAGCTTGTTCTCCTCCAGCCTACCACCTGGGGCCTTCTGCCTACTGTCACCCACCTTCCTTCCCCCACACCTCATAGCAGTATGCATCGCCAATCTCTCCACCACTTCCCTCACCCTCCCCAGAGGTTTAGTGGCGGGAGAGATGGAGGCCAAGCCTTGTAAACCCCCCCCCCCCTTCCTCTGCCACCGTACCCCCCTACCTGAACACCTTTCGCCTCACCAAGCTAACAGCCTCCGACAACTCCTCGTGGATTTTCAAGACCTTTTTTCATCAGGACATCGGCCACATCACGTACCTAAACCATATGAAATCCACACCACAGGACCACCTATTCTCCAACCATCACGGCGAAAGAACCCCAAACAACAGGCTGAGGAAGACCGGCAGGTCCAGGACATGCTCAATGCTGGCATCATCTCTTCCTCCACCAGCCCATGGTCCTCACCCATCGTCCTAGTCAAAAAGAAAGATGGCACCATGCTCTTCTGTGTGGATTACAGAAGACTCAATGAAGTGACCACAAAGGACGCCACTCCCCTACCCAGAATAGATGACTCCCTCAACTCCTTATACTGGTCGTCATGGTTCTCCACCTTACAGTAGATCTGCAGTTGGGATATTGGCAAGTCCCCATCCACCCTGAGGACCAAGGAAAAACAGCTTTTTCCACCAGTAATGGTAAACATTACGAATTTAATGTCCTCCCACTCGGACTCTGCAACGCCACACCATGTTCTTCTGACTGATGGAGTTGGTTTTCGGTGGCCTCACCTGGAAAATCTGCCTGGCGTACCTGGACGATGTGATTATTTTCAGCCAGACATGGGCTGACCACCTCCAGTGCCTCAAGCAAGTCTTCCTGCGCATACGTCAAGCGGGACTCAAACCATCTACATGTGTCCTGGCAGAAGGGTCCGTCTCCTTCCTGGGCCACATCATCTCATCAGAAGGCATCTCTCCCGACCCCGACAAACTGCGGGCCATTGCAGACCTCCCACTACCAAAAGATGTCCACGATGTGCGCACCTTTCTTGGGCTCACCTCCTACTATCGGTGTAGTGCCACAAATTTAATATTCATGTATGTGTTTAGAGGTACTGTATTTTTTAAGTTAGATAGGGTGTAACCTGAATATTAGTCTATAAATTCCTATCCTAAGTAGTAATTCATATGTTAATGATTAATGTAGGGTTAACTTTATTTTTATACGTATGTATCTATGCATTGGGTGATGTAATTGTGGATGTTGAGCTACGGGAATTCCTCTGTCTGGTCGAGTAATGAATAACAGATGCGCGCAGCTTTTCCCCTTCTTTGTGCGTCGATTGTGGGGCGGCGAGTTTAAACCTTAAACAGAATAATGATGAATATACAATTCTTTCCGTATCCTAGTTGTGAAATGTTTACTAATGAAGCTGCTAGAACCCAAATATGTGAGATTAACAGTCAAAAAAGCCTAAATAATGTCATTTGTGAGGATTTAATGGTCCTGTTTACCTTAGCCGTCACTAGATGGCATAAGCTGCCCCAAAATTCAAGGCGGGATAGTGATAAAATCAGTATCTAAATTAAGTAAGGATTAAATCCCAAATTTTCCCCAATTCAATCAAAAGTCCTGGCATCATGGGTACACTGCTAAATAAATTGTGAAGAGAATTGAAACCCACCATATTTCAAAAACACCACCTCATTTGACTTAGCAGTGGCGTCTCTAGCAGCGCTCTCACTTTTAGGGATTTTGTCCCTAGATTGGAACTTTTAAGTACATTTAGTGACAAATTTAGGGATTTTGTATTTTTAGGGATTTTTTGGTGATTTTTGGTCATATTTAGTGATTATTTGGGGATTTTTGCTTATTATGTGTTATAATTGACATAGAATGCCCTCAGTAATGGGTGAAAAGGGTAAATAGCTTGTAAATATTGCCAAAATAGTATTTTCTTTGTGGTCAGCTGTTTGTGAACATTACTCTATTTTGGAAGTTTTAATTGGTCAGACGTATTACAGTTTCAACCAATCACGAGCTAGCATTTCAAGTTTGTTTATAGGCCACCATGTTGCAAGCTTTTTGACACACGCTGAGTAAGTAGTGAAAAATTATTTGAGTTTTTAGCCATAACATTAAATGTTACTTCTTAGCAGACCCCCATACATATAAATAAGGGTTGTATATGAAGTTTATGACAACAGAATGTCATGACATAACGTGGAAAACGTGTAATACGGTGAGTGATGTAACTTTTTGTTGGCGAATGCTAAGAGCCCTCATCGCTTTCACGTAGCCTATTTTGATGATTTTGGGCCATATTCAGAAATCACTAGGGATACATTGAGTACACTGAGTTATTGAAAGCGTACATATATAATACCTGAGTGGTGATCAACTTGATCAAGGTAAAGACGGAAGGAGAAAGACATACAGAGGACGATCAAGGCAGAGAGGGCCTGGCAAAATCAGTGATACGGTCAGGCTTGCTGCTTGCAGTTGTATAATATTGTATAAATGAAGCATGTCCTTAGTCCTGTTTATTTTACTTTTTGTTAAGCAGTGTATTATTAGCTAAATCTAGTAATCATTTATCTACTTTTCAATTATGTTTCCATACTGAAAGTTATAAGAGGAAACATGGTCTTAAGTAACTTGTAGAATAGGCCTAGTTACCCCTTTCTGTATGAAAGAAAATGGACTCAATGTTTTGGCCCATTTTTGTTTAATTATAGGCCTAGACCATATCAAACCAATGTCACAGACTTTCAAAAAATCAGTATGCAATTTAAGCAGATCTAGGCTATATAACTGCAAGAGATGGCACCTATATATCAAAACTATGATATAATTTTATAATCAATGTTAAAATGTGGTAGTTTTATCTTCAGTTATCACTCAGTATAAAAAGTTTTGTGATAGCTGATTGAAATGGAGTTTAGACAAGGCAAACTATATTAGAACCTTACCCAATATATCTCGTTTTCCATATTCTTTGGTGTCTATGAATGTATGGTATAGGGCTTTACCTCAATCTACTATAGCTAACATGTACTCCTTCTGCTTCTACTCCACCATAACTCATCTCAAATTCTTGGAGCCTTCTAATGCTATTAACTGTCACCCTGCCTCTTTGTCAGAAGTATATGAATCTTTCTCCTTTTTGCATGATGTAGCACCACTGAATTTGGTGGACATGGAGTGGTGGAAACAGGCAATAGAAGAAACTGATAAACTAAAAAACAATCAATCGGATCTTCAGTTCTGGAGAGAACG
The DNA here is from genome assembly GCF_032717465.1 of Coenobita brevimanus. Taxonomy (NCBI): domain Eukaryota; kingdom Metazoa; phylum Arthropoda; class Malacostraca; order Decapoda; family Coenobitidae; genus Coenobita; species Coenobita brevimanus. The sequence continues at coordinate 8,837,609 of NC_137002.1, read as the reverse complement.
GCTTAGCCAGAAAACCTTAAGTGGTGAGCTGAAATATGGAAATCTCTCCAGAGTTATTGGATGTATGATGTCACTACCATGTGCAAATGCCCCAGTGGAGAGACTCTTCAGTACATTAAAACTCATAAAGACAGACAATAGAAATTCTTTGAAAAGAGAAACTGTTGTGGGACTTCTGCACGGAAAAGAAGGAATGGCTTCAATGGGGATGTCTGCATGTGAACTATGTTTGGAAGACCATCCACGATTGTTGAAACATATTAGAAATGTAAAATCCAATGCAACAGACAGTGAAGCTCATGAGATAATTGCAAATACACTTAATCAATAATTAGTTTCTTGAAGAACAGAGTAAACGTAATTTATTTTGATATATGGAATAGTTTACTTATGCTGAAAACACATTTGTTTCTTTCTACATATCTATACCTGACACCTATTCTTGAGAAGTCCTTGTGAAGAAGGATGGCTACAACAAAGCAACTCAGCAGTTACAAAGTTCACATCCTCCTAAGGCTCTTTAGCATTTACACCCACTCTATTAACCTAGCACATTTTATTTCGTATGGAATATATCATGTTACTCAGGTATCTAGGCCTAGATTTATCCAGCCTCCTCCCTCAAAATAAGAAAATGTGGAATAATGGAAAACCATTATTTATGTTCTAAGTACTGTATATTGATGATGTGTAAATGAAAGATATTTTCTTTAACACCTTTGCTATAGGCCTATACATTATTTATATGGATTACATATATTTTTATACATATACAGAATATCATATACAATATATTGCTGAAAATTAGTGCCAGTAGCATATTACATGTTACAGTATTATTTTTGTTAAACTGATGCTTTAATTTGGATTAAATCAACCAGTTCCTGGGTTGTACCTGATTTATCTGAGAAACTGTGATTCTTTTAGTCATATGGAGTGAAAGTAAACCAGCCTTTTTCAACTTGTTCTCCATAACTGATTCCCTTCCTTCAATCATTCCTCTCTCTCTCTCTCTCTCTCTCTCTCTCTCTCTCTTTCTTTATATCTTTATTCCCTCTCCCTTATCTTTCTCTCCCATTCAGTTAGCCATAATTTCTTCATTTACATTCCTGCCTTGTGTGAAGCAATTGGTCTTCTCCAGCTTCCTTATTTCTTCTGTTCTTACACTATGATGATAATAGTCTGTATACTTACTTCTCGCCTTCGTTCCCCCCTTTCTTCTCTTCATTAATTTATATCTATGCAGCCTATTTATTTGTGTTTTCTTCCTTCATATCTCCTTCAGCTCTTTATATCTATGTCTTTCTTTTTACTCTGTTCCCTTACTCTTTTTCTTCTCTTACTCCTATCTCCCTACTTTTTTTTATCCATCTTTCTTCTTCACCTCTCCATTCATTCTTTACTTCTGCTGCCTTTATTTTAACTCTCATGCTTTTCTTCATTTTTATCTTTCAGCCGTCTAGTCAGAAATAGGATTTAATTTCATTTTAGTAGGCCTATTCTGCAAGTTCCTAGACCCAGAGGTTTCACTTTGGTAAAACAATACTGAGTGAGGGCTTTTTAAATTTATTTTTATCAATTTGCAGACTGTCACCTGTAACCAAAGCAGAGCTATAATTTATACTCTTCATTGGTTCATTGATTAAATTTACGTAACTGATGCTTGATACTGAAAAAAATATACCTCATGTGTATTAAAAAAATTGTTATATTATTTCATAAAATAGTATTTTTCTATGTGTAAGTACATTTATATTGGTATTTTATATTTGGGGATTTTTTGCACCAAACCTAGGGATTTTCATATCAACTGTTGTGAGAGCCCTGGTCTCTAGCGTACCCAGGAAGCCCACTAAGCCCACTCGAGGCCCAGACGTCGTGTATAATGGACGTTCGTTCAGTCCCCAGACACCGACGACGTCAGTGTGAGCACGAGGCCTTCCCGTAGTATTGTCCAAAGACTTGAACATACACACTTACACTACCCATGAATTATTTTATAAACCAAATGTAATTGTAATAGTATTATTGATCTATCAAGTGAATTTTTTTTTGTAAATAAGAAAGAGATATTTAAAAGTGATGTAATCTGGTAACGGAAGGGCGAAATTCAAAACCATTAACCGTTTTCTTTCTTAAATTAAGGTTAGGAAATTAGGAGCGTGGAAGGAAACTTAGTGATTGTGAGCAATGATGTAATTTTGAATTGAATCTCGAGGCTAAACAAGCCCGAGTGATTATGTATTCTTGGTGATTATACAATGTCTGAATTGCACCTCGAGGCTAAACAAGCCCGAGTGATTACGAATTCTTGGTGATTAAACAATTTTTTTGAATTGTACCTCGAGGCTACACAAGCCCGAGTGATTATGCATTTTTGGTGATTATGTAGTAATGATGATTATGAACTATAAATAATCCTGAACTGATAGTGGATTATAGAGAATTACATGATGAGAGTATATTATATGGACGAAAATGAACATGAATAATAATTCTTATTGGTTCGAGGCTATGCCAGCCCGAAAAGACAACCCATGCTCGTAAAAAGGTCCCTGTCTTGAGGCTATTGTCGAGCCCAATAGTAACTGACAAAAGAAAGTAAGGTGCAGTGACCTCATAAATCGTTTGTGTGTATCAAGTTGTTTTCGCCTGGTGACAATGTTGTAGGAATGATCACCCAAGCCATGGTTTTAATGTGTAATCTTCTTTCATATGACAAAGGGTCATGTAATTAAAATATGTTTTGTGGAAACCAGCATAAAGTTATTAAAGTAAAGTATCTATCATTTTTTTTTCTCTTAGTGTACCTAATCAAGGGAATTAAGTCCTCAAGCCTAATTCACTCCCCTTCCAATTCAAGATTCCTTCGCTGAGGGAACGACGACCACCTGTGGTACTGACTAAATCTAGGCTCGGCCAAAAACTACAAACGCTACCAAAAATTTTCTTAAATAATTATCATCTACTATACTAAGTCGAGTACCACCTGTATTATCCATGGGTAAGTTGATCAGTACCAACAACAGGTAAGATTATAAATATCCGTCATTATCCCGGATGAACAATAACGGTGGGGATAGTAAATTCATACCGTTACACTGGTGTCAACCGGTGGGGATAGAATTACAGGCATTACATCGGCGCTTAGTCAAGGGTTTCACCAACATTGCAAAACCCCTCCATGACCTAACTAAGAAAGGCGAACCATTCATCTGGACCAATGACCGAATCACTGCCCTCCACACACTCAGATCTAAACTCATCATCGCCCCAGTCATCGCCTTCCCGACCACACCCTGCCCTTTCGCCTGTACACTGACGTGTCACTAGTGGCGATCGGCGCTGTGCTGGCCCAGGTCCAAGAGGGGCGAGAACACATAATCGCCTGTGCCAGCCGCACCCTCAACCAAGCCGAGAAAAATTATACCACCACCAAACGTGAATGCTTAGGCATTATATAGGCTTTGGAGCATTTCCGAGCCTACCTCTCCGGCACTCACATCACGATCATCATGGACCACCAATCCCTCCAATGGCTACGACAGTCCAACACCCATAACACTTAACTGATCAGGTGGACAGAGACCCTACAGGAGTTTGTTTTTGAAATCGCCTACAGACCAGAGAAACTACACACCAACGTCAACGCCTTGTCCCGCCTACCAGTCAATTCCATCAACGCCACCCCCAACCTTATACAACAGTGGCAAGATAAGGAGCACCAACACTGGATACCATCCCAGGTTTTCTCCAAGCTCCACAGGCATGGCGACCACCTGTTTACTTAGGCTGGGCAAAGTCCTCGACCCAGACACCGCCCTCGATGTCATGACCCACCTACATTCCAACAATGGCATCCATCTCGGCACAAAAAAAAAATCTTACAAGTATTCAACGACATTCACTGGACGTCTGGCCCCTCCAGCCTGGCCAAATAAATCATCCAAGCCTGCCGAGCCTGCTCGCTAGGTAAAGACCACCCACACACCTGGGCCATTGGGAAAAATCTCCACCCACAATCCATGGCAACTATTGTCTGTAGACATAGTCTGGCCCCTGCCACCCAAATCCGGGTACAAATACATCATAACATTTATGGACGTATAATCAAAATTCTTCATTGCCTGCCCAGCCAAGGAGCACTACGCCGTGGCCGTAGCCAAAGCACTCGTCCGCCATGTCTTCCTGTACTTTGGGATTCCCCAAGCCCTCCATTCAGACAACAGCCCAGAATTTACCGGCGAGATCTTGAAGAACCACCTTGTTCGGTCACCAGATCTCCCACTCCTCCCCCTACTGGCCCCAAAGGAATGGAGTGTGTGAAAGGAGCCATGGCACCCTTCTCAACCAAGTGCAGGCTCAAATACAGGAAACAGACAACAAGGATTTGCCAGAACATGTCAAAATAATACAATGGGGCATGAACAACAGCCCAAGAGACGACGGGATCACCCCCGACGAACGAGTGTTTGGAGAAACCCCCCTCCTCCTACCCCTCTGACACCACCTCCAACCACCCTTCCCACGCCCCACATTCGACCCCCTTCATCACCTCAAAAGACGATTGCGCCACCTGCAAAAGCATCAAGACCTACAGCTGGACGTCACAATACCCAACCCATACAAGACAGGAGACTCGGTAGTGGCAGTGCGCCTACCGGTCCCGAGCAAAATCTCACCACGATTCGAGGGACCCTGCACCGTCGTCAACGTCCCAAACCCCTATCAAGTCACTATTCAGCACCACGGCACCACACGCATGTACTGAAACCACCACATGCGACTATTTCATGCCCCACAAGACAACACTCACCCAGGCCACACCCTCTCCAGCCCCCCACCACACCATCCCACCACCTCCAGCCATCCTGGAACACTCCTCTGACTCATAGTTACTATTTTACACCTTTTTCCTCCTCACCTTCACCCACCTCCCCCACCCTACCTTCCCCCCACTCCACACCATCCCCACGGGCCCCCAATGCTTCATCGACGACCTCAACTGACACCTCATCTCCCACCACCATGCCACCGCCACCAGACTCACAGGATGATCCCCTGGGATGCCCCTGCCCACCCCCCATCATCTCACCACAACACCAACAGTGCACAATGCCCAACACCACCCCTAGGCCCACCAAAATTTCCCCCCGACACACACACACACTCCCCTCCCATCGCCAACGCCAAACCACGCCACAGCCCAACCCCACCACCACCGCCACCACTTCTCACATTCTACCACCTAGACAATCAACCCACCGCCCACACCCGGCCAATACACCATGTGCACCATTACATCACCACCCACCACTACCCCTATGCCCACATGTTCCCCCCACATGCACATCCCACGCACCAGCCCCACGCCCACCACCACCCCATGTACTCCTCCACCAAGGCATTCGACCACCCACCCACAAACAGCCAACACACCACGTGGCCCCACAACCTCACCACCCATGCCTGTCCTCACCGCCACCACAACCAGATCCGGCCACCTGTCTCAACACCAGCCAGGTATGCACTCACACCCTCACCCACACCCCCAACATCACCACAACCACCCCCAACAAGCCCCACCACACCCAACACAGCTCCCATCACACTGAGAATGCATCAGGCGCAATGGAAATGTCCACTGCGCCACCTCACCTGTCGCCAGCATTCAGCCACCTCACCTGTCGCCAGCATTCACCCGGGAGAGCTCAACCACTCACCACCACTGGAGATGAAAGTATGATGTGCCATCTGGTCCCCTGCCCAGGGACAACACCAATGTATCCGGGGGACACCTCAACTACTCGGCCTCCTGCTACAGACACCACACACCACCCTCCACATCACATACACTCCACACCAGGAGCCCAACCAGCTCACCCACCACTGGACCACTCTCCTCTGCCACCTCACACCAGCACATCAGACCACCACCTCAGACATCTACCACCTCCAGCCATGGGGACGTGACTTTCTCCCCATTGACAGGGTGAGATGCCCGCCCCCACAGGAAACCCAGGGAGGGGTGTCGCAACACCCATCCCATGAAGGACCCACAGCCCCACACCAACCCCAGAAGGAGACCACGGGGAGGCACATAGAGAGAGCATGCAAGGCCCGAGCAAGATGGGCCTAGGTGCCCATCGACCCTGCACCCCTCTTCCTCTCAACATGGCCACCAGCAGGAATGCAGTCCCAGCCAACTACATTGCAGCCAGGCCAGACCTCGCCAGGATCGGGGTGGGACTCGTCTTAGCACAATCCCAAGCAGCACCACGGTGACGGCCACAGTACGCACTTCAGCTGCAGCCACCCCTGGAACCAGCCCCGTGGTGACGGCCACTGTACGCACCAGGTAGGAAGTGACAGCCACTGTACGCACTTCGGCTGGTAAACCAGGAAGAGGCAGACCTGCGGTGACAGCCACTGTATGCACCAGGATGGAAGGAACGGCCACTGTACGCCCTTCATCTGCCACCTATTTAGGGGGCAGCCCCGTGGTGACGGCCAATGTACGCACCGGGCAGGAAGTGACAGCCACTGTACACACTTCGGCTGTTGTCTCCAGGGCCTGTGGACCCGCGGTGACAGCCACTGTACGCACCAGGCAGGAAGGGACGGCTACTGTACACCCTTCGTCCACAGCCAATGAGACTACCCCTTTGGAGGAAGGCCCTGGCTTGGCCCACCACCCATCCAGGGACCGAGTAGGACGCTTCTCTCTCCTCACAGGTGCAGTCCCCCCGAGGAGTTACAGCTAGAGGAGTTGTGGCGAGGGCCCATCACAAGCCTGGGGATCCATGCCCTGCGGCCCACCCCTGGATGACGCCCTCCACTGACGGATGCCACAAGGAAGGGACACTGCAGGCAGCTCCTGACGGCAGTCCGACCTTATGGAGACCGCAGCCCCCAGACACCCAGGGGGCACCCCTAGGACTCCAGGGCACGACCTCCCCAGCCCCACCCGCAGACGGCCCTCCTCCAGGAGCAGGCGGAGGCAAACACGCCTGCTGGCCCTGTTCGGCCCCAGTCCAGAGGGCCACCTTCCCAGTTGAAGCCCCGCCAGGAAAGGCCTACCTCCACGCCGACCAGCAGCCCCGCCCAGACGACATCGCCTCTGGCAGTAGTCCCGTGCCTCCTACGGGAAGGCACACCTGACAAGCTACCTCCCCCGCCCGGGCGCCACCTGTAAGCAGCCCAGCCCCACAGCAGCCCAGGCCAAGGTGTATCAGCCTGACAGTGTCCTTAACCTGTGTATATGTACCATTGTTATTGTACTGGAAAGACTGTAATTAAGGCAATATACGTGTAAGGTTGTTCAGCCGAGTTTTTATGCCCTGCCCCTCTTGTTGTGTATTCTAGTTCCGGTATCTAAAGAGAACCCTGGCTCAGTAGCTGTTGTTCTAAGGACGAGAAGTCAGTTTAAGAACGCCTAGCATAACAGGTACTATAAATATTCATATAAGGCACAATAAACATGCATGCTGCATACAGCCACTTTAGTTGCGGTAATTCACACATTTCTTACGTTATTTTCCTTACATCACTTGATTTTAAGATCTACTTGCTTATATTTCCTTGTATTACTTTCATTCTGTTAGTTCATCACTTGGAAGCTCTCCAACTTCGACTGGAAGTCGGGAATAAGTACAATATCTTTGGCAGAGTGGCGTGACCCAGATTTGCATCAGATGGCTACTTCCAGGTACCGTCAGCTGCTGATGTGGATAGACAGACCATTTTGGTGTGGAGTGGGTGGATGCATGGAGTACCTGTAGCATGGAAAGGCAACCTGGTTTATGTAATGCAGCCACAGTCGAAATTATGATGGTGGGAAGTTGAGGTCCGTGCTAATTTTACACACACACACACACACACACACACACACACACACATATATATATATATATATATATATATATATATATATATATATATATTGTTACGGAACAGAGAAAACTGTCCCGCAAAGTTCCAGGTTCAAAACAAAAGAGTTAGGTAAAATTACAAGTTAAAGTTTAATGCTCAAACTAACAACTAAACATTCAGGACTCATAAGGATAATGTAATGGCAAAAAACAGGTTAAATATATGGTTAACTGCAATAGCCTCTATTAACACGAAATTAGCAAGAGTAAATTTATCTAAGTCAGCCCTGATAAAATGAGAAAACCGGATAATGCTCAGTGAATGCAAGATATATTATTACAGATACAAAATATTATCAAAAATGACTGACATAAAAACACATGAATCACAAAAACCTCACTAGGTGTACGAATCAACACCTCATGCTATACAATACAAGGAAAAAATGTAATAACACTTATACTCAAATTACACAGCTGCTAGATGGCTGGAGACTTCCTGAGCACTCACAATAATAACAACTGTACAGGGGAGGACAGAGATGTGAACAAAATGAGGAGTAGATCTAAGTGGCAATTAATGCAGAGACTGAGCTCATTATATAGGGGCCGGCAGAGCTTGATACAATTTGTAAGAAGGACGCGCAAATGAAGCCATAGGGGACAAAGAGTTGACACTCCTGCTCTGAACAACAGAAAGAACGACTTACTCTACTATAAGGGAAGAGGGGGGGAGTGAGGTAGAACACGCACTATGGAAGCCACGAGGCGAATCGTGATCAAACGTGCAGCATACTGCACGTTAGAATTATACAAAGGATGATGAAATCATAGGCTATGTAACACCTCCCCACAAAGAAAAAGAAATTTACAGAGGAAATTTCTTATTATTCTAAAACAATCTGTCTAAAGTCTAGATAAGCAATCTGCAATAACATTTTCTTTCCCCTTGACATGTTGTATGTCTAATGAATACTCCTGAAGAAGTAGACTCCATCTTGTCAATCTCTGATTTTTATCTTTAAACTTACTAAGGAATTTAAGTGGGTTATGATCGGTATAAATGACTATGGGGTCAAAACCAGAATACAAATAAAATGAAAAATGCTGTAAACCCAAAATCAAGGCCAAAAGCTCTTTCTCAATAGTTGAGTAGTTCTTTTGAGGTGGGGTGAACTTCTTACTGTAATAAGATACAGGGTGTTCAATACCCTGATCATCCTCTTGCAGCAAAACAGCCCCAGCTCCTGTATCACTTGCGTCAACAGCCATCTTAAAAGGCTTAGCAAAATTTGGAGTGGCGAGCACTGGCTGACTTAACAGGACAGCTTTAAGCTTGCTGAAAGAGGATTCACAGTTATCGGTCCAGATAAATTTAACTCCCTTTTTCAGTAGGTCTGTAAGTGGTGATACAAGAATTGAAAAGTTAAGAACAAATCTCCTGTAATAACCTACCATTCCCAAAAATCTTTGTAGCTCTTTCCTACTTTTAGGTCTGGGAAGATCACTTATAACCTGAACCTTAGCTCCTGGTGGTGCAACATGTTCATCACCAATTACGTACCCAAGGTACTGAACTTTAGCTTGACCAAACTCAAATTAGCTACAAGATTAGCCTGAACCAAACGCTCAAGAAATTTACTGACATGGCATTGGTGATCTTTCCAGTTGTCACTGAAGATTAATACATCATCAATATAAACAACACACCCTGCCAAACCCTCTGTTACAACATTCATGAGCTTCTGAAATGTGGCTGGTGCATTCTTCATACCATATGGCATTACAGAACATGCAAAAGTCTATCCTAGTGTTACAAAACATGAGATCTCCCTAGCACGTTCAGTCATAGGTACTTGCCAGTATCCCTTTAACAAATCAAACTTACTTATGTACCTAGCCTTTCCGATCTTGTCTATGCAATCACGTCTGTAGTCGATGCAAAGCCGCTGTGACCCACCTGGCTAGGTAGGGACTAGAGTGACAGAACTCCACTCGCTCTGACAGGGCTCAATCATCTTGTGGTCAAACAGGTAGCCAAGCTCCTTCTCGATGAGAGGAACTTTCACTGGGTTCACACGGTAAGGAGGCAGTTTAATTGGCTTTGCGTCTCCAACATCGACATCATGCATAAACACAGTGGTTCTTCCTGGAGTGGCACGGAACACTTGCGGGTACTCCTGCAGTAATGCCGAAAACTCCTGCCTTTCCTCAGGAGCTAGATGAGAAAGCTTAGTCTGGAGATCATTCATGATATCAGGATTCTTCCCCAAACTATCACTCAGGCTCATGCTGCATGGGAGAGCTTCACTTGCAGACTCGGGTGGAACAGCTACAGTGCAGACTGGGTTATTTTCGTCCCGCCTGTGATATAAGTTTAGCATGTTGATGTGACAAAGTTGCTTGTTCTTTCTACGATTTCGTGTGGCGATGACATAGTTGACATCACTGAGTTTCTTCTCCACGAAATAAGGACCACTAAACTTGGCTTGAAGAGGTTGCCCATGCACTGGTAGCAGAATCAAAACCTGATCTCCTGGCTGAAAGTGGCATAACCTGGACTTCTTATCATACCAAGTCTTCATCTTCTCCTGAGCAGCTCCTAAATTCTCTCTCGCCAGCTGTAAAGCAGTGGACAGCCGTTCTTTGAACTTCATCACATACTCCAGCAGGTTGACGTCATCTTCCTCCGGCAGCCAGCATTCCTTGAGTAGCTTAAGGGGTCCTCTTACTTCATGGCCAAACAGTAGTTCAAAGGGTGAGAAACCCAGTGATTCATTTGGAGATTCTCTTGCGGCAAATACAACGAATGGAAGACCTTTATCCCAGTCTTTCTGATGTTCCAAACAGTATTTCTTGAGCATCGATTTGAGTGTTTGATGATATCTCTCCAACGCTCCTTGGGTCTGGGGATGGTAAGCTGAAGACGTGATCTGGGCGATGTCCAAGTCTTTCAGAGACTGCTTGAAAACATTTGACATGAAATTACTTCCCCGGTCTGACTGTACCTCCTTGGGCAGACCAAACTTTGTGAAGAACCCTAGCATTTCCTTAACCACGTTCTTTGCTGAGATATTTCTAAGTGGAATGGCTTCAGGATAACGAGTAGCCATATCAATCAGGGTCAACACATAAGAAAATCCTGAAGAAGTCTTAGGAAGAGGGCCCACAATGTCCACCAACACACGGGTGAATGGCGCCTCAAAAGGAGGAATGGGAACTACAGGTGCAACCTTTTCGGTCTGATTACACTTCTCCACAACTTGACAGGTGTGACAAGACTTACAATACCAGGAAACATCTCTGAAGATGCCTGGCCAGAAGTGTTTCAAAATGCGTGCCACAGTCTTCTTCACTCCAAGGTGCCCTGCCAAACTGGAATCATGAGCCACTCTAATGATATCCTGCCTACAAACACGAGGGATGACAACTTGATGTACAACCTCCCATTCACAGTCGGCTGATGCTGTTGGGGGTCTCCACGTCCTCATAAGTACTCCTGACTTTATATAATAACAAGTAGAAGCACCAGCTGACTCTTCCTCACTGTAAGCAGAGTTAGCTAGACCTTTCAACTCAGGGTCAGCAACCTGCAACTCAACCAACTCTTGACGAGACAAATCATCAACACTACGGGGTACTGCCTCATCTGGTGAGTGGTCCAAATTAGCAAGAAAAGTGTCAGCTAGGAAAACATCATCATCATCATTATCCTCTAAGTCACCAGTAACTTTAGACTTAGCCCTAGTGACAGCACATGCAGAGAACACATCAGGGACATCACAATCCTGGGCCGCAGCCACTGGCTCACTAGACGACTGAGGAGCTGGACACACTTGACTTCCACCAATATCATTTCCAAGTAAGAAAGTTACACCTGACATTGGGAGTGTCTCAACCAACCCAACCATAACGGAACCATTAACAAAACCAGACTCTAAATTCACTCTGCACAGAGAGACAGAGAAGTAATTATTCCCAACACCTTGTAAGATTACAGTTTCATCAGAGGAATTAACATTAGAGCCTAGAACACTGGTCAGCATAAGGGATTGGCAAGCACCTGTATCACGATATATTTTAACTGATTTCCTGTCATTACTGTCCAGAGGACTGACAAAACCATCAGACAGGAAATTAGGACATGAACTCTTGAGAGTGTCACCCACGTTACTGCTCAAAAGAGGAGCTTCATCATGAGAATTTAATTTACCCCTCAAAGCAGGTTCAGTTAACTCAGTTAAAGAATTCTGGGAACTCTCAAGGGTGGACACTAGACCAATTGACTGAATATTTAAAGACTCCTTTTTGTTCACATCACGCTGTCTCCTGAAACATTTCTCCGTAGTATGACCAAGCTTACTACAATAAGTACATTTACTTTTCTGAAATCTAGAGGTGTAGCTGGTATTTACTTCCTGCGAAACATCATCATTATTCTCTTTCCTGTTACCTGTACTCTGAGTAGAGGCAACGTACTTACTTTCAGCTTTCCTTTTTTCTCTAGAATATCTCTTGTGAGTGAGAACATATTCATCAGCTAAAACTGCAGCATCAGACAAATTATCTATTCTTTTCTCATCAAGATATATATAGGCTTACATCATTATTAATACACCTTTTGAAGTCCTCCAGCAAAATCATCTGCTTAAATTTACCAAAATCAGAATCCACATTCTTAGAATTTAACCACTGCTCTAACAGATCTTCTTTGATTTTTGCATACTCAACATGGGATTGCTTATCTTGCTTGTAAGTTGTCCTAAATTTTACTCTATAGGCTTCAGGAACAAGCTCATAGGCCTTAAGAATCAAGCTCTTAACTACATCATAATTATCAGACTGATCCTGAGGCAAAGATGCATAAGTTACTTGAGCTTTACCAGTGAGAACAGTCTGAAGGAGTACTGGCCAATACTTTTTGGGCCAATTAAAACCTGTAGCTACCCTCTCAAACAACTGAAAATACTTTGTTAAATCAGATTCATTAAAAGGAGGGACAAGTTTAACATTTTTAGCCACATCAAAATCATCAGAGCTAGATGATCCAGTTCCACCTTGTTTCATGCGATACGCATGGTCTGCCTGAATCCTAGCAAGTTCAATTTGTGCCTCCTGAGAACGTGCCTGAAACTCAGCCTCCTTAGCACGGGCCTCCTGCAGGGCTAGCTGTAACTTAGCTAATTCAATCTGCGTTTGCTCATTTGGAGGAGTTACATTAAACAAGCTTTCATTAATCATGTCGACAATTTGATCTTTAGAATGATGAGAGCGAACAACAATTCCCAATTGTTGAGCAACAAGCTTAAGTTCATTCTTTGTTCTGTTTTCTACATCACACACTGTTTGCACATTTGACAAAAAATCTTTGGCTTCATCAAGAGTAGTAATAGTAGACATCATGAATAGATCAGTCACAAAATATCAAGCAATATCCTTATGATAATATCCTGAATATCCTGATAAGAGGTCGCCAAATTTATGTTACGGAACAGAGAAAACTGTCCCGCAAAGTTCCAGGTTCAAAACAAAAGAGTTAGGTAAAATTACAAGTTAAAGTTTAATGCTCAAACTAATAACTAAACATTCAGGACTCATAAGGATAATGTAATTGTAATGCTTGGTGAAATTAGGCTCGACTTCTTGTTCCTATTTCACCCAACGTGGAGCGGGGTCCTCTTTCGAGACCGGAGCTAGTGCAATAAAGAGAGACAGGACACAAAAACTCTCGGCAACAACCTTTACACATATATTACCACAGTCAGACACAGGACAAATCAGCAGATATTACAACACAATGTAGAGCAATATAAAATCTTATCTAGGATATGTGTATCTCGCAGGATACTTGCTTTTCTGATACTGATGACAACACAACAATCCTAGTGTATCAGGAGTGCAGTAAATATAGGTGCGCGCGGGGCGCGGGGGGGGGGGGAGTTGTGACTCACTAGGAGGAGGTAGGGGAGGTGCGGGGAGTGACTTAGAACGGCTAGGAGAAAGTTATGATAATACTGGAAGGCGGCAGATATTAGCCGTGAAGTTTATATGGTTTCCACTAGCCAAGATACTTTGGCTTGGCAAATAACTCTGGTCCTTGATTTACACTTACTTGAGATTTGGCAGCGAGAGCGAGTAGTAAATAAGATTTTATGGGTAGCGTGGGGGAAGGAGAGAATACTGTTAATATTTCCTTTCACGATATTCCTTTACCGTAATGGGGGTATGACTTTATAGGCACAGGCTTATTAATTATATAACAGAGATGTCCTCACGGATATAGTCCATAGATCTCACTTCACAGCGTGGGGAAAGATAGAATACTATTAATACTTCTTTTCACAATATTCCTTCACAGCTAGTCAATAGATCTCGTTTCACAGCATGGGGAAAGATAGAATACTATTAACACTTCTTTTCACAATGTTCCTTCACAGCAATGGGGTATGTCTTTAAAGGCATAGGCTTATTACTTATATAACAGGGATGGCACTCGCACGTATAGTCATTCAGATCTTAGACCACGTTCTCGCCCTTTAACTTCTCACTGTGATCTGATTTGCCCCGATATGCACTACATGAATTCACTGCACAATACTTACTCTAGGGGAGAGTCACACTTAACGTAAATCACTCATGTTACATTATCACTCGTATTCCTCAGGGAGATAGACAGGAACACGACATCGGTGATCCGACTGAGCTAGGGGCACCGTCAATGCGAGGCGTGCCGAGAGGGCACGGGGCGGCTCGCCAGGGCGTCCTCTCGTGTCCTGGGCTTCCTGTGGCTCCTGGACTTGGCTCCGGCGTGCGGCCCTCGGGACTGGGGCCGAATAGCTCCAGGAACCTCTGTGACAGGTCCCGGCGTCGTGGGGACGTGGAGAGGTCTCGCCCGGGTGTTCTGGGGAGAACCGAGAGAGACGGTGGGCTGCGGTCTCCAACGTCTAGGGGCACCGTCAGGGGAGGACTGCGGCAGCGACTTTCACTGGGGTCCGTCAGGTGCGTCTGCTCTAGAGCCAGGCGTAGAGAACAGAGACCAGGGGAGGCTGAGAGGCCTGTCTGGGATACTCTGGGACAGAGAGCCTGGACTTCAGTCTCCGGCCGTGGGGACGTCCCTCTCCTTTGCACGCCCTCGGAGCGACCATAGATCGTCTCACGAGGCTGGGAGCGACCATAGATCGTCTCTACCTGAACACTTTGGGAGCGACCATTGATCGTCTCTACCTGGACACTGTGGAAGCGACCATTGATCGTCTCTACCTGAGCACTGTGGGAGCGACCATTGATTGTCTCTACCTGGACACTGAGGGAGCGACCATTGATCGTCTCTACCTGAGCACTGTGGGAGAGACCATTGATCATCTCTACCTGGACACTGTGGGAGAGACCATTGATCGTCTCTATCTGAGCACTGTGGGAGTGACCACTGATCGTCTCTACCTGAACACTGTAGGAGCGACCATTGATCGTCTCTACCTGAGCACTGTGGGAGCGACCATTAATCGTCTCTACCTGAGCACTGTGGGAGCGACCATTGATCGTCTCTACCTGAGCACTGTGGGAGCAACCATTGATTGTCTCTACCTGAACACTTTGGGAGCGACCATAGATCTTCTCTACCGGAGGGGCACCGTCTGGAGTTTGAGTTCTAACTCCACCCCTAGCTAGCTCAGCAATTCCGCCACGCGAAGGTAGTGTCCTTCTCCTACGGTGGCGGCGGCGTGGTGGCTGCATGTTATAGGGGCGCACGGCCCGGGCTGACATGCGTCGCTGTTGCCCGGAGTGGTGGTGGCTGGTGGCGGCTACCCCATGGGGTCCTGTGGGGGTGTCGGCATGTTTGCGGGCAAACTATGTTGTTCTTGGTTTGCCCTGTCGTCGGAGATACTATGGTATTCTTTGGGGGCACTGTTCAAGCCACGCATTTTAGTAATGGCAAAAACCAGGTTAAATATATGGTTAACTGCAATAGCCTCTATTAACACGAAATTAGCAAGAGTAAATTTATCTAAGTCAGCCCTGATAAAATGAGAAAACCGGATAATGCTCAGTGAATGCAAGATATATTATTACAGATACAAAATATTATCAAAAATGACTGACATAAAAACACATGAATCACAAAAACCTCACTAGGTCTACGAATCAACACCTCATGCTATACAGTACAAGGAAAAAATGTAATAACACTTATACTCAAATTACACAGCTGCTAGATGGCTGGAGACTTCCTGAGCACTCACAATAATAACAACTGTACAGGGGAGGACAGAGATGTGAGCAAAATGAGGAGTAGATCTAAGTGGCAATTAATGCAGAGACTGAGCTCATTATATAGGGGCCGGCAGAGCTTGATACAATTTGTAAGAAGGACGCGCAAATGAAGCCATAGGGGACAAAGAGTCGACACTCCTGCTCTGAACAACAGAAAGAACGACTTACTCTACTATAAGGGAAGAGGGGGGGAGTGAGGTAGAACACGCACTATGGAAGCCACGAGGCGAATCGTGATCAAACGTGCAGCATACTGTACATTAGAATTATACAAATATGATGAAATCATAGGCTATGTAACAATATATATATATATATATATATATATATGTTTCGCTGGAGCCCATGTTGTACAGTGGTAAAGTGTGCATTTTCGTACACTGGAGAGCGAGGGTTCATGCTCCCCGCCAGGGTAATAAACTTTGGAACCGTTCTCCCGGCCATGTACTGCTTTGACGGACACCAGGGGTGCTGTGGTTGAACCAGTGTCGCATACTGTAAAGTATGTTTGCACCCAGTCGGCTGTGCGGGCCAATTACACTTGGTTCACAGACTACACACACATCCAAAGCCACCACAACACTACAATCACACTTACAAGCACTTCTCACCCTACATGCAATCTCTACCAGACAGCCTAAGCCACTTGGTAGAGATACATAGGCTGTATCGTACCTATTTCGGTCGGGATAGGCCGGTCCTGCAGTGGATACTCAAACGGCTCATGATGATGATGATATATGTTATGCTACTTGCTCCCTGAGTACGAGGACCTGATCTGGGGTTCTTTTCAAGACCGGGTCTAGAGGATGCAAGCAGAGGAACAGGGCTCAAAAACACAGGCCAACGAATCTTACACGTATATTGTCATACAAACATTCAGTGCTGGACACAATACAAATGGGCAGAGTATACACACTACAGTGGACACAAAGGACAAGAGTTGTGACTACAGGTGACATGGTAGCTGTAGGTGTCACCCAGGTGTAGAAGGGGTCCCGTCAGGTGTGCGCTCTCTGAAGGGGCACGGGACCACTGTCGTAGGCTGGCTCGTCCGGTGTTGGCTGCGGGCGGTGTAGAGGGAGCCCTTTCCCTGGAGGGGCCTCGGTGAGTGTTGGCCCTCAGGACTGGGGCCGAACAGGGTAAGTGCCCCGCCTTGCACCTACCCTTGGTGGAGAACGGTTCACCGGCTGGTCTGGGAAGGTTTCAGCCAAGAGTCCTGGAGACATCCCTCGGACGCTGGGAGCTGCAGCCTCGCCTTTGTCGAGAGACCATCAGGGGCTGCCTGCAGCGTCCCTTCCTCTGGGAGTCTGGCAGTGACGGGTGAAGTGGGGGCACTGGCTGCAGTGAGCATATCCCCAGGCTCATTATGGGGCCACTCCAGACCCTCTCCAGCTGCAACTCCGCTGGGGAGCTACCTCCGCCCCTTGGTGTGTGGGGAGAGTGAGAGAGGCGTCCAACTTGGCCTCTGGAGGAGTGAGGCGAGCAAGGGGCATTGCCCTCGGTGGGTGTCGCAGGAGCAGCAGACAAGGGAAGTATGGTGGGTGTTCCCTCCCTAACGGGCAAGGTGGGCACTGCCACGGTTCTGGAGGTGAATGGTCTGAGTCATGTTGGAGGTGTTGGGGGTGTGGGTGAGGGCGTGGGTGCATACCTTGCTGGTGGGCGAGAGAGACAGCCGGATCTGGTAGTGGTGGTGGTGACAGATGTGGGTGGTGAGCTTGGGCCATGTGGTGAGACAGCCGGGTGGGGGTGGGGGGTTCTTGGTTTGGGTGGTGGAGCTTTTGTGTTAGGTGGTGGTGGTCGAGGATGGGGAGCTGGAGCGGGGTCTGGTGTAGGATGTGGGTGTGGAATGAGGAGTGGGTGAGGGTAAGGAGTGTGTGGGTGTAAGGCGGCTGGTCTTTTGTGTCTGATAGTGGCAGTGCAGCGGAGATGTTGAGGTGGGAGGTGAGTCGCTGGGGGTGCATGGGGGGCCTGTGGGGAGGGTGTGGAGTTGGTGGAGGGTATGTTGGGGGACATGATTGTGGAGGGGGGAGTGAGTGAGGGTCAGGAGTGTGATGGTGTGAGATAGCAGGTGTACGAGTCAGCTGTGTGGTTGGGGGAGGCGGGTGGTGGTGCGGCGTGCTGGGTGGGGAAATGAGTGTGGCGTGGTTGAAAGGTGGTGGATGGGGAGCGGAAGAGACGCACGTGGCCATTGCGTTAGGTGCGCAGGGCATTGTGGTACTGGATGGGTACTTGGTAGGGGTTGGGAACATTGATGACTGTACATAGTCCTATGAATCGGGGTGATAGTTTGTTAGGGACTGATAAGTAGGCCACTATATCTAAGCCGCCTGGCTTGTGGGGATTGGCGGGGGTCATGTCAGGTTGAAGGTCCTGGTGTTTTTGTAGGTGATGCAGTCGGCTCCTGAGGTGGTGAAGGTCAGACGTGGGGAACGTGGAGGAGGGCTGTAGGTGGTGTAGGAGTGGTAGAAGTGGGGTTTCTCCAAACACTCGTTCGTGAGGGGTAATGCCGTCTTCTCAGGGGCAGGTGTTCATTCCTCACTGCACAATTTTTACATGGGCTGGCCAGTCCCCGTTTCGCGTTTCTTCTATCCTGGCCCGTACCTGGTTGAGGAGGGTGTGGTGACTTCTCTCGCATATCCCATTCCCCTGTGGCCAGTATGGGAAAGAATGGGAGCGCTTGTACCTGAAGATGGTGGCAAGCTCCTTTCATATTTTGCTGATAAACTCTGGAGTGTTGTCTGAGTGAAGGGCTTGGGGGATGCTGGAGTAGGTGAAAACATGGCGGACAAGGGCGTCGGCCACGGCAATGGTGTGGTGTTCTTTGGCCGGGCAGGCAATCAAGAATTTTGAATATGTGTCTACGAAGCTTATAATAAATTTGTACTTGGCTTTAGGTGGTAGGGGGCCAACTATGTCCACTGACAAAAGTTGCCATGGCTTATGGGAAGTGATGTTCCCTGAAGGGCCAGACATCCGTGTGACATCCTTGCCTGGTGCACAAGCCCGGCAGGCCTGAATGACTTGTTTGGCCAAGTTGGAGGGACTGGGTGTTCAGCACATGTCATTAAATGCCTGCAGTAGTTTCTTGGTCCCGAGATATATGCTATTGTCCGAGTGTAAGTGGATCATTGTGTCAAAGGCAGTGTCCGAATCAAGTACTATATGCCCAGTATGGGTGAAAAGGTGGTCACTGATGGCTGCACTGATGGAGGTGATGCGCAGCTGGGATAAGGCATTGGCGTTTGTGTGTACTTTGCCTGGCCGATATGTGATATCAAAGTTGAATTCTTCGAGAGTTTCTCTCCACCTGATTTGTTAGCTAGGCATTGTGGATCTGGGACTGGCATAGCCATTGCAAGGACTAGTTGTCGGTTATGATGGTAACATGGGTGCCCAACAGATAGACTTGGAAGTGGTCCAAGGTCCAGATGATGCCTATAGGCATTCTCGTTTGGTGGCAGTATAGTTTTTTCCTGCCTGGTTGAGGATGTGACTGGCACAGGCGATGATGTGTTCTCGTCCCTCTTGGACCTGGGCAAGGACGGCGCCAATCGCCACCAGGGATACATCGGTGTACAGGCGAAAGGGCAGGGTGTAGTCGGGGAATCCGACGATTGGGGTGGTGATGAGCTTGGTCTTGAGGGAATGAAAAACTGTAATGCAATCATCTGTCCAGGTGAAAGGTTCGCCCTTTTTCGTCATGTTGTGGAGGGGTTTTGCGATGTTGGCGAACTCTTTCACAAACAGCCGGTAGTAGGATGTGAGCCCAATAAAGGCGCAGACTTTGCAGACATCTCGTGGTAGGGGGAAGGTCTGTAATAGCAAGCAGTTAGTCAGGGTTGGGTGCTATGCCTTCCTTAGAGATGACGTGTCCTAGGAAAGAGACAGACCATTCAGTCAGGATGCATTTCAACGGCCTGAGCTTTAGCCCTGCCTGCTGGATTCGAGTGAAGACTTGTTTGAGGTGCTGGAGGTAATTAGTACATGTCCGGCTGAAGTTGATGTCATCAGGGTATGCCAGGCAGATTTCCCATGTGAGGCTACTGAGAACTGACTCCATCAGCCAGGAAAATGTAGTGGGGATGTTGCGGAGTCCAAAGGGAAGGACATTGAATTCATAATGCTTCTCGCTGCTGGTCGAGAAAGCTCTGTTCCCACTGTCCTCTGGGTGTACAGGGACTTGCCAGTATCCTGATTGGAGATCCAAGGTGGAAAACAAGGATGCTCTGTACAGGGAGTCGCCTATCCTGGGTAGGGGGATAGCATCCTTTGTGGTCACGTCGTTCAGTCATCAGTAATCCACACAGAAGTGCATGGTCCTGTCTTTCTTTTTAACTAAGGCAACTGGAGTGAACCAAGGGCTGGTGTATGGGGATATAACCCCAGCATCGAGCATTTCCTGGACCTGCCGGTCTTCCTCAGCCTGTTTTTCCTTCGAGATGGTTGGCGAATAGGTGGCCCTGTGGTGTGGATTTCATGTGCCAGGTACGTGGTGTGGCCAATGTCCACCGGTCCTGATGAGAAGAGGTCTTGGAAGTCCAGGAGAAGACGTTGGAGGCTGTCAGCCTGGTGTGGTGAGAGGTGTACTGGTAGGGGGGGGAGGGTGGCAGGAGAGGAGGGGGGTGGTGCGCACGGTTCAGCTTCTTCCATTTCACCGACCACTAATCCTGTAAGGAGGGTGAGAGGGGTGGTGATGTTGGCGATGCGTACCGCCCCGAGGTAGGGGGAGAGGAAGGTGGAAGATAGTAGACAGGAGATGGTTCCAGAAAGCAAGTTCGGAGAGAAAAGGATGGAGTTCCAGTGGGCCTGTTCAGGTGGAAACAGGCCTCGTGCTGGGGTGGAATAATAAGGGAGGAGGCAATGGTACCAGGGAAAGTGGTGTGTGGAGGAGCGGGAAGGGTAGGGACAATAAGGGGTGAGGTAAAGGACATGGCAGAGGGAAAACAGGAAGAGGGAGATGTGATTGTGCACATGCAGTGTGGTTGGAGGGGGGGTTTGGAGACTTGTGGAAGTGGAGGCATCGTTTGTGACAGTCGACATTGTTGCATAACTTCTGCAGGAGGTCCAGCCCTAAGAAGCCATTGTAAGCATGGCAGGTGGAATCGAAGATGATGGATTGGTGCTGGGCTGATACTTTCTGAAGAGTATCGGCACGCAAGACCTGGGTTTCCCCACGTATAGGCAGGGGGCCATCACCCACATCTACGAGGTGAGCTGAAGTGGGGAGAAGCAGGCCGAAAGCTTAGGTGTGGCAGGAGTAGAAAGAACTGTAGAGGCAGGATCTGGCCACTCCCGTGTTGACCAGCAGCCTCACTTTCACCCTGTTCAGTCTCATCTTGTCGTAGACTGGGGGACTATATTTTTGTGAGGTGGCCTCCACCACCGTGGGGAGTTGCGGGGGTGGTCCTAAAAATCCAGCTGTTGTGAGGTGTTTTCTTCTTCAAGCTCTACTTCCCAGGATCGGCGTAGTCGGCGGATGGTGCATTGTCCTCGGCACACTTGTCTTCTATGGAGGAGACCTTGCGATGCCCTTGAGGAGTTGGTCTGCACTGGGTAGCCTTCAGTTGTTCACGTATGTCGTGAAAAGGACGCTGGTGACTACAGGCGGAGAATTCCCTCAGGTTAATGGGGATGAGGTTGGTATTCCTTAGGGGCAGGGCACCTCTTGGTGGGGAGTGTCCTGGGCATAGTGGGTGGTGTTGAAGGAACTGTGTGGGTGGGGGGTGTCTGTGGTTTGGGGTGTGGTGCCTTTTGAGTTGGGACTCTGCTTACTGAGCCGATGTGTTGTGGGGTGGTGTGAGCAGCAAGAAGGCGCCTGACGCCGATGTGTTGTGGGGTGGTGCGAGCGGTGAGAAGGTGCCTGACCAGCTGGACATCCCTGTCAAGGGATGGAAAGCTGATGACAGGGAGTGCTGGAGCTCCCGTTTCATCAGCCCTCAGGACTAGTTCCTGACCATCCCCCTTTGCTGAACTTTTTCAGTGTCTCAGTTACACAGTGAGTAGGCCAGCATGCTCTCCAGTACAAATTTCTCTATCTTCACCAAACTACATGCACAGTACACACTACACTTCCTATTCAAAATTCACCAAAATGGCGTCAATTCACCCAGCCTCGGAGTCCCCAGGGGGGGGGGACCATAAATGCCCCCGCCATCTGCCCCTCTCCCGCTGACGACTCGAGGTGCCTGGAACCACTGTCTGACTCTCTTCTTCTTCATTTCTGCAACATTCGCAGCCTTTCATCTAACTTTCGCTCTGTTGAGCACCACCTCTCCTCCTCTAAACCTCACCTTCTTTTTCCAACGGAGACTCAGCTGTCTGAGGCAACTGACAGCAAACCCTTTTCTGTATCCTCCTACTTTCTCTATACTCATTTCAAAGCCAAAGGTGGCTGTTGTGTATACATACGCAACGACTTATCTTGCTCTCGTGTTCCTGAACTTGATTCTTCTGAATTCTCCACTCTCTGGCTTCGGCTTTCCTGTCATTCTTTGACTAAATATATCTGTGCTGTTTACTTATCCCCTAATTCTACTATCAAAAATTCTTCGATTATCTTACTTCTACTATGGAACACATTCTGTCCATTTCTCCTTTCTCTGAAATCTCCATTCTTGGAGATTTCAATGTTCACCACCACCTTTGGCTCTCCTCTCCTTTCACGGATCCACCTGGTGAATAAGCCTACATCTTTTCTATCCTTAATGACCTAGAGCAGCTTGTACAGCAACCTACCCGTATCCCTGACCGCCTTGGAGAGAGCTCCAACATACTTGACCTCTTCCTCACAACTAATCCTTCTGCTTACTCTGTTAATCTTTTCTCTCCGTTGGGCTCCTCCGATCACAACCTTATTACCTTAACCTGTCCTATCGCTCCAGTACGGCCTGCGGACCCTCCAGGGAAACGTCGTCTCTGGCATTTTGGAGCTGCGGACTGGGAGGCCCTCAGGCAGTACTTCTTTGATTTTCCCTGGAATGATTATTGCTTCCATGGCCGTGAGCCATCTGAGTGTGCCTTGCGCATTACGGAGGTTATTCTCTCGGGCATGGAAGCATACATTCCTTTCTCATATCCTTTGACTAACGAAAGAAAGCCTTGGTTTAATCACGCTTGTTCTAATGCTGTCCGCAAGAAGGAGAAGGCCTACAAAAGGTACCGGAGCCAACCCACCCCTGAATCACATAATCTTTACGTTTCTGCCCGGAATCGTGCTAAGTCTGTTCTTCTGTCTACTAAAAATTTTATCCATACTAAATGCTCTCAACTCTCCAACTCGAATTCTTCCCGCTCCTTCTGGCACCTTGCCAAAAATCTTTCTAACAACTTTACCTCATCATCCTTCCCTCCTCTTTTCTACTCTGGTTCTGTAGCTATTTCTTCTACTGATAAAGCAGATCTCTTCGCACAGACTTTCTCCAATTCCACCTTAGACGATTCCGGTGCTGTTCCTCCATCACTTCCCCCCTCTGACTTCCTCATGGCTGACATTAAAATTTCTGCAGTTGATGTATTTTCTGCCATTACTGGCCTCAGTACTAACAAGGCATATGGGCCTGATGGGGTCCCTCCTGTTGTTCTCAAAAACTGTGCTTCTGTGCTTACACCCTGCCTAGACAAACTATTTCGCCTTTGTCTGTCAACTTGTACCTTTCCTTCTTGCTGGAAGTTTGCTCTCATTCAGCCAGTCCCAAAGAAGGGTGACCACTCCCAACCCTCCAACTATCGTCCAATTGCTTTAACGTCCTGTATTTCAAAAGTTTTCAAGTCAATTCTTAATAAAAAAATTTTAAGGCATCTTTCCTATCACAACCTTCTTTCCGATCGTCAGTATGGGTTCCGTCAGGGACGCTCCACTGGCGATCTTCTCACCTACCTTTCAGACTCCTGGTCATCCTCCTTTCGGGACTTTGGCGAAAGCTTTGCCATTGCACTTGACATCTCAAAGGCTTTCGATCGAGTCTGGCATAAATCTTCAATTTCCAAACTGCCCTCCTACGGTTTCTATCCTTCTATCTGTGCCTTCATCGCTAGCTTCCTTTCTGGTCGTTCTATAGCCACTGTCGTAGACGGCCATCGTTCTTCTAGATCTATCAACAGTGGTGTTCCTCAGGGCTCTGTCCTATCACCAACTCTCTTCCTTTTATTCATCAATGATCTTCTAAGCTGTACATCTAACCCTATCCACTCATACGCTGATGACTCCACCCTTCACCTTTCCATTCGGTTCCCGCAACGCCCATCTCAACAGTTACTTCAAGAAACAAGGGATGAGGCTATGGCACACCTAATGTCTGACTTGGCTCATATCTCTGACTGGGGTAAAAATAATATGGTTGTCTTTAATGCATCTAAGACTCAGTTCTTACACCTATCAACCCGACAAAATCTTCCACAGGTATACCCACTAATGTTTAATAATATTCAGATTAATCCTGCATCATCCTTGAACATGCTTGGGGTTTCATTTACTCGGGACTTATCTTGAAAAGATCATATTACATCTCTTGTAAAATCTGCTTCCAAGAGATTGGGTGTGCTAAGCCGCCTCCGCTCTTTCTTTACCCCTGCACAATTGTTGACTCTATACAGGGGTTTTATCCGCCCCTGTGTGGAGTACAACTCTCATGTGTGGGGAGGCTCCCCACATACAGCTCTTCTCAATAGGGTGGAGTCAAAGGCTTTTCGTCTCATTAACTCTCCTCCTCTTACTGACTCCCTTCAACCTCTGTCTCTTCGCCGCACTGTTGCATCTTTATCTCTTTCCTATCGCTACTTTAATGGTCACTGCTCCTCTGAACTGTCTGCTTGCATTCCTCCACCTCTACGACGGGCGCGTAGCACCCGTCTGGCAGCAAACTCTCATCCTTTTTCTGTCCAACTCTCTAATGCAAGAGTTAACCGTTACTCCCAGTCTTTCATTTATGCAACAGGTCAGCTCTGGAACTGTCTCCCTCTGTCTGTATTTCCTCCTGCCTATGATCTCCAGTCTTTCAAACGTAGTGTGTCCAGGCATCTCAAAATGATCGGATCTTGAATTTGGCTCTCTGTTGTATTTTGTTTTTCTCTTGAGGGAACTGTTACTGCGGGCTCATGGCCTTTGGATCCTTCCTCGCATAAAAAAAAAAAAAAAAAAAGGTCTCCTGTTGGGTCATAGATTGTAAAATACTCTCTTACGATGCTGGGGAGGATCCTCAACAGGGTGTTGAAGATGTGTTGCTCCCAGGTGGCCAGGTCGGCCTCTGGATAAGTGGCGGTGATGAGTCACCTGGCCTGGTTGAGCATGTCGTCCAGGTTGCCGTCATAGGTGAGGGCGTCGAGCTGGGATAAAGTGACGACTTTCCCTAGTGATGGCGTTACTCCTTAAGTCACGATTTGTGTGAATTGCGCCCATGTCAGCCCCATAACGATCTTCGTGGCAATGCTTGAGACTGCTTTTCCCAGGTGGGGTACAGTTACTCCTATCTTTTCCTTGTCGTGCTCAAATCCAATGTTCAATAGTTGTTTAATCATGCACATGTACATGTCTATGTCGCACTGTTCAAAGTCGAATTTTAGCAATTGTATGTGTGATTTGGCCGCCATTTTGTTAGGTTTTCCCTTTCATTCCTCGTTGTTCTCTGACCGCATCTAGAACCACCGCTAGTCACCAGTGTTATGCTATGTACTCAGGGCTCAACCTCTTGCTCCCTGAGTACAAGGAACTGATCTGGGGTTGTTTTTAAGACCAGGTCTAGAGCATGCAACCAGAGAAGCAGGGCTCAAAAACACAGGCCAACCGATCATACATGTATATTGTCAAACATACAGTGCTGGGCACAATATAAATGGGCAGATTATACACACTACAGTGAACACAAAGGACAAGAGTTGTGACTACAGGTGATAGTGTAAATGTAGGTGTCACCCAGTGTGGTAGGGGTGCCATTAGGCGTGTGTATTCTGAAAGGGCACAGGACCACTGTTGTAGGCCGGCTCATCCAGTGTGGGCTGCAGGGCGGCGTAAAGGGAGGCCTTTCCCTGGAGGGGCCTCGGTGTGTCAGCCCTCCGGACTGGGGTTGAACAGGGCGAGTAGGCACGCTGCCTTGCTCCTACCCTTGGCGGAGGACGGCTCGCCGGCTGGTCTGGGAAGGTCTCGACCGGGAGTCCTGGAGGCATCCCTCGGTGGCTGGGGGCTGTGGCCTCACCTTTGTCGAGAGGCCATCAGGGGCTGCCTGTGGCATCTCTTCCTCTGGGAGTCCAGCAGCGACGGGTGACGTGGGGGTGTTGGCTGCAGTGAGCTTATCCCCAGGGTCACTATGGGGCCACTCCAGACCCTCTCCAGCTGCAACTCCGCTGGGGAGCTAGCTCCATCCCTTGAGATGTGGGGAGAGGGAGAGGGGCGTCCTACTCGGCCTCTGGAGGAGTGAGGCGAGCAAGGGACGTTGCCCTCAGTGGGTGTCGCAGGGGTAGCAGACAAGGGAAGTACGGTGGACATTTCCTTCCCAGTGGGCACCACCACGGTTCCACTAGACCCTGGGACTGCAGGTGAGAGGAGGACAGTGGCCATCCTCTCCTCAACAAGCAGGGTGGGCATTGCCGCGGTCCTGATCCCTGTGGGGTCTGCAGATGAGGGAAGTATGGTGGACGTTCCCTTCCCAACAGGCACAGTGGGTACCACCACAGTTCCACTAGACCCTGGGACTGTAGGTGAAAGACGGTGGCTGTCCTCTCCCCGGCGAGCACAGCGGACGTCGCCACAGTCCTGCTCCCTGTGGGGGCTGCTGGTGAGGGAAGTACGGTGGACGTTCCCTCTCTGACGGGCACGATGGGTGCTGCTGCAGTCCTGCCTTGCCCTGGGATTACAGGTGAGAGTACAGTACAGTGACCATCCTCTCCCCGGCAAGCACGGTAGGCGTCGCTGCGGTCCTGCTCCCAGCCCAGCGGGGGTTGCAGGTGAGAGAAGTATGGTGGACGTTTCCTCCCCGACGAGCACAGTGGGCATCGTCGAAGTCCTGCAGGCGGTAGTAGATGGAAGGAGTACAGTGGCTGTCCTCTCCCTGATGAGCTCGGTGGGTGTCATCGCGGTCCTACTTGGGACTGTGGTTACATGAGTCCCACCCCGATCCTGGCGAGTGCTGGTTTGGGTAGTGAGTAGTGCAGCAGGGCGGCTTAAGTCCCAGGGGCTCTGTTGAGGGGAAGAGGGGCGCATGGTGGCGGGGGACGTATGCCCTTCTTGCTTGGGCCCTTTCACCGCCTCCCTGTGGTCTCCCTTTGGTGCTGGTATTTCAGTATATATACTGTACATATATATATATATATATATATATATATATATATATACAATATATATATATATATATATATATATATAGTTATATAGATAGATTTTATACCCCGGTTTAATGATGCAATTGGTTAGGTAAAAACCCATCATTGGGCGGGGTATCATATATCGGGGTAGATTTAACATGTAAAGTAATAGGATGGGTTTTTCAGCCTTGGGTTCCCTCCCCAAGTCCAAAACCCACCCAAATGAATCCAAAAACAAGTTTAAAGCCAGTCTAAATGGCCTAACTGCTGTAAAAGTAACTAACCTAAGCCTAGCACCAACAAATAAAATCTGAAAATCATTAATATGTCTGGAAAAAATCAAGTTTAGTAAACTGTACTCCAAAATGACAAATGTTCACCCCACCTATGGCTAAAACACGTTAAGTCTAAAAACAGTTTATAAATCAACCTAAACACACAAATTTAGTCTAAAATATAATCAAAATCGGCCTTAAAAATCTAAATCCATCATTGAACTGGGGTTGGGCCATTGTTATGTGGGGTATGGTGGTATTTCTACCCCCATCGTTAAGCCGGGGGTGCAGTATATCGTTAATATATATATATATATATATATATATATATATATATATATATATATATATATATATATATATATATATATATATATATATATATTGTTACGGCAGCGCCAGCCCGGGGCTATTACAAAAAGACAACAAGGTAGTTTTAGATGATCGGCCTCCACTGCGTTGTGAAAATAACGCAGACCCCGGCACTCACACCCCGTAAACTAGAGAAAAACTGCGCAACGGAAGAATTATCACTTAAGTACGCAACCCTCTGTACTTTGATAGTAACAAACGGAACAGCCTACCTATGGATCTAGCCTACTATCGTCACTACCGGAAATAATACCGCCCGAGACAGTCTATAGGAACACCTCCCACTTATTTCCGGTGGTGACGAATTTCTACTTAACCCGTGTCCAAGGGGAAGCGCAGTTGATAGCTCACGATAGTTCTCACTAGCCTTGTGCAAGGAGATGGGATTGAACTGTGTAGGGGTTAGGGGTATGTGTGTATGTACGTGTGTTGGGGAACGTTAATAAAGGCAGCGAGAGGACCACGGTGAGCCAGCCTGGCCCTCCAAAGACAACACGGTCACAAAATCAAATAAAATAGCTACTTCCCTCAGTCAGCAAACAAAAGAATAAAATGAACTTAAATGAAAACGCCAGCTCGGCTTAGAGACACCGACGTGTTCTCTATACAAAAATATGACTGGGGAGAGAGAGAGAGTGTACACACACACGATACTGAAGCTGGTTGGGAAGACACTGGTCGAATGCTAGGCTCGTGTGCAGCCAAGCGTGAACGCATGAATCAGATTAATTAATAAGGAACTTAAATTCGTGCCCCTCTCTCTCTACAATGAATTGGTACTTCTAATGCAAGCAAAACATCATTAAATATACTGGTAGCTCACATAAGACAATCAAAATAATCAAATGCATTATCAGCATGGTATTAAATAAAATTGCCCTCAGTGGCAGGAACGAAAGAAACAAAAGAACTTGTAACACTCGCTAATTTAAACTCCGCGAATGACAGAATACTGCATAATCCCCCAGCCCAGCTGTAGCGGCTGCACCCGTGGGAACGGACAGGCGGACAGCGTAAAGGGTGTTTTACACGGTCAAACATGTTGGCTAACACGTTTGACAACACGATGTTTGAGAGTATGTTTGAACATGTGAAAGGGGTAAACATGTTGGACCAACGTGTTATACGGATGTCTGATCTGGCCTGACTTTTGTGGGCGGAGCTTGCTCGTTCATGTCCATGCATGAACGTCTGAACACGCATCAGTCTCCAACCGTCATACATACTCAAATCTCGCGGAGGTAACATCTATAGCAGCTCCTTCAGTGACAGACTTGCCGATTATTTCCAAAATGAATGATACGTGTGCCGTTAAGGACAAGGAAAGGGAAATTATGGTGGATTTCATTGACATATATAGGAAGCATATAGCATTGTGGAAGGTGAAATCGAAAGAATACTCTAATAGGAATTTAAGAAATAAAGGTATAGATGAATTGCATGGAAAGCTAAAAGAACTTGACCCTCAGTGCTCGCGGGATGATGTGATGAAAAAAATCAACTGTCTTCGTAGTTCTTTTAGAAGGGAACTTCGAAAACTTGAGAGCTCCAAGAAGTCTGGCAAATCAACTGATGAAATATACACACCCACTCTCTGGTATTTTGAAGACATGATGTTCATATGTGATCAAGACGTGCCACGAGAAAGTAGATCAAGTTTGCATTCTGTTGATGAAGAGGTGAGTTGTAAGGATTTGGCCTCTTATTTTATTTTATTTATTTTTTTTTTGCCATGGGTAGATGATTTTATTCAGTTTTTTGGACACTTTCATATAATCAGTGGGTTTTAAAAGTGTCTGACTTCTTTGGTATATTAGTTTGAAGTTTCATACAATTCTGGATTACGAAACATGATTTCATTAAGATTCCAAGAGGCCACCCTAGATCTGAGGGTTAAACTTGAGCCATACATAGGTCTAAATGAAGCATTTGATTCATGAATCAGTTAAACTTATCATAATCATCGTATTTATTTATTTTGAGAAGATAGATTACAGCACAATATGCTACACAATTTTAGTCATACTGTGTAGATTTGGAGGTGTGCATTACTCTGTAGACTAGGCCTAACTTACCTATTTTCATGATTTATATGAAGTCTTTTTGCCATGCTACTGCACCCACAGTTACAAAGTAATCCTTAAATCTATCTCTTACTACCTTTGCAATCTCAGGATAATTTCGTGAGCCTTGACCGTTTTGCAAACCTGTTAAATAATTAGGATCTGCAGATAAACCTGGCAAGGTAACTTTCCTTACTCTATCCTCCCTATGAAAGCACTCCTCTGGGGAATAGTCTGAAGGGCATGTTTTACGCAAAAAATTATGTAGGACAACAGATGCCATAACTACCTTTTCAATACTTGTCAATTTGAGATTTATGCAAGTGTGGAAAATTCTCAGCCGGGAAGCCATAATGTCGAAGGCATTTTCTGTCACTCTCCGTGCCCTTGAAAGCCTGTAGTTAAATACTCGCTTTTCATTATCTAGGTCCTTTTGAGAATAAGGTTTCAGGAAATCTGGCCTTAATGCAAATGCCTCATCACCCACGAAAACATATGGTAAAACACATTCTGAATTTGCTGTTATTGACTCATGTGGGATGCAGAGCTTTTCATCTTTGAGTCGCTTGCCAAATTCTGTATTATCAATGACTCCTCCATCTGATACGCGACCATTAGTTCCAATGTCTGCCATAATGAATTCTTAGTTCGCATTTACAACTGCCATTACAACAAGGCTGTTGTATCCTTTGTAATTCCAATAATAAGACTCTGATTCTGATGGCGGCGTTATCCACACATGCTTTCCATCAACACCTCCTAGACAGTGGGGAAAATGCCATCTAGACTCGAACTGTTCTCCAACAATCTTACACTCCTCTTCTGTTGCAGGAAACTGAAACAGATACAAGATACAACACTATATGAGAGAAGAGAGAGAGAGAGAGAGAGAGAGAGAGAGAGATTATTATCTTGCAATATATTTATAGGTGTTCTCCTTTTCCTAGAGTGTGGTCGAGCCACCAGATGATGATGAAGTACCTTCATGTAGCAATACTCCTGCAGTGAAACGGAGCCGCAGAAACACTACTAAATCAGATCACATTTTAAATTTGGTCGCTCGAAACTTAGAAAAAGGATTTGAGAGACCTGATAGTGCCAATGAGACTTTTGGGAAATACGTTGGCCAACGACTGGAATCCCTGGACATGAAAACAGCAAGCTTTGCTAGGAAGTTGATAGCTGATGTACTTTTTGAAGCAGAGAATGGGAATTTGACTGCCTCTTCTAAAATTGCAACTGAACCATATCATTTACAGGAATCATTTGCAACACCATTACCACAGTCTTCAAGTTCCTCACATTATACCGATAATAGTGACTCCAATATTTGTCAATTTTTCTCAAGTTTTCAGCCCTTGTAACAGTTTCATAAGTTAGAAGTAGGCTGGCAAACGAGGGGTATTTTGTTTTGGCTTGGTATTTTTTTTGTTTTGTAATTTTGATTGACTTGAGAAGGTATTTACTTGGTATTTTTTGTTTTAGGTTATACATTATTACTTTTGTAGGCCTATATTATTTACCTTTGAAGAATGAGATAATAACGGGTTACATTTTTGGATTGGTTTGGTTCTGTCCCTTCGTTTACCACTGTGTTTAGAAGTATTGCACATTTCAACAGCAGGTGTCAATATTTTTCACATATCATGAGTATTATTTTTGTTTTTTAATCTTGATTGACATGAGAAGGTATTTACTTGTTTTTTTTTTTATTTTAGGTTATACATTATTACTTTTGTAGGCCTATATTATAAACGATTACCTTTAAAGACTGAAATATAACGGGTTACATTTTTAGATTAGTTTGGTTCTGTTCCTTCGTTTGCCACTGTGGTTAGAAGTATTGCACATTTCAACAGCAGGTTTCAATATTTTTCACATATCCTGACTATGCACTGATTTTCCACAATAAATGAACATTACATTTTGAATATCATAACTCACCTTTAAATAGTCATTCTTAAGAACTTTGTAGATGGCATGACAAGTTTCTGGTATAATCCTAGATAAGGTGCTAGTTGCGATGAGAGCTGAAAATCTCAAGTCTTGCAGAGATCTGCCCGTTGCTAAAAAACGCAATGTTGCGCTCAGCCGTTCATGAGGGCTAATGGACTTTCTCATAACGGTGTCTTTACAAGTAATGAATGGAGTGACCAAATTCAGAAGTTCTAAATATGTTGATTCGTCCATGCGCATATAATTGCGCCAATCATCTGGGTGTAATTTCAGCTCCTTCATTAAGGTGGTATGAGAAATGTGGTCCCTTTTCAGTAACCAGTCCTTTGTCCACTTTGAACGCTTCCTTTTCTTTTCGCTGAGGGCAATCACTATCCCAATTGCCATCACCTCGTCTTGAGTAAGGGACATGTTGCCCCTTCGCCTCTTGCCACCGACTGAGGTTGTCTGTCTGTTTGGTTTGAACGTGTAACAACTCTTCAAACATGTTGTGTTGGAGGTTTGATGAGCGAGTTGGCCAACATGTTTGACCGTGTAAAACCCCCTTAACACGCCCTTCCCCAAGGGAAAATTTTGAGCCCTGAATCAAGACCCTGACACCTCCCTGGATAAACAATCAGCAATTACGTTATCAGTCCCTTTAATATGCCTAACTTCTAAATTGTACTCTTGCAAAAGCAAACTCCAGCGGGTCAAACGCTGGTTCTTAAATTTGAACTTGTTCTAAAACTGCAGGGGATGATGGTCTGAATAAATCTTGATCACAGGGCCAAAAGGGGGCAGGTAGACAGCAAAGTGTTGCAGGGCCAGGAAAATCGCTAATAACTCCTGCTCTATGACGGAATAGTTCTTCTGGGCTCTATTAAACTTCTTTGAGAAGTATGATATGGGATGTTCAACCTGGCCCTCATCCGGCTGCATCAACACTGCTCCTACCCCTACTCGGCTAGCATCAACTGCCAGCACAAAAGATTTGTCAAAATCTGGTGCACGCAATATAGGGTGGTGGCACAGCAGAGACTTAACAGTAGTAAAAGCTTGCTCACACTCGGCTGTCCACTGCCACTTCTTATCCTTGCGCAATAAGTCAGTAAGAGGGGCAAGCACTGTGGAGTAATTTCCAATAAATCTTCTGTAATAGCCGATCATGCCCAAAAATCGCTGGAGGGCACGGCGACACTGGGGTGCTGCAAAGTTGGAAATGGCATCCACCTTAGCCCGAGGTGGAGCCACTTGCCCATGTCCTACAACAAATCCAAGGTACTGGACTACTAAGCCAGCTTCCTCCAACCGCTTAATGAGCATTTCCACATGATCAAGGTGCTCCTCCCACTTGGTGTCATACACAATGAGATCATCGATGTAAACGACACAATTAGGTATGCCATCCACCACTTTATCCATAAGCCTCTGGAAAGTGGCTGGAGCATTCTTCAGTCCATAAGGCATCACCTGGCACTGATATACTGCACCACTGACAACAAAGCTAGCCACTTGTTTAGCCCGTTCCGTCAGCGGGACCTGCCAGTATCCTTTTACTAAGTCAAGTTTGGTGATATAAGTGGCATTTCCCACCTTGTCCACGGAGTCATCGACCCGAGGCAAGGGATAAGCATCGGTCTTAGACAGTGAGTTAACCTTCCGGAAGTCCACACACAACCTAACCTTCCCATCTGGCTTCGGCTGCAAGGTAACTGGTGAACTCCACTCACTGAAACTCCTCTTGATCAATCCATGGTCCAATATATACTTAATCTCATTATCGAGAGCTTTCTGTCTGATAGGGTTGATGCGGTAGGGAGCTAATTTTACAGGCTTACTATCCCCAACGTCAGTGTCATGAGTAGCCCAAGTTGTCAATCCCGGTGAATCTCCAAAAACTTTCGGATGTTTCCATAATCTGTTGCCCAGCTCTTCTCGCTTTACTGGATCAAGGTGTCGCAATTTCTCCACCAGAGCTGCATAACCATTGCCCTCCCATAGGTCAGCTGGTAACATCTCACCACGACTAAGCACTTCCTCATGCTCCTCCAACTCACTACCAACCGCCAAAACTACAGGAGCTCTCTTATCCCTGGTTCCCTCAACGTCCACCCCAAAGTCACCTTCTAGGGACTTTGGCTGTAACCCTGGTCCACTACTCACATCACCGGCACCAACAGCTCCCTCCACAGCACGTTCCTTTGATGCCACGTCCTCCCTTCCCCGTCCTTCACATCCCAGGTGAGAGACATCAGCAGTCATCCCACAATGAGAATCAACTGGGCGGTAGTATGGCTTCAACATATTAATGTGGCACAACTGAGTACTCTTCCGCCTATCTGGGGTAACAATTAGATAGTCAAGTTCCCCAACTCTCTTCTTCACAATATAAGGACCACTGAATCTAGCCGCCAGAGGTTTTCCTTGCATGGGCAGCAATGCCAAAACTTCATCTCCTTGCTTAAACTCACGACTTCTGACCTTCTTATCGTAATGACCCTTCATTCTCGCTTGAGCCCCAATTAGATGGTCACGGGCAAGCTCTAAAGCGCAATGCAGTCTCTCCCGAGTGCGGCAGACATAGTCAAGCATGGATTCCTGATTGCCAGATTTGTTGTTACTCCAGGCCTCTCGCACCACATCCAAGGGACCACGAACTGTGCCCAAACACTAACTCATTGGGTGAAAACCCCAATGACTCAGTTGGTACCTCTCTCACTGCAAACATAACAAAGGGTACTGCTAGGTCCCAATCCTTTCCACTATCATAGGAGAAGGTGCGCAGCATTGTCTTTAAGGTCTGATGATGCCTTTCCAGGGCACCTTGTGACTGCGGATGGTAGGCACTGGACAAAATGTGCTTGATGCCCAACTCTGTCATTGTCTGCTTAAACAAATTAGATGTAAAATTTACTCCACGGTTTGACTGCAACTCCTTCGGCAGGCCAAAATGAGTAAGAACAGGATAAGTTGCTTGACTACTGACTTCGCCTGCATGCTTCTGATTGGTATAGCCTCTGGGTATCGCGCTGTAACATCCATTATAGTTAACAAATACTTGTTTCCAGCAGAGGTAGGAGGTAAAGGGCCCACGATATCAAAATGATTACCCGGGTAAACGGAGGTTCAACTGCAGGAATGGGAGTCAAAGGGGCCACAGGAAGAACTTGATTAGGCTCGCCCACTATCTGACACGTATGACAGCTCTTGATGTATGCAGCAACTTGTCCCGGCATACTTGGCCACCAAAAGTTATATCTTAAGCGCTGCACTGTCTTTCTATTTCCCAGGTGACCTGCTAAAGGTCCCTCATGTGCTAACTGTATTAACGGCACCCTATACTGCATAGGCACCACCACCTGCACTAACTCACCCACTTCTCCATCCACCGTGGCGCCAGTGGGCGTCCATCGGCGATGTAAAACATTGTCTTTATTCAAGAACTCCTCCTTACCACACTCCATACTTCTTTCTTCCCCTACTCGAGCAAACAAGGGCTTTAATGTTACATCCTCCTGTTACTTCACCCTCAATTCTGCTGGCCCAACACCCGCCAGCTCTACTGAGGACTGAGATAAGGGACTGGTCGGGACACTGGATTGCGAAGGACGATCAATCTCAGCGCCACCTCTAGTACACTCGACAGGGGGAGGAATGTCAGACTCCACACTGACATCATCATCACCTCTACCCTCAACAGTGACACTCTGTTCCTCAGGCGCGTTTGACGGTGGTCCTGCATCCCCGCAGTCAACCCCAGCGTCCTGAAATTCTTCTAATTCAGTCAGTGGGCTGGGCTGTCTCCACACAGACACACTCAGCACCACCTCTAGTGTCCTGAGTGGGAAGTGGGGCGGCGCCCATGCACGCATTCCCACTCTCCTCACCCACCACAGCAACACCCTGCTCACTAGGTTCCTCCATTGGTGGCCCTGCCTCATCACAGTCGACCCCAAGAACCTGTGACTTCGCCAGGTCTTCCTCCCAGGCTGCAACCTGTGCCATAGATCTTGTAATTGCACAGACCGGGAACATGGCTTCCACTTCTGCATCAACTTCAATACCAATTTCTGGGGTGTCAAAACACTTCTCTGCCACAACAACTGGTGGGGGAAGAGATGGAAATACTTTCTCCCCAGCCAGGTCGTTCCCCAGCAGAAAATCAACCCCCTCTACTGGCATTACATCAGCAACAGTGACTTGAGCTGCAGCCTGAACAACGGGGCAATCGAGTTCCACATGAACATAATCATAGTATTCATCTGAGTTCATGCCTCTACACAGCACATACTTCCCTGAGTTTACAGGCCCTCCAGTCACGTTTCTGCACACAGACTGTTGTGCACCGGTATCACGAACCACAGTAACTGGATAATTGATCCCATGAATTTTCACTGTGCTGTGACACATAAAAGGTTTACACCAGTCTAGGGACGATTTCTGAGGCAGTTCATCCGGAGGTGGCGTAGCATGTTGGGTAACTTTTTCAGCCTGAGCTGGCAGTGAGCACAGCCGGCTGCACTCCAGCTTTCCACAGACTTCTCCCTCACCGTTACTACTCTCCCAACTCCTCTCGTTCACCTGACTCAAACCCACAATTAGTGCCACTGGTTTGGCATTTTGGGAGGCCTTCCACTTAGGGCAGTTAGGCTTGATGTGCCCACTCTGTTTGCAAAAGTAACAAAGTAGCTTCGAACTGAATATGGGGCTCTTTCTCCCTGAATTCCTTTTCTCCTCTGAACTTCCCTTGGACTGATTCACGGGAGATTTATCCCAGGCTGGACCACTCACAGTCCTCTCCCTGGAATACCGAAACTTAGCATACTTGACCCCCATACTCCGCAAGGCCAACACCCGGTCATCAGCCCACGTCGCTGCTTCCTTCAAGGTCTTAAATCTCTTCTCCCTAATTTTAACACCAATTTCTTTGTCAGCCATGTTGGTAAAATGCTCCATCAAAAGCAGTTCACGCACATCGTTATACGAAGTAGCGCTCTCACTCAGCAACCACTCGTCTAACTTCTCCTCCAGATACCTGGCATAGGCCATATAGGTGTCAGCAGGTCTTTTCCGAGCACCACGGAACAACAACCGATAAGCCTCTGGTCTAAGTTCTTATACCTTAAGAATGGCTGCTTTAAATTCATCATAATCATCTACATCCTCAGGGCTCATCCTATTATACGCTTCCAAAGCTTTTCCCTTCAGCACATTAGATACCAAGCCCACCCAGCGCTGCCTGGGCCACTCAAACTCCCTAGCCTTCTTTTCAAACCTGACAAACCATTCTGTCACCTTCAACTCATCAAATGCTGGCACTAATTTCAGACTCCTTGAGAGCCAACTCTCCCTATCCTCTGCACGGCCTGAGGTATGGGTATCTGAAGTAGACCTTTTAGCAGTCACCTCCAAGCGAGTCTTCTCCAGCTCATATCGCATTTTTTCACGCTGCATCTCCAGCTGCATCTCCATCTCTTCTTTCTCTCTTGCACGCTGCATCTCCATCTCCAACTTTTTCAACTCCAACTGCAACTGAGCCTCCGGTGACAAGACTCCAGGGTATATGGGAGTGGAATGAACAACTCCAGGGAAAGCACTAGACATACCTGGGGGAACTGCTGTAAACTGGCTCGGCGGCATCATAGATGATAATAATGGGGTAGCGAAACGAGGCAGCTCAGCACCATAGTTAAACACAGGGCTCACACGGGGAGTACCTTTGCTATGTGCCTCTCGTTGTTCCATATATTCCTTATCCACAGGTGACTCAGCACGTACGCCTTCTGGTGTAGACACGTGTGACTCCATGGCGACAATTCAATGGCAGTACTGAATAATGAAATAACTAATGCTGACTGAGAAACTTCACACTCATCAACTTCACCTCAAAGCACAGAGAACGCCAAGGTAACGATATCCTAGCAAGAAGAAGGCACTGTTAGGATATCCTGATGCGAGCTCGCCACTGTTACAGTAGCGCCAGCCCGGGGCTATTACAAAAAGACAACAAGGTAGTTTTAGATGATCGGCCTCCACTGCGATGTGAAAATAACGCAGACCCCGGCACTCACACTCCGTAAACTAGAGAAAAACTGCGCAACGGAAGAATTATCACTTAAGTACGCAACCCTCTGTACTTTGATAGTAACAAACGGAACAGCCTACCTATGGATCTAGCCTACTATCGTCACTACCGGAAATAATACCGCCCGAGACAATCTACAGGAACACCTCCCACTTATTTCCGGTGGTGGCGAATTTCTACTTAACCCGTGTCCAAGGGGGAGCGCAGTTGATAGCTCACAATAGTTCTCACTAGCCTTGTGCAAGGAGATGGGACTGAACTGTGTAGGGGTTAGGGGTGTGTGTGTATGTACGTGTGTTGGGGAACGTTAATAAAGGCAGCGAGAGGACCACGGTGAGCCAGCCTGGCCCTCCAAAGACGACACGGTCACAAAATCAAATAAAATAGCTACTTCCCTCAGTCAGCAAACAAAAGAATAAAATGAACTTAAATGAAAACGCCAGCTCGGCTTAGAGACACCGACGTGTTCTTTATACAAAAATATGACTGGGGAGAGAGAGAGTGTACACACGATACTGAAGCTGGTTGGGAAGACACTGGTCGAATGCTAGGCTCGTGTGCAGCCAAGCGTGAACGCATGAATCAGATTAATTAATAAGGAACTTAAATTCGTGCCCCTCTCTCTCTACAATAAATTGGTACTTCTAATGCAAGCAAAACATCATTAAATATACTGGTAGCTCACATAAGACAATCAAAATAATCAAATGCATTATCAGCATGGTATTAAATAAAATTGCCCTCAGTGGCAGGAACGAAAGAAACAAAAGAACTTGTAACACTCGCTAATTTAAACTCCGCGAATGACACGGATACTGCATAATCCCCTAGCCCAGCTGTAACGGCTGCACCCGTGGGAACGGACAGGCGGACAGCGTAACAATATATATATATATATATATATATATATATATCTATATATATATATATATATCATTGGTATATTATTGGTATAAGGCATGGGAGGGGAGGAGGGGGTGTCTGTCATCCCATGTTCTGTCACACACTATGAGCAGACTCAAATAATTTTGCACAAATGTGAGGAAAACCGTGTCTGTATATATATGGACTCTGCAATTTAGGGTACTGTACTATGAGTTAGTCCATATATATACGGACTCGGCAATTTGGGGTACTGTACTCTGAGTTAGTCTGCATGTAAATGGACTTGGCAATTTAAGGTACTTTGAGATTATCTGTATATACGGGTATAACCCCATTTAATGATGCAATTGGTTAGTAAAATGCGTGGCTTGAACAGTGCCCCCGAAGAATACCATAGTATCCCCAACGACAGGACAAACCAAGAACAACATAGTTTGCCCGCAAACATGCCGACACCCTCACACGGACCCCACGGGGTAGCCGCCACCAGCCACCACCACTCCGGGCAACAGCGACGCATGTCAGCCCGGGCCGTGCGCCCCTGTGACATGCAGCCACCACGCCGCCGCCACCGTAGGAGAAGGACACTACCTTCGCGTGGCAGAATTGCTGAGCTAGCTAGGGGTGGAGTTAGAACTCAAACTTCAGACGGCGCCCCTCTGGTAGAGACGATCTATGGTCGCTCCCAAAGTGTTTCGGTAGGGACGATCCATGGTCGCTCCCACAGTGCTCAGGTAGAGACGATCAATGGTCGCTCCCACAGTGTCCAGGTAGAGACGATCAATGGTCGCTCCCACAGTGCTCAGGTAGAGACGATCAATGGTTGCTCCCACAGTGTCCAGGTAGAGACGATCAATGGTCGCTCCCACAGTGCTCAGGTAGAGACGATCAATGGTCGCTCCCACAGTGTCCAGGTAGAGACGATCTATGGTCGCTCCCAGCCTCGTGAGACGATCTATGGTCGCTCCGAGGGCGTGCAAAGGAGAGGGACGTCCCCGCGGCCGGAGACTGAAGTCCAGGCTCTCTGTCCCAGAGTATCCCAAACAGGCCTCCCAGCCTCCCCTGGTCTCTGTTCTCTATGCCTGGCTCTAGAGCAGACGCACCTGACGGACCCCAGTGAAAGTCGCTGCCGCAGTCCTCCCCTGACGGCGCCCCTAGACGTTGGAGACCGCAGCCCACCGTCTCTCTCTTTATTACACTAGCTCCGGTCTCGAAAGAGGACCCCGCTCCACGTTGGGTGAAATAGGAACGAGAAGTCGAACCTAATTTCACCCAGCATTACACTGGTGGCCAGCGGTGGTTCTAGACCCGGGCGTAGAAGAGAGGTAATCAGGAAATATTTGGAAAAATGGCAACTAAACCGCACGTTCAGTTACCCAAGTTTGACCCCAACCAGTATGATATACACACATATCTGGCAATAATTAAACCCTTACTGGATATTGGCTTTGAAAATGACCAACAAAAAATTGCAGTCACACTACCACTGTTGGGTAAAAAGGCGGCAATCATAGCACCGAAAATCGCCCAAAACTTACCTGGCAGAACTTTACAAAGTTCACTGAACAAGCCATCACCCCATCATTGGGGAAAGTAGTGGCTCTATCCAAATTGGATAGCTTTTCATTCGACGGGGATTTAGATAATACCCTGATACAGGCAAGACGCCTGGTTACTGCTGCCTACCCGGAGGCAGATGATGAAACCCGGGATCAGCATACATTTAATACTCTGCTCAGAGTACTCCCAAGTGTTGTAAGACAACACTTCACTATTCATGATCCAACAGGAGACATGGATAGAGATATTAGTTTAATGAGGTCCCTTTTAGCCGTCCATGCCACCCCTCAACGCATCGGCGAAATAAATCAATTCCCCGTTGACCTCATCACCATCAACCCATGGGAATTTTCTCCTTGCTACCACGGATGTCTGATCCACGACATCCGTGAGCAGCTAGAAGCTGCCCAGTGCAGCCAAATGACACGAGGGCACTTACAAACCTCCCCACCATACGCAAATTCCCCTAAGCCTCAGGGGAAGAAAATACAAAAAGGGAAAAACAAAAAGCGCCCCCCCACTGCCCCCGCATCCCACCGTAATGGCGGGGGCCACCCCACCTCTCCTCCAGTCTACGACAGGGGAGAACGTTATCTTTCCTTTTCCTCCCCTCTCACTATCTCTTCTGTTCTACCTTCCCCTATTCCTGCCCCTAGTTCTAACCTTCCCACCCCACACACCACTATACTCCCGCAACACAAAACCGGCCTCCCTCTTCACAGGCCTCCTAGGACCCTCTCCACATCTTCCCCTAACCTACTTCATAAAACCACCTCCCCCCGTCTACTGCCTTCCACCTCCCACCCCGCGCCACCCACCACCATCACTTCACCACCGTTCGCTTTCCCCGCCCACACGGTTAACTCATTCACCTTCCCTATCACGCCCTCCTCATCCCCGAGCATTCAAACAACCCCGCGAGGCCGCATCTCCCCACCACCACTGTCTCTCTCTCCCCCTACACTTCACCCCACCTTTCCTAGGCTCCGACGGCACACACCACCTGCCACATCCCACTCCACAGCCCCTGCCAGGCCGCCACGGTTTCAGCACCGCACACCGTCCGCCATCGCCCCCACACCCACACCATCCCCTAGCTTCGTACCCACTGCCCACCCCACACCACTAGCACAGAGCCCTGCTACCGCCCAGACCACTCCACCACCAAACACCGGGATGGCACCACAAGATCGCACTCTCTCCTCGCCACCTTCCCTCCAAGAAAACTCTCCTGCCACCTCACCACCACTACCGACCTTACACCCCAACCCCCCCCTGCTCCCGCACCGCCTGTCACTTCCACATATGAGTGCGATGTTTCCTCCTCGCCATCCCCCTCCACCTCCCCTACCACCTCAGCCTCCACCGCCTCCACCACCCCCTGCACCTCACCTGACATCTCACCCGCCACGCCTCGCTCACCCTCACCCATTCCCTTCACTGCCTCACCCTTTCCACCCAAGCCCACGTGCCCCGCCCACCCCACCACCCCCGCAGGACAACCCACTACCACCGCCCTTTCCTCTCCACACCTATGCACGCTCACTCCGACGTTCTCACCTTCTCCCGCACCTCCAACGCGTGCGACGGCCCGTGCTAACCGACCCCGCCCACCCCGCATGCCTACTTCCCCACCCACACCCACCCTCAGAACCACCACCACCACCCCCTCCGGCCGACTCTCTTGCCCACCCACCCGATACACACACACCGTCAAGCTACATCAGGCCCAAATCCCCTCTACCTGTACTCCCCAGAGACTCAACGCCGCATTACCACGACATAAAACCCGGCCCTTACCCACAGTATCCAGCATTCAGCCCCCAACCACACCAACAGCCACACCAAGCAACATGAGAGTGAAGCGGGCCATATGGGCACCTACCCTTAGCAGGAACCACCGACTCCGCGGGCCACACCACCTGCTAAACCTCCACCAGTCTACCACCGCCACCTCCACACTTTTCCTCACCTACGACCTAACACAAGAGGAGAACTACACTGTCGCCTGGCAGACTACACTGCGACACCTCCAGCCCGTCTACACCACCCCCAACACACTAGCGTTCCACCTCCAGCCACGGGGACGTGACTTTTTACAGGGGGAGGGTGGTAAAATGCGTTGCTTGAACAGTGCCCCCGAAGAATACCATAGTATCCCCGACGACAGGGCAAACCAAGAACAACATAGTTTGCCCGCAAACATACCGACACCCCCACACGGACCCCACGGGGTAGCCGCCACCAGCCACCACCACTCCGGGCAAAAGCGACGCATGTCAGCCAGGGCTGTGCGCCCCTGTGACATGCAGCCACCACG
Source organism: Coenobita brevimanus (assembly GCF_032717465.1). Lineage (NCBI taxonomy): Eukaryota > Metazoa > Arthropoda > Malacostraca > Decapoda > Coenobitidae > Coenobita > Coenobita brevimanus. The sequence continues at coordinate 8,794,674 of NC_137002.1, read as the reverse complement.
CCGCTGCCATCGTAGGAGGACACTACCTTCGCGTGGCAGAATTGCTGAGCTAGCTAGGGGTGGAGTTAGAACTCAAACTCCAGACGGCGCCCCTCTGGTAGAGACGAGCTATGGTCGCTCCCAAAGTGTTTCGGTAGGGACGATCCATGGTCGCTCCCACAGTGCTCAGGTAGAGACGATCAATGGTCGCTCCCACAGTGTTCAGGTAGAGACGATCAACGGTCGCTCCCAAAGTGTTCCGGTAGAGACGATCAATGGTCGCTCCCAAAGTGTTCAGGTAGAGACGATAAATGGTCGCTCCCACAGTGTCCAGGTAGAGACGATCAATGGTCGCTCCCACAGTGCTCAGGTAGAGACGATCAATGGTCGCTCCCACAGTGTTCAGGTAGAGACGATCAACGGTCGCTCCCAAAGTGTTCCGGTAGAGACGATCAATGGTCGCTCCCAAAGTGTTCAGCTAGAGACGATCAATGGTCGCTCCCACAGTGTTCAGGTAGAGACGATCAATGGTCGCTCCCACAGTGCTCAGGTAGAGATGATCAATGGTCGCTCCCACAGTGTCCAGGTAGAGACGATCAATGGTCGCTCCCACAGTGCTCAGGTAGAGACAATCAATGGTCGCTCACACAGTGCTCAGGTAGAGACGATCAATTGTCGCTCCCACAGTGTCCAGGTAGAGACGATCTATGGTCGCTCCCAGCCTCGTGAGACGATCTATGGTCGCTCCCAGCCTCGTGAGACGATCTATGGTCGCTCCCAGCCTCGTGAGACGATCTATGGTCGCTCCCAGCCTCGTGGGACGATCTATGGTCGCTCCCAGCCTCGTGAGACGATCTATGGTCGCTCCCAGCCTCGTGAGACGATCTATGGTCGCTCCTAGCCTCGTGAGACGATCTATGGTCGCTCCCAGCCTCGTGAGACGATCTATGGTCGCTCCCAGCCTCGTGAGACGATCTATGGTCGCTCCGAGGGCGTGCAAAGGAGAGGGACGTCCCCACGGCCGGAGACTGAAGTCCAGGCTCTCTGTCCCAGAGTATCCCGGACAGGCCTCCCAGCCTCCCCTGGTCTCTTTTCTCTACGCCTGGCTCTAGAGCAGACGCACCTGACGGACCCCAGTGAAAGTCGCTGCTGCAGTCCTCCCCTGACGGCGCCCCTAGACGTTGGAGACCGCAGCCCACCGTCTCTCTCTTTATTGCACTAGCTCCGGTCTCGAAAGAGGACCCCGCTCCACGTTGGGTGAAATAGGAACGAGAAGTCGAGCCTAATTTCACCCAGCATTACAGTTAGGTTAAAACCCATCATTAGGCGGGGTCTTGTATATCGGCATAAATTTTGCATGTAAAGCAACGGGATGCATTTTTCAGCCTTGGGTTGCCCCCCAACCAAGTCCAAAACTCACCCAAATGAGCCCAAAGACAAGTTTAAAGCCAATCTAAATGGTCTAACAGCTGTAAGGGAAGTTTACCTAAGCTAACACTGTTAAATAACTCACTAAAACCAACAAGTAAAATCTGCAAATCGTCAAATATAAGTCTGGAAAAAATCAAGCATAGTAAACTGTACCAAAAAATGACAATGTTCACCCCACCTATGACTAAAACACATTAATCCAAAGTCTAAAAACAGTTTATAAATCAACTTTAACACAATTTTAGTCTAAAATATCATCAAAATCGGTAAAAAAAAAAATAAAATAAAAAATTGTTGAATCAGGGTTTGGCCATAGTTAGATGGGGTATGGTGGTATTTATACCTCCATCGTTAAGGCAGGGTATTGCATCTAGGGATATTGTATATTGAGGTATACAACCCCGATATTACGATACCCCTAGATGCAATACCCCAGCTTAGCAATGGGGGTAGAAAAACCACCATACCCCACCTAATGCTGGCCAAACATCGGTTTAACGATGGGTTTTTATTTATTTTTTATCAATTTTGATAATACTGTAGACCAAAATTGTGTGTTTAGGTTGATTTATAAACTTTTAAGACTTGGATTAATGTGTTTTAGTCACAGGTGGGGTGAACATTGTCATTTTGGGGTACAATTTACTAAGCTTGATTTTTTCCAGACTTAATATTTGATGATTTTCAGATTTCATTTGTTGGTTTCAGTGAGTTATTTACAGGTGTTAGGCTTAGGTTAGCTTCCTTTACAGCTGTTTGGCCATTTAGATTGGCATTAAACTTGTTTTGGGGCTCATTTGGGTGGGTTTTGAATTTGGTTTGAGGGGGAAACCCAAGGCTGATAAACACTTCCCATTACTTTACATGTCAAAGTACTCTGATATACAATACCCCACCTAACGGTGGGGATTTACCTAACCAATTACATCGTTAAACCAAGGTATTCCTGTACCTGTATACAGACTCGGCAATTTAGGGTGCTATGAGTTAGTCCATATATATAAATATGGACTTGGCAATTTTGACACTGTTGGTTTGTCTGTATATATACAGACACAGAAAGGGTTAACATTAGGTTAGAGCAGTTTCATATAAACTGACCTGTTCCTTATAACTTCATATATATAAGTTAGTGCTTGTGGGCCCTTCGGGCTCGAGTAGGCTCGATTTCTGAAAGTCCCGGTACCGAATGAACTGTTTTCCGAACCAAACTTTGATCGCTCTTAACCCTAATAAAAAATCATCAATCGATATGGGACCAAGTTTTTCGACATCAGCGAATTTTCTGTGATTTTCATGCCAAATTTGGTGCATCAGATGATCAGGATGCCTCCGTACCAAAGAAAGGCGTCCCCACCTCGCTTCAGGAATGGAACCCAAGTTGTCCGCAAGCAAGTCCGAGATATTAACCACTCGGCCACGGCAAGCGACTGGGCGCCAGGAGCGGCGTTTTTTTTGTCAAAATTTGATCGCTTATTAAATATAGTAAACGTTTTTCAGTCGTGATGGGACAAAGTTTTTTTTTCACATCAGCGAATTTTTTGCGATTTTTGTGCCAATTTTGGTGCGATTTGAATGTGTAGTTTCGGCTGCCCAAAATACACACACACACAGACACGCGGCTACTGCTATAGTATATATATATATATATATATATATATATATATATATATATATATGTGTGTGTGTGTGTGTGTGTGTGTGTGTGCTTACCTATCTAATTGTTCTTACCTAATTGTATCTTTACAGGAATGAGTCAAGCTCGTACTGTCCCGTGTCTTAAACCATATTTATCGTACATATCCTTAAATTTGTGAATTGTTTTGGCACACATTATTTCATTCGGTAGTGCATTCCATTGATCAATTGCTCTGTTTGGGAAACTGAATTCCCTTACGTCTTTATCGCCTCTCTTCTTATGCAGTTTTTTGCAGTGTCCTCTTGCTGATGCTTCTCCATATGTCTATTTTCACCTTCCCTGATATGCACTTATATAGCATTATCATATCACCTCTTTTCCTTCTCTCCTGTAGTGTTGGTAGATTCAGTTTATTTAGTCTTTCTTCGTAGCTTAGGTCCCTTAAGCTTGGTATCCATCTTGTAGTGGCCCTTTGAACTTTTTCAATCTTGTCTATGTGCTTTTTGAGCTGAGGACTCCAGACTACTGATGCATATTCCAGGGTTGGTGTAATGAATGATGTTATTATCCTTAGCATGTCTTCATTTATGTATGTGAATGCTATTCTCATATTTGCAAGCAGTGTATATACATGTTCCGTACCTTCTCGCTGATGTGGTCAGCCGGAGATAGTCTGTTATTGATAATCACACCTAGGTCCTTCTCTCTTTCTGATGTGTATAGGGTTTTATTTCCTAACTTATAATCTCAATCAGGTCTTTTTCCACTTTTACCAAACTTGATTACATGTCACTTGTCCACATTGAATTCCATTTGCCATGTACTATTCCATTCATGAAGTTTATTTAATTCTTCTTGTAGCTCTTTACAAGAGTCTATGTTAGTAATTCTCCTTTGTATTTTTGCATCATCTGCAAACATATTCAGATAGCTCTCATTTCCAGTGTTACTGTTTATATCATTTATATACACTAAAAACATGATTGGTGCCAGCACTGAACCCTGTGGTACTCCACTAGTCACTTCTTTCCATGATGAGTAGTTTCCTCTTAGTACTGTTCTCATTTCTCTTTTTATGAGAAAGTCTTGCATCCAACAAAACAGTTTGCCTCGAATTCCTCCTTGATGGTACAGTTTCCATAAAAGTCTTTGGTGTGGTACTGTGTCAAAAGCTTTCTTGAAATCTAAATAGATACTGTCCACCCATCCTTCCCTTTCCTGTATTGTGTTTGTTACTCTGTCATAGTAGCTCAACAGATTAGTAACACATGATTTTCTTTTTCTGAAACCAAACTGTCTTTCTGTTATCATACTGTGTTCTTCTAGATGATTTACCCAAGCTTTTCTTATAAGCTTTTCTAATACCTTGCTTACAACACTGGTCAGTGATACTGGTCGGTAGTTGAGTGGATTTTGTCTATTTCCTTTCTTGAATAAGGGGACAATATTTGCTTTTTTCCAAATATCAGGTAGTTTACCGTGACTCAAGGATTTCTTGAAAATTAAAAATAATGGTTTACTTACCTCCTTTGCACATTCTCGTAGTACCCAACATGAAATTTCATCAGGACCACTTGCTTTTCCTCTGTCTAATCTACTTAACTCCTCCTGTATTACTTTTTCTGCTATTTGTATATCTGGTAGTATGTGTGGACATGCATGTCCACATAGTCCCTCTCAACATTTTTTTCTTCTGTAAAAACTAATTGGAAATTCTTATTTAGTGCTTCACAAATATCTTTCTCTTGTGTATAAGTGATTCCCTCGTCCGTAATTGATTGTATTATAACTTTTACTTTGGTTTTGTTTCTGATATAGCTGTAAAACAGCTTTGGTTGATCACTACTTTTATATATTATATCCTCCTCAAACTATTTTTGGGGTTCCCTCCTTATTCTTCTATAATCGTTTCTTGCCTGTTTGTAATTATTATATGCCCTTTCACTATTATGTCTTCTGTATCTATTCCACAACAAATCTCTTCTTTCTTTTGATTTTTTACATTCTGTATTGAACCATTTCTGTACTTTCTTATTTGCTTCTTTGTGCTGTGGGATGTACTTCTGGACTCCTATTTCATAAAATTCACAGAATTTTTTATATACAGCATTTAAATCTTGTCCTCTAAGCTCATTTTCCCAATCAACTTCTAAGAAATACTTCTTTAGGTCTTGATATTTTCCCTTTTTATAGTTTAGGCTCTTTTTGTAACTGTCATTGCTGTTTACTATGTCATATGCTATCGTGAAGTTATAATTTAGTACTGCATGATCGCTTTTGCCGAGTGGAGGGTGATATATTAAACTGTCAATATCATTCTCCTGCCTAGTAAAAATTAGATCTAGCACTGAAGGTACATCAAGTCCTCTTTTTCCGGTGGTTTCCCTCACATGTTGCGTTAGGAAGAACTTTTGTACGAGATCCAGGAGCTTTTGGTCCCAACAGCTTTCTTGGCTAATTATATCTAGAGTATTCCAATTTATTTTTGTATTGAAATCCCCAGTTGGTATAATTCTTTCTGATTTCTCTTCCATTTTATGTAGTAATGATCTTAAACTCTGAATTGTACTCTCTGCCAGGTCCTCATATTCATCTCTTTCCCATGTGTTTGATCTGGGTGGCATGTACAAATTGGCTACAATTACTTTACCTTCAGATGTGTTGATCTCTACTGAAATCAGTTGTACTTGTGATGGTATATCTAGTTTTATTTCATTGACTTTTAGATTTTTCTTAGTTAATATTATAATTCCTCCTCCTTTTTTTAAATTTCTGTCTCTTCTCCATATATTGTATTCCTCTAAGTTTAGTATGTCATTGGATATCCTTGGTGTTAATTTTGTTTCAGTTAGACATATTATTTGTGGTTCATTTTCTCTGACATAATCATTCATCTCTAGTAATTTAGATACCATTCCATCCACATTTGAGTACATCAACTTTATCATCTTGTTTATATACTTGTCATGACATGGTTCTACTACCTTCCTCCTTTTTATTCCATCCTGTTTGTGTACCACTTTCGTACCTGCAATCCTATTACTTTGTAAAAAAAAAAAATCTTCTCCTCTTCTGATCTTCCCTCATTTTCTGTTTTTGCTTCCTCCCTTTTCTCTTTCAGTAATTCCAGTTCCTCTTGTGTTAGGCATCTTTTTATCCATACATTTTTGAACTCCTCTTTTTCCATAAGATTCTTTGCATTTTTTAGTATCTTTTCCACAGTGTTTACACTCTGGAAAGTCACCTTTAGAGGTCTTGTCTTGCTTTTCTCATATTTCCCTAACCTTTTGTGTTCCTCTATGTCTTTACTACAGATTTCCTCTGATACTTCTTTCAGTAAGCTCATTACATTTGCCATCTCCTTTTTGTCTCTTGTGATCTTGTTTTTTACTTCTTCCTCTTCTATACCAGTGATTACTATAGATTTGTTTATATCTACTGAATCTCTGACTAACTTTGGATTGTTTTGGATTATTCTTTTCACTTCCTTTTTAATGCTTTTTTCCTCCACCCTTGTTTCTAAGTCTTTCTTTACTTTCACCATTTCAGCATACGTGGTTTCCACATCATTTTTGTAGCTTTGCACAGCTTCATTCACCTGTGTTATCTTCTCCTCAATATCACTGCCCTGGTCTATAAGAATGCTTACTTGCCTAATTGTCTCTGTGTCATTTTTGAACTCTTCCATAACACTCTCGTGAACGACTACTGTACTTGCCATTTCACTCATTTTCTTCCTAAGTGTACTCAGTTCCACTGTTAGTTCACTGATGGTTGTGTCTTTCTTATTGGCCTCCCTTCCTAGTTTTTCTATTCCTTTTGCATGTGCATCTGCTTCTTTATTTCATCAATTTCATTTTTGAAAGCCATTTCTAGTTTGTTTACACGTTCAACCAGTCTATTGTGAGTCTCCACTTCAACCAGTTCTTGGTAGAAATCATCATTTTGCTTTTTACCTTTATCCCTTTTCTTTTCCAAATTTGCTTTACTAAAGTATGTATCCATTTTGCAATACTAAAAGTGCAGAGTATGTACTTACAATCCCCATGTTGTTGTAGTCTAAACTAACTTCAGATGACTCAGCGTATTCTTTCGTCTTGGTTCTCTTTCCTGTTTGAACAAGTCTTGTTTAAACTTATTATTTTTTTCCTTTTAATAATGAAAAATCATTTAGTCTAACCTGGTACAGAGCTTGACTCATACAAAGATACTGATTTAGGTAATGCCACTGGCCGTGTTGGTTCGGTATGGAGCGCCGATGTCGCACGTCCGCCTCGATTGAATCCCTGTGTGTGTGTGTGTGTGTGTGTGTATGTACAGTATATATATACACACACACACACAGTCAGGTCATGTTATACAATACAGTTGGATTAGATGAAAACCAACTGTATTGCATAATGATTTATTGTATTGTGAGGTCAATATAACGTAGATTCAGTTGGGTTAGGGAAGGTGCCCTCAGCTGCAAAACCTGAAATGCTCCCCAAAAAAACTCTGCCACCCACCTGAAGTTTGTCCTCGGCTGGTCCAAATCATCACCAAGTGTCCCCTCCGAGGCTGGGGGATGACTGGAGAGCCTGGACAATCACTCAATGTCCTCAGGAGGAGGTGAATAGGGACAAGGAGAGTGATGTGCTGAGGTCAATGGAGAGTGATGCAGTGAGGCCAATGGAGAGCAGTCCGGTGAGGCCGATGGAGAGCGATGTGTTAAGACTGATGGAGAGCAATGTGGTGTGGCCAATGGAGAACAATGTGTATGGAGAGTGATGCATTAAGACTGATGGAGAACGATGTGTTGAGGCCAATGGAAAGTGATGCAGAGAGGCCGATGGAGAGCGATGTGGAGAGGCCGATGGAGATTAATGTGTGGCCGGTGGAGAGTGATGTGTTAAGGCCAATGGAGAGCGATGTAAGGCCGATGGAGAGTGATGCAGTGAGGCCAATGGAGTGCGATGCAGTGAGGCCAATGGAGTACAGAGCGGTGAGGCCAATGGAATACAGAGTGGTGAGGCCAATGGAATACAGAGCGATGAGGCCAATGGAAAACAGAGCAGTGAGGTTAGTGGACAGCAGAGCAGTGAGGCCAGTGGAGTGCAGAGCGTTGAGGCCAGTGGAGTGCAGAGTGGAAGCCAGCAGAGAGCAGAGCAGTGAGGCCAGTGGAGAGCAGAGCAGTGAGGCTAGTGGAGCACATAGCAGTGGGGCCAGTGGAGAGCATAGCAGTGAAGGCGAGAGAGAGCATGGCAGTATGGCATACAGGTGTGCCAGGCAATGATGAAGATAAAGTAGATGCAACGTAGGCAGGTGATGCAGGATGTTGCATGTGCGCACTACTCTTTGACGGCCTTGGCTCTTCCTCGGTGATGCTGAAATGGGAGGTGATAGTGGTCTGCCATGCTGCCTTTTTCTTAGCTGCCAGGAGCTCCTGTATGCCTTCAAGTGTTGTTCGATGCCATGCACTGACATGTCACTCCACACCGGGTTTGGGTCTTCTTCCCAGATGAATGCAGTGCCCTTGTCCATTATTCCAAGGAACTTCTTCAGGGTTTTAACATTGAGAACAAAGAGGTGGCCGTCCACACCGCTGTCCTCGCCACCTTCCTGAGCCTCCACCACTCAGTGAGCTTCTCTGTGGAAAGCTGTTTGGTGTGGCCATCCAAGACCTTTTGCACATCTTCCTCATCGACCTTTCAAATCACTTCGTGCGAAAGGTCAAAGATGTCTCGGCGGATGTTCTGAACTGCTGGCAACCCCATGAAAGAGTACATACACTCTGGTAAAAGTTTGCACCAGATGGCATTGTGTTCGCCAGCACCTCGTTCCACATCATATTGTTGTCAATAGTGTGCTTGAACTTCCTTCAATAATGCCGCACAGCGTCCCTCACCCCAGAGTCACTCACCCTCACCATCCTCTCCATTGTGCAGCAGAGGTAGTACACCTTGAAGGTTACAATGATGCCCTGGTGCATCGACTGGAGTGGTGATGTGTTGGGAGGCAGGTGCACCACTTTGGTGTAATCCACCCAGTTCTCCACGCACTCAAGGTGGCTTGTGGTACTGTCACTGAGCAGGAGGAAATCGTTGCCGAGATTGCTCCTGCTGGCATAGTCATGCAGGCAGGAGGACAGATACCCTGCCATGTACGAGTATGACTGGTAGAGCATGGAGGTCAGCCAGACTCAGGGGTTACTCCTCCAAATAACCCCAAGGTTCTCCCTTATGAACTCTGCCAGCACTCGTAGGTTCTCTCAGTGGTACACTTGGAGCAGATTGAGCTCCAGGTCCCTCTCGGCATTGGCACCAAGGAGGTGAGGCGGTCCTTGGCTGCCATGACCTTGGCCCACATCATTCTTCCCGGCCAGTCGTCGCCCTGTTAAGACGCACTGGTAGGCATTCCTTGTGGGGCAGCCAGGGGCAGCTTGTTGGCCCAATTCCCTGCTTCTGTCCTGCCTCAGTATTTATTGTACAGCTTGATGAAAGATCAGTGACTTTTTGAGTGGCACAATGTTACAAAGTTAAGAAGAGGAGTCAATTGGCTACCTTTATTTTCATGTAAGGAACAGTGACATATTTGAATACAGAACACTTGAATTTGGGGGGAAAAGTGAGAAAAGAACTTAATTGCACGTTGGACAGTGTGATAGTGTAAACCACAGTTTAACTATTAAAAAACAATGTGATTAGCATTATCACACTCCGTAAAATGAGTGACAAACGACTTTAGAACTACGTTGTTTGAAAGTATACCTGGCAGTTTAAACTCAGGTGATAGTATGGCCCACTTTACATGTAGTCATTGCTAGCTGTTTGTACTTAAAAGACATAAGGTATCTTTAGCACGTGAAATTATTTGTAAACTAAGAACACTGAATTTGTTTTACGCCTGCAGGTGTAAGCGAGAGTGCAAAGTTCAGCATAGCATCAAGCCAATTAAATCAAGCAATAGGAAGAAAAAAATCCACTACCTCCAAGCCATACAAACATTATGAGCTGCCCTGTCAGTGGTACAGTTTTCCTACAATAATAGTTTCGAATATAACATCCATGAACAATAAACTGGATGAACTGACCACAGTGGTTGCTAGCACATGTTCTGGCATTGTTGCCATTATGGAGGTGTGGCAAATTCTGCCGGACACCATACACATCCAAAACTAAAATTTTATTTCACAAATCTAGCACGACATGGAGAGGTGGAGGCATGGTGTTGTTTTGCAACACTGCGCTGTGCCCATTCCCCATGAATATCACAGTTCCAGCTGAACTGAAAGTTTTGTGGGTACGTGTTACCTTACCACATCACCCTCTGTTACCTTGCCATCTCAGTTACATGCTGCGTGGTATATCACCCACCTCGAGCTCCAACCAAGGACCTGTTGCAACACCACCTGACAGACGTTACATACCACCTTAAAGTTAGTTACATCTCCTCAAAACTCATTATTTGTGGAGACTTACTTCAGTTTATTAGACACCTCATATCTCCAGGCCCAGCTTCATCTTAGGTCATTCGTATTTCCACTTATGAGGATAACATACTTGACCTAATTCTTACGGATCTTGCTGATTGGTACCTCCCACCACAGCGCATGTCACCAATTGGATGCAGCAGCCATGCAACCAAACCTCACGACCTACAGCTTCCCAGGTGCAAAAAGCCATCACACGAACCTACCGACCACAACACCAGTCATCCACCCAGCTGTTAGGAGAATGGATTACTCATTATCTTCGGACAGAAGTTATGATAGTTAACGATGCTGAAATCTATCTATCTATCTATCTATTGCCAGATGCCATAATCCTGTAAGGGGTGGCCACTTGACTTTGAGTTAGTTGTTTTACGGGGAGGGGCACTAACCCTCCACCAACCCACTTGTTGACACGTAGGGAGCACGTATGGTTTGGTTATATGGTTACCACCCAGTGTTGTAAATGGTTTCTTGGCTTATATGAAACCATTTGGCTTGTCACTCAGTGTAAAGCCACCTGCAAAAAAAAGAAAAACAATAAGAAGTGACAGGAAAGATGGGAGAAATAGGAAGAGAGGAGGGCAGGCACAGAAAAAGAATGATAAAGGCTAAGGAAGAAGTAGGCAGCACTACACCAAGTGAGTGGATGATGGTTGCCACCACCTACCACAAATATGCTGAAATGAATTGGCAAAATTACCATTCACTGTTTACCACCGTGTACCACCACTCCATCCCAGAGAAGACCCTTACGATCCACACCAATGATGTTCCCTGGATCATGCCACGCATCAAACAACTCTTGCACCAATGTAACCAAGCATATCAGAACAGCTATATAAGTAATCCCTCGATTATCTGACGTAACAGAGCCAAAGGCATGTCCGGGTAATGGCTCTGTCTGGATAATGGACTTCACTCCAGACCCCCTTTCATACATAACCTAATCTTGAAAGTCATTGTAAAAGGCCACTAAAGTACATCGTGCAACTCTCTCTCTCTCTCTCTCACTCTCACTCTCTCTCTCTCTCTCTCTCTCTCTCTCTCTCTCTCTCTCTCTCTCTCTCTCTCTCTCGCTAAGAGAGAGGGGAAGGGACTGGAGATGGTGAGAGAAGGAACCGATGTTATGCCTATTTCTTTGTTATGAGAAGGGACGCTGCGTGTGTCATTCCTATATTTATTCTCTCTCTCTCTCTCTCTCTCTCTCTCTCTCTTCCTGGAGAGAGAAGGGGAGAGAGGGTGAGTATGGAGAAGGAGAGAGGAGGGACCATGTTATTCCTATTTCCTCCTTGTTATTAGAGGGGATGCCGTTTATGTCATTCCCGTATTTATTCTCTCTCTCTCTCTCTCTCTTTCCGTGACAGCCATCGCTTTCACGTTCACTTTGACTGACATTCACTTTCATATTCACTTCCATGCTCCCTTTCTCTGTTATTTTCATATTCAATTTCAATTTCACCTTGTCCTTCACTTGCATCTTTACTTTCTCCTTTTCACGTTTACCTGTACTATTACTGAAATACCCACCGTGGCAACCAAGCACCACTGGGACACAGCGACACCCCCCCCAAGTGGAGACCATGGAGGGGCTCTGAGGGCATGCGCATTGCCAAAGCAGTATGGACCTATGTTCCCAACTACCTTGCGCCCTTACTCCCCAGAACAGACCCAACGGGAATGTCGCAGTCCAAGTACATTACCCTCCAGCCAGACCAGCCCTCAACAGGTTCGGGGTGGGGCTGAATACTCAGTCCCTAGCAGCACCCCGGTGATGGCCTGTAGCTGCACGAAACAAGTGATGGCTTCTAGCCGCACAAATACAGAGACGGCCTCCAGCCGCTCAATTGCTGCCAACCCCCCTTCTCCTGCAGAAACCGGTGACGGCCTCCAGCCGCACTCAGGGAGAGAAGGTAATGCCCCTTCTCTTTCTGCAGTTGCCCCGGGGGTAGGACACCAGTGACGGCCTCCATCCACACCCACAGGCAGGTGACGGCTTCTGCCCGCACTTCGACCGCAAGTCACTCCCCGTGCAGGACAACGGTTATGGCCTCTAGCTGCACCTGTGGTCAGGTGATGGCCTCCAGCAGCACCTCACTCACAGTCCTGCCAGGAAGTCGGGCCTCGGTGATGGCCTCCATCTGCACTGACAGGAAAGAGACAGCCTCTAGCTGCCCTCCTCCTATTGCCCATGGGACCTCGGTGACGGCCTCTAGCTGCCCTCCTCCTGTTGCCCACGGGACCTCGGTGACAGCCTCTAGCTGCACCAGGGAGAGACACGCCAACCAAAGTGTCTTATCCCCTGAGACTTCCCTTGCAGAGGACAATCCTTGCATGGCTAACCCCTCCTGTAGCTGAGTGGGATGCTCCTCTGGTTCTCTCCACAGAGGCAGTCCCCAGGAGGAACCTTCCTGCCTGGAAGAAGTGTGGCAAGGCCCCATGCTGTCCCCAGGAGTGTAGTCCAGCTGGCGCCCATGGGAGATGACCAGCTGACGGACTCCCACCGGAGGCAGTGCCGCAGCCCAACCCTGATGGCATCCCAACGGGAGAGAGACCACAGACGCCGGCCTCCCCGTGGCGCCCCTGTAACCCCGGGGCCCGACCTCCCCAGCCCTGGACGATGGCAACCTCCTCCCCAGGGTGGGCGCAGATAAGTGCTCCTACTTGCTCTGTTTGGCCCGAGCCCCAGGGACTAGACTACTCAGCAAGGCCCCCCGAGTGGAGGGCCTCTCACCACACCCAGCAGCAGCCCACAGAAGACGACGTCACCCTTGAGGGTCGTCCCGTGGTCTTTACGAGAAGGGATACCAGACGGGACTCCTCCAACACCTGGGGGCCACCCGACTTCAGTAGCCCAGTCGGAGCCCTCTGGCTTGCCCAGTGTAACAGCGACTGACTAGTGCATATTGTGCTATTGGTACTCAAGTTGTATACAGTGCCTAACTAGTGCTTTGTGCTTTGGTGACTGAATAGTATACTGTGTGTTTTCTATATTCATATTGTGTACTGTGTCCGACTAGTGCCACTGCCACCGCATAGTATATGGCATGATACTTATAATAATATTGTGTACTTGAGCCCAAATAACATACTGTGTGAGACTTACCCTCACCTTGTGTACAGTGTCCGTCTAGTGCCCTTATGATTGGATAGTATTCTACGTGATACTGATACAATGCAATCCAGTCAGAGCCCTCTGGTCTGCCTAGCACATATGATACTGAATAGTGCACTGTGTGTAACTTACATTCATATTGCATACTAGGAGCTGTAATTAAGATAATACACGTGTAAGGTTGTTGTCCAGAGTTTTTACGTCCTGCTCTTCTCGTCGTGTGTTCTAGCTCCCGTCTCGAAAGAGGACCCCAGCTCTACAGCTGGTATTTCTAGGACGAGAAGTCGACGTAAAAACACCTAGCATAACAATTACGTTTTCACCTTCACTTTTGCCTTCCCTTCTTTTACTTCCACTGTTATGCTACATGTTTTTAGGTCGGCTTCCCGTCCAAATAACGCCTAAGGTATAGCTGGGTTCCCTTTCTAGATCGAAGCTTAGACACAGTATGAGAGGAACAGGGCATAAAAACACAGAGCAACAACCTTACACATATATTACAAAATTATGGATACAGGAAGCTAGACTTCGCCCAAAAGCAAGTAACTGAAATGGACAGGTGTTCATGAGTTAAAGGTATCTCGCAGGATACCGACAGACAGACAAACTGACACTGCTCTTGAGATAAGTCGTAACTACACTTTTATTCCAGGGCTGCTGGTTTCTTATATTACTTCTATAATTGTACTTATTGCTATGACTGTCCCGCAGTATGCACTGGTAATGTCTTGCTCACTCTTCAGTATATTCAGGCTGTTGTATCACTATCGCTGTACTGTATATTCGGGCGGTCACGTTCACTTTCACTGTCCCTGTACTAGACGCTCGGGCAGTCACTTTCACCTTCACTCGAGGGCTGAGAGAGGGGTCACAGTCACTATGGGGACATGGGGCTGGGGAGCAGACCAACCAAGGGGAGGGGCCAGCGGCTCACAGGCAGCGGCCCGGTGTTGGTGGCATTCCTTCAGGTGCGCTGTCGTTGAGGGGCCACGGATCTAACCGTGGGGGCATCGTCCTCTGGGAGGGGCTGCAGTCAGGGATGTTGAAGGGCCCTGTGCTGGAGGGGCTTGGTACTGGGGTCTGGTCCTCAGGACTGGGGCCGAAGATCTAGTGAAGGCACTCCTGCAGGCACCCCGTGCGGGAAGGGCGTCGCTCCTCCTCTGGACTGGAGAGGTCACGCCCTGGGGTGCTGAGGGCGGTGTGGAGGGCCCGCCAGCTGCGGTCTCACTCCCGCTGCTTCGCTGTCAGGGTAGGGTCGATGCGTTGCAGGCAGCAGGAATCCAACAGGCGTGGGTCTCCCACTGGTGCTGGCTGGATGGGGTGTAACCCCTGGGTCAAGATGGGTCCTCTCCACCAGTCCTGGATGGGGAGGTGTTCCTCCTGGAGATTGCCTCAGGAGGGGGAGCCGAGGGTAGGACTTGTCCTGCCACCAGAGGGGCGGCCCGGACTGGGGTCTCCCCACTGAGCTTTACAATATGGAGAGGCTTTCTCATGGCTAACACAGGGTAACTGATGCAGCTGCCGCCAGGGCGGTGCTGGTGTAGCGGCAGCCATGTTACACCTCGCCTGATGCCCACGGTTTTTGAACTGAGGTGTTCATTGGGTTTTCGAAAGCAGCCGATGATTCCGTAATATGTAGTGCCATGGTCAATTGTGCAGCTTCTGGCAGCAAAAATGGATACAGGTGTTCATCAGAGAGATGCCATTACATTTCACAAGTAAGATAAATATCTTGTTGCTAATTCTATAAGATTATTGCCCCCTGGGGTGGGGCGGGAAGATTCTTCCCTGGTATCCCTGCATAAATGAGGCCACTAAAGCGGGCCCATTTATCTCCAGTATTTCTCTCCATGTCCTCTTCTCTTCTGTTCACAGTCTCTTGTAGATATTTCCATGTTTTTCTGGCCTTTATCAATCTAGCCATTCGGTTTCATTACATGGATAGTGCCATAAAGGATATGTTTTGCACTTCAGCAACCTGTGGCATTGTTTTATACTCATTGGCTAAATGTACCCCGTATAATTTGTTGAACTAGGCAGAAAAAAAATCATAATCCATATATGTTTCTGTATTATAAGCAAAAAGTGTCTCTTTGTTAATAATCACTGCTTAGTGGAAATGAAGTATTTGAATTTGAATTTAAGTGTCGGTGTTTCAATATGGCCGCCAAAATCACACGCCCACGGCGGAGATAGCCTCTCCATATTATAGAGCTCAGTAGAGAAGTCATGAGGGGGCGAGGGGCATTCAGGGCGCTCCTCCTTGGCGCGGCTACTGACCGTCACCGAGGTCCCTTGGGCAACGGGAGGAGGGCGGCTACATGCCGTCCCTTTCCCGTAGGTATGGCAGCTGGCTGTCACCTGGGCCTGACTTCCAGGGTCTCCCTTGAGTTGCGGAGTCGCAGGGGCGAGGGGCTTTCAGGGCACTCATCCCTGGTGCAGCTACCGGCCGTCACCAAAGTCCCTTGGGCAATGGGAGGAGGGTGGCTACAGGCTGTCACCTGGACCCGATTCCCTGACGGGACCGCAGGCAGAGTGTGGCTGCGGGCGTGGCTACCGGCTGTCACCATAGTCCTGTATGAGGAGTGACATACAGGTGAAGAGTGGCTACAGGCCGTCTCTTGCCTGCTGGTGTGGCTGCCGGCCGTCACCAGTGTCGTGCCCCTCGAGGCAACTGCAGAAGGAGAGACGGCGTACCGTTCTCTCCCTGCATGCGGCAACCTAACATCATGGGTTCTGCAGGAGGGACATAGCAGCACTAGGAGCGGCTACTGGCTGTCTCTTTAGGGTGCGGTTACTGGCCGTCACCTATGCACGGCTACTGGCCATTGCAGGGGCCCTGCTACAGGCCGTGGCCTTAAGTGTGTGGCTACCGGCCATCACAGGTGCACGACTACTGGCTGTTGCAGGGGCCCGGCTACAGGCCATGGCCTTAGGTGTGCGGCTACCGGCTGTCACAGGTGCATGGCTACTGGCCATTGCTTTGGGGGCATGGCTACAGGCAGTTGCCTTAGGTGTGCGGCTACAGGCTGTTGCAGGGGCACAGCTACAGGCTGTTGCCTTACGTGCACGGCTACCGGCCGTCACTGGGGTGTTGCTTGGAGCTAGTTTTCTAGCTCCACCCAGATCCTGATGCAGGCTGGTCCAGGGAAAGGGTATTGCACCTGGACTGAAGTGTTTATGCCGAGTGCATTGCGGGGAATAGGGGTGCACAGCTCTATTGGACTTACACCCATATAGCACAGATGTTGCACACACCCTGTCTACCCCTCCGTTGTTGCCTCCTTGGGGTGTCGTGGTGTCGTCTGCTGTCATCATTTCACCACCATCGTGGGGGAAAAAGTCACGTCCCTGTGCTTGGAGGTAGTAAGTCTTGGTGTTGCTGGTGTCGTGGTCTGGGGTCAGGTGTTGGAGAAGAGCAATCCATTGAGTGGTTGCTCTATTCTCATCGAGGTGTGGAGTGTAGGTTAGGAAGAGGGTGGAGGGGCTGAATGATGTGCGGAGGATCTGGAGATGGTGTGGTCCACAGATGCGGCGCTTCCTGTCGCAGGCTGGTGCCCAGGTGGCGCATCTGACTCTCATGGTGGTACGTGATTGCTTCCTCCAGTGGTCACAGCTGAATGCTGGCGACGGTGGCGGGGGTGGTGGTTTTATGGTGGGGAGAGATGCAGGTGATTTTCCCAGGGATAGAGGTAGAAGGAGATTTCAGCTGGGTTTGGTATATCCCTGAAAGTGATGGGGGTGGTGTTGGGGGTAAATAAATCCGGTGGGGGAGGTGAGGCAGAGGGGGTGGGGGATGGGGTGATAGTGTATCTGGAAGGAGGGCGCGAGAGGCGGTTGGATCGGGTGATGGTGGTTTTCAGGGTGGGTGCGGGTGGCGAGGTAGGAATGCTGCCACGTGGTTCTCGGGCTGTACGTGGTGTGGGCATTGGGGGTTGGGATTTGTGGGCAGAAGGGGAAGGTGAGGTGATGGTGGGGGGTGGCGATGACGTTAGGGGTGGTGGAGGCAGCCATACGGGCGGGTGGTGGTGTAGGTGTTGTTGGCGGTCTTGGCGTGCCAAGGCGGCGGGGAGTGGCAAGGTGGCGTAGGTACTGCCTCGTGATGTTTTTACTGCTTGTGGTGGGGTGCAGTGGTGGGCGGCATTGGGTGGTGGGGTTTGGGATGGGAGTTTGGGAGAGGGAGATGAGGTGATGTTGGGGGAGAGTGATGCAGTGGTGGGGGAGGTGGATGATGAGGGGTGGGCGTGTGTGGGTCATGGGTGGTCTGGCATGCCCTAGCAGTGCGAGGATGGCGAGGTGACAGGTGAGGTGGTGTGAGGTGGTAGGGTCGAGGAAGGCAACAGCAAGGGGGTGGGGGTTTGGCTGGGGGAAGGGATTTGCGATGGTGGTGAGGTGGGACGTGAGATAGGGTGAAGGGCGGAAGGTGAGAGTGTAGGTGAGGAAGGGAGGGAGGAGGAAGGGGTGATGTAGCAATCGTATGAGTCGGAGGAAGGGTCGGAGGTGGTGAGGTGATATGGGGGGCTGGTGAGGTGGACTAGGGGGTGATCGTGGTGGTGCGGAACAGGCACACATGGCGATTCCTGAATGTTTGTGGCATGTTATAATAAACTATTATCATTTGGTAAGGGTTAGGGACGTGGGTGATGGTGTAGGCGCCCATGAAATGGGAGGCCAGTTTGTGGGGGATTGGGAGCTTGGCAATCATCACAGAATCGCCGGGTTTGTAGGGGTTCGAGGGGGCGGCGTCAGGTTGAAGGTCCAAGCCGTTTTGCAAGTGGTGAAGATGCTGTTTGAGATGGTGGAGGGGGTCGGTCGTAGGGGGCGTGGTGGGAGGCTGTAGGTGTTGGCGTAGTGGCAGGAGGAGAGGGGCCTCCCTGAAGATCCTTTCATGAGGGGATATGCAGTCTTCTCAGGGGCAGGAGTTGATCCCCCACTGGACGATTTTAACATGGGCAGGCCAATCATAATTTTTTATTTCCTCGATTCTGGTCCACACTTGATTCATAAGGGTGCAGTGGCTCCTCTCGCAAATTCCATTCCCTTGTGGCCAGTATGGAGAGGAGTGGGAGATGCGATAGTCAAATAGGTCGGCTAGCTCTCGCCATATGTTGCCAGTAAACTCAGGGCATTATCCAAGTGTAGGGCCTGTGGAATTCCACAATAGGGGAATAAGTGGCGGATAAGGGCATTGGCCACGGCGACAGCATGATGCTCCTTGGCTGGGCATGCGATGAGAAGCTTAGAATAAGTATCCACAAAGGTGATATACTGGTACTGGGACGTAGGAGGCATAGGCCCTACCACATCTACTGATAGCAACTGCCAAGGCTTGTGGGTGGTTATTCTGCCTGATGGACCAGCAGTGTGGGTGACATCCTTACCTAACGCGCAGGCACGGCAGGACTGGGTGACTTGCTTGGCTAGGTGGCTGGGGTTGGGGATCCAGTAGGAGTCATTGAACACCTGGAGGGGCTTCTTGATTCATAAGTGAATTCCATTATCGGCGTGGAGATGTTTCATGTTGTCTAAAGTGGTGTCGGGGTCTAGGAAGATGTGGCCTGATGGGGTGAATAGATTGTCGCACTGTCAGTGGAGGTGGGTGAACAAGCGGGGTGGAATCCAAGGGGGGCGGTCCTTGTCACGCCACTGTTGGAGGAGCTACAGTTTGCACTGGATGGCGCGGAGGGGCAGGCACGAGAGTGCGTCGGCGTTCAGGCATTCTCGCTTAGTCGCAGCGTATTTCTTTTCGGCCTGGTTAAGGGTGCAACTGGTGCAGGCAATGATATGTTCTCATCCCTCGTGGACTTGGGCGAGGACGGCGCCAATCGGAATCAGGGAGACATCTGTATGTAGGGAGAAGGACAGGGAGTAACCAGGGAAAACCTCGATGGGGGAGGTTATGAGCTTGTCTTTCAGTTCCTGAAAGGCAGCCCGTCGTTCACTGGTCCAGGTAAAAGGTTCTCCCTTCCTGGTCAGATAGTGTAGGGGTTTGGCAATGTTCGTGAATCCCTTCACGAACCGACAGTAGTATAAGGTGAGGCCCAGGAAGGCTTGGACCTAGTGGACGTCTCGTGGTAGGGTAAGGTGAAATGCCATCTTTGGACACTATATGCCCCAGGAAAGCAACAGTCCTGGTGGCCAGGATGCACTTGGAAGGTTGGAGTTTAAGGCCAGCCTGGCGAATGCACTGAAAGACCTTCCTTAGGCACTGAAGGTGATCGGCCCACGTTTTGCTGAAGATGATGACGTCGTCTAAGTATACTTGCATATCTCCCAGGTAAGGCCACTCAGGATGGACTCCATCAATCGGGAGAAGGTGGCAGGGGTGTTGCAGAGTCCGAAGGGCAAGATGTTAAACTCGTAATGTTTTCCATTGCTGGTGGAAAACGCCGTTTTCCCCCTATCCTCGGGATGTACGGGGACCTGCCAATACCCAGACTGGAGGTCCAGGGCAGAGAACCAGGAAGTGCCGTGCAGTGAGTCTAGGGAATCGTCAATCCTGCGCAGTGGGGTGGCATCTTTCATGGTGACGTCATTAAGGCAACGGTAGTCCTAGCAGAATCACATGGTGCTGTCTTTCTTCTTAACGAGGATGACGGGAGAGGACCAGGGACTGGTGGAGGGTGAAACAACGCCGGCATTGACCATTTCCTGGACCTGCCGGTCTTCCTCTGCTCGTTGTTTCGGGTTTTTCTGTCGGGATGGTTGGTGGATAGGTGGTCCTGTGGTGTGTATTTCATGCGCCAGGTAGGTGGTGTGGCCGATATTGGTAGGTCCTGACGCTAAAAGGTCCTGAAAGTCCAGGAGTAGGTGGCAGAGAGGGTCGGCTTGGTGAGGTGAGAGATGCTCAGGAATGGGGGGTAGTGGGGGGGGAGTGAGGGGAGGTGGGGGAGCATGGCTCTGCTTCTTCCATTTCTCCTACCACAACCCCCTTAGGTAGCGTGAGGGGGGTTGTGGTGATGTTAGGGATGCAGATCGCCACGATGTGGGGGGGGAGGAAGGTGGGGGATAGGAGGCAGGCCAAGAGAGGTCCGGGGAGGACAGATGTTCCGGTGAGCCTGTTCAGTGGCAGCCATGCTTCGTGGTGAGGGGGAATGGTGATGGTGGAGGTGGTGATAGTAGGGAAGGTGGAGTGAACGATGGGACTAGGAGGGGGATCGGGAGAGGGGGGACAGATGGGTGGGGCGTGGTGCTGGAGGGGTGGGGGAGGGTCTGTAGGTGCACAGGGGTTGTGAAGGGTTGGGGGAGGGGGCTGGTGGCTCCTGAAATTGAAGTTGCCGCTTGTGGCAATTGATGGTGGTTCGTAGCTTTTGCAGTCAAACACGATGAATTTATCCTGGGTAGAGACTTTTCGGTGGGTGTCAGTGCGTAAGGCCCGGGTTTCCCCAAGAATGGGTAGGGGGCCATCCCCTGCATCCACGAGATGAGTCGACGTAGGTAAAAGTGGGCCAAAAGCCAATTTGTGACAGGAGTAGAAGTGACTATAGAGGCATGATCTGGCCACTCCCGTATCGACCAGAAGCCCTGCTTTAACCCCGTTGAATTTCATCTTATCATAGACTGGGGGACGGTATTTCTGCAAGGTGGCCCCAGCCACCAAGGGGAGGTGCGGGGGCAGGCCTAAAAATCCAGCTGCTGTGGGATCTCCTCTTCCTCTGGCTCTGTCTCCCTGGGATCAGTATCTCCTGGTGGTGTGATGTCGTCATCTGGGCCCTCGTTTTCTGACGAGGATACCTTGCATCAGCCTGGTGGGTTAGGTTTGCACTGGGCTGCCTTAAGTTGCTCACGAATTATGTGGAGTGGGCACCTGTGGCTACAAGCGGAAAATTCCCAGGGATTGATGTTGATTAAATTTTGGCTCTCCTGGTATGCCGGGCACTTGTTGGTGGGGAGTGCCCTAGGTGGGGTTGGCGTAGGGTTGGTGTGGGTTGGTAGTGGCTGAGGCTTGCTGGGAAGGGTTGGTTTATTCATTGGGATTTTACTCACTATGTTGATTTGTTGAGGGGTGGAGTAGGAGTTCAAGAGTTGCTGTATTGGCTGGACATCCCTGTCCAGATCTCCTGTAGGGTCGTGTATGGTAAAATGCTCTTTGACCATACCTGGGAGAAATCTGAGCAGAGTGTTAAACGTGCTGCTCCCGGGTTTCCGTGTCGGCTTCTGGGTAAGCAGCGGAGACAAGCCACCTGGCCTGGATGAGGGTGTCATCCAGGCTTCCGTCATATGTTAGGCTGTCCACCTGGGACAATGCTACCACTCTTCTTAGAGATGGCGTGATCGCTTCTACTACAATCTTGGTAAAGTTCGCCCATGCTAGCCGGGGACGACTTTAGGTGCAATACTGGCTACTGCCTTGCCCAGAAGTGGTAGTGTGACCACAATCTTTTGTCTGTGATCCTCAAAGCCAATATCCAACAGTGGCTTGATTATGGACAAGTACGTGTGGATATCGTACTGCTCCTGATCAAATTTGGGCAATAGTACGTGTGGTTTAGTTGCCATTTCGCCGATTTCCCTGTTTGCTCCTCTCGGTGTATGCCCGGGTCAAGAACCACCACTGTCCACCAGTGTTATGTTAGGCGTTTTTAGGTCGGCTTCCCGTCCTAATAAAGCCTAAGGTATAGCTGGGTTCCCTTTCTAGACCGAAGCTTAGACACAGTATGAGAGGAACAGGGCATAAAAACCCAGAGCAACAACCTTACACGTATATTACAAAATTATGGATACAGGAAGCTAGACTTCATCCAAAAGCAAGTAACTGAAATGGACAGGTATTTATGAGTTAAAGGTATCTCGCAGGATACCGACAGACAGACAAACCTGTGCTTGAGATAAGTTATGACTACACTTTTATTCTAGGGCTGCTGGTTTCTTATATTACTTCTGTAATTGTACTTATATTATTTCTATGACTGTCCCGCAGTATGCACTGGTAATGTCTTGCTCACTCTTCAGTATATTCAGGCTGTTGTATCACTATCACTGTACTGTATATTCGGGCGGTCACGTTCACTTTCACTGTTCCTGTACTAGACGCTCGGGCAGTCACTTTCACTTTCACTTGCGGGCAGAGAGTGGGGTCACAGTCGCTATGGGAACATGGAGCAGGGGAGCAGACCAACCAAGGGGGGGGGGGCAGTGGCTCACAGGCGGCAGCCCAGTGTTGGTGGCGCCCCTTCAGGTGCACTGTCGGTGAGGGGCCACAGGACTATCCGTGGGGGCGTCGGCTGCGGTCAGGGATGTTGAAGGGCCCCGCACTGGAGAGGTCATGCCCCGGGGTGCTGGGAACGGTGTGGAGGGCCCGCCGGATGTGGCCTCACTCCCGCTGCTTCACCGTCAGGGTAGGGCTGCGGCGTTGTGGGCGGCAGGAATCCGACAGGCATGGGTCTCCCACTGGTGCCTGTTGGATGGGGTGTAACTCCTGGGTCAAGATGGGTCCTCTCCACCAGTCCTGGATGGGGAAATGTTCCTCCTGGAGATTACCTTGGGAGGGGGAGCCAAGAGTAGGACTTGTTCCGCCACTGGAGGGGCGGCCCAAACAGGGGTCTCCCTCAGGTAGGGAAGTTGTGGGGAGGGGCAAGGGGCTTTCAGGGTGCTCCTCCCTGGCGTGGCTACCGGCTGTCACCGAGGTCCCTTGGGCAACGGAAGGAGGGCGGCTACAAACCATCCCTTTCCCATAGGTGTGGCAGCTGGCCATCACTTGGGCCTGACTTCCAGGGTCTCCCTCGAGTTGCAGAGTTGCAGGGGGTGAGGGGCTTTCAGGGCACTCCTCCCTGGCGCGGCTACCGGCCGTCGCCGGGGTCCCTTGGCCAATGGGAGGAGGGTGGCTACAGGCCGTCCTTTTCCCGTAGGTGTGGCCGCTGGCCATCACCTGGACACAACTCCCTGACTGGACTGCAGGCGGAGTGCGGCTGCCGGAGCAGTTACCGACCGTTGCCAAAGTCCCGTATGAGGGGTGACGTACAGGCGAAGAGCAGCTATAGGCCGTCTCTTGCCTGCTGGTGCGGCTGCCGACCGTCACCAGTGTCGTGGCCCTTGAGGCAACTGCAGAAGGAGAGAGGGCATACCGTTCTCTCCCCACATGCGGCAACTGGCCATCACGGGTTCTGCAGGGGGGTAATAGCAGCACTAGAAGCTGCTACTGGCCGTCTCTTTAGGGTGCGGCTACTGGACGTCACCTTTGCACGGCTACTGGCTGTTGCGGGGGCCCGGCTACAGGCCATGGCCTTAAGTGTGCAGCTACTGGCCGTCACAGGTGCACGGCTACAGGCTGTTGCAGGGGCACAGCTACAGGCTGTTGCCTTAGGTGCACGGCTACCGGCCGTCGCTGGGGTGCTGCTTGGAGCTAGTTTTCTAGCTCCATCCCGATCCTGACGCAGGCTGGTCCAATGAAAGGGTATTGCATCTGGACTGCGGTGTTTACACCAGGTGCATTCCGGGGAATAGGGGCGTGCAGCTCTATTGGACTTATGCCCATATAGCACGGATGTTGCACGCACCCTGTCTACCTATCCTGGGGATGTCGTGGTGTTGTCTGCTGTCATCATTTCATCCACATTCTCCTTCACTTTCACCTTCATCTTCATTGTCACCTTCACTTTCACTTTCACCTCTCTCACACATACACATGAAACATGCTCGTATGTACACATACACAATCTTTCCCTCTCATAAATATCCACACATATGTTACGTCGTGGCCATAAACAATCACCTATCCTCCTGTATCCCGTGCCTCAGGCTGGCTCCTTTATGTGCGGCAAGTCACGTTGGAGTAAGAGGGGCTGAGAGAGAGCGATGGTACTGGGATTGAGCTAGGGAGGGGAGGTAGGGAGGAAGAATGAAATGCAAAGTGGTGGTCACATTATTTGTCTATTTTCTTTCATTCAGGGCATCATACAAAGGAGTTACAATTCGGTAGATAAAGCTGCATCACACATTGTATAGCGGCGTCAGATAACAAGCTTTACAATAGATAGGTGGTGATATCAAGTACTGGCTCGTGAGAGAAATATACTGATGTGACAGATCAAATATTAGTGCAGAGCCATCGAGATCGTGTGGTACCAGACTGTCAACGCGTGGAAGCCAGAGAAGGATAGGACACGGGCCCGCCTCCTCCAGCACACTAAGGACGAGTGGCAGCTGTTCAGACGAAGTCAGCAAACCATCAACATTGTTTCTCCGGTGCCGCGAAGCCTACATGAGGTTTTTAAGGCATGAGGCCACTGGACTACTTACTAAGGCTTTCCTGGTTGCTTTGGCTTGACCAGTGTCGGTAAACATTGACATAGATATATTTTGGGGGTTTGGGATAGGATTTTGTTTCATTTTCCCTCTAACAGATTATGAGAGACACCGTAATCATATCCACCCATAAGCACAGACCAAATTTTTTTTACCTTTTATGCACAGTTATTTTAAATAGCCTTTTCATATAGAGATGTCATTTAAATAATTATTGAATTGACATGATGGTGACTCTATAAAGGGAGAGTATACCGTGAGGATGATTATATTTACTGTGGACACAGCCATGTCAAAGGTTGCATTTAATATTTAGTTCCAAACATTAATTACATGTAAGGGTAGAGGACGTTTCCTACACAAACATTACGAAAGTCAAAGCCATCCAGATTCCATTCTGCGTCTGAAGTCAAAATACACGGATAAACACACATCTGGCTCCGCACTAATGTTTGATCTGTCAGGTCAGTATATTTCTCTCACGAGCCAGTACTTGACATCACCACATATCTAAAGCTTGTTATCTGAAGCCGCTATACAAGGTGTGATGCAGCTTTACCGAATATTAACTCCTTTATATGATGCCCTGAATGAAAGAAAACAGACACATCCTTGATGCCTTTATGTGTAATACTGTACACTGTCCTGTTAACAAAAGAAAGAAACCTAACATCCAGTCATTTCAGCCACAGAAGCATAATACCAGCTGTCGCAGTCCAATGGTCTCGACGGTCACAAGAAACTCAGACACTGTAATTACGGCATCACAGACTGTGCCTTCTCTGACCACGAAATGTCTGACAAGAGCAAGGGAGCCCACCATGGAGGAAATGGAGCATGGATCCGTGGGTTAATGACCTGACCTGAGCAAAGCACCCTCTTCGTTGCATCTTCATCTCCAGTAAGGCTCTTGATCTGTGGAAAGACGATAAGGATAAAAAAAAGGTATGGAGGCATGGAGGAGTTCAAGGCCAGCACAGGTTGGTTTGAGTGGTTTAAGGGCCATGCTGGCCTTATACATGTTACCATGCATGGTAAGGCTGCTAGTGCAGACCATGTGGCAGCTGAGACCTTCCCTGCACAGCAGTTACAGAAGGGGGAATCTGATATCAAGGAAGACATATAATAATAATAATAATAATAATAATAATAATAATAATTATAGTAATAATTCACAACTAATTTTCTGGCAAGGCAGCCCTAGGCTGAAAATATACACAAAAAGAGTTAAAAAGTAAAATTAATAGGAGGCAAGCACTGCCTCATAAGTAAATGTAACAGCCAAATTTACAGAGTAAGTGATAACAACTATGTATACTAAAAAAAAAAAAAAAAAAAAAAAAAAAAAAATGGCGTATATGTTATTGGCTAGCGTTCGCTCATCATTCGGACAATGATAGGAATAAGGCTATTCTTATAATGAACAGTTCTGGCTCTTATTGGTAGTAACTTGTTGCTTGTACGGTTGGCGAGGTGGTATTGGGGAGGGGGGGGGGTAGAGAGGGAGCAAGTTGCTGTAACGGGAGTGGTTCAGGAGTTTGAGTCCAAACCGTTGGAGGTATGTTTGATGAGTGTCGGAGATGGTTGTTAAGCTGAGTCTGAAATGCAATGGAATAGTTGACATATGCTGGGCCAAGAATTATCTTTGCAGCATGCTTCTGGACAGACTCTTATATTTGCCTCTGTGTTGTAGTATGACTTAGTGACCATGCTGGCGTCATATCTGGAAGTATGAAAGAGTGGTAGATGTTGCGAAGCTCCACCGTGGGAAGACCAAAAGACTTGAATCTTCGCAACATACAGAGCCTGAAAGAGGTGGATTGAAGGACAAAAGCCGTGTGTTGGTCCCAGTATAGTTTGCTGTCCAAAGCGATGCTGAGAAGCCTGATAGTCTGGACTCGCTCAAGGGTGTGGTTGTCCAGATTAAGGGAGGGGGGTGTGGTGGGAGTAGTGGCCAGGTCAAACTGCATGATGACAGTCTTGCGGTAGCTGATGGTGACATCATTTTATGTCCACTCCAGGAGATTAAGATTTTGCTGCAGAGTGGGGTAATCTGGGTCGTGGTTGGTGTTACTGACTGCTATGGTGATGGTAGAATCAACATATTTCCATCGTAGGTTGGTGTCAGTGATGGCGTCGTTGATTAGGATAAGGAAACAGACCGGTCCCATCCTGGTCCCCTGTGGTATAATACAGGTGAGGGACTGAAAGCTGGAGGTGGCCTCCTTTTGATGAACAGCTTGTTCTCTGTCACTCAAAAGTCGGCAAACCGGGGAATGAGACTCACTCTGACACCAGTTTTCGTTGCTTTGTTGTGTGTTGTGGTATGATTAATGAGGCTGAATGCTTTGTGAAGTCGAGGAAAGTGGCTGCAATGGAAGCTTTTCCCTTTTCTAAGGTGATGTAAATAAAGTCTAGCAGACTAATTAAGAAGTGGGTGGTGGAAGATGTCTTCACATTGCCAAACTGCTGTGTATCTGTGTTTGGTGCTATGTCTTCATAAATCCATTCATTAACAACGCTCTCACGACGTAGACTGGGTATAAGGGTGATGGCGGTGGGGTAGAGGTCGTTGAAAGTGGGTGGGCTGGTATCTTTGGGTATGGCTGTGACTTAGGATTTCTTCCAAGTGGATTTTTTTTTTTAATGCAAGAAAGAAGGAACCAAAGGCCAGGGGCCCGAAAACCGTTCCTTCCAAGAAAAAAACAAACAAAAACAATGCAAATGAGAGCCAAATTCAAGATCCGATCATTTCGAGATGCCTGGACACACTGCGTTTGAAAGACTGGAGATCATAGGAAGTAGGAAATGCAGACAAAGGGAGACAGTTTCAGAGTTGACCTGTTGCATAAATGAAGGACTAGGAGTAATGGTCAACTCTTGCATTAGAGAGGTGGACAGAAAAGGGATGAGAGTTTGTTGCTAGACGGGTGCTACGCACCCGTCGTAGAGGTGGAGGGATGCAAGCAGACAGTTCAGAGGAGCAGTGACCATTGAAGTAGAGATAGAAAAGTGATAAAGATGCAACAGTGCGACAGAGGTTGAAGGGAGCCAGTAAGAGGAGGAAAGTTGATGAGACGAAAAGCCTTTGACTCCACCCTATTGAGAAGAGCTGTATGTGGGGAGCCTCCCCACACATAAGAGTTATACTCTACACAGGGGCGAATATAACCAGTGTATAAAGTCAACAACTGTGCAGTGGTAAAGAAGGTACGGAGTTGGCTCAGGTGATTTGGATTGCTGAATGGAGGCATTGATGATGGGGCAAAGTGGTTTAGAGAGTTCTGGTGCAAACAATTTTAACAGCTTCACTGGTTGATCCGGTGTCACTGATCTCTTGTTCTGGTAGGTCTGTAACTTTTTGTAAACATCGAGTTCATCGACGAGTGGCGGAGGTACAGAAGCTGGAAGGCAGGTGGGGAGAAGGATGAGGTCCAGTCCGGGAAGGCACTGGCAGACAGAAGCAAAGTGAGTGTTAATGGCTTCAGCTGCTTCTGGGATGATTAGATTGTTGGTACAAGGGAACGAGCATGAATGATTGTTCAGGCCACAGATCTCTTTGATTCTTTCATACCACTGGCTTACAGGACATTAGTGTGCTGGGATAGAATCTTTTCTTTGTCATCTTAATTTTACGGATCACTGCATTGCAGGGTACAGTAATCCCTCAGTTATCTAGACATCCATTACCCCGACAATCCACAACCTGGACGCTATGATCTAGCTGTTTGAAACTATTATTCGTACATTTTTTCATTTCGTCCGGAAAAAATGCATGCGTCCAGGTGGAAATTATGGCCACATGAACATTTTTGACCACCAATAGCCCTGTATATGTTCTCCACAGTGCGGTTTTCTACACGACTATTCACAAATCATGAAAACAAATCAGTTTAAACCACTTCAGAATATCCTATACCTTGGGCAGATCACATGCCTTCTCCTGCAAAATCGGCAATTCACAGGTTCTCTGAGCTGAATTAACGGAAACCTGGATGAAATTCGCCTGGAAGTGGCAACAATATAATAAGTAGGATCATCCCAATGAAGGCCCTTAACCTATACATCTGAATATATATTTGCCTATACACTCGTGTCCTTCACCACTTCCCTTGTCAGCCCCAATTACTTGATATGAATAATTATTATAGTATTTTTTCATTGATGTATTTCATCATACCATGTTAAACACACACACACACACACACACACACCTATATATATATATATATATATATATATATATATATATATATATATAGATAGATAGATAGATATATAGATAGATAGATAGACAGATAGATAGATAATTTCCTGTACTTCCTGATCCTTCATTCAGTGGTCACACACACACACACACACACACACACACACACACACATACACACACAGATATATATATATATATATATATATATATATATATATATATATATATATATATATATATACCATTGTTCTTACCTGCATGTAGTAGTAATTTCACATTATCGGTATACGAGTAATATCCTATAGTAATAGATGGTGCATATCTATACTGTCATTTTCACAAGATCAATAATAGGGAAAAATATATGAATATTGTCAATAGATATTGATCATGTGAGGGCCGGTAAATAATATTCTACGTTGCAAATGTAGCGGTATTACCTCAGCAAGTTCAAGTGTCTCATATCAATGCACATGTGTAATGAGGCATAGTAATCCCTACAGATTTCTATCTCAGGCGTACATGCCGAGGCAGTTTCAACTGTTGTGACTTCTTAATTTGCACCATGACCACATTATACTTGTTTATGCATAATAGTTTGTCACATCTATTTTACGCACGTCTTTTTGTCTTCTGGGAAGAAATGAAACCGTAGGTTAGGTCCAGTTCGTCGGTTTTTCCCACAAATAACGCAGCGGTGTCCAGGGTTTAGAGCCATGTTTATTTGTACCGCCACACCCCCTTGCATCCCGCCTGTCAACTTATGTAAACAAACAGACGACACACCGGCGACCACAGTGCCATCTGTTGACCAAGCCACTTCGTTACACTGGTCTCGTTTTCGCCCGTAAGAGTTAATACACCGTATCTTTTCTCCTCCGTGCATTAACCCCTCCAATACAAGAGGTCTTTCTGATGCGGCATTCAATCGTCTGAAAGTTATGTGGTTAGAGAAATCGTTTGGAGTTCGATTCTTGTGAAGTGTGACTTTCAGGTAAAAGCTGTTCGTAGACGCCTGTAGTTAAAAAAAAAAAAAAAAAAAAAAAAAAATTGAAGTTTAATAGTTTGCCTGCTTCACTGTCTGTGTCAAATACTGTAGCTTCTTTCCTGCTTATACTACCTGTTACCTTCACTGCTCCTCCAGTGTCTATCCGACCTCCACTTTGCGTCTGTGTCCCACCCTCACACTATTACACGAGGCACCATTGTGTTTCCTTCCCCTCTTCCTCCTCTCATACATCTCCGCTCCTACACCATCTCCTTCCCTCCTCTATCCTACCCACGTCCGCCTGTCACAAAAGTGCACACATATGACTTTCCTCCTCTTGCACTTCTGCACTCACCCACTCCCCAACCTCTTTATTACTGTTTCATGACGATGGCTCCAAGACACACAATACAAAAGGATATGGTGGAACATACGATGCCTGCACCGCTGCCTAGCTGATTTTTTTTCCCTTTAGTGCTTCGTATCATCCTGCTGTCATCTACCTTCAGGAAGTTTTCCCTCACCCAGGCTTCGGGACTATCAGTGTTATCATATAGATTCTGGCTAAGGTCTCGTTACACACATTTGTTACTGTTTCTTAAACACTACTGCCATACTCGCCTGCCTCTTCACATTCTTTTCTCTTTCACTTACTTCGCCTCACTGTCAATAATGCCTCTTTTGTTCATATGTAATGTTTATCTCAGTCACTTGGTGGATCCCGTGTCTCCTGCTGGTCATGCCCTCCATACCTGCCACTAAACATCATCTGCATCCTTTCCCCCGCACATCATCCCGCCCATATTGCAGGTGGGAGTCTCGATCTTGTAACATGGTACAAAATTCCGTCACTGTCGACATTGTCCTAACTCTTATCTCTACCACAGTGCCATCCTTACCATATATTCCATTCCCATCCTACACAATGCACTTTTCTTAATAACAATAGACATAAATCACTCACAAACACTGTCCCATATACAGATGATATTACCATAACATCCCCACACCACATCAGTCGCAGCCTGCACACTGCAACAAGACTACCGCAGTAGAAGACATGGGTTGTGGACAACAGGTTGATGATTGATCCAGTCAAATCCAGCACCACATTCACCATCGGCAGCAGTCATGAGCACAGTTAACATCACACTTAACAGTGTGCAAATGCCACACACTACCTCCATTAAGATCCTTTGAGTCAAGAGTGAGAACAGTGGAAATGAGTTTTTTGTGAGGAGCATATAGAGTCACATGGAAAGACAGACTGACAAATGAGGATGTGAAGGAGCGTTGTGGTGTGGATGTGGATGTGATAGGATGCGTTAGGAGAAACACACTGAGGTTGGCCATGTGGAGAGGATGGAGGGCTAGACACTAACGAGAAGAGTGGATGTGAGCGAGGTGGAGGAGGGAAGAGGGAGGGGGAGGTCAAGGATGAAAGAGGGATGGAGTGGAAAGGTATATGAGAGAGGGAGGTGTGAGCTGGGAGCAGGGCAGTGAAAAGGCGGGGGACAGGACGACATGGAGGAAATTTGTTTGTGGCCATCCCCTACAGGATTAAGGCTTCCAGCAATAGATATATAGACAGAGTTACATATGACAATAGATTCACCTTCAAGGACCTCCTACAAGACATCAAGAGGCGGTGCATCCCGAGACTCAATACATTCATGGCAGCTACAGGGACAGACTTTGGGCAACAAAACGATGCAGTCTCTGTGCACAACAAACAATATTTTAAGTCGGTTTGTCCTACGCCTCCCTGGCATGGATCTCGTCCTATCCTAAGACTCACTGCAACACTCTGCAGGCCATAGAAAAAATGCTCTCCACATCGTCACTGGCTACACCAACACCACTCCCTTAGTTCACACTCTGGATCCAAAATCCACCGTGATACAGAATATGTTGACATGAGAGGCAAACAATTCTACGTGGCAGCTTGCTCTAACACACAACACACCTATCATTATACGACAGAGACGGCACATTTAGGCCCATAAAACAATTATCACACAACCATTACCACATGCTCTTCAGCAACATCCTACCTCCAAACACTCCAACACAACCAATGAAGAAACACTTACAGTATATACTAATTTCACGAGCAGGGCAATACACACCTCGACTGAACACTATCCTACAAACCCCCTTCCCGACATCCACCCATCAGAAATATCCTTCAACAGAGCTGATCGGGTTCAACAAGCTAGGTTTAGATCAGGACATCACCCCGCCATCCTCAGTTCCAGCGTACATTTGGGTTGTGTGAAATCACAGATGACACGTGCCTTGCTTGTAGAATCAGCCAGCACAACATAACACACATAATGGAGCATTGCACAACACTTGTCAGAAGACTCAGACACGAACTTAAGGAACACCATAAAGCAGTTGCTTACATGCGATTGATGGGTTTGCAGGGTCAGAGATGACCGTGGTTGAGAAAAATCAATAACAACAACTTGTACGTTTGCTCTCTTCATGACGATCATTACATCCCTTTGTTTCCCCTGCACAACTCCGACCACTTGACCAGTACGAAATCGAACCATACGTATCACCTTTCAGTGCTCCTGTATGACCAAAGCAGTCAACATGGTCCCTGAAGTCGGTATGTCTGAGCTGACTTTGCCACACCCATCCCTGCTGACCCTCTGCTGCCTGTATGGACACATGACTCTCTCCTTTCACCACACACCTATCATTGCTGCTGACCGTCCGCCTATCCCTCCTCAGCTTTCCATCACTGACACCCTCAGCTCGGTTGCCTTTACCCATCTCATTCACGATTCTGTCCTCGCTAATGAACGGGTATCAGCTGCTTACAGTGCCCCTACAAAATATCTCCCCAACTGGGCCAGCAGTACCCAATATGAACTGTCTGCTCTTATCTCTGCCCAAGAATTCTTTTTCAATGAAAACCCCACGGGACTAATCAGCAGCAGTTTCCTTGTAGCGCTCGTACTTCTTCGAACGCCTTCCCTCTTCTCTCCTCCCTCTTCTCCTGTCTCCGTCAGAACTTTTTTTATTTTATTTTTTTATTTTTTCTGGATTCCAGACCATGTTCCTCACACCCAGCACGACCAGGAAGATATTGTCCGAGCTACCTGCAACCTTCCCCTCCCTGCCTTTTGCCTCTTTGTGTCCAAGGCTATTGTCTGGTGAATCCTCGGAAGGGGGCCAGGGAAGACTTATGCTTGTGTACGGATGCTGCATGTCCCACCAACGTCCCTATCCAGCACTGTGACAGCTACCGTGGGTGGGACACACCTACGGCAAGCACCCCACCCTCACCGGACGCTGTGATGCTGCCATCGCCCACATTTGCCCGAGGTATCGCTACCTTCAATGGTCACTCAGCAACCTGCCATCGTCGAGCCCTGCAACACTCCCACACATGACCTCCTCTCCCAACATATTGTACCTTGTCCTGTCGTGGCACCCTTTAGACCCACTGGATTATAATTCAGTGCCCCCTGCCACCACTTCATCTCTCACCCTGATGAACTAGGGGACATTCACACCTTGCATCCTCAGGTGATTTGTATTTTAATTTCTTGGGACATACTCGTAGGCTTCACCGTGGTGGTTATAACATTTTTACCAGCCGCGATAGCGAAGCTGGTATTATTTTCCGTGTGTGTGTGTGTGTGTGTGTGTGTGTGTGTGTGTGTGTGTGTGTGTGTGTGTGTTAGCACGATAACTTCGCAACCGCTCAAGATATCATCACAAAATTTTACAGGTGTGTAGTAGGGATAAAAATCTCTTGCAAATTCGAAATTGGTTAAAGTATGTCAAGGTAGAGCAGCGCTAGATATGGATCGGCTCGCAGCTAGTGTGATTCCCCCCCTTGTGGAGGCCTCTCGTATTACCCTCGTGTTATGTATACGCACTTGCAATTTATTAAACTTCATTTTGTGTTATTAATAATGAGAACAGTGATGATTATAATTTATTATTATTATTATTATTATTATTATTATTATTATTATTATTACTCGCTTAAAGGCCGCCTTCGGCTGCCTCCGCTCGATGTCGTCACTTCCTATCTTCGGTCAGAAATGAGTCATAACTCGGGAACCGGTGGCCCGATTGGACTGGACATTGTTTTATTCTTCAAGTCAGAGCATTTTAACGGTAGCTTGCTCTTACAAAAACTGCGCAACATGCGCCGGTTTTTGCTGTTACAGTAACAAGCAAACAAACATCCAGAAATCGGATCATTATAATATAGATTATTATTATTATTATTATTATTATTATTACTGCTACTACTATTACTACTACAACTATTGTGTTAATTGTAACTTGTTTATTTGTTTCAGTTTTATTTTCTCTAATGTTCCTTATTTTCGTTAATTTGAGTTTGATTTTCATATCATTCTAAGCACTGACTTGAAAGAATATAAACAGACCACTTGTGTTAATGATCTTGGCTTCCATGTCTCTCATCAACAGCCAGAAATACAGCCAACAACATTCCTTCACTCTCCTCCTTCCTTCATCTAGTATGTAAGTAAATCTGCATAAATATTTGTTTACTGATGAAACTGATTGCACGCTAACTGCATATGGTGTGTTTGCAAGTAGTTCCTCATGCAAGATTTATTTTTGTGAAGATTATTTACCTTTCATTCCAAGCCACCTGTCACTGGAGGCTAAGAAATCAAGGATACAACAAAACAAAAGATACGTTGGCAAATATACTTGATACAAAACCACCCGTTAGTTTGCAGCATTATAAAACAATGAATACAGTGATGAAAAGGATAACACAAAATGAAGTTTAATAAATTGCAAGTGCATATACATAACACGAGGGTAATACGAGAGGCCTCCACAAGGGGGGGAATCACACTAGCTGCGAGCCGATCCATATCTAGCGCTGCTCTACCTTGACATACTTTAACCAATTTCGAATTTGCAAGAGATTTTTATCCCTACTACACACCTGTAAAATTTTGTGATGATATCTTGAGCGGTTGCGAAGTTATCGTGCTAACACACACACACACACACACACACACACACACACACACACACACACACACACACACACACACACACACACGGAAAATAATACCAGCTTCGCTATCGCGGCTGGTAAAAATGTTATAACCACCACGGTGAAGCCTACGAGTATGTCCCAAGAAATTAAAATACAAATCACCTGAGGATGCAAGGTGTGAATGTCCCCTAGTTCATCAGGGTGAGAGATGAAGTGGTGGCAGGGGGCACTGAATTATAATCCAGTGGGTCTAAAGGGTGCCACGACAGGACAAGGTACAATATGTTGGGAGAGGAGGTCATGTGTGGGAGTGTTGCAGGGCTCGACGATGGCAGGTTGCTGAGTGACCATTGAAGGTAGCGATACCTCGGGCAAATATGGGCGATGGCAGCATCACAGCGTCCGGTGAGGGTGGGGTGCTTGCCGTAGGTGTGTCCCACCCACGGTAGCTGTCACAGTGCTGGATAGGGACGTTGGTGGGACATGCAGCATCCGTACACAAGCATAAGTCTTCCCTGGCCCCCTTCCGAGGATTCACCAGACAATAGCCTTGGACACAAAGAGGCAAAAGGCAGGGAGGGGAAGGTTGCAGGTAGCTCGGACAATATCTTCCTGGTCGTGCTGGGTGTGAGGAACATGGTCTGGAATCCAGAAAAAATAAAAAAATAAAATAAAAAAAGTTCTGACGGAGACAGGAGAAGAGGGAGGAGAGAAGAGGGAAGGCGTTCGAAGAAGTACGAGCGCTACAAGGAAACTGCTGCTGATTAGTCCCGTGGGGTTTTCATTGAAAAAGAATTCTTGGGCAGAGATAAGAGCAGACAGTTCATATTGGGTACTGCTGGCCCAGTTGGGGAGATATTTTGTAGGGGCACTGTAAGCAGCTGATACCCGTTCATTAGCGAGGACAGAATCGTGAATGAGATGGGTAAAGGCAACCGAGCTGAGGGTGTCAGTGATGGAAAGCTGAGGAGGGATAGGCGGACGGTCAGCAGCAATGATAGGTGTGTGGTGAAAGGAGAGAGTCATGTGTCCATACAGGCAGCAGAGGGTCAGCAGGGATGGGTGTGGCAAAGTCAGCTCAGACATACCGACTTCAGGGACCATGTTGACTGCTTTGGTCATACAGGAGCACTGAAAGGTGATACGTATGGTTCGATTTCGTACTGGTCAAGTGGTCGGAGTTGTGCAGGGGAAACAAAGGGATGTAATGATCGTCATGAAGAGAGCAAACGTACAAGTTGTTGTTATTGATTTTTCTCAACCACGGTCATCTCTGACCCTGCAAACCCATCAATCGCATGTAAGCAACTGCTTTATGGTGTTCCTTAAGTTCGTGTCTGAGTCTTCTGACAAGTGTTGTGCAATGCTCCATTATGTGTGTTATGTTGTGCTGGCTGATTCTACAAGCAAGGCACGTGTCATCTGTGATTTCACACAACCCAAATGTACGCTGGAACTGAGGATGGCGGGGTGATGTCCTGATCTAAACCTAGCTTGTTGAACCCGATCAGCTCTGTTGAAGGATATTTCTGATGGGTGGATGTCGGGAAGGGGGTTTGTAGGATAGTGTTCAGTCGAGGTGTGTATTGCCCTGCTCGTGAAATTAGTATATACTGTAAGTGTTTCTTCATTGGTTGTGTTGGAGTGTTTGGAGGTAGGATGTTGCTGAAGAGCATGTGGTAATGGTTGTGTGATAATTGTTTTATGGGCCTAAATGTGCCGTCTCTGTCGTATAATGATAGGTGTGTTGTGTGTTAGAGCAAGCTGCCACGTAGAATTGTTTGCCTCTCATGTCAACATATTCTGTATCACGGTGGATTTTGGATCCAGAGTGTGAACTAAGGGAGTGGTGTTGGTGTAGCCAGTGACGATGTGGAGAGCATTTTTTCTATGGCCTGCAGAGTGTTGCAGTGAGTCTTAGGATAGGACGAGATCCATGCCAGGGAGGCGTAGGACAAACCGACTTAAAATATTGTTTGTTGTGCACAGAGACTGCATCGTTTTGTTGCCCAAAGTCTGTCCCTGTAGCTGCCATGAATGTATTGAGTCTCGGGATGCACCGCCTCTTGATGTCTTGTAGGAGGTCCTTGAAGGTGAATCTATTGTCATATGTAACTCTGTCTATATATCTATTGCTGGAAGCCTTAATCCTGTAGGGGATGGCCACAAACAAATTTCCTCCATGTCGTCCTGTCCCCCGCCTTTTCACTGCCCTGCTCCCAGCTCACACCTCCCTCTCTCATATACCTTTCCACTCCATCCCTCTTTCATCCTTGACCTCCCCTCCCTCTTCCCTCCTCCACCTCGCTCACATCCACTCTTCTCGTTAGTGTCTAGCCCTCCATCCTCTCCACATGGCCAACCTCAGTGTGTTTCTCCTAACGCATCCTATCACATCCACATCCACACCACAACGCTCCTTCACATCCTCATTTGTCAGTCTGTCTTTCCATGTGACTCTATATGCTCCTCACAAAAAACTCATTTCCACTGTTCTCACTCTTGACTCAAAGGATCTTAATGGAGGTAGTGTGTGGCATTTGCACACTGTTAAGTGTGATGTTAACTGTGCTCATGACTGCTGCCGATGGTGAATGTGGTGCTGGATTTGACTGGATCAATCATCAACCTGTTGTCCACAACCCATGTCTTCTACTGCGGTAGTCTTGTTGCAGTGTGCAGGCTGCGACTGATGTGGTGTGGGGATGTTATGGTAATATCATCTGTATATGGGACAGTGTTTGTGAGTGATTTATGTCTATTGTTATTAAGAAAAGTGCATTGTGTAGGATGGGAATGGAATATATGGTAAGGATGGCACTGTGGTAGAGATAAGAGTTAGGACAATGTCGACAGTGACGGAATTTTGTACCATGTTACAAGATCGAGACTCCCACCTGCAATATGGGCGGGATGATGTGCGGGGGAAAGGATGCAGATGATGTTTAGTGGCAGGTATGGAGGGCATGACCAGCAGGAGACACGGGATCCACCAAGTGACTGAGATAAACATTACATATGAACAAAAGAGGCATTATTGACAGTGAGGCGAAGTAAGTGAAAGAGAAAAGAATGTGAAGAGGCAGGCGAGTATGGCAGTAGTGTTTAAGAAACAGTAACAAATGTGTGTAACGAGACCTTAGCCAGAATCTATATGATAACACTGATAGTCCCGAAGCCTGGGTGAGGGAAAACTTCCTGAAGGTAGATGACAGCAGGATGATACGAAGCACTAAAGGGAAAAAAAATCAGCTAGGCAGCGGTGCAGGCATCGTATGTTCCACCATATCCTTTTGTATTGTGTGTCTTGGAGCCATCGTCATGAAACAGTAATAAAGAGGTTGGGGAGTGGGTGAGTGCAGAAGTGCAAGAGGAGGAAAGTCATATGTGTGCACTTTTGTGACAGGCGGACGTGGGTAGGATAGAGGAGGGAAGGAGATGGTGTAGGAGCGGAGATGTATGAGAGGAGGAAGAGGGGAAGGAAACACAATGGTGCCTCGTGTAATAGTGTGAGGGTGGGACACAGACGCAAAGTGGAGGTCGGATAGACACTGGAGGAGCAGTGAAGGTAACAGGTAGTATAAGCAGGAAAGAAGCTACAGTATTTGACACAGACAGTGAAGCAGGCAAACTATTAAACTTCAATTTTTTTTTTTTTTTTTTTAACTACAGGCGTCTACGAACAGCTTTTACCTGAAAGTCACACTTCACAAGAATCGAACTCCAAACGATTTCTCTAACCACATAACTTTCAGACGATTGAATGCCGCATCAGAAAGACCTCTTGTATTGGAGGGGTTAATGCACGGAGGAGAAAAGATACGGTGTATTAACTCTTACGGGCGAAAACGAGACCAGTGTAACGAAGTGGCTTGGTCAACAGATGGCACTGTGGTCGCCGGTGTGTCGTCTGTTTGTTTACATAAGTTGACAGGCGGGATGCAAGGGGGCGTGGCGGTACAAATAAACATGGCTCTAAACCCTGGACACCGCTGCGTTATTTGTGGGAAAAACCGACGAACTGGACCTAACCTACGGTTTCATTTCTTCCCAGAAGACAAAAAGACGTGCGTAAAATAGATGTGACAAACTATTATGCATAAACAAGTATAATGTGGTCATGGTGCAAATTAAGAAGTCACAACAGTTGAAACTGCCTCGGCATGTACGCCTGAGATAGAAATCTGTAGGGATTACTATGCCTCATTACACATGTGCATTGATATGAGACACTTGAACTTGCTGAGGTAATACCGCTACATTTGCAACGTAGAATATTATTTACCGGCCCTCACATGATCAATATCTATTGACAATATTCATATATTTTTCCCTATTATTGATCTTGTGAAAATGACAGTTTAGATATGCACCATCTATTACTATAGGATATTACTCGTATACCGATAATGTGAAATTACTACTACATGCAGGTAAGAACAATGGTATATATATATATATATATATATATATATATATATATATATATATATATATATATATATATATATATATATATATATATATATATGTGTGTGTGTGTATGTGTGTGTGTGTGTGTGTGTGTGTGTGACCACTGAATGAAGGATCAGGAAGTACAGGAAATTATCTATCTATCTGTCTATCTATCTATATATATATATATATATATATATATATATCTATATATATATATATATATATATATATATATATATATATATATATGTGTGTGTGTGTGTGTGTGTGTGTGTGTGTTTAACATGGTATGATGAAATACATCAATGAAAAAATACTATAATAATTATTCATATCAAGTAATTGGGGCTGACAAGGGAAGTGGTGAAGGACACGAGTGTATAGGCAAATATATATTCAGATGTATAGGTTAAGGGCCTTCATTGGGATGATCCTACTTATTATATTGTTGCCACTTCCAGGCGAATTTCATCCAGGTTTCCGTTAATTCAGCTCAGAGAACCTGTGAATTGCCGATTTTGCAGGAGAAGGCATGTGATCTGCCCAAGGTATAGGATATTCTGAAGTGGTTTAAACTGATTTGTTTTCATGATTTGTGAATAGTCGTGTAGAAAACCGCACTGTGGAGAACATATATATATCTATCTATATCTATCTATCTATCTATCTATATCTTGTTGAGTGAAGACGAAGGGGAGCTGCAAGGCTTGGTGGATGAGTTTGAGAGAGTGTGTAAGAAACGGAATCTAAAGGTGAATGTAGGGAAGAGTAAAGTGATGGTCTTTGAGAGAGGTGAAGTCAGTGAATGTACAGCGAGGTTGGATGGTGAGGAATTGGAAAATGTGAGTACGTTTAAGTACTTGGGTAGTGTGATGAGTAAGGATGGAGGTTTGGAGGGTGAAGTGCTTGAAAGGGTACAGCAGGGAAGAAAGGTTGCTGGTTCTTTGAAAGCAGTGATAAGAAACAGGGAAGTGAGCATGGAAGTGAAAAAGTTACTACATGACAGTATTGTGATACCAACTCTAACGTACGGAAGTGAAGCTTGGACGTTGTTGGAAGGACACAAGTCAAGAGTGAGAGCCGTGGAAATGAGTTATTTAAGAGGAGCCTGTGGAGTCACATGGAGAGACAGGCTGACGAATGAGGATATAAAGGAGCGTTGTGGTGTGGATGTGGATGTGATAGGAAGCGTTATGAGGAACACACTGAGGTGGTTTGGCCATGTGGAGAGGATGGAGGGTCAAAGACTGACGAAGAAAGTGTATGTGAGTGAGGTGGAGGGGGAAAGAGGGAGGGGGAGGCCGAGGATGAGATGGAGAGATGGGGTGGAGAGGTATATGAGAGAGGGGGTGTGAGCTGGGAGCAGGGGAGTGAAATGGCGGGGGACAGGGCGACTTGGAGGCGATTTGTTTGTGGCCACCCCAAACGGGATTGAGGCGTCTGGCAATATATATATATATATATATATATATATATATATATATATATATATATATATATATATATATATATATATATATATGAGAGAGCTGATATCCACAGGAAAAAGGAAATACGAAATAGCCCAAGCTCATGGGACATTTCGTATTTTCTTTTTCCCTGTGAGTATTAGCATATTTAGGAATCGCGTGTTATTAAGTTATTTATTCGCAGATAGAAAGACAGATAGACAGATAGATGCAGATTCAGATAGATATAGTTAGATTTACGTAGATGATGGATAGAGAGGTAAGCATATAGATAGGAAGGTAACACTGTACAGTACAGTAGATGTATGTATGTATTTATTATATAATATACATATGTATTCCATTACCTGCTTTAGTGCACAAATTTATCTTACTCATGCTCATTGGTTTCCTGTACGGTGTATTAACGTTGGGAAACCAACATACCGGTATTTTAACATGTTTTATATGACTCTTAGTTTGAACACAGTACATATTCGTCTTCCATTGTAAATGTCGTTACCCCTTGCATGCATCATGGTATGAAAAAAACTACCAATTATGTCACACACTTGGTGATTGCCCTGCATGTATGTATCGTAACAGTTTAGGCATTTGCACATTGTGGTATTGTTTGTAGGCTATATAATGGTTACGAACCACATAAAAGCTTTGCCATATGTTGCTTGTTGTCATGCTGTATTCTCGAAAATATTGTGATATAACATTCATTTACCCCCAGCTTCAGAAACATGTAAGCTGCATTAACTTTTTGTTTTCAAATAGTATGTTTCACACAGGAGAGGGTATTTATTGTTTTGTCATTATATCCACCAGCATGTGGTAGAAATGCGTCTGAAAATAATGGAAAGACTTTTTTTCAGTTAAATCAACTTGATACTTATAAATGACTGAGTTAAAACACCAAATGGCTATGAGTTACTGTTTCCCGTCTGAATGTTTTCGGGATAATAATGTATCCTAACATGTATGTAGGAGCTGTCCTGCCCATTACCCAATAAAAACACTATAATATTCTTGTTTGTATTATTCATATATCCATGATATGCTGAGTCTCAGACTTTTATCACCAGAATGAATCTTTGTCTCAAAGCACATTATATGGGACACTATTCACCACCCACGTGGTATCAATGGTGAAGGATGCTCATGGTACCATCTGTTGATAAAATTAACTTAGTTTCACATGGTAGGCCTATATTTTCCTGATTCATAAGCTAACCATAGTGAGGGAGGGGGGAGTGAGTTGGGGGGAGGGTAGTCAAATGTCAAATGGTGGGTGACAGAGCGACTTGGAGGCGTTTTGTCTGCGGCCACCCTCTGCGGGATTAGGGCGTCGGGCTATAGATACATAGATTTTATTCCCTTTCTCCCTTATCTGGTTTGGGCACTAGATGGCGTGAAAGTAAGGGTCTCGTAGTTTTAAAGTTGAGTCGTTACCTCGTATTTTTTTCTCCTCTTTGGGTTAATGTAAGCTATGTTATCCGACCCTCCAGCTAAAAGTCTCTTCTAATATAATCTGGAGACAGCGAAACAAAATATAAAAGAATTTTATTGTAGGAAAAGAGTAAACATCGATTACTTGAACCCTCCGTTGCCTAATTTATCATCCAGACGTTTTTATTCACTTTTCATATTGTAGGGGTTGATGATGGCTTTATCTAACCCATGCAGTTGAAATTATCGTCCGGAGCGTAATATAAACGTAACCGAACCCTTCCTCACAGAGTTCATCCTGCTTCGAATCCTCTGAGTCTGCCAGGTCAGCTGATATCATTTAGCGTAATTGATATTCGGTTCTGAAGAAAGTTGAAAACGAGAAACTCTGTATATACAATCTACCAATGAAGAAGAGCCGTTGTAAAGGCTAAGCTTCTGAACACCATCGCATCGCATCGCTATTTAGTGAGGTGAGGAGGAGTTTGGATTAAAGACGTTATTTTCATTGCTAAGTTTCTCGCTAGCCTACCACCGTGAGAGAAATATCTTAATAATGACATATTAACTACATTCAATATAAATTAATTTGTATTGAAACAACAGACCGAAGATTACTCAGCCATTAACTGCGTTGTGGTGTATGAAGACAAAGGAACAACATGAAATTTACGGTACTGTGCAGTACAGAGCTTACCCTAATAAATATTATGATGGTCACGTCAGACTGCAATAGGGAAAGTTGTATAATGAAATCAGTGTAATTTTCTTTAGGAATCACTGCTCTCTGGCGTTGTTGAGCACAGGATTGCTTATCACTTGTGTTGTTACTTTTTTCAGGTAAACGTTTATGTTTTGTTAATTATAAGGGCATTCCCCCTTGCTGAGGAATTTGTACACCCCACTTACTAGCCTGTAGTAGAGTATCACTGAAAACAAGCTAAAAGGTCTGGTCTGGGCGGTGAAAGCAGATGAGTAAGCAGGAGGAGAAATATGCCGGCCAGGGCATCCGCATAAAGCAACATTGCATAAAACATGAATGAAATAATAACATGGTCGCAGTCATCTGATTTTGACCAAATTTTGCGTGCTGGGGTCAATGTATATGATCGTATACCTTGTTGAGCTAACGTTATTGAGTTTCCTTTGTA
Organism: Coenobita brevimanus; assembly: GCF_032717465.1. Classification (NCBI taxonomy): domain Eukaryota; kingdom Metazoa; phylum Arthropoda; class Malacostraca; order Decapoda; family Coenobitidae; genus Coenobita; species Coenobita brevimanus. The sequence goes on along the minus strand of NC_137002.1, from coordinate 8,751,065 downwards.
AACATATTTACAGAGAACGAATATTATAAGTTACACTATATAGTTTCTTGACTGGCTTCTCAGTCGTATAAGTTTGATATCTATGCAACATAAGCCTAAAAGGTGCTCAGCTGCGAAAGTAATTCACTGCACAGAACGAACATCCATTAATTAGGACACAATTATAACTGGCCAATGCTACATGCAGAGATAAAACTTGGTAAATTTTGGGAATTACACCCAATGGACGGATACTGAAATTTATGTACTTATTATTGCACTCTACGCATTTCTAAGCACTCTCTGCCCTAAGCTTCCATCGTTAATGCATTTCTCTGTAGTTAGTAACTATGGAAGTGCAAGGAATTATTCTCCAGCACCCATTTCCGTTACGTTACGTTGAGTTAGGTTCTTTCATTTTACCGTAGATTTATTAACGTTAAAATGAACTAATCTGACCCAGTCTATCCTAATCTAATTTAACCTAACCGAGGCTAATTTTACCGTAAATGCGGTAACGGACGGAGCTATACCTGCTAGAACCCGCTTCCTTCTTATTTACTAAGTACTTACGCATCTGCGACGGATGTGTATAGAAGAGAAACGTCGTAATATTGTTTAAGTTTAATGGTGGCCATATTCATTTCAATCTCTGTTAGCTGGCTGTAATTCCGAAATCATACCAACATGTTAACTCCAGTGTGACACCTTGCGTTCGGTCTTCTGAATGTGAACTTTGAGCGATGTTTCTCCATGGTCCGGTGTGTGTGTGCGTGTGTGTGTGTGTGTTGATGCCAAATTAATGCCAAACTAGCGACAAGAGATAATAAAATGGAGCAGAACGCAGATTATCACATTTCAAAGATGTTCATCCTTTGTTTCTAAGTTTACTGGACAGTGGAAATGCATCTCATTTTGGGACTGAAGACTGGCTGTCAGAATCTGGGGACATGTCTATTTCTATGCACGTTTTATTTTTTTATTTGTTTATTATTTTTTTCTCACACTAAGAAAACTACTTACCAAAGCAGAGTCGTTACAGTGGCTTGTGTCACATGCGCCAAGTTCGAGCCTGCTGCGGTACAGTACATACGTACTCATTGCAAATGGATACTATATGCGGAAAGTTCTTTATGCAATAAATTCTCATTAGGGCGGATTTACATTTGACTGCCGAATAAGTATTCGCTAACATTCACATACTGTATAAAATCACATACGTCCCGTGAGCATTCGTTCATGTCCCAAGACGTCCATAGTAGAAGCAGGCTTCAGTACCCCAACTGCAGCCAATAACAAATGTTAGGGGAAGGGAAGGCAGTTGTGTGCTGGAATTATTGTCTTCCATGGACTATTGAAGGAAATGATGATCTTCGGACGCTCATTCGACCATTCATAAAAGCTCGTTAAGCTCGTTCAGGTTCCATATGTCCGTCAGATCGGCCGCACTTACCTACAGTACTATAGTCGCGGCGCACGACTCTGAAGTTGTCATTATCGTACCCTGGCAACCTAACATTCAAAAGTGTGTCCGATTTCTTATCATATTATACACGAATCACAAGCGTCTCATATTATACACGAAATCAGATGCACTTTTGAATGGTAGGTTGTCAGGGCACGATAATAACAACCTCAGAGTCGGGCGCCGCGACTATACCTACGGTCGCTCGTGTTTTTCTCACGTTCGTTCACCATGTATAACTCCACCCTTAGAGTGCAAACGCGAATCTCCAGCACTAATTACCCAGTGCATATGACACCGGAGTAGGCTACCTATTCCAGGCATCTAAAGCGTGGGTTACTAGTCTTTGGCTCCTGAATCGCATCATGGGAAGCAATAAGCCCAAATTTCCCTGTGGCTGTAAACCCTTTTGGGCCGCACCCGGTTGGAGCGCCTTAGCCCACAAGACCACCAAGCGTCCTTTTGGTTGTATGGTTAGCAGTTTATAGTCCAGCGTAGTAAATGGTTTCCTAGCCTTCAAGAAATCATTTGGCTTTTCACTGTAGTCACCTGAATATAGCACTACATCAATGGATAGTGAGCTCCCCATCTACCATACAGAAAAGCATTAGGAACCATATCAAAATGCAGTGAGATCAAAACAAATCAACAAACATCAAACGGGTTTAAATCTTGCCTCATTTGCTTAGAACCCCGAAAATGTAAAGGAATATTGGAACCTCAGAAATTTCCATATTTCTTGTGAGTTCGATCCACACCAAACTATCGCAGATTTCCGTTCTGTATAGCATTTTTGCAGTAAGCGCTAAATTTGATTTTCTATTCCATCTATCCATTGCCAGACGCTTTAATCCCAAAAGGTGTGGCCACAAACAAATCGCCTCCCTGTCGTCCTGTTCCCCGCCATTTCATTGCCCTGCTCCCGGCTCACACCCCCCTCCCTAATATACCTCTCCATTCCATCCCTCCCTCTTCCTCCCCTCCACCTCACTCATATACACACTCCTCGTTAGTCTCTCGCTCTCCATCCTCTCCATATGACCAAACCACCTCAGTGTGTTTTCTCCCTACGCTTTCTTCCATTTTTTTTTTTACTCCAACCTAACTTACTGTTCTAACCTTACCTAACTGACTAACAAACTAACCTAACCTGACACTAAGAAACAAAAGTTAACCTAACCTAACCTGCTGGCAAACTTACTGACTCATAAGAAAACAAACCTATCCTAACCTAAACTTCCCTGGACAAGAAAAAGTACAAGAAGTGGTACACAGAACGGAAATCAGCGACCAGATGATCTCAAAGGGAAACAGATGGGCACACCTAACGTTTCCCATTGAACGCTGACATGTTCTGATGAAAACGATTATCAGTCTGTTTGTGACGCTGGTATGAAATGGGAGGAAGCGAGCATGTAAAAGGACATACTACTGTGCTCTTTTCTCCATAATTTGGCTTATATTTCCGTTCTTTTACAGTTTTTTTTTTCCAGCAGCACATTGACAAGAAAAGACAATACTACAGCTATACATCCTCTCCACAGCGCACTTCATCGTGAGTAGCACCATATATTCTAGTGTTAATATCTTGTTACAAGTCGGCACTCATAGGCCAGGAGTATTAGCTCAAATTTGAACGAAACCTGGAAAAAAAACAATTCGAGAAAGCTGATTTTTTTTTTTTCAGGAAAGGCACTTGGAAGCATGCTAAGTCCAAATCTACAAACATTCTAAACATTCCACATAAGCTAACCGTGTTGGACGAAAATCCAAGATGGCCGCCAATGGCACGGGACGCTTATATAGCTTTGGAACCAGAAGCCATTGATGGTCATGTAATACCCTTTTTTAATGGTTTTTGGTATAAGTAAACAATTTTTACCATTATTTCAATTATTTATTGACGTATGCTCATGATACGATCAAGATAATGTACTACTTAAAACAAAATAGTAAATTCAACACATAAAGAAACAGCACTAACTTCTGCCAGCAGGAGATACTGAACGACTTCTAAATAAAACATTTTTTTTTTAGCATCATAAGGAATTATGGTCACAATTACAGCATGGAGACTCAGTATCTTCTCCATCAGGTGGGCGTGAATTAGCAGATTGGGCAATAACACATAGGTATTCAGTAGAGTCCTGCTTTCTGACATTTGCATCTCTTGCCACACACTTGTTTACACCTACATGACATGCTCTGTTGCCACTGGTCTGTCAGTCAAAATGGGATTGAGCATTCCACCTTGAAGCTCCCAACCCCAATCAGTAAGATTTATTTTAGATACTCAACATTGCCCAACCACTTTTGAACTGCTAAGTAGGCTCGATATGAGTGGTATTATGCAGTTGAGGATGTGGGATATAGTTGATGAAGTTGGAAGCTGCTGGATACTTTGCTCATCCTTTGCATGTACTTCACACATCTCAGCTCATCAAGTGTTGTACATGTCGGACTGGCATTATATATATAACTTCAGTAAGAGTATTTCCTCCTCTGGCTACTTCTTCATGGATGGCATCACTCTTAACACATCCAACGTTCTCCAATCCTGGCTTTCCAAGACTGCCATGGCATTCTTTTTGCCAATACCATATAGGGCAGAGACTGTGCCATATTCGTTCATAAAGTGTGCTATCAGTATGTGTTGTTGGGTGTGGATACGTTGTCTGATGGATGCTGTGTATTCTATAAAGAGTATCTTGCATACTGCATGTAGATATTGTCAGCTGTGGCCCTACCAACCAACATGACAAGCAGATCTGTATCCTTTAACACAAGTACAACAGGTCGTGCGATATTCCCAGCAAATGCCAATGCTGTGGTACTTATTGAGTAGTCAGCATCACCCTGACTTTGACAGCAAGCAACGCCTTCAGATGTATGCCGGTCCTTCAGCCTGCTGATTAATCGTGACTTGTTGTTACGATTCGCTAAAATGGAACTTTGATTGCCCGTGACTGATGAGTTGAAATCAAACACTATGTCTGCAGAGACACTGGATCAGTGTGGCGCTTCCGATCAGCTGCCTTGGTTGAGAGGGTAAGATTTGTGTAGCCATCAAAGCAGACAGTGCAATCTTTGCCATAGTTACTGATAATGTGATTCACATAGCTGTCACACATATCACCATACGTGCAGTCCACAGACCATGTCACATTTTGCAGCAAATGTCCTCCATCCATCACAGAGTATGGGATTTTAAGAGCTCCAGTGGATATTGGCGCTACTGGAGTTTTCAGCACCTTGGCAAGACCACTTTTGTTGTTTCTGTGCATTGTACCCTTGTCAAACAGTGCTGGTGGCTGCATGCTAAACTCATGTTTAATGTGATTCGCCATATCTGACTGATTCTTTATCACACATGTGACCCGAATGAACAGTAGTGTGGGGTCGACCTCAATGTCTTTGCCACGAAGAGTGGCAGTACAGGTTGCAGCACCAATAGATATAGCCTTGTCACTCGTTTTGAGCTTAACATCAGCGTAGTTCAGGCCAGTGATACTTGTAGCTGCCTCCTCGCCTAATTTGACTGCACAATCTGCATCAACCCAAATAGATGCCACGACTCCAGTATCAATGCAGACCAGTCTCTCGCAGTATTCACCTGTGTAGGCAAATGGCGAATGGTGTGATAGGTAATTCCAATAGGTGAGAAAGTGTCTGCTATCACAAGCAATTGTGGAATCCCGGAGGTCTGTGTTTTCTGGTGTCGACTGACCCTGAGGGCCTCCTCCTTGGTTTCCTCAGAAGCCCTCGCCCATCATGAAAACGGATTTGACGGTCATGGCGGTATTTGGCCTCAGCTGCCACAAGATCACCAACATTTTGAATGCGTGTACGAGTATATACAGATTCTCCCCAACTATCAGCTCACTCCATCGCCTTGGCTGCAACAGATAATAATAGTTCAGTTGTTGCCGCTTCAAGAGTCACCTCACGTTGGTCCTTTGGTTGTCTGGTGATCTTACTATAGTCCACATATTTCCCACAGTACAGACAGTCTTATTTTATATTAAAGATAGTGGCCTGTGAACGGCAGGTGACTTTCTTATGCACTTGTCTCTCCGATTGTTCTGACTCCCTTTTTTGCTATTTTATGTATGATGGCATGATGTAATGTTCTTTGAGCCATTTATTTGCCAGAACTGGCAACATTCTAGATAATAGCTTTTCATGAAGTCCATTCCTCGGATCAGCACTAATGTTCAATATGCCAGGTAGGCTTCTTTCTGTGACAGTACTTCGTTCAGAGGTGACTGGCTTATCAGAAAAGTCACAAATATCCCACTGTTCTTGTGTTACCATCTCGTTCCATTCACACATCTGTCTCTACACTTCAGTCTGTATCCAACCTGAAAAATAAAAACATCTGATGAAGTATAGGCTACTCTAGTTTATAAATTCGTAGCAAAATTATCAATACAGTTTCCGATGTTTCTGCGTTTAGCGCACATTCTCTGTGCATATCAGTGCCATTGAATTCTTAGAATAATAACAGAAATGGATTTATCACTCCTTAAGACCCATAAAATTTGGTATTACATGCCTAAGTGTGACTTTTAGTCACTAAGCTATGTAAGCGCTTCATGCCGATGGTAGCCACCTTGAATTTTTCGTCGCACATGGTTAGCTGATGCGCAATGTTTAGAATGTGTGTTGATTTTGACTTAAACTTTCCTGAAAAAATCAGCTCTCTCGAATTTTTTTCCCAGGTGTATCCTTAAATCTTGATGCTCCTGGGCTATCAACAAGATATGGCGGTTTTAGGCCAAGTTAAAGTGGTATATCAGTCTTTTCAAACGTCCACCTTTATCGAGTTTCGAGCCTCAGACTCATGGCTCACGTGGCTCCCTAGAAATGTAACCACGTGGCTCCCCAAAAATATAATCACGTGACTCCCCTAGAAATGTTATCACGTGGCTCCCAGCAATGTGATCGCGTGGCTCCACCAAAATATTATCACATGGCTCTCCAGAAATATAATCACGAGGCTAACCAAGAAATGTGATTACGTGGCTCCCCAGAAATGTAATCACGTGGCTCCCCAGAAATGTAATCACGTGGCTCCCCAGATATGTAATCACGTGGCTCACCAGAAATGTAATCACGTGGTTCACCAGAAATGTAAATGTGGAAATCTGACTGCACTGATACGCAGCCACTAACCTTTGATCTTAACTCGTGATCTTAACAGTTCACCGATTTAAACCAGAAGTGATTTTTTTTCCTCCCCTCAGTGTAAGTGCCAATTTCCATCCCAGTCTGATTCGTGGAGTATTTGGTTTACCTACATACATACACATTCATATATACATATTCATTCATACATGCATAAACGTTCAAACATCCACCCAACCATCCATACAGATATACATACATACAATGATACATAGTCATACATATATACATACATACAATCATACAGTCATACATACATACATATATACATACATACATAGTCATACGTATATATATATATATATATATATATATATATATATATATATATATACACAATCATGCATTGTCATACATACATACGTACACTCATACAGTCATACATACATACAAAGAGTCATACAGTCATACATACATAATAAATACATACATTGATACATACATAATCAGTATATACATACATACACTTATCCATTCATACATATATACATAAATTTAATCATACATACATACTGTACATTCATGCATACATACATGCAATCGTACAAACGTAAGTACTTACATACATGCATTTATCCATCCGTCCAATCGGTACATACATACATACGTACACAAAGAAACAGCAACAAGTGGCGCGAGGCACAACACACCTTGCCCGACAGCAGCTGTTTTATTGCTGCTAATACTGAACCGATACATTACTGCCATAGTGTCAGTATGGTATACGATTAATGTCTAAGGTAATGGAGCAAATGTTTTCAGGTCATGCCCTCTGAAAATCCGTGATCTTGCGTTTGATATTTCAGGGTCACCCAAGGTCAGGGTGGATAGACAAGGATTGTGGAAAGTGTTAAGAATATATGGAGTAGATGGGAAGTTGTTGAATGCTGTGAAGAGTATGTACGATGGTGCGAAGGCTGCAGTGCGTGTGGATGGTGAACTAAGTGAATTTTTCTCTTTGAAAGTTGGGTTGAAACAGGGATGTGTCATGTCTCCATGGTTGTTCAATCTGTACATGGATAGGGTAATAAAAGAGGTACAAGGTAGGGTAGTGGATGCTGGAGTGGCCCTGGTGAGAGAGGATAGTGTTTGGAAACTCCCTGTGCTGTTGTTTGCAGATGATACTGTGTTGTTGAGTGAAGACGAAGGGGAGCTGCAAGGCTTGGTGGATGAGTTTGGGAGAGTGTTTAAGAAACGGAATCTAAAGGTGAATGTAGGGAAGAGTAAAGTGATGGTCTTTGAGAGAGGTGAAGTCAGTGAATGTACAGCGAGGTTGGATGGTGAGCAATTGGAAAATGTGAGTACGGTAGTGTGATGAGTAAGGATGGAGGTTTGGAGGGTGAAGTGCTTGAAAGGGTACAACAAGGAAGAAAGGTTGCTGGTTCTTTGAAAGCAGTGATAAGAAGCAGGGAAGTGAGCATGGAAGTGAAAAAGTTACTACATGACAGTATTGTGATACCAACTCTAACGTATGGAAGTGAAGCTTGGACGTTGTTGGAAGGACACAAGTCAAGAGTGAGAGCAGTGGAAATGAGTTATTTAAGAGGAGCCTGTGGAGTCACATGGAGAGACAGGCTGACGAATGAGGATATAAAGGAGCGTTGTGGTGTGGAAGTGGATGTGATAGGAAGCGTTATGAGGAACACACTGAGGTGGTTTGGCCATGTGGAGAGGATGGAGGGTGAAAGACTGACGAAGAGAGTGTATGTGAGTGAGGTGGAGGGGGGAAGAGGGAGGGGGAGGCCGAGGATGAGATGGAGGGATGGGGTGGAGAGGTATATGAGAGAGGGGGGTGTGAGTTGGGAGCAGGGCAGTGAAATGGCGGGGGACAGGGCGACTTGGAGGCGATTTGTTTGTGGCCACCCCAAACGGGATTGAGGCGTCTGGCAATAGATAGATAGATAGACCCAAGGTCAAAGGTCATGGTGCCAAATAAAAGCCATCATGAGACTTCCTATATCTTGATAATAGTAAATATCTATCTTCAACGATTCTCGAGTCACAGCCCCGTGAATATCCGTGACCTTGAGTTTGACCGGTCATTTCAGGGTCACACAAGGTCAAAGGTCTTGGTGCCAAATGAAAGCCCACATTACGAGTTCCTGTATGTTCATAATAGTAAATATCTCTATTTCAACCAGTTTCAAGGTATAGCTCTCTGAAAATCCGTAACCTTGATATTGGCCTTTCAGGGTCACTTGATTACCTCCAAGATTTAATCACTTTCTTTCGGGAGCAATGCCCACATATCCTCAAAGTTTCATGTAATTTCATTCAGTCTTTTTTCCGTAATGTTAATAACAAAGAAAGAAGAAACAAACAAACGACGAAAAACAAAATCTCGCCGGCCTCTGTCCGAACGAGGTAATTATAGAAAGTCTGGAGTCTGGGCCTAGCGAACCAGCAGCGACAAATGACAGGAGTAACGCAGCCTTAGCCACTGTCGGCATTGCATCATTATACTCTTCACAAAGCTGATGTTAATGATGATGATGATGATGTGATAATTAACTGAACAGTAACTATAACGTAATACCAAGCCACATGTCAATACCTTTACAACAGTGCTATATATTTCGATTACTGTACCTTATAAGTAAACCAAAATGATTTCATGTCAGTAACTATACGTAAGGAAGGAAGGGATTGTGAAGAATTAGTACCAAGCCACAATATGGCTATATGGCACTGTAGGAGTTGAGGGAAATTAAAGGCCTGAAGAAACACGAAAATATCAAAGAAAAGGGGTAGGACAAAGAGAAAGCCTGGAGACAGAAATACCCCTTTTAGTCGCCTCTTACGAAACGCGGGTATACTGGGGAAGTATTCTCCCCCCCCCCCTCCCCAGGGGTGTAACTCTACGCAAGAAAAACAAGTAAACAAGAAACATCAGTGCACTTATGTAACATACGTGAGCCGGCTTTACACATCATCCACCATTGTTAATTCTTTTTCAGCTAATATAAACTCTGAAATAGAATAAACGTCTTACCGAACAATGTGACCCATAAAAATTACTTCTTATCACATTCCCTGCCCTGATGCCACTTCACAAATATACAGGAAATCCTGTGCTGATACTACTGGTAGGTCCATGGCTAGTGCTCAGTCGGGGCCCCCACAGCCCATTGGCACCACTGAGTGATATCTTTGCTACTAAATCTCGAACTAGTGGCCTACTGTGTCGAAGATAAATGCGGATACAACGATCATGATTCGTTTCCATAGTGTTTATAACATACAAAGTACAAGTGCTTCAGGGAATAATGAAGCCAACCTCATCTAGGTACTTCATAGATACCCATAGATATATTTACATAAAACATACATGGAAATATTTACGTACAACAGAACTTTTACAGAAAACACACGTAATATTTTATTGTATATTATCATACAATATCATGGCACCGAACAACATGCAAAAAATATATTTTGGCCATTACACCAAGGCTTTCTAGATGGCCTTGGCTGTGCCCACCTCCGCCACTACCGCTAGGGAGAGAGTTCGCTCCAAGGAATATCTAAACAGTGATCGATAGTTTCGCAATGAACGTTGTCGCTATGTGTGCGTTTTCAGTTACCTGTGAACGGATAGTGTATTTGTTATGCTGCATAAAATTCCGTCTTCATACGATACTGATAAAAACAACAGTCATATTCAACCTAGAAAAAAATATTGGAGATTATTTTCAAATTTTTCGTCCATTGTTGAAAAAGTAAAGGCGGAAAACTATAGCACAATGGAACGCGTCTACGTCATTTCCTAGCAGGATTCCCACACGCGGCAGCCAGTACGTATTGTGGCGGTGCGTGGTGTGTTGTTGTTAACGCATTGTGGTATTCTGTGTGCCTTGGAAATTAATATTCTTTGAAGGACTCGCCAATACTCAGATCTGTGCGTGAAATATAATAATGTAATTGAAATGCTGTTTTGATAGCTGGTTCAGTAGTATGATATTGTATTTAGTTTTGATATTCATTGTTCAGCGTTTATACCTTTGTCTCGTATGTCCAAATATTCTGTAAAGTATTTTTGAAAGACCATATATTTTTTTTTATTCTCTGAGCCAGGTGTATGTTATCGGCAGTAAAATATCTATCTATCCAACCTATCTGCAGGTGCTGTGTGCTGTGGTGATGTCAGTGTGGTGGTACAGTGCAGCATAGTGATGTTTGTTATGCTTGTGATATGGTTCTACAGAAAATGTGCTATTGTAATGCTGTGTTGCTGATTCTGTGTACTGTGATGCTGTGTTACCATGATCCTGTGTTCTGCGGTGTTACCGTGGACCTGTGCACTGTGATGTTACTGTGATTCTGTGTACTGCGGTGCTGTGTTACTTTGTCTACTCTGGTGCTCCGTTACTGTGGTTGTAGCGTTAATGGACTGCGATGGCATTATTCTGGTGTTTATGGTTTTACTGAAGCATAGTTTGTTACTTGGTTGCTAAGATACTGCAGACCCATATAATACTTTACTCATATGATGCATTACTCTCCAGTACCCATGTGATACTTCTCATGCGTTACTTTACTAATGTGATACTTGTGTGATATTTTACCCATGTGTACTTTTGGCTGCTCATGTGTACTTTACTAATGCGATATATACTTGTGTGATACTTTACCCATGTGTACTTTTGGCTACTCATGTGTACTTCATTGTTGTGATACTTGATGTGATACTTTACCCATGTGTACTTTACTCATGTGATACTTTACTCATGTGTACTTTACTCATGTGATACTTTATTCGTGTGATACTTTACTGACATGATAATTATGTGATACTTCACTCACATGGTACTTTACTCAGATACTGTTCTTATGTGATACTTTACTTATGCAATACTTTACTCATGTGATACTTTACCCACAAGATACTTTACTCCTTACATGATACGTACCGTACTTTACTCGTGATGACCTACTTTACTCATGTGATACTCATGATACTTTGCTCATGTGATACTTTACGCACATGATACTTTACTCATGTGATTCTTTACATGATACTTTATTCATGATACTTTACTCATGTGATTCTTTACATGATACTTTACTCATGTGATTCATTACATGATACTTTATTCATGATACTTTACTCATGTGATTCTTTACATGATACCTTATTCATGATACTTTACTCACATGATACTTTACTCATGCGATACTTTACTCACATGATACTTTACTCACATGTTGCAAGGTTGTGGGATAGTGCGGATGTCGTTATAGTCATGTCTTTTCTCTGATAAGGATCCCTAGCCTGTTACAGCTCAGCTGATGGCCTCGTGAAGTTAGAGTGGATTGCTGATTCATAACCCTCATATTTAAGGCTTATAACTCCCTCATAACTAAGGCTCATAACTCCCACATAACTAAGGCTCATAACTCCCACATAACTCCCTCATAACTAAGGCTCATAACTCCCACATAACTCCCTCATAACTAAGGCTCATAACTCCCTCATAACTTAGGCTCATAACTCCCACAGAACTAAGGCTCATAACTCCCTCATATCTAACGCTCATAACTCCCTCATAACTAAGGCTTATAACTCCCTCATAACTAAGGCTCAAAACTTCCTCATAACTAAGGCTCGTCGAGTTTCACACAGCCACTGTTTAGTAGTATTTAAGTTGTGTGAGTAGCTCAGTTTCGTCATATGAAAAAACGGACGATAGTGAACCAGAAAAAACTTCGTAGCCCTTCTTCCTATTTATGCTACTATTCCTCTCTGTTGGCCTGTGTAGGGGAGAGAGAGGGAGAGGGGAGGAAAGAAAGAGAGGGGGTGAAAGAGAGGAGAAAGAGATGGAGCGATGAGAGAGAAGAGGTGAGGAGAATGAGCAAAGACTGAGAGAGGAGGGAAGAAAGGAAAGTAGACGTAGTGAAGGGGAGGGAAGGGAATGGCGAGGGAGAGGAAAAAGAGAGAAGAGAGAGGCAGAGATGGAACAAAAAAACAGAAGAGGTGAGGAGAAAGAGCGAAAGAGAGATGATTGAAAGAGATGGGGGGAAGAAAAAGAGAAAAGGGAAAGGAATGATAAGAAAGAGCAGAACAGATCAGATGAGAGAGAGAGAATCACCAAAAAGAAGGTATTACGGAGACTCCTTAAGACAAGAATTCGGCTCTATGGGTCTTATTGTAAGTGGCTCTGGCGATTTCATAACACCTTTTCCTTAGCGATTTTTTCTACGCATTTGTTACCTCGATATCCTTTTGTTACTGATGCAAACTGTCAATAGCAAAATGATTGTAGGTGCTCTTCCCGCGTTAAGGTCACGAAGAAGGAGTTTCGTGTGATTCTTGCGTGTACAGTGGATTCTCTGTTATGCGAAGATCTCTGTTAAGCGATGATCTCTGTTATGCGAAGATCTCTGTTAAGCAATGACCTCTGTTATGGGAAGATCTCTGTTATGGGAAGATCTCTGGTATGCGAAGATCTCTGTTATGTGATGATCTCTGTTATGCGATGATCTCTGTTATGCGATGTTCTCTTATGCGATGATCCTTGTTATGTGATGATCTGTGTTATGCGATGATCTTCATTTTTGCAGCCACTCTGTTGGACGATTTGATCCATCAGCGCGGAGGACCTGAGCTGCATCTTCTTCTTCAAGCGAGTGAAGGATTAATGCGTACTTCCTGTTGCTTTCCTCTTTTGCTTGCCTACCTTCCTACTTGTCATACTTCCCTGCCTGCCGACCTACCTACCTCTCTGGCTACTTCCCTAGCTACACACCTACCTACCCACCTGCCTCTCTGTCAACCTGCTTCTCTATCTAACTTCCTGCCTGTCTACCTACTTGTCTACCTACTTCCCAACCCACCTCCCTGCCCATCTATCTGCACCCCTACCTGCCCACATACCTCCTTTCCAACCTATTTTGCTGACATCTTCCCTACATACCTCCTTGCCAGTCTCCCTGCCTACCTACCTTCCTGCCTGCTTACCTACCCATCTAGCTACCTACCTGCCCACCCAACTCTTTACGTGCCTCCCTGCCTACCTACATATGCCTTCCTCCCTGCCAACCTCCTTACGTATCTACCTCCCCACCTGCGTCCTTCCCCGCCTAGGCTACACCCCCAGCTACCTCACATTTTCTTATCTGACTACCTGCCTGCCTGTCTACCTCCCTGCCAACCTAACTACCCCACTGCCTGCCTTTACCACTTAGTGAGAGCATGACAGGCACGTAATCAAAGTCGGTAGCAGTTTCCCCGTTTCTGTTCCCGTTCCCTGGCAACTCGTCTTGTAAGCCACGCCCCCTTACCCACTGCCTGGAGAGTAGGACACCATAGACTTGAGGCCACAACATCCAGAAGGGGACGGGGCTTAGAGACAGTTTGCTTGATGGCAGGTATAGTGGGTTGTAACAAAATTGTGATAGGGCATGAAGTACTGCATTTTATACTCTTCTTTTGATTGCGAAACTAATAACAGGATCCACTCCTGTTGTACGTCCGTTCCTTTTCATCCTCAACTTCCATATCCAGCTTTCTCACACATTCACTAAGTCATCACGTCAAACAGTTGTCTTCTAAGCCTTTCTTGCTTCTACCTACTCTCAAACGGTTGAAGTAGTATCGAATACCAAATGCCTCAGAGGGTACGGTTATATAATTTTTTGTATTACCGATCTCCACCTGTTACCATTGGTGGTGGTCTTTGTATCCATCATTGATCTCCACCTATTACCGTAGGTGGAGATCTTTGTTTCCGTCATTATTATTATTATTATTATTATTATTATTATTATCATCAACATCATCGTCATCATCATTCAGCTGCTTTTCGTCTCCGATTTTCGTCATACTTTTTGAGGATGTACAACACCATGACTATTACACTGATCTATTTTCAGTGACCTTGACCTACTTTTCAAGGTTACAGGTCCAAAAAAGTCCAAAAATCATTGCTGCAACACTATTACAGATACATGAACATGGAAGAAAATCTCGTGATAAATCATTTTCCAAACATTTGTATAGAAAAAAAAAAATGGAGGTCATGCATGAGTGACTACGGTATTTTGGACACCGCACGGTTTTTGAGTGATTAAAAAAAAAAAAGCTTAAGTTGTGCCTGTCAGGAATATTCTCATCGGTGGAGATCAGTAACTCACTGACAGTTACAGTCTTCTAGTTATTATTATTATTATATCTATCTATCTATTGCCAGATGCCATAATCCCTTAAGGGGTGGCCATTTGACTTTGAGTTATATGTTCTACGGGAAGGGGCACTATCCCTCCACCAACTCACTTGTTGACACATGGGGAGCACGTATAGTTTGGTTATATGGTTACCACCCAGCGTTGTAAATGGTTTCTTGGCTTACAGGAAACCATTTGGCTTGTCCCTCAATGTAAAGCCACCTGTAAAGGAAAGGAGAGCAATAAGAAGTGACAGGAAAGATGGATGAAATAGGAAGAAAGGAGGGCAGGCACAGAAAAAGAATGATGGAGACTAAGGAAGAAGTAGGCAGCACAACATCAAGTGAGTGGATGATGGTCGCCACCACCCACTACTATTATTATTATTATTATTATTATTATTAGTGTATATTGTTATTATTGCTAATATTGTTATCTATTATTGTTATTATTATTATTATTTTGCATTTGTTTTAATGAGTCTTATCTTTTCCAATTCCAGTGTGTATGGTGGGACACATTTTAGCTGTGTGTGTTAAGGAGAAACTCGTATGTGAAGAAACAGTGAGCTCAGTTCTGCAAAAATATACAAAGATAACATCTGTGTTTGGGTAATAATTATATGGCAGTGAGAAGTGTACCGCTGGTCTTGTGAGAATAGTGAATATTTAATAGAATCTCTGATGCGTTTGCCTTTTTATGTGAGAAAATTAATGTCCCTTTTTCCAAAGCGAAACAAGGATAAAATTTCTATCAGGGAAATATATGGCAACGAAAAATGTACTGCCAGTTTTATGCAAATAATATACTGTAAACTACCACGAACATCCATTGTGCTGGGTACAGTGTTTGTCTTTTTTGCGCACGGAAAAAAATGAATAAGGCTACTGTATACTGTGAGCAATACCAGTCTTTAAGATGCAAGAAACTTATTCTGAGCCAGTGAATAAATAACATCTACATGCGTTTGTTTACAGCACATCTTTCAATTCTTTGCCCTACAGTGTTACCAGATCGAAAGCTCATATTATAGAGGGAGATTTGAAGCGAATTTCTGTTATCGACTGTCAATACTCTTGGGAGTAGCACAGTCGTTGTATGATACTGTGTTCTTGCACAGTTGTTCTCGCCTCAGCAGTCAACAGAATTGGACACGAATAATGGGTACAGGAGGTTTGTTCCACCTCTTCACCAGCAATTTGTTGGGCATTTTATACCCTGATATTCTCTTGTAGGTTGTTTATAACTCCAGGCATTTCAGTCTGATGATGTATTTCTTATTACATTCCTGTCACTTCTTAGGCAGTTACTCAGATTACGATAAACTTGTCGAACTGGAGGGGTTTGATGTAGCCTCCACTGAGCCCTTCACTGGTACTGTTTTCTGGTGATATGAAAAGAAAAACATACCTGGTTGCAGAAGAATAAACTCTAAAAACGCGTCACCGGATAGAAGGAGTTAAGACTGTATTGTACTGATAATGTAAATGTCATATCCGGTACAAAGGGAATGTTACTCTGTCATATGAAGAAATACAAAGATAAGGAGGAGGTGCTGTAAGTCTCCCAAACTAATGAGAATACAAGACGAAACTTGTATTATGGCCAGTTCTACATGATCTTATTTACTGTTTCTCACACTCCAGCATGGCATCATTCACCACCACAACAACAGCTTTAGGGCCCTCTACCGTTTCTACTCAAGGGACCTTCTCCACCACTCACACCACCACTACATCAGGGCCTCCATCCATCATAGGGCTCCCTCCACCCACCACAGGGCCTCCACCACCCACGACAGTGCTTCCTCCACTCACCACGGGGCTCCCTCCCCCCACCACAGGGCCGCCTCCACCCACCACAGGGCCTCCTTCACCCACCACAGGGCTCCCTCCACCCACAACAGGGCCTCCTCCACCCACCACAGCCCCAGCCAGCATAAATTATGGGTGTAAATTGGTTATGATTCTGGACAGCTGTGGTAGAAGAGTGATGTACACAGTGTTTCGGTGGGGGACACCCAGTAAGCCGCCCCAGACAGACCTCTCCACTTACCTAAGCAACCTCCCACCAACCTCTACAGCCAACTTCCTCACCGCTGCTTCCAAAGAACGCAAGTTTAACCACACTCAAGAGAGGCAGATCAATAGTAGCACTACTGGTGAGGGATTCGATATAACCATGTTGTTCGCCGTAATCAAACTAGCCTGTGAGACTGTAGCAGGGCTCCATGACCCTGTTTGGCACTCGGATGGGGCACAGTTGGAGAACTTATTGTATATGATAAAGCAACAACGCAACGATGTGATGCACAACCGGTTAATGATGACAGAAATTGAGTTTTTGAATAGGGTAGGCACACTGCGTCAATTGTTTATGGAAACACTGACTTCTGCACAGCAAAGATACAGTCGAGATAGAAGAGAGTTGGATGATGAGATCAAGAAGGTCAGTGATAATACAGACCAGATTCTCACAGAGCCGCTAGGAATGGATGACTTATTGAGGAACTTTGGGTCAACTTTAATGCAGCAATTCCTCAGAGATGCTGTAATCCACCTGAAAGCCACAACACACGAGGATACTCTCATGGATCCAATGTCCTTTCTCACTGGCAACAGAGTCCGCCTTCATGTCCAAAAGATATTCACCAAAATCAAAATTTGTGAAGGCTTCAGAAGTGACGAGATCGACTACGAAAATCTCCTGACTCTAGGTCAACAAGGAGTGTTGACTCGACCACAGATTCTTTTGATAGATGCTCTGGCTGGGGGTGGCAAGACTACCCTGGTGACGCTTATGACAGCAGAATGGCTTAATGGTGGTCAGGGCACTATGAAGGGCCTGGACACCTACCAGTTGATGCTTCGAGTGCAGTGCCGAAACTCTCACCTGGCTTCATTTACTGACCTCCTTGATGACCTTCTACACCCATTGTTTTTCAGTTATGGTGGTCTGTTGCCTAAACTGGTGAAACTCTGCCGCCTTCTGATTATTATTGACGGGCTGGATGAGAGAAACCAAAATTCTCGCAAGCTGGTGGCGGACCTGTTGTGCCATTTTCAGGAAGTGCCGGGATGCACCCTGGTTTGCACCACCAGGCCTGAGGCACTGCAGGACTTCTGGCGCACAGTTCCCAATAAGTACAAAGTCACTCATGTCCAGCTGGTTGGCATCCCAGCTGGTCTCAGGGCAGAGTTTGTTCGACGATACTTCTATGAGATTATTAGGGTCACTAAACTCCAAGAGTTGTCAATACATACTTCACAGACATCAACACCAGCCACACAAACAGCAACACCAGCCACACAGACAGCAACCTTGGCTCAACAGCCATCAACATTAATTCAACAGCCATCAACATCGGTTCAACAACCCTCGGCATCTGTTCATCAACCATCAACATCGGTTGACCAATTATCAGCAGCTGACCGACCGTCATCGGTTCGGCAATCATCAGGATCTATTCAGCAACCATCAGCACTGGTTCAACAACCATCAACACCGGTTCAACAACCATCAACACTGGTTCAGCAACCATCAGCACAGGTTCAACAACCATCAGCACTAGTTCAACAACCATCAGCACCGGTTCAACAACCATCAGCACCGGTTCAACAACCATCAGCACTGGTTCAACAACCATCAGCACCGGTTCAACAACCATCAGCACCGGTTCAACAACCATCAGCACTGGTTCAACAACCATCAGCACCGGTTCAACGATTATCAGCACCAGTTCAAGAATCAACAACATCGGTTCACCAACCATCTTCATTGGTCCAGCAGCCATCATCATCGGTCCTTCAGCCATCAACATCAGTTCAACAATCACCAACTTCAGTACAACAATTATCATCAACATCAGTCCATCAGCTGAGCACAGGAGGCGCCATTATACCAAATATTGATGACCTGGTGGCGAAGGTGGAGAAAGACAAGGATAAGGAACATTTCCGACTACCTCTTAATCTTGTTATGCTCGCCTGGCTGTTCTTCTACGACCCGAGCACCGTCAATAAGGCCACAACGCAGACAGAACTATACGACCTCACTCACCAAATGTGTCAGGACAAGTTGGAGCAGAGGCTGGCCAACAATGACCACACCAAGCTTATGACCAGGAGATTGCGGCTAAGTAAAGTGAAAGCCTGGTTACCTCACCTTTACCAGAAGGAGTTGGAGGCCCTCTCACATGACCAACTGACTCTTGTGCAGGAGGTTGTTGACCAGCTCACATCAAAGTGCGATTCACTGGACCTGCCTCCAGACGACGTCATGGCAGCGTTCCTCAGCATGAGAACCACCTGGACTGCTAGAGTAGTCTTGGAATGGTACCAAGCTCCTCACAAAGGATTACAAGACTATTATGGTGCTATGAACATTGCACTGGCACTCATTCAGCTGCAAAAGCAACCTTCTGCCTCCTCACTGAAGAAATTCATGGAGTTTTGGAGGAGGAAGAATGTCATTGAAAAAGTATTGTTGCAGTCTTTGGGAGCTAAAAATGTAAACCTTGTCAAGTTCCAGAACCTACTTCAGCAGTTAGCAGGATTGCTACATCTGCGTCTAAAACCCATACCAGAAACACTGGCCAAAGACGTTGTGGACCTTCTGTGTCAGGCCGGGGTGAGGTCCAGGGACCAGTGGCTGGACATTCTTGAGGATACCATGGCTGCCCCTCCTGTCCTCAAGGCCATTGCTGCTAAATTCCCAAGAGATGGCAATATTATGGTAGAAGATGGTCGAGTGAGGACGTATGTAGCGCTCCTACCCCATCTTCCCAGGTCACGTGTTATTGTTATTTTGAAAAGTGATCCAATCTCCCTGTTGTCATACCTGACGCCTTGCCTCACTCAGCATGATACTACTATCATAGTTGAACAAGACCAGTATATACAGCAATATATGAAAATTTTACCACACATGCCACCATTTAAACTGAATGTTAACATCACTTGTTATCCCAGTGGCTTTGAAGCATGTCTTGTCCATCACACTTGTCGCTGTCTAAGATTATGGCACCAATTTTACCATCCTTACCAGACAACTCTCGCACCAGACCATGTGATGGAGCAAGTGTTTTCCCAGTAAGTGTTTTATTGAAAATAATAAATACATGGGAAGGAAGTGAAAGAAAACACGGGTGTAGTAGAGTCGAGCTTTATTTCTGATTAGTTTCGCTAATTTTACTGCATCTTAATACATACGCTGGGTTTGATAAACCCATTTTTCTGAAAGTCAGACACCTATGTGAAAATCCAAATTTAGTAAAACCAAGTACATATATAAAAAATATAAGCTTTGTACTTTCACTTGAACCTTATGTAAATGAGTTTGTATGATATCTTAAAGGTTAAATGGTAACATGAAAAAAAGTATCAAAAATAGGGAAAAATTCTGATGTAACTAAAAAAAAATGTGTGGAAAATTTGAAACAGGAGCTGCGGACTTTTGCACTTGCACACACACTCCTGGGTCATGGGCGCTGCAGCACATGGCACTCTAATCCTTACAGACTCACGGTGGGCCGTGGTGGAGGTAGACAAAAAATGGGGTATTTTTTTAGAGTAAAAAAATGAAGTACGAAGCTTGGCAATTTTTCATGCAATCCCAGACCCTTGAAATTGAACACTACATGGTATTTGGATCTCTCTAAGGCTTTACCCAGTGATTTTGACCACCCACCCACCCCCACAACCTTGTTTTAGGGGGTAACTAAGATAGAGGATGGAAGTAATGCGAGTATAAGTGGCTGGGGAATGGCTGGAAGAAGGAGGGAGGTGAGAAGACAGGAAGAAATCAGTAGGATAGAAGTTGTGGAAGCAATGAGGAAAGTTAAATCGGGGAAAGCCCCAGGAATTGATGGAATGTGTGGTGAAATGCTGAAGCATGGGGGAGAGATAGTAGTAGAATGGATGTGGAAGATGTGCAGATTGGCCTGGGAGGAAGGTAGAGTCCCGGAGGATTGGAAGTCAGGTATAATTACTCCCTTTTACAAAGGAAAAGGGGAAAAAGAAGTGTGTGGTAATCATAGGGGCATTTGTCTTCTTAGTATAATAGGAAAAGTGTATGGTAGGATACTTAAGACAGAGTTAGAGAAAGAACAGAGAAATTAGTTGGAGAAGAACAGGGAGGCTTTAGGAAGGGAAGAGGTTGTGTAGATCAGATATTCATTCTTAGATCTTTAGTGGAAAAGTTTCTAGAGAAGGGAAAGAAGTTGTATGAGGCTTTCATGGATTTGGAGAAAGCATATGACAGGGTGGATAGACAAGGATTGTGGAAAGTGTTAAGAATATATGGAGTAGATGGGAAGTTGTTGAATGCTGTGAAGAGTATGTACGATGGTGCGAAGGCTGCAGTGCGTATAGATGGTGAACTAAGTGAATTTTTCTCTTTGAAAGTTGGTTTGAAACAGGGATGTGTCATGTCTCCATGGTTGTTCAATCTGTACATGGATGGGGTAATAAAAGAGGTACAAGGTAGGGTAGTGGATGTTGGAGTGGCCCTGGTGAGAGAGGATAGTGTTTGGAAACTCCCTGTACTGTTGTTTGCAGATGATACTGTGTTGTTGAGTGAAGACGAAGGGGAGCTGCAAGGCTTGGTGGATGAGTTTGAGAGAGTGTGTAAGAAACGGAACCTAAAGGTGAATGTAGGGAAGAGTAAAGTGATGGTCTTTGAGAGAGGTGAAGTTAGTGAATGTACAGCGAGGTTTGATGGTGAGGAATTGGAAAATGTGAGTACGTTTAAGTATTTGGGTAGTGTGATGAGTAAGATTGGAGGTTTGGAGGGTGAAGTGCTTGAAAGGGTACAGCAGGGAAGAAAGGTTGCTGGTTCTTTGAAAGCAGTGATAAGAAACAGGGAAGTGAGCATGGAAGTGAAAAAGTTACTACATGACAGTATTGTGATACCAACTCTAACGTACGGAAGTGAAGCTTGGACATTGTTGGAAGGACCCAAGTCAGGAGTGAGAGCAGTGGAAATAAGTTATTTAAGAGGAGCCTGTGGAGTCACGTGGAGAGACAGGCTGACGAATGAGGATATAAAGGAGCGTTGTGGTGTGGATGTGGATGTGATAGGAAGCGTTATGAGGAACACACTGAGGTGGTTTGGCCATGTGGAGAGGATGGAGGGTGAAAGACTAACGAAGAGAGTGTATGTGAGTGAGGTGGAGGGGGGAAGAGGGAGGGGGAGGCCGAGGATGGGATGGAGGGATGGGGTGGAGAGGTATATGAGAGAGGGGGGAGTGAGTTGGGAGCGGGGCAGTGAAATGGCGGGGGACAGGGCGACTTGGAGGCGATTTGTTTGTGGCCACCCCAAACGGGATTGAGGCGTCTGGCAATAGATAGATAGAACTAAGATAGAACTTACAATTATCAGGAAATGTCATTTCTTGAGTAGTGAATGTTATTATTTTACTACTGAAACCTCATAATTGCAAAACACAGTGGTATGCAATCCAAAATAGTTGCTATTTGTCATTTGTGGTGTATTTATGGCCGTGAGAAAAATAATTTGTTCGAATTTTCCT